>NC_064614.1:650639819-651839819 GCF_023898315.1 Schistocerca nitens
CCACAGGTCCGCAGTCAGTCCTGTCGACGATGCTGTAGATGGTGAGATCTGTTTTCATCCCGCTAGCGATACTGGCAGCCTTCATCATATCAGATAGCCACCAGAAGCCAGAGAGGATTTCCTCCAATCCATAGCGACACACATCATTGGTGCCGACATGAGCGACCACCTGCAAATGGGTGCACTCTGTACCCTTCATGGCATCTGGAAGGACCCTTTCCACATCTGGAATGACTCCCCCTGGTATGCACACGGAGTGCACATTGGTTTTATTCCCCTCCCTTGCAGCCATATCCCTAAGGGGCCCCATTACATACCTGACGTTTGAGCTCCCAACTACCACTAAGCCCTCACTCTGTGACCGCCCAGATCTTGCAGACTGAGGGTTAACCTCTGGAAAAGGACAAGCAGCCATGTCCAGCCGAAGATCAGTATCAGCCGGAGACAGAGCCTGAAACCGGTTCGTCAGACAAACTGGAGAGGCCTTCCGTTCAGCCCTCCGGAATGTCTTTCGCCCCCTGCCACACCTCGAGACGACCTCCCGCTCTACCGCGGGTGAGGGGTCAGCCTCAATGTGGGCAGTAACCCCGGCAGCTACAGCCGTAGTCCGATCAGGGGATGTGTGAGACGAGCTGGCCGTCCCCGACAAACCCCCGTCCGGACCCCCACAGTGATGCCCATTGGCAACAGCCTCAAGATGTGTGACCGAAGCCAACACTGCATGAAGCTGGGAGCAAAGGGATGCCAACTCAGCCCAATTCAAAGTGATGAACCCATCTTTCATATCCTGCGACAATGTTCAACAAAAAACTGGCACAATCAGCCTCGTAACATGCAAGCAATTCCACTCAGATGGTCCTTTTCTGCTCTTTACAGTATTCTGTCAGGTGTTGAGGAACCCAGTGGGCACACCTTTGAGTACCTCAACTGATGGACGAGTGTGTTAGCAGTACCAACAGTGAGGTGTTTGATTGTGATCCATCGATCACCTCAAATGAGAGTGTTTCCACATTCTGACATTGCAGTAACAGCTGTGTGTGGCCATATGGCAAGCACGGTGAGATTGGTCAGGTTTCTGCAACCTTGTTGCAGTTTTGTCAGGTGCCTCACCTGATGACTCATCATGGTTTTGTTCACAGTCAGGCCTCTACAGACATTGTACAAGTGCCTATGAATATCTGTGGTGCTCTGATTTTCTGCCATGAAAGAAACACAACGTTAGCTCTCTGCTTGGAAAGCACCTCCATTACAGGCATCACTTTCAAGGGTACATATAGTGCCACCAACTATCGGAACTTCATGAAACTATAGACGCTGAAGCAGGAATATTCCATGACATCCCCACAACACAGTCCGCATGTTTTCAACTGAAATTGCCCAAGGAAAAAAATGTGTTGCATTACTTATTGATCACTCCATTGTACATTTATATGATTATCAGAGCAGAATGCAAATTATTTTGCCAGCATTATGTATCCGTCATCCAGATATATACTCATTTACATTTATTTACAGATCTTTGGATGTAGCCATCAAGTTGATGACCTCTGCAAATGTCATACTTAGGTTAAAGCAATAAAGACACTGTAATAAATAGAAATGATACTTACATATGGTATAATAATGATATATACAGATATCTTAATGTTTTTTTTAGACATTACATGTTGTAAGAACAGTCCTTTTGCTTAGAATTCACTTAGTGAATACAAACATTTATTTATTCGAAAAGCTCTTTACTTCCTGTGAAACAGCTTTGATTCAAAGTATGCAGTAGCTCGTTCCTCTTTTACCTTACTCAATACATTACTTATTGCTTTTTTCTGTAATATCAGCCCTCATAATTTCTATCAGTGGTCTAACCCTACACAAGGGTGTAGTGGCATCACATGGTAAGCCCCTTGATGACCTGACTCCACGATGCTGTATCTTGCGCATGGTACTTACTTGCTGCAAGCCCATCCCAGTCAGGCTCTTAACCAAAATGGTGTGCATCCTCTAGGTCTTTGACCATTGACTTTTCCCTCTGTGATTGTTCTTTCCAATTGATTTTTGGTGACAAGAGTCAACAGTCTTGTTCTAATGCCAACCTACCACAGAATCGATTCATTAGTTCAATGTGCTGTCCACAGTATTCAAAACAATCTTCTACAGCACCACATTTCCAGAGCATCAATCCTACGTCAATCTGACATCATCTTTGTCTAAGTTTCTGCTGCACAATTCATGACAGAGAAGATTAGAGTTCAGACAAGGCTGACTTGGCTGTGATTGAGGTGTCCTTCCAGATGCGAGTAAGTTATGCTGTAGAATTTCTTACGGTCAAAATGCGCCTATGGATATCGGGCTTGCAACCTCCATTATCAGTGACAGCAAATGCTAAACACTTGAAGCAACTGACAACTTCATAGCCAGCAGTTCTTTTGCTGTCAGGTCTGTTGTCATTAGGGCAATCTACAATCATCACTATGTTGTTGACTTCAAGACCATATTCTCAGATTCATTCAGCCAATCTTCAGATGATGGTTTTGAGTTGATGTTCATTTGTTACAATTATCAAACCATCATCTGCATACCTGAGAGTGTTAATTTTTCTGTCAATTACAATAATGCCAACATACCATTCTTCAAGAACCTCCCTCATAATGTGCTCACTATAAGCATTGGACAGCATAGGAAAATAATAAAGATAAAATAATAATAAAATAGTGGAGAGAATTATAAAGATAAAATAATAATAAAGACTGGGAAATAGAATGGAACACTGGATAGCATGCTAAAGTTTAGACAGGTGCAAAGAATATGTTCATGTTAAAGAATTGTACTATCTCAAATGAGCAATTGCTATCCCAACTCTACTCCATCTATCCTGTTTTTCATTCACTTTTACTTTGCAGGTGGTGCTCTTTAACATCTATCGTCTTCCTATGCTAGCAAAGTCATTACAATATTGCAAAACAGCTTTAGTCAGTATTCATCATCACACATTTTATTGATTAATTTTAAATGAGTTTAACTTCAATAATTTTCCATGATATAAAAGTTTGATAAAAAATGTCATTATTAATGTAGTTGGGCACAGACAACCACAAATGACAACACTGGTTCACTTAGAGTTAACATCTATAGTAAGCTGGAACTGTTGCATTTTACAGTCAGATACTCTATGCAAAAGATCTCTCTTCTATTAAGGTGGTATCTGTAGCTGGAGTCGATCTTCCAGTGCTAAGTCTTTTATTGAGTACCCCCAAATGCAGAATGTCCATAACTTAACACCAGAAATGCTTTTCGATGCTGTATGACCATAACATGGCCCGAAATTTATGAAACCTCTACATCTGCTTTGCCAAGAGAATGATTTCTTATGTCACAACCTGGTGTGACACAGTTTTAGCATCTATTATTGGTATTACTTCACTACAGATGAGTCACTGGAGCCCTGGCTGTCATCGGTATTATGATGGCCTTGGAGTAACCTGATGTGCTGGGTGTGGACCCACACTTTTAGCGACTATTGCTAATTCACAGCTGACGACATCACTGAAGCCCTGTTCGTCATTTGTATTATGACAACCTAGTTGCAGCTTGTGATACAGGGTATCTAGGCAGTGATGCATCAATGATGCTATGTGATGCTACCAACAGCCAAAGATTCACTAAGGTACTATTTACATACGCTCATCCAGCCAACCGAGTACCATGTCAGTCACCACGGTAACTGGACCGCGTTTCTCATCCAGCCAGCCGAGCTGATGGCCAAATCGTTCATCTGTTCAGTATCTGTTGGGCAGCCAGTGTTCGTTGCCAACTGTTGCTTGTACACTGTGGCGCAAGATTCATCCCCACTGCTCAAGTACCATCATTGCAGACTGCAGCTGCAAAGCCTTGACTACCAGCTGTGTCCACTGCCACTGAGTCAGTGTCAGCTGCATCCAACCTAGTGTTGCATCATTCACTGCCTAGCCTAGCAGTGACTCACTCTGCATGAGCCAAAGGTCAACACCTGTGGGAGATGGACCTCTACCTGTCTCTGGCAGTATATCTGAAATATTGCGATTAATAATTAGCTCAACTCAGCTGTTGGCATTTTTCTGACTGGTGTCTGTCCTTCATGCCTGCTGTTAGAACTTGGTATTCCTGGGTAGGGAGCAGCCATGCCATTTGGCACCAGAAGAATGGCTCTCCACCCTTCCAATAGCAGTCATACAAACCAGATAATCTACATTTGCCATAAGAAGTGGGACTGCACATGTGGAGGTAGAGCTTGTAGCTTTATGATGCCTGGTGCAGGTACCACTGACATCAGTCTAGCAACACCAACATGAGTAACTAGCAGCCTGTGCATAATGTAACTGCTCGTGGGTTCCTTTTTTCTTATGTCTCAAATTTTATGTCTGTTCTCTTTCCTCTTTCCTGGTAGCAATACACCTGTACAATAGGCAGTTATGTCGGGAGTAGAGGGGGCTAAAGGACAAACCTGTGATATGTACTCAGTGTAACCCACAACGTCAAGCGGCTCCAGGTACTGAGTCACATGAAATGGTTTGTTGCACTTGATGAAAAGTGCATGATGCCAGGTAGTGCAGAAAATGTGCTTGGCTAAATTGTGGTAAGCCTCAAAGTGCAGAGATACATATATGAGTGTAGGCTACATTTGAGAAAGATGCAGCTGTCATGTGAGTTATAAGTGTAAGATAGCTCTAAGGGTCTGTTCTAGTACGCATGTGGAGTACGTCCACAGAGCGCCCATGTTGTTTGTGTAGTTTCTTCTTCCTTTACGTTTTTGTGGCACATTCCACCTGTTGTAATTACTTTTTTCCACTGTGCAGCAAGAAGCTGTCCACAGATTCTAAATTACTTATGACACATCTCTATCAGAACTAGAACTTAAAATAGAATTCAGAAGTAGACCAGCATTACAACAGGTGCCGCACGATTGTGGCCTTATCTTAAATAGGATTTTTTGACTTTATGTCATGTGGGTGTTGGTGCAATCCATGACATATTAGACCTGACATAATGAACTGATGTAATGTTGTCTTGTAGACCATGGTGTGACCATTATACTGCACTCAGAGGTCTCTTGAATATGATGAGTGTGACAGCCAAACAGATCTATGACAGATATCTGTTGTAGCATGCCATGAGGAAGTACAAGAGCAAATGAATGGGAGAACTCGGCAAATTAAGTTATTATGAATGAATATTTTACTAGATAATACAATTTTAGCAGTATAGCTCTCGGGAGCCTACATAAATAACTTTTTCCTTTATTACTTTGTTTTATTCATTATATTTATTAATAAATGTCAATACATTCAAATAATACATATATCTGAATGCAAATGCTTCAATGTACATGATGTGATCGAAAAATATGGTGAATGAATTTTGTAGCAGCAACTGCCGTTGCTTCAACCATTTGATGTAATTTATCCAACAGCCTTTTCCATTAAGACAGACAGTGTCATTATGGTCATTATGGAACACATTCTGACTTGACAGTCAGCATCCAAGGATGCTAGAGAGTAAGGTTGTGTTTACTGTATCTGTCATGCACCACAAATTACAAACAACTCGTGAACATTTATTTCTGTTTCAAGGTACTAAAAAGAGCCAAAGGAACTCATTAAATGTTGAAATTGGTGTATAGTGATAATGCTGTAAATGTTTGACAAATGTTTACAAGTGATACAAGCAATTTGAAAGTGAAAATGAGTCAGTAGAAGACAAGAAATGTTTGGGGTGCCCATTAATCTCAAAAACAGAAAAAATATGCAAAAAGTCGCAAATAATTATTCAAGAGTGTACCAAAGAACTTAGCATCTCATATGGGTCCTTTCAAATCATTTTAACTCATAATTTGCAAATGAGACAAGTGAGTGCAAAATTTGTTCCCATACTTTTGAGTGATGAACAGAAGGGACATTGTGTGTCAGTTTGCATGAAGTTGAATAATCATCTTCATTCAGATCCAGACTTCATGTCCAAAACTGTAGCTGGAGGTGAAACTTGGTTCTATGGGTATGACCCTGGCCTAAAAATTCAGAGTTCCTAATGGAAAACCAGTGAATCTCGGGTCCCTAAAAATTCATATCAGTCAAAATCAAAGTCACACACATTGCTTTTCTATTCGATGTTGAAGTTATCATGCGACAGAGTTCATCCCTTGAGGAACAAATACAGACACCAAATTTTACAATGGCATACTGCAGTGTTTGCGAAAAGATGAATGACGAAAGAGACCAGAAAAATGGGCCCATGGCTTCATGATAATGTGCTGTGCCACATAATGCTTTTGATTTGTGAGTTTTTGCCACAAAAAGTTTTCCTGCCTGTACAGATCTACCTTACTCTCCAGATTTAGCACCATGCGACTTCTGTCTCTTACTAAAAATTAAAATCATGCTTAAAAGAAAATGTTTTGACACTATTCCTTACTTTGAGTGGGCCACAATAGAGTTGAAAAGAGTCGAAAGATGAGAAAGTTAGTTAAAAGTAGGAGTTTTGCAGTAATAAAGTTAGTTAAAATGTGAAGGACTATTGGGAGCCAGAAGTTGTATGTGTGTTATATTCGGCTGGGCAGTTCAGTGCTACAATACCAGTGTATCATTGGAGCACCAAGTTCAGCAACATGAAGGAGAATTCTGTGTCAATGGCCAGCTTGCCACATAGCAAAAGATGCGACACGAAGCAGCTCGCCGCACGCCTGGGTGTCATCAACATTGAGGGCGGTAATCGGGTCAGTTACACCAGCCGAGAAACACCAGAATATTCCACCGACATACTGGGGAAGAAGAACAGTACACATCAGCAGCAGAAAGCAACAGTACACATCAGCAGCAGAAAGCCGTATTTAAGGACCCATAGCCAGCTCATCAACATTGTCCATCATGAGGTGTTGGAGTGACACAGCACCTGTGTCACTTAGCACCATCACCAGTTCGGTGTCGTCATAGCTATTGCAATCATCGTAATAGTCACCATCATATTGCACATCGCTGCTTAGGAGGTGCCCGAGTGATACCACCACCACAACTATCATTGGATGCTGTCAACAGGCAGCCCCCTGTCATGGGAGTTGTTGCTTAGTTTCGAACCTGTTGCGTTGTCCCTTTACCTGTGTTTTTGTATTCTTTGGGTATACTTTTCTCTTGATTAAATTATAGTCATGGCAAAGAAACTTCCAGCTGCTGAGGTTATTGAGAAACTTAGGGATCAGGTAGAGAAAGTACGGATAGAGGTAAATAAGCTCAAAGTGACAGAGAGGGAGCAGTCACATCCCAACCCACCCACTCTTGATGGCAATGCTACAGCATTGGTTACCCCGTTTTGAGGGAAACAGGAGGACAGATGCCAAATTGTGGTGTGTGTGTGTGTGTGTGTGTGTGTGTGTGTGTGTGTGTGTGTGTGTGTGTGTGCACGTGCACGTGGGGGAGGGGGGGGGGAGGGAGCAAGGAGCATTTATTAAGATTTTCAGGAAGCGTTAATAGAGAGATATCAGCAGAAGAACACTGCAAGATATTGCCGGGATTGACTTATTAGGGTTTTTCATTAGCAGGATGAATCGACTGAAAGTTTTGCTGACTGATTCATAAAATCAATACACGTAGTGAGGGGCTCAAGGATGATGACAGGGTTCACTTGGTAATTTTGCAGGAACCAGAGCAGAAGGCTCTTGACACATTTTTGAGGGGGCTGTAAAGGTTCGTTTGGAATTTCTTAAGTATTTGAGTGAAGCAATGGATATTGCTCTATCATAAGAGGAAACTGAGTCATTGGCTAGATAACATGAATGTTGGACAGTATTTAGTACAGAGGTAAATTGCTTTCAGTGTGGGCAAAAGGTTCATGTACAAGGAAATTAAAGACAGCAACATTGCAGGTTTTGTAGGAAATTTGCTCACTCAGATCAGCAATGATGTAACAGGAATCAGCAACAATAGAAGCTTCAGTCACAGGGTAGATCTTATGAGCAGCAGTTAAATGGCACAGAGGATGTGATGTCCACTGTCCCATGCTCCCAGTAAGAGTTAGCACATGTAAGAAAGCAGTGGCAGATTTTTTTCTGACCAGCTATGTGAGGGATAAATTATGTAAAATGTCATTGGATACCGGTTCTTAGGTTCCAGTTGCAAGTAAGTGAATATTTGCAGCAAACAGGTGAAGTGCACCATGCCGGATGTTAAGTGGTGTAGGTGGGAGGACATGTAAAATCACTTGGTGCTGTAGTGCTGAAGTTCCAAGTGGGGGAGCTTAACTTCCAAGTGGATGCAGAAGGTCTTCCAATGTTAGTGGTAGGTACGACGTGATTCTCAGATTTGACTTCCTGGTTGCACATCATGCCATAATTGACCTGGAACGGCATACGGCAGAACTCAATGGGACTTTGTTTCAGCTAGGCTCTACAGCCGGAATACCTTCAATGTTGTAAAGTCTGCCCCATGGCCAGGGGAAACCAATGAAACTGCATACAAGGTCGCTTAAGGTCAATTCATGGGATCACATACTAAAAGATACAGTAAAGATAGTCTGGATTCATGTTGGTACTGGCCTTCCAGTGAACTCGTTGCTTATCACTGAACCGTTTGCGGATAATGAAGTATTAGATGCAGTTGTTTTATATGACGTAGCATGTCCTACGTTCAGGAGGAAGACAGCATGAGGGTAGTGCCTGTCAGTATTGATAATTTTGGCCCTGAGGAAGTAAAGTTGTCACAGGGTACCCTAGCTGCAAATTTAGAAGTGTTGGATGAGGATGAACTAGACCATTATTTGACAGCAAACTACACAATGCTGGGTGAGTCTGTCAACTGGTCAGTGCTAAGGAGTAAGCTAGCACACCTGAAAGCAGAGAACAGAGCATTAAGGAAAAAACTGTTGAGCGAGTACATGGAGTTACTTAATCCATTGGGTCCATTACCCGCAACCAATGTGTATGTGCGGATGGATATGTGTGTGTGTGTACGAGTGTATATCTGTCCTTTTTTCCCCCAAGGTAAGTCTTTCCGCTCCCGGGATTGGAATGACTCCTTACCCTCTCCCTTAAAACCCACATCCTTTCATCTTTCCCTCTCCTTTCCTCTTTCCCGATGAAGCAACAGTTTGTTGCGAAAGCTTGAATTTCGTGTGTATGTTTGTGTTTGTTTGTGTGTCTGTCGACCTGCCAGCACTTTCGTTCGGTAAGTCACATCATCTTTGTTTTTAGATATATGTACATAATTGAATATAATAGAGGGAAACATTCCACATAGGAAAAATATATTCACATGAACAGACACAGGCAGGCAGACAGTGTTTGTTGGTAATGAGGATCACCCTGTGGCTAAACATGCCTTGGTGCACGGCCAGCACATCTTGGCACAGTGTTACACTGTCCGGGTTATCTGGATACTTCCCACTGACACCAACCTATCAGAACTCCAGAGATGGGAACTTTCCCTTCAATATATTCTCTCTTCCCATTACCCACCAGGCCTCAACCTCCGCTAATTTCAAGTTGCCACCCCTCGTACCTCACCTGTCATTCAACAACATCTTTGCCTCTGTACTTCCACCTCGACTGACATCTCTGCCCAACCTCTTTGCATTTACATATGTCTGCCTGTCTCTGTGTACAGTGTGTTAACTGTAAGACGGCAGAGTTGTGAGGGGAGTGCGGGGAGAGGAGAAAGCAAGCATTGGCTGGCGAGAGGTGAGGAGCCGTTGGGGGGGGGGGGGGGGGGGGACAAACCACGCCTACCAGTTGCAGTGCTGGCACTACAAATTGTGCGTCATGCTTACACGAAAGCAGACGAAAGGCTTGGAAGTAAAACTCGTTTTAAATGTTGTTCGTAAACGAAACTGAAATCGTCATGTACATTAAAATCTATATATATAACAGAGGGAAACATTCCACGTGGGAAAAATATATCTAAAAAGAAAGATGATGAGACTTACCAAACAAAAGCGCTGGCAGGTCGATAGACACACAAACAAACACAAATATACACACAAAATTCAAGCTTTCGCAACAAACTGTTGCCTCATCAGGAAAGAGGGAAGGAGAGGGAAAGACGAAAGGATGTGGGTTTTAAGGGAGAGGGTAAGGAGTCATTCCAATCCCAGGAGCGGAAAGACTTACCTTAGGGGGAAAAAAGGAAAAAAGGAGGAAAAAAGGACAGGTATACACTGGCACACACACACATATCCATCCACACATACAGACACCACTGTGTGGATGGATATGTGTGTGTGTGCCAGTGTATACCTGTCCTTTTTTCCTCCTTTTTTCCTTTTTTCCCCCTAAGGTAAGTCTTTCCGCTCCTGGGATTGGAATGACTCCTTACCCTCTCCCTTAAAACCCACATCCTTTCGTCTTTCCCTCTCCTTCCCTCTTTCCTGATGAGGCAACAGTTTGTTGCGAAAGCTTGAATTTTGTGTGTATATTTGTGTTTGTTTGTGTGTCTATCGACCTGCCAGCGCTTTTGTTTGGTAAGTCTCATCATCTTTCTTTTTAGATAATATATATATATATATATATATATATATATATATATATGAATGTATGTATGTTTGTCTACTATGCGCTCACAAACCATTCATCCGATTGCAATGAAACTTTGGTGAGTTGTTCTCCGAACGCCCAAAAACAGTAATGGACAATGTTTCATCTTCTAGGTCATCATTGTATGCATAGCAAAATTGATTAGCGGACCCGCATTCTATTCCCACTACTCGAAATTTTTTTTTTTTTTTTCGTTTTATTTCATTTCCCGCAATGTTAAACTATTAATTATAAAATTTAAATATACTTAAACAGGTCATATAGTATAATGTAACTGTCTATCTTTATATATAAAAATGAATGTATGTGTGTCTGCCCTCTGTGTGTTCGCAAACAATTCATCCGATTGCGATGAAATTTTGGTGATTCCTTCAAAGTGATCGCGAACAAAATATCTGAAATGGAAACTCACCTTTTCTTGCCAGGCATTTGTGGTGATATGCCAGGATGATTCTTGAAAAACTGAATCTTCCAATGCTACGCATGCTTTGTCCTGTGTATGTAGCAGCTCTCACTGAAGATTTGTAAATGGGGTGAAGCAATTTTTTCTGCTCCCTTTCCCATTCGCAGCATTCAATCACACGCAATATAATTTTGCGAGCATCGCTACATAATACTGGTTTCCTTCTAACGGTAAGCCTACCGGTAGGGGTTGTTGGCGACTCCCGAGATGGGCCAGCAACTGCCTCTTCACTCATTTTGATAATGTTTAGCACACGTTCACAATAAAAACACGCAGAATAGTACAGCGCAAAACAATAACGAAGCAGACGACAATGGCTACCTTGTACAACACAGTCAGCTACGTAATGTTGGCAGCAGTCGAAACTGCGTGCCTACCGAAGCCTCCCGGCATTTACCGACTTCTGCCGATTCAGGACTAGGGAGAGGTCTGCCATCTAAAAGTTTACACACTGTATGTGTGGATGGACATGTGTGTGTGTGCGCGCGCGAGTGTATACCTGTCCTTTTTTCCCCCTTAGGTAAGTCTTTCCGCTCCCGGGATTGGAATGACTCCTTACCCTCTCCCTTAAAATCCACATCCTTTTGCCTTTCCCTCTCCTTCCCTCTTTCCTGATGAAGCAACCTTGGCTTGTGAAAGCTTGAAATTTGTGTGTTTTTTATTGTTTGGTAAGTTACAGCATCTTTGTTTTTTATATATATGTACATAATTGTGTATTCAAAGAATATTCCTGGTCATCAGGAGCAGTTGGGTGAAGTGTTTGATAGTCTGCAGACAGTACGATTAACATTGAGTTAGAGAAGTGTCATTTTGTATTGCAAGAAGTTCAGTTTTTGGGTCATGTTATAAGGCAGGATGGAATTCATACCATTCCAAAGCTAGTTGAGGTCGTTCAAAATTTTCCAGCACCCACCAAGGTAAAGGAACTGCAGTCTTATTAGGGGCTTGTGAATTTTTACCATAGGTGTGTTCCGAAATTTGCAAAAATTGCAAGGCCTCTCACCCAATTCCTATGGAAAGAAGTGAAGTTTTGTTGGACAGTTGAGTGTGTGGCGGCATTCCAGAAGTTAAAAGATCTGTCGACATCTAGTCGCATGTTGGTCTATATGGATTTTGAAAAACTGTTTATTCTCTCTTGTGATTCAAGTGATTTTGTGCTAGGAGTTATTTTGAGTCAGGAAGTAGAAAGACAGCAGCACCCTTTTGTGTACTCATCGTGGCATCTCAATGAAATTCACTACGGAGGATGAAATGCTTGCAGTGATATTTGGAATCGGGACTTTTTTGTTACCTCTATGGTAGAAGTTTTGAAGCAGTGACTGATCATGCATCAATTAAGTGGCTTTTAGGATTTAAAGATCCAAAGAGCAGACTGTCAAGATGGGCCTTGCAGTTAAGCGAGTCCAATTACGAAGTAGAACATCAGCTGGGAAGGTTGCACACTAATGCAGATGGACTCAGCCTTAAGGTACGTGCTATGAAATGTGCAGGCCTTGACGAAAGTGAATGGAGGGCAGCACAAAGTGCTGACATGGATTGTCTGTGATTTGCTAAAAAGCAGCAGTTCCGCACGGAGGATGGAGTATTGCTACACAGGACATGAAATGGGCTGTGGTTAGCAGCACCACAGAGAAAGAGCAAGATTCGATTTTAGTGGGCCATTCAGGTCAAAGAGCAATGGAGAGAAGGGTAGCACAGGATTATTGGTGGATGATGCGTAGGCAGGAAGTGGACTGACTGTTACATGAAAAATGTGTTCCCTGTGCCTGTAGAGCAGAGCATAACCACCAGAAAATTAAACTACAGAGGTTACCGAAAGCTGATAAACCATTTCAAATAATAGGGCTGGACATCCTAGGATTCCTACCACAAACACCAGCAGGGAATCGTTATGTATTAATCCTTATTGACCTTTTTTCTTGGTTCATTTCCATGATAGCTTTAATGGACCAGCAAGCCACAACAGTGGTTCAGGCACTAGTCAGCCAGTGGATACTTTGGTTTGGGACACCTGAAACCACAATCATAGATCAGGACACAAATTTTATGTCACAATTAATGCTGCAGCTATGTAGGCTGTTGCGCATTAAAAAATTATGCACGAGCACTCTTATCTCAAGCTAATGGTCACACAGAATGAGTCTGCATGACAATTGCAAAAATGTTAAGTTGTTACATAAATTCCCAGCATAACAATTGGTACATCCTAGTGGCCTACATCATTGCTGCTTAAAACTCAAAAGTTAACTAGAGCGTAGGGTTATTCCCATATGAAGAAATTTTTGGGTGCAAGATGCCATTGCCCTTTGAGTTTTGCAAAGCCCTGCCACAAGGAGACATCTTGTCAGTGAAGGATTTCGCTAGGAAAATGAAATTAATCTGAAAGCAAGTACAAAAAATGAATACAAAGCCTTTAGAGAAATAGGATATGGTGCACAATGCAAAAGCAGTGTTACCTAAGTACCATGTGGGTCAGTGGGTTATGTTAATGAATCCGGGAAAATGAAGAAGTTCATGTCATGGTATAATGGGCCTTAGCAGGTACTAGAGATGAAGTCACAGGTTAACATTAAACTGCAGCTCCCCACCCTCCCCTCAACAGTCCATGTAAGCCAAATTTGGCCATTTAAGAGGGATACGGGCAATTTGTCTCTCATGACCCCAATTTCCATAGAATTTCCATAGAAGCAGGGGAAGGAACTGGGCAGACAAGGAAGAGAAAAAGGAGAAATCAAAGTGAAGGAAGTAGGATAATCTGGCGAATCATCAGTATATGCTGAGACCTGGAGCAAGGATGTGGGACTGACACTACGATTTTCTTTTTGCTTACCAGCTGCGATAACAGAAACTGTAGCAATTTGTATAGTCCATTCCTTAATTTATGTACCTGACTTACCTTCCTCGGTTTTGCCTCCAAATACCTTTCGTTTCTTAACAATATCATTGATGAGGACCTGTTCACTTCTCTGGCTCAGATGATTGCTACCCAACATGGTCGCATTATCATGGAACATCTCTTAGAGTATGTGAAAATCTACAGAAGTAAGCAGCAGCAGCAATTGGTAGTCATTGGTTCATCAACAGCAGCCTCTTGTATACGTCTTGTGGTGATTGGGGTTATTTATTTCTTGTTCAAGAGAAGAGTGGCCCAAATACCTCCCCTCCCAACCTTCAACCTATGGGTTTGAACTGATCAGAATGGTATGCCCTCAACAAGGCAGTGTAATGAGTAAACAGTCATGAAGGCAAAGACTAAGTGTGCTCAACAGACTGTAAGGAACAATTTTGTGTAAGAGGGAGAACTGGAGTGTAATTAGTAGCGACAAGCCACAGTCTCAAAGGAAGTGAACTGCGTAAATATGGTACAAGTCCAGTATTGGTAGAGGGTTCAAAACCATGTAAATACAGTTGGGTGTAAATAGATGTAGAGGCTAAATGTGGGTACGGATTCTTTCTGTAGAATGGGGGAGTGTATAGAGTCAAAATATGTGAGAGTGATGAAGTTAATTTGAGGAAGGAGTTCTGCAGTAATAAAGTTAGTTAAAATGTGAAGGAATATTGGGAGCCAGAAGTCATATGTGTGTTGCATTCGGTTGTGCAATTCTGTGATACAATACCATGGCATAATTGGGTCAGCGGAGCACAGAGTTCAGCAACACAAGGGTGAACACTATGTCAATGGCATGCTCGCCGAACAGCAGAAGATGTGGCAAGCAGCAGCTCACTGCGTGCCAGGGTGTCGACACTAAGGGTGGTAATTGGGTCAGTTATGCCAGCCGAGCAACACCAGAATATTCCAGCCATGTATTGGGGAAGAAGAACAGCACACATCAGTGGCAGAAATCCATATTTAAGGACCTGGAGCCAGCCCGTCAACATTTTCCATTATGAGGTGTTGGAGTGATGCAGAGCCTGTGTCACTTAGTGCCACCTCCAGTTCAGAGTTATCACTGCCATCGCAGTCATCGTAACAGTCAGTGTCACAATGCAGGTCATCGCATAGGAGGTGCCGGAGTGATGCCACACCATAACTACTGTCGGACGGCGTCAACAGGCAACTGCCTGTCATGGGAGTCATAGCGTGGTGTGCATTGGGGTAATGCACTGTCACCATCATCTTGGTACACTGCCGCCACAAATACCATGACTCAGGCAGGGGCAGGGGACCATGGCCCACCAATGGCAGACAACCACCTCTGGGGATGTCTGCTGAGACAGGGCACTGACCTGTTCTGCTGCCATGCCCCCGCCCACCACAAGCACAACAGAGGCCCATGGCACAAGGTTCCAGCTGCCTCATTAAATCCCTCCAAGGCCAGAGCACCGCTATTGAGGCAGGAGATTTGAGTTATGCCAGCGCAGCTTCAGATGCATCAGTGGGAGCTCGTATGAACGTCCACCAGTCATCCCTGTTGCCACCAAGAATATTGCGAGTGGAAGGAAACTTCACAATGTATTGCAGTTGATCAATAAATGTTGTAATTCTGACATCAGGAGCCATCCATGGACACACTCTCACCATCCTCTTCCTAACACCCAGCAGAGAACTCATGTTCGAATCTGGCAAAGAGCAGTGGAGTCTTGTGCCTGTTAACATGGGCTGTTTAAAAAGCAGCTGAATGCCCTTCTGAAAGAAGCCTTCCAGAAATGCTTCTAGTCATGGATTCAATGTTGGGGTAACTTCATTTCTAGCCAAGGGTAGTAGTTAGAAAGAGATTAAATCATATTCCAAGTAAGCTTATTACTTTGTTTCTGATAAAATTATTCATCATATTTTTTGATCACATCTCATATTTTTATAAATCTTTGTTATAAGAGATCCCTGACATGTCAGTGTGGGTGATGTGTTGGCTTTCATATGTGAGGACATGGATAAGTCACTTAAATTAATAATATGAATATTATATCACTGTGAACTGGAGAAAGACAGTGATCAATACTGAGTAAACTGTGAACTGTTTGCTCTGCTTTTATGAACTAAGATAGCTTTTGTGTGTGTAATGCATGGAAATCGGTGGGGTAACTGGCGAAACAGTGCATGTGCACATGCATAGAGCCTGTATCACTTAGCTCCACCGCCAGTTCGGAGTTATCACTGCCATCGCATTGAATCCATGTTTGTGAATTTTGAGGACTATGCTTTGACATGACTAAGTCTTGAACTGGATCATAGCAATCGTTGAACTTAAATAGTTATGCTGGTGCTACAGGGTAGGACACTGTATAAATGAATATACTCCATAAATACATCACTGCATATTTCAAATGGTGCATGTCCTGGAACTTCAATCCCCCTGCACAAATCTCACAATGACACAGCTGTGACAGCGTAGGAGTCCTCTAATTATCTCTAACAGATGTATAACAGATCTGGAGACATGCATAATCATTAGATACAAGCATCACTCGTCGTCGTCTCCTAACTATGTTGGAATCCTGCAACGAGGTGAGGTGCAGCTAGAGTGGAAACAATTGCTAAATAAAATCAGGCTCAATTACAAATGTAATGTAGTACCTGTTTTCCCTTTAACATAAAATGTTGTTCCAGTTATTATATTGTAATTTGCAGATCTTGGACAACATAAGCGCTCCAACAATACCAACATATCAATGTAGTGTTTACTCTACATTCCTTCCAAAAATTGTTAAGAATGATTGTAAAAGAGTACTCACACATGCTCCCATTCATTCAGTACATTAACCATATTTTGCAGATTCTGATTTATCACACAGTAAATAATTTTTTTAAGTGAACAGATTCATAAATTGCCATTATACACCATTCACGTGAAACTACTGAAAATTTGCTTTGTTCTGATTGGCTGAGAACTGTAACCCATGTGGTATTTGAAACTGACATTTGATGTACAGTCGTGGACAAAATGAGTGAGACCCCTCGCCTTTTCGTTATGCTGATCCGCACGGCTTTAAAGTCTGCTACACAGCATAACAGGCAAGGCGACGAAGTGCTACCAACATACTATGCACAGGCGTGAAATTGACAAACTATCTGAACTTTTTTAGACTTTTCAATAATTTGTGAGACTATATTAATGCTGATTAGTGTGTTAAACACAACACGTAAATATAAGACAGAAATGAAAGAAGAAACGCTTATTGGTATGAACTGTACCAATAAAAATGAATTTCAACTTATTGAGAAAACATAGCTGTTTTAATAAGACAAAGAACCCCAGATCGTTATGAATTAGCAAAATATTATCCGCATGCGGCCGCGAAACGGTCTGTGTCAACGTTCAGACCAGTCATACTGGATTACCGTTGCTGACCTACCATGAAAATGTGCAAATTTAGCAATGCGTGAAGATTCATAACGAAATTCAGTTAAAAATCATTCAATGCCACACTTAAGTCAATTCCGTTATTGACAGAAGCGGAAAAAGTAGGCAGTAACATGTATTAAATTCTACAAGAGTGTCATATTGACATCCACAGGGCGTCAGTACAGAATAAAAGTAGCGATAAAACGTATTGGGGGCGAGAGAATTTCTTAAAATTGCTTTACTGATATTCTACCTGCCTCCATAGAGATTAGAACCGAAAACAAACCAGACCTTCCTTTCACTATGCTAGCAGACAACCCAGGCAAACAGCCCTCTATTATTACCCCAGACATGAATAAGCCAGCAATTTCGCAATGAAAATGGCAAAATGATCTGCAGTTTCTGTTGCATAGAGCTTTCTGGACTCAAAAACATGAATTTTCTACCTCTATCCCAGCTAGCACTCAAGCTTATTTCAAGGTGGATATTGAGTTTAGGCCCAGTTGAAAATTCAAGATTGAAAAATCAACCTGTTACACAGCTTATTTCAAGGTGGATATTGAGTTTAGGTCCAGTTGAAAATTCAAGATTGAAAAATCAATCTGTTACACAGTTTACATAAAGCTGTAAAAATTTAGCTTGAATTAAAATAATTTTCCCAAGCTTGAAATAAACTGTAACTTCCCTGGAAGGCTGCACAGCAGATGCGCGCGCAGTATAGCTTCCATAGACGTCCACGGGAAGCGCCACAAGCGTTTATAAGCCTTGCAGTTGCACTGACTCTGCTAGGTTTACGGCCATTTTATTTTTGTGACGTGCGTTGATGATTGTTAACTGTTGTGAAGTTTGTTTTATACTGGAAAATATTTCGGAAAGAGTGTGGCGTCCCCTGCCTTACTGCTACACCGGGTCTGAAGAAGATATATAGTGTATTACAGGTACGTTGGTGAATTTTTTCTCTAGTGGTACGTTAATATTACAAATGTTAAATATTATTATGTAACGTAAAGAAATATCATATTCTTTTACGTAGAAAAATTGAACCTGGATGAAAGTGAAATGGATTACCAGCTAAGAAAACATATTACAAGTTGTTCAGCAAAAAGAGGTCGTTTTAAACTAGCTCTCTAGTACGTGACACCAATGAATTAAAACTTAATGTTATTTTACCTTTTTAAAATCTCGCCTTTTTATATATATCGCCCTATTACATTTGTTTACTTGTAAATACTTGCGTGTGTCACAGCATGAATGAATAATCATGAAGTGTGAAAAGTTTCTTTGCTAATACAAATAGTAATGACATGGTGAACGGGAAAAGTGCATCAAGAACCAGTCACTACATAGGTGTCAGTCTTTTTTATTTACGTAGCTTTGACTGGTCTTCAATTGCTCTTAATTTTGTTGTTCCCTAGGTGAAATAATACTGCAAGGCCTACTGGTATTTCTTACTTTTATTGTTAGGCTATTTGTAATGTGGCTTAAATCTAATAAAAGGCAATATTAAAATATGACAAGGAGAACGTTTTTTGTTATTTTACATTTCAGTTCCACTGAACTGGTAATTTCTTCGATTCATTTCGATTTCATCTTTTATTTCATTTTGATTGAGTTTTACTCACCAAAATATAATTGTGGATAGAATAAAACGTCTACATTTTTCTAAACGGTAGTTTCCTTATAAGCTTACAGTATGAGGTGTATATGATTACAAGTAATTGCTTCTTTATAATTCAGATTAAATGGTCCTGAAACTGTTAGAAATAGTGATGTGTGGCTTCTTCATGAAGTCATCGCAAAATTACCCAAATGTCATCTTTACTTTCAAAATTTCAAACAAAAAGTTATTTCAAATTACTTTAAAAACTGTTTGGAATGAAGTCACCAAAAGCAGCTGCTTACTCAGTGACGTTTATACTAGTTAATGATTCTTACTACATCAGTGAGTTTGAAGTTATTTTGCTAATCTGGGGCATAAATTATATTTAGGTTGATCAGTTTCAACGTTTTACATTTTTTATGTTTAGGTATGTCTAACATGTTCTTTTACTTGTTACAGGAGCATTATACCAGCAGAAGTCAGTGATATTTGATCCTGCTCTGGTCTGTGTGCTGGGGCCGGAGGAGCTTCAGAATAATTAAATTTTAAATTAAAACGATTTTAAACACTTTGAAAATAAAATTTTTTAAACATACATGTCTTGATAATTTTTTTCACACCATTTCCATTCTGATATTTATTTAATTAATTAGGTTCAATAAATTCAGATTAATAATTATGTAGCTTAAAACAAGCTGTAAATACCAGGCTGTATTCCACGTGTGTAGATACAGCTGGAGCCAAACTTGATAAGTCAAGCTTGAAATATAGCTTGAACTCTGCCAACTTTGATGTTTGTTTCAAGCTTGAATCCAACTAACAGGCCGGAATATTCCAGCTTTGATCAAGCTTATAAACTTGAACTTTACATCTGGAAACAAGTTTGAAACCGGCTTACTGTGCTATCTGGGATGTCACCGCTTATGTGAGTCATTCGGGATGTTTATCGAAATAACAAAATACTGTTATTAGCTAGTAAATTTAGTAGGATGATTCTGCACCACCCCAGGAAGTAAACGGCTACATAGCTGCCAAACATATTCTACACTGTTTCGAATTCTCCACTAGGCTCGCCACAGCCAGAAAACGTTCATTAGCTGAAGTGTTTCTTAAGCTAGCTAGCAATGGGAATGTTTGCACTTTTAAAACGCGGTGGCATTAATACTGGGATGTAAATTACCATGTGCATAGGCAAATGGATTCTATTTGCATTCCTGTAAACGTGATTTGGATCGAAAGCGTAGCTACGATTAATATGCTGATGTATCGACTGCAACTAGAACATTTCGAATAAAGAGCAGGGGGTGTTATTTATGCGGCCCTCATCTTCAGTAACTGTCGTAGCTGTTTTCGTTGTTAGCATTTCGTCACCTAAACTGGTAAAAATGGAACCCTACTAGTCTCACTTTCCTGACCGTCTATCGGTCTACCCAACCCTTAAAACCCATTTACCTCGAGAACGGGTAGACATAATAAGCGGAAATGTATCGCACTTCTTGCGATAACCGGTCCCTTGTAAAAAAAGTGAGCTTCTATGTCAATGCAATCTAAAGATACGGCCGTTTATGTAAAGAAAATTTATGCGAAAGGTCAAAAAATGGCTCCAAAAACTGTGCGACCAAACTGCGTAGGTCATCAGCCCCTAGACCTAGAACTACTTAAACCAACCTATCCTAACACAGATCCGTGCCCGGGGAAGGATTCGTACTGACGGCGCAAGCAGCCGTGCGATCCGCGATATGACGCCGTTGAAAGCACGGCTAACCCGCGCCGGAAAGCTGTTAATATCATCTGATGTTGCTAAGAAGTTATTTACTTCTGGTGAATGATTTTCTGCACAGTTCATTTAAGGCAGAATAACTAAAATACATTTGATGTTACGGAAGACGAAGGATGCCTAATTCATTTCCCTCACTTTACTTATGATGTTAGATTCGCAATCTGAGCATACGTATTATCCATAACCACACTTTAGCGCCACACAGATATGTGAATGCAACACATTGGCGTACACTTGAGATATTTCGTTTCCCATGAAGTGGTGGCAGACGATGCTGTGGTGGCAGACGATGCTGTGGCGTCTTCGAAGCGCGAGCTTCGTCAGTGCAAGATATCTCAGCACAGCTGAGCGAACGTTTTCTTCCTGCTGCTAGTCTACTGGACAATGGGTACAGGTACGTGAATAAAATGTTATATTGCACTTAATAACAATATTATTTATTGATTATATTGTAAGTTATTCATAATATTAAAGCATGACAATGACTGACAAACATTAATTTCAGCAATGGCTGTGCCTGTCCTTCGAAAGCTTGGGAAACTCAACTTTATATTGTGTTGTTCATAATTTTAGGCACAGTTGTAGGTTCTCATCAATAAAACAACTTCTCAGTTTACTCTTGATAGTATTTGTGCTTGAATATGATTGTTCACATGATATGTGGATCAGAATAAGAAAAGAAGGGCAAACATTATTTTTTTCCAGCTGATGACATGTCAGGAGCACAATTCCAGGTGTTGAAAATTGATGTTTCTTCCTCCTCCACATCTTTCAAAGCAGACCACTTGGGCTATGAACCAAGTTCTCATTTCTTTTTCTCCAGTATATCTGTATCAGTGAAATACTTTAAAATTTTGAGCTCTGTAATTTTTTGTTCTTTAAATCCAGCTATTACACTTTGAAGTTGCTAATGATATACATGATGTGCAGGATATACAACAGGCTCTAGATACCGGCTCCCAGGTATATTCCTCGACTTTCAAAACGCATTTGACTCAGTTCTGCACTGTCGCTTGCTCCAAAAAGTGTGTGCTTACAGTCTATCTGATGACATATGCGGTTGGATAGAAAGCTTTCTTAAACAGACAGAGAGCAGTAAGTCATCCTGAATGGGGAGACTTCAACAGAAACAAGCATAATATCAGGTGTGCCCCAGGGCAGCATAATAGGTCCCCTGCTTTTTATGATTTACATAAATGATCTGGTTGATGGTATTGACAGCGGCATTAGACTGTTTGCCAATGATGCTGTAGTCTACAGGAAAGTAGTATCACATAAAATTTGTGGACAAATCAATGAGGAATTGCAGAAAATAAATGTGTGATGTAATGACTGGCAGTTATCTCTCAATATTAGTAAGTGTAACCTACTGTGTATAACAAAGCGAAAATCCCCATTAATGTACAAGTACAAAATAAATGCCCAGTCTTTGGATGTGGTAACATCCGTCAAGTATCTGGGTGTGATTATTCGAAACAATCTCAAATGGAACAATCAGATTACACAAGTAACGGGTAAGGCAAACTCTAGATTGCAGTTTATCGGTAGAATCCTGAAGTGATGCAGTCCTTCAACAAAGGAAATTGCTTACAATACTTTAGTTCATCCAGTCTTAGAGTACTGTTCGTCTGTATGGGACCCTTAGCAGTTGGATCAGATTCAAGAGTTTGAGAAGGTCCAAAGAAGAGCAGCAAGATTCGTGACTGGTACAATTAGCCATCGCGAGAGCATTACAAATCTCATAGAAAGCTTGAAGTGGGATGCACTTCCAGACAGATGACGCACTAAACAGAAGGGACTGCTCACTAAATTCCAAAATCTGATCTTTGCCGAGGATGTAGAGCATATATTACAACCACCAACTTTCATATCGCGCAATGATCACCATTCAAAGATAAGGGAAAATACAGCTTGTACTGAGGCATTCAGACAGTCGTTTTTCCCTCGCGCGATCCATGAGTGGAACAGAGGACAGGGGGGGGGGGGGGGGTTGAATTATGACTTTGGCTCCAAATTGACAAAGTTAATTCAATGAGATCAAATGTCATCCAACCCTCCTCCCCTCCCCCTCCCCCCCCTCCTCACCCCCATGTGTGTTAAAGCACCACTTGCAAAACAAGTAGGTGTACTGGCCACAGGTTGAATCCACCCAGTGCATTAACCATAAGGGTCAATATGCTGGCCAGCCTGAATGTGGTTTTTAGATGGTTTCCCCACATCTGACTAGGTGAATACCAGGCTAATACCCAAGTCCCATCTCATGTACATGATTCACAAACATTTAGAAAAGCTTTTTCACACTTTCACATTAATAAACTACACACAGACAGTTGGGATGCACACGTTTCGTCGTAAGGGGTAAAGGCATCGTGACAGGAACGGCATCAGGCCACCCCTTAAATTAACCATGCCATCTTCCTTACCAACCTTTCTGATCCTGCTCAAATGTAGGAAAAAGGAACAAGACTCCAACAAGACCGCATAAAAGACTGTTAGGTGCAGTCATTTGCCATTGAAGACAATTTGTCCCACCTCCATCATCAAGACAAGCTCCAGTCTACCATTCAGAGTTTCAGTCAAAATGTGAAGCTTCACTCACCTGCAAAAACTTACTCCGGCTCACAAAAGATATTACATGCTAGTGATGATTATAAGCAGTGCAGGTGGTTGGGGAGAACTTCGGATCACTGTCATGAACAGTCACAGCTCACCCTCAGAGGTATGTGCATAGGAGCAGCCAAAGCAGTCAAGGAAGGGCACCCTTGTGTCAAAGATTAAGAAGCATGCTCCACTACCATTACAGACAGTGCATTGGAGGAGCCACTATCAAACTGCCAATAGGATTTTGCCTGAATGAGAGACAAAGTCAGCAACTGAACAATAAATAATCCGGGAGGAACTGGATAAGATGTTGCAAGATGACATCACTGAACCTTCGGAGAGCCCTTGGTTTTCCAAAGTGTTCCATCTGAAGGAGGAGGTACATGGTGTTTCTGTATCAACTTCAGATGACTGAACAAAATCTGAAGAAAAATTTCTACCCATTCCTGCACACTGTCATGGGTAAAGTTTTCCTCAACTATGGACATGCAGTAGCTACTGGCAAATTGAGGCTGACTGGGAAATGTCATACTTAGCTATTCACCAATGGATGCAGTCTGGAGGGGCAATGGGTCAGCATACCACACTCCTGGCCATTGTCGACATTCTGACCTTGGGGCCACAACCTGTCAATCAGTTAGCTCCTCGATTGGCATCATGAGGCTGAGTTCACCACGGTCCACTCCTCCCACCAAGGAACAGTTGCAGTACTGGAAATCAAACCTGGGTTCCTCACAGGAGAGTCTGTCACACTGACCATTCTCCTACAGAGGTGTTCCTCCTTGCATCTCATTACAGGAAAATTTGGTGTCTCCCTGTGGTAGTTCTTGCAAGGGATCTGCCTTGGTGCAAATATCCTTTATGAATTGCCAGTAGCAGGAGCACATTCAAAAGAAACTTCTCACATTGTGAATACGCTGAGGAGTCAGTAAATCTATGTCTGCTGTTATTTTTTCTGGATTGGGATGGACTCCATTGGTATTAACTAGGTGTCTGACATTTTTATTTCCAGGGCAACTGCATTCACATAGAGGCCTGCAGTCTGAACACACTTCAAGACTGTTGTCAGGAATCACAGATATTCTTTGAATGTCTTTGCAAAAGTAACAATATCATCCATATAGCAAAGACATGTTGTCCTTTTAACGTGTTGCAGCAGGTTATCCATCATACGTTTGAAGATGGGTAGAATGTTACATAGTCCAAACGTCACAGTTTTGAGTTCATAGAGTCCATCAGGAGTTATCAAACATTACTACATTCTTAATGAAAAATAAACAGATTTACTGGTATTATCTTTGCTTCTCTGGATGTTCTGGCAAACTACTGCAGATACACATCTGGGACATGTTTTATTAGATTCACCAGATCAATAACAACAAACTAAATGGAAATCATGCTTTACTTTAACTTCGTACAGTTTTGCAATGGCTTCATATTAGTGAAGCTGCCAAATTTCAGGCAAAATCTTTTATTAGCCATAACTCCATTTGCAGACCTATGTTTATGTGAACTTTTTTCTTCAGTTTTACTTGTAGAATAACAAATTAAAATATTTGCATATCTTCTTGACTCACCCTGTATGTATTGTACATTCCACAGATGTGAGTTGTTGCGGTTACTTCTATTAGACACATTTCTTCACCGTTCACAAACAAGCATACAGTCAAACTCTAAATGAAAGGCAACACAGAACACATTTGGAAAGAGGAAATATCTGAATGTTAAAACAGCAAAAATTGACAGGAAAGGTTATAATTATGGAAAAGTTCTCGTACATGTAATTACTTTAGCTTTGTGTTTGTCATTTCCACAAAGAAAGTTTAAAAGTGTAAAGGTAAGTTGCTGTTTAATCAAGAACTGTATCCAAAGAATGCATTTTACACATAAAATCTGCATAAGGTAAACTGTTAACAAAACCATAGAGGCTTCAAAGAACATATTCATGAAAGGAGAAATTGATAACTCAATCAGTAAAGTAAAAACTATTTGGAATTTTGTAAAGAAGGAAACAGGGAAAAGTGCAATAAAAAATGAGGATCATCTTGTTAGTGATCCAAGATCAATTCCTGATACAGTCAACACACATTTTTTAACAGTAACAGAACAAACAGGACCGCAAGGCTCTATAAATCAAGCCATGAATTTTCTGGAAGCATGTGTAACTAGTACTGTGCAACAGAGCCAAGTAACAATAATGACTATTACAGAAACTGAGTCATTAAAACTCTGAAAGAAGAAAACTCTACTGGAACTAACAGCATATTTAGCAAATTATTAAAATCCTGCTGTAGGCACGTAAGTAAAATTCTTTAACATATTTTCAATGCGTCACTTAGGCAAGGAATAGTTCCTGAACAGCTTAAGTATGCAGTTGTAAAATCTCTGTGTAAGACAGGAGATAAGGCAGAGAGTGCAAACTATCAGCCAATCTTGCCCTAACATGTTTTCCAAAGATTTTAGAGAAACTAACGAGGATTGTCAAGCATCTCAGTGGGCATAATATCATCAACAAAAGTCAGTTTGGATTTCAGAGGGTGTTATCAACATAATTTGAAATATTTGCTTTTACTGCCAATATTTTGGAGTTCTTAAAAAAATGAAGATGGTTGGAATATTTTGTGACCTAACAAAAGTGTCTGACTGTGTCACTCACAAAATACTTGTACACAAAACTTCATATCTAGTAATAAGTGGTGCAGCAGGGAAATGGCTTGAATTGTATCTTTCAAACAGAAAACAGAAAGTTGTACTGGACAGTCGAGACGATGTCTCAACATCATCAAAATGGGATACCATCACATGTAGAGTGCGTTCGGACTCAATTCCGGTGCTCCTACTTTTTATTATTTTTATTAATGGTCTTCCTCTTTATACAGAATATTGTAAATTCACCATCTTCACTGATGAAACTACACTACTTATAGATAATTCCTTAGACTAACTCGGTGTGTCAGCCAATAAAGTTTTGAGGGATACTGCGAACTGGTTTAACGTAAGTGGTCTTTCTTGTATTCAGTTCAACACAGCCTTTAAAGATGGGGAAACAGGAAATAACCTAGGTGAGCAGCAGATAGCTAAGATGGATAGTTCAAAGTACCTAGTGTATAATACGAGGTGCATTCAAGTTCTAAGGCCTCCGATTTTTTTTCTCCGGACTGGAAAGAGATAGAAACATGCGCATTGTTTTAAAATGAGGCCGCGTTCGTTGACAATACGTCCCAGAGATGGCAGCACCGTACGGCAGATGGAATTTTACCGCCAGCAGCGAGAATGAGAACTGTTTTAAATACTTAAAATGGCGACGTTTTCCTTACTTTAACAGCGTGCAATCATTCGTTTTCTGAATTTACGTGGTGTGAAACCAATTGAAATTCATCGACAGTTGAAGGAGACATGTGGTGATGGAGTTATGGATGTGTCGAAAGTTTGTTCGTGGGTGCGACAGTTTAATGAAGGCAGAACATCGTGTGACAACAAACCGAAACAACCTCGGGCTCGCACAAGCCGGTCTGACGACATGATCGAGAAAGTGGAGAGAATTGTTTTGGGGGATCGCCGAATGACTGTTGAACAGATCGCGTCCAGAGTTGGCATTTCTGTGGGTTCTGTGCACACAATCCTGCATGACGACCTGAAAATGCGAAAAGTGTCATCCAGGTGGGTGCCACGAATGCTGACGGACGACCACACGGCTGCCCGTGTGGCATGTTGCCAAGCAATGTTGAAGCGCAACGACAGCATGAATGGGACTTTCTTTTCGTCGGTTGTGACAATGGATGAGACGTGGATGCCATTTTTCAATCCAGAAACAAAGCGCCAGTCAGCTCAATGGAAGCACACAGATTCACCACCACCAAAAAAATTTCGGGCAACCGCCAGTGCTGAAAAAATGATGGTGTCCCTGTTCTGGGACAGCGAGGGCGTAATGCTTACCCATTGCGTTCCAAAGGGCACTACGGTAACAGGTGAATCCTACGAAAATGTTTTGAAGAACAAATTCCTTCCTGCACTGCAACAAAAACGTCCAGAAAGGGCTGCGCGTGTGCTGTTTCACCAAGACAATGCACCCGTACATCGAGCTAATGTTATGCAACAGTTTCTTCGTGATAACAACTTTGAAGTGATTCCTCATGCTCCCTACTCACCTGACCTGGCTCCTAATGACTTTTGGCCTTTTCCAACAATGAAAGACACTCTCCATGGCCGCAAATTCACCAGCCGTGCTGCTATTGCCTCAGTGATTTTCCAGTGGTCAAAACAGACTCCTAAAGAAGCCTTCGCCGCTGCCATGGAATCATGGTGTCAGCGTTGTGAAAAATGTGTACGTCTGCAGGGCGATTACGTCAAGAAGTAATGCCAGTTTCATCGATTTCGGGTGAATAGTTAATTAGAAAAAAAATCGGAGGCCTTAGAATTTGAGTGCACCTCATACTGTAAGGCACAAACTACAGCACAACCACAATGAGCCAAAGTTTATTCTTTTTCCACATACAAGTGAACAGCAGTTGAGAACATAGACACATGCATAGAAACAATCCAGATACTGATACAAGCAGTTGCTGACTATAAGTAGGAATAGAATATGAGAGCAAGTGCCAACTGCACTGCACTTATAAAGAGGAGGGCTCTGGTAGACGGTGCCATGGATGCCATTGGTGAATATTTTAAGTGTAGTGCACCAGTGGCCTGGTGCCGTGGCACATCCAAGTATTACACACAGGGTTATGGTACCCCTCTCCCTTAAGGGAAAAGGACACTCTTAACGATGCAGGCATTGGGGCCATAGGTGAACCATCCGTGGCCTCTGTGTTGGATACCACAGACGATGATGATGGTAGCAGAAGGAGATTCCAAGCCACAACTGGTGAGTACGAACAGAAGTGCCATGGCCATGGACACACACGGTATCAAGAGAGAACTGGTAACAAGAGCACTGGTAGCATCTTGACATCCAGTCCCTCAACGAGATGCAACTGCTCTGACAGTGAAGGTGCTGGCCGCTCGATCAGGGGTACCAGAGACACTGGTGTTCAGGGACGCAAAGGTGCAGACAGATCGCCAGCAGCAAAGATTTCAGAAGGCCTGGAAGCAGGCGCTGGGGGGCTGGATCATGGAGGAGAGGCAGGAGGAGTGACATCCACAAGGAGGGTGGTTCCACCCACCACAGCAGGGATGCCCTGCAAGGCTGGGATAGGTGCTGAGAGAGAAAGTGGAGGTGGTGATGGACCTGTGGCCATTACTGTAACGTGAGGACAAAGCTGGTTATGGTGGTGCACCACTAGCTCTGCACTGGTGCACATTGTACAGAGATGGCGACCCCAGCAGCTGTGGACCGTAGCTGGAATTCACTTTGGTCGGCGGCCGGACAGTGGAGACAGGAGTGAACTGCGACAAGGCGCCACATTGATAGGTGTTAGTGAGGTGGCGAGAGCAGACACAGGTGGGAGCACAATTGGCAAACACGGAGCATCTCGGCCAGACTCTCATTCCTCACTGGTGTAAAACTGTAGGCAGTAAAGAACTGTGTCAGGGTGTCTTTCCTGGAGGAGTCCTCGACATACTTCTCCATTTGAATCTTGAGAATGTGGAAAAGTTAGATTGGAGGTGAAAAGGAGGAACAGTCATTTGATGAATATCTTGATGGGTGCAGCAATTGTGGAAGGCCTGGGACACAAACTGTGGATCATTATGTGTCATAAGCATATAGGCAATTTTTCGATAGTAAAATTTTTGGAGTAGGCTTGAAACATATCCACTGTTCTCTGATGTCAGCTGTGGCTAACATATGGAAACTTACAGAAAGCATCAACAAACAACAACCAGTAAGAATTTAAGAAGGGTCCCACAAAATCAACACGGATGTGATCCTATGGATGCTGCAGTGTGGGCCGTGGATACAGCATCACCTGCAATGCCACTTGATGGGAAGCACACTGATAGCAAGCTGCAACAAGATATCAATGTCACCATTGATATTGGGCCAAAACAAATGCTGGCACATCAATAACTTGGTAAGCAAGACATGCCAAAGCCCTTATGTTGGAGCTGAAGGATATCCCACCTTAGAGCAATTGGGATCACAACACTAGGTGACAGTCCATCTGTAGCTACGAAAGGAACACCATCAAATACTGAAATAATGGAGGATGAAATAGTTACACAAAGGATCAGAAGCACTGCCTAGAGAACTGTCTGGCTAACCATGCTCAAGGAGGTGAACCACTCGATGCAAAACTGGATCCGCAGCGCCAGCTGCTGCGATCCGGGAGCCTGTAATATTAAACTCTTCCACTGTACATTCTGCCTCTAAGAGAAAACAAACGAGTTCATCATGATCATAAGTAGGATCTAGGCCCAATCAGAAGCCAGGACAGTGCATCAGCATTGGCATGCTGCATGGTAGGCCAAAAATGTATTTCATAGTTGTAGTGAGACAGAAACAAGGCCCAACATTGGAGGCAATGTGCTGTTTTGTCATGAAATTAACCAGAAGGATCAAACAATGAAATCAAAGGCTTGTGGCCAGTAATGAGGGGGAACTTAAGACTCATACAAGAACATATTAAACGTCTTGAGGGCACAGACAATAGCAAAAGTCCTTTTCAACTTGCGAGTAGCACTGCTGAGCATGGTTGAGTGTTTTGATGAGTTAGCTATTGGACATTTGGAACCATCCTCATATCAATGCACAAGAGTTACCTAGAGTCCATACTGAGAGGCGTTTGTAGCCAAAACCAGATGGTGGCCAGGATGGAAATATAACGTACCCTCTCTGTTATTGTTTTTTGTTATTGTAGTTGTACAGATATGAAATTATTGTAGCAGTTTGCTTAGTCAGCCATACTTCGGAATTTTTTGACATTAAATGGAGCCTGAAACTTATGTAATAAATACTTCGCGTGAAGTGTGATTTGCGGCATAAACAAAAATTAATTGCGGAGACGCAATCCACAGAGTATTAACAGAAAAGCTTTAGAACAATGCGCACAACTGACTAGACACATTCAACGGGTACGTACATTCGCGTACGAGTGGTTGCGATCTGATGAGAAAGATCTATCTTAATTTTTTTTGTGTAAAATAATTATGTCGTAACACACTCCGAGATTGCGAACGTACAATCAGGGTGCAGGCACATACTTTCTATCATTCCCCATGGCCTGGATAAAAGAATTGCAATTATTTAAATTTAAGAATATTTCTTTTTCAATCGGACTCCTATTTTTATACGAAAAGGAAGATTGCAGGTTCTGAATGTCTTGGCAAAAACACATCGAAATTTATTTAGCGGCCACCAAAGGAAAGTAGTGAGCACAATCACGTACCTCTATTGTTGAGCAGCGCCATCGTAAAAATCGTCGCCTCCATCTAAAATTCACCTTCTCAAATTAACAGAATAATTTGTACTCCATTGGTATGGGATTTAGGCTTGATCTTGACAGAAAGTATAAAACACATTTTTCATCATTTAACACACACACAGACATCTAACTATACAGTACGTCTTTACACCAGCACATCAGAACAAAAAGGTAGTTAATACTAGAAGTAATAAAAGAATCTCGAAATTAGTCCTTTGTCTCTCAATGATAAAAAAGTTTTTTAGAGTATTCCTCTGGTATGACAGTCGAACAAATTTTCTTCATGTATCTTTGAGATTAAATTACAACATTTTTTAGTTCCTTTTCAGAAAGTAGACAAAAAAAGAGCAGAATGTGATTTAAATTTCAAATCTTGAATGTACCCTCGTAGGGTGGCACCCACTAAAAAGGAATGTTCTTGTGGAGCAACTTGTGGAGGAGATAAGCCAACGTGGTGACCACCAGAATAAATCTGTGATAGGAAGCAATTTTATGTGAAAATACTTGGGGTTCTTTGGCATTTGTAGGGTGAGGCACAGCTGTGACCACAGTGAGATGACAAAGTACAGGTTTAACACCATCCCGAGAAACCCCAAAACCCAAACACACAACGGATGGGTGAAAAAAGTGTGACTTGACCAAGTTGCATTTCAACCCTGCAATATGTATGAGTAAGATCATGAACAAGGTGTGTAAGTTACGTATGCTTTTCTATGGATGTACCGCAGAATGGACATTTTCAGTTGTTCCAAAAAATGCTGAAAAATCACAGGGCACTGGTCACATCAAATTGGAAAAGGCTGCCTGTTGTAACTCACCAAACACTGAGTAACTGGAGACAATGCCAGGAGATCCCAAATCCACATAAGTTTGTCAGTTAAGTACAGTCATAGCTGCACCTGTGTCCACTTATAGTCTGAGCACTTTGTCCATTGCTCACACTTCGATAAAGAGTTTGTTACAATTTGTAGTCACTGCAGACACAAAATTAACATCCACATTCATGTCTGTAGGAGTGGGCTCGGAACAATGCACAGATGCTATATGTCCTGTTTCCCTACAGTTTTTGTGAGCTGTCCAGCACTTAGGGCACGCAACCTTGTCATGTTGCAAGAAACAGTACAGGCACGATGGGAGTGCAGAGAACTGCTGTTTCTGTAGTTATTGTTGTTGTTTGGCACACTGCTGTCCAGTGCAGCACAGGAGTCGTGTTTGTACGACTGTCATATCATCCTCCCTCTGAGAACTGACTGACACCCGACAACCAGAAACAGGAGCTACCACGGCGATGTCACACCAAGCCTCACTCTAATCACCTGCAGCATGAGACACCTCAAATGATAGAGCAATATTTAACAATTCAGCTAAAGATGGACTCACATTGCTGTGTGCGCTGACGCACCTCTTTGTCAGTAGCCAACGAATGATAGCGTCACATATCACTGAGTACTAATGGTGTGAAAGCCTGCATAGTTAGTGTGGCTGACAAGTTTGTGATATCAACTGTTAAGAGCCTGCTGCTGCTCGAGCAGAGATTAGATCACTGCCTCCGTGTACAGAAAACTGAAGGAACAATGAAATAGACTGAGCATGCACAAGTGAACACCACACTCATCCGCAATTGTATCATTCTGTAAGATACAAAGATCACAGCCAAAATTAACCACAGTTTATTCTTCTTACACATACAAGCAAACAACCAATGAGAACATAGGCAACAACATAGAAACAATCCAGGTACTGATACAAACAGTTGCTGACAGTAAGTACGAACACAATATGAGAGTGAGTGCCAGCTGTGCTGCACTTATGAAGAGGAGGGCCTCAGCAGCAGGTGAGGCAGATGCTGTGCCATGTGCTCAAGTCGTGTTACCCACGAGAGGCAGCGTCTGGTGGCTGGCCTGTGCAGACATCATTGACAGAATTTTTGAAGTGTAGTGTGCCAGTGGCTTAATACCATGGCACATATCCAAGTACTACTTACAGGGTTAAAGCACCTAGGCTTACATATTGATAGCATACTAAACTGAACAAACTACACTGTGGATCCATGCAAAAGACTGAATTCTGAAAATTATGTTTTATGCATTGTCTGCTCTTATATAATATGGAATCCATTGTGTCAGTTTATTATGTTTATTTTCACACCCTTATGGCACATGGAATCATATTTTGGGGAAATCAGTCACTAGCTAAAAGAGTGCTACATGCAGAGGAAAGAGCGATAAGAATCATGAGTGGAGTCCACCCCAGAGCCATATTCTGAAATCTTTTTAAGGAGGTTGAAATCCTCATGTCCACTGCGCAATATATATGTTTCATAGTGAAAAAAGCCCCTTTTTGAACCGACCAAATAGTGTGTATCATAGTAATGATTTCTAGAAGAAAAGATGCTGTCCACTATGTGCATGCAAACCTGAGTATGGTACAGAAAGTGACCCATTTCAGTGGCTGTAAGATTTTTAATGCCATCCCTTCACAAATAAATTGTTTAGTAGATGATGAGCTCTTGTTTAAAAAAAAAAAACACTCAAGGCAGTTCCTGTTGCAAGGATCATTTCACACAACAGAAGAGTTCTGAACCACAAAGAATAGAATAAATGTATCTATAACTCTCAAATACGTTCCCACATCCTTATCTGTGACCCTGACTATTTATTATTGTAAACATACATATTTTGCTATATTAGATCTTCTGTAAGATTTAATTTTTCTGTACTATCTATTGATCTGCACAATTTATTTTTCTATAACAGAACCTAAGTTGTTGATACTTCAGTATGAAACTGATTAGTATTATTTACATAATACCATAGAATGTAACCACAACAAACTTGTACAACTGACACGTTCCGTATTCAGTGACATATTCACAACAAGGATCACCAGAACATGAATACATAAGTGAAAATAAATACTGAGGGAAATTGCAAAATTTATGTTTCTTTCTACTTATAATAATTAACATACCTTGCTGTCTTACTCCTTGGCCATTCCATATTTATCAGACTGCAACACTCTTCTACCAGATTAGGATGTTCATGGATTTTCAGAACTTCCATTGAATTTTAATTGTGGACATCAATGTAATTTAGGAAAAAAAAAATAGTGAGGTCACCTAACACCAAATCTGCAAAAAAGATTCATAATCTCAATACAAGATCCCTCTTCAGGGCCTCTCAGTATGTATGAATATGCATCTTTTGTCTATTGGAAAAGCATCTTTGTCATTTATGATTGATAATTATGACACTACTTCTCATGCACAGATTTCCTAAATTAATACAAACATAGCTGCCCTTGCATGAAATATGTTAAGCCACAAAACAAACTCATTTGAGTACTGGATAACAACAATACGGAAAGGATACCTTGCTACTCACCCTACATCTACATCTATATGGATACTCTGCAAAGCACATTTAAGTATCTGGCAGAGGGTTCATCGAACCACCTTCACACTTCTCTATTATCCAAATCTCGTATAGCGCACAGAAAGAACAAACACCTATTTCTTTCCGTACGAGCTCTGATTTCCCTTATTTTATGATGGTGATCGCTTCTCCCTATGTAGGTCGGTTTCAACAAAATATTTTCACATTTGGAGGAGAAAGTTGGTGACTGGAATTTCGTGAGAAGATTCCATCACAATGAAAAACGCCTTTCTTTTAATGATGTACAGCCCAAATCCTGTATCATTTCAGTGGCACTCTTTCCCATATTTCGCCATAGTACATAATGTGCAGCCCCTCTTTGAACTTTTTCGATGTATTCTGTCAGTCCCACCTGGTAAGGATCCCACACCACGCAGCAGTATTCTAAAAGAGGATGAACAAGCATATTGTAGGCAGTCTCCTTAGTAGATCTGTTACATTGTCCTGCCAATAAAACACAGTCTCTGGTTAGCCTTTCCCACAACATTTTCTATCTGTTCCTTCCAATTTAAGTTGTTCATAATTGTAATTTATGGCCTTTAGATTAGGCTGATTTATCGTGTAACCGAAATTTAACGAATTCCTTTTAGCACTCATGTGGATGACCTCACACTTTTCGTTATTTAGGGTCAACTGCCAATTTTCGCACCATTCAGATATCTTTTCTAAATCGTTTTGAAATCTGTTTTGATCTTCTGATGACTTTATTAGTCAATAACTGACAGCGTTATCTGCAAACAACCAAAGATTGCTGCTCAGATTGTCTCCCAAATCATTTATATAGACAAGGAACAGCAAAGGGCTTGTAACACTACCTTGGGTAACGCCAGAAATCGCTTCTTTTTTACTTGATGACTTTCCGTCAATTACTATGAACTGTGCTCTTTCTGATGGTAAATCACAAATCTAGTCACATAACTGAGACGATATTCCATAAGCGCGCAAATTCACTACAAGGTCCATAAGCGCGCAAATTCACTACAAGACGCATGTGTGGTACAGTGTCAAAAGCCTTCCGGAAATCCAGAAATATGGAAATGGTTTGAAATCCCTTGTCAATAGCACTCAACACTTCATGTGAATTAAGAGCTAGTTGTGTTTCACAAGAACGATGTTTTCTAAACCCATGTTGACTGTGTGTCAATAGACCTTTTCCTTCGAGGTAATTCATAATGTTCGAACACTATATATGTTCCAAAATCCTGCATATCGATGTTAATGATATGGGTCTGTAATTAAGTGGATTACTCCTACTACATTTCTTGAATATTGGTGTGACTTGTGCAAGTTTCCAGTCTTTGGGGACGGATCTTTCGTCGAGCGAATGATTGTATATGATTGTTAAGTATGGAGCTAATACATCCGAATACTCTGAAAGGAACCTAATTGATATACAGTCTGGACCACGAGACTTGTTTTTTATTAACTGATTTAAGTTGCTTTGCAACTCCAAGGATATTTGCTTCGACGTTACTGATGTTGGCAGCTGTTCTTGATTTGAATTCTGAAATATTTACTTCATCTTCTTTTGTGAAGGTATTTCGGAAGGCCGTGTTTAGTAACTCTGCTTTGGCAACACTGTCTTAGATAGTACATCAATTGCTATCACGCAGAGAAGGCATTGATTGTTTCTTGCCGTTAACAAAGTTCACATACGACCAGAATCTCTTGGTATTTTCTGCCAGGTTTTGAGACACAGTTTCATTGTGGAAACTGTTATAAACATCTCGCATTGAAGTCCGCACTAAACTTTCAGCTTCTGTAAAAGATCGCCAATCTTGAGGCTTTTGCATCTGTTTAAATCTGGCATGTTTGTTTCCTTGTTTCTGCAACAATGTTCTAACTTGTTTTGTGTACCAAGGAGGATCAACTCTGTTATTTGTTATTTATGTGGTATAAATCTCTCAACTGCTGCCACATCTGGTCTACACTTATATTATTAATTTGCAATGAGTGGAGATTACCTCTCAGGAAAGCATCAAATGAATTTTTATCTGCTTTTTTGAATAGGTATATTTTTCATTTATTTTTGGAGGATTTGGGTGTTACAATAATCAGTCTCGCTACGACAACCCTGCTTTCACTAATCCCTGTATCAGTTTTGATGCTCCAAGCAAGGGAAAACTACAGCCGTAATTTTTCCCGAGGGCATGCAGCTTTACTGTATGGTTGATGATGATGGCGTCCTCTTGGGTAAAATATTCTGGAGGTAAAATAGTCCCCCATTCGGATCTCCGGTCGGGGACTACTCAAGAGGACGTCGTTATCAGGAGAAAGAAAACTGGCGTTCTACGGATCGGAGCGTGGAATGTCAGATCCCTTAATTGGGCAGGTAGGTTAGAAAATTTAAAAAGGGAAATGGATAGGTTAAAGTTAGATATAGTGGGAATTAGTGAAGTTCGGTGGCAGGAGGAACAAGACTTTTGGTCAGGTGATTACAGGGTTATAAATACAAAATCAAATAGGGGTAATGCAGGAGTAGGTTTAATAATGAATAAAAAAATAGGAGTGCGGGTTAGCTACTACAAACAGCATAGTGAACGCATTATTGTGGCCAAGATACACACAAAGCCCATGCCTACTACAGTTGTTGTTGTTGTGGTCTTCAGTCCTGAGACTGGTTTGATGCAGCTCTCCATGTTACTCTATCCTGTGCAAGCTTCTTCATCTCCCAGTACCTACTGCAACCTACATCCTTCTGAATCTGCTTAGTGTATTGATCTCTTGGTCTCCCTCTACGATTTTTACCCTCCACGCTGCCCTCCAATGCTAAATTTGTGATTCCTTGATGCCTCAAAACATGTCCTACCAACCGATCCCTTCTTCTAGTCAAGTTGTGCCACAAACTTCTCTTCTCCCCAATCCTATTCAATACCTCCTCATTAGTTACGTGATCTACCCACCTTATCTTCAGCATTCTTCTGTAGCACCACATTTCGAAAGCTTCTATTCTCTTCTTGTCCAAACTGGTTATCGTCCATGTTTCACTTCCATACATGGCTAAACTCCATACAAATATTTTTAGAAACGACTTCCTGACACTTAAATCAATACTCGATGTTAACAAATTTCTCTTCTTCAGAAACGATTTCCTTGCCATTGCCAGTCTACATTTTATATCCTCTCTACTTCGACCATCATCAGTTATTTTACTCCCTAAATAGCAAAACTCCTTTACTACTTTAAGTGTCTCATTTCCTAATCTAATCCCCTCAGCATCACCCGATTTAATTTGACTACATTCCATTATCCTCGTTTTGCTTTTGTTGATATTCATCTTATATCCTCCTTTCAAGACACTGTCCATTCCGTTCAACTGCTCTTCCAAGTCCTTTGCTGTCTCTGACAGAATTACAATGTCATCGGCGAACCTCAAAGTTTTTACTTCTTCTCCATGAATTTTAATACCTACTCCGAATTTTTCTTTTGTTTCCTTTACTGCTTGCTCAATATACAGATTGAATAACATCGGGGAGAGGCTACAACCCTGTCTCACTCCTTTCCCAACCACTGCTTCCCTTTCATGTCCCTCGACTCTTATAACTGCCATCTGGTTTCTGTACAAATTGTAAATAGCCTTTCGCTCCTGTATTTTACCCCTGCCACCTTCAGAATCTGAAAGAGAGTATTCCAGTTAACGTTGTCAAAAGCTTTCTCTAAGTCTACAAATGCTAGAAATGTAGGTTTGCCTTTTCTTAATCTTTCTTCTAAGATAAGTCGTAAGGTTAGTATTGCCTCTCGTGTTCCAACATTTCTACGGAATCCAAACTGATCTTCCCCGAGGTCCGCTTCTACCAGTTTTTCCATTCGTCTGTGAAGAATTCGCATTAGTATTTTGCAGCTGTGACTTATTAAACTGATAGTTCGGTAATTTTCACATCTGTCAACACCTGCCTTCTTTGGGATTGGAATTATTATATTCTTCTTGAAGTCTGTGGGTATTTCGCCTGTCTCATACATCTTGCTCACCAGATGGTAGAGTTTTGTCATGACTGGCTCTCCCAAGGCCATCAGTAGTTCTAATGGAATGTTGTCTACTCCCGGGGCCTTGTTTCGACTCAGGTCTTTCAGTGCTCTGTCAAACTCTTCACGCAGTATCTTATCTCCCATTTCATCTTCATCTACATCCTCTTCCATTTCCATAATATTGTCCTCAAGTACATCACCCTTGTATAAACCCTCTATATACTCCTTCCACCTTTCTGCCTTCCCTTCTTTGCTTAGAACTGGGTTGCCATCTGAGCTCTTGATATTCATACAAGTGGTTCTCTTCTCTCCAAAGGTCTCTTTAATTTTCCTGTAGGCAGTATCTATCTTACCCCTAGTGAGACAAGCCTCTACATCCTTACATTTGTCCTCTAGCCATCCCTGCTTAGCCATTTTGCACTTTCTGTCGATCTCATTTTTGAGACGTTTGTATTCCCTTTTGCCTGCTTCATTTACTGCAATTTTGTATTTTCTCCTTTCATCAATTAAATTCAATATTTCTTCTGTTACCCAAGGATTTCTATTAGCCCTCGTCTTTTTACCTACTTGATCCTCTGCTGCCTTCACTACTTCATCCCTCAGAGCTACCCATTCTTCTTCCACTGTATTTCCTTCCCCCATTCCTGTCAATTGTTCCCTTATGCTCTCCCTGAAACTCTCTACAACCTCTGGTTCTTTCAGTTTATCCAGGTCCCATCTCCTTAAATTCCCACCTTTTTGCAGTTTCTTCAGTTTCAATCTGCAGTTCATAACCAATAGATTGTGGTCAGAATCCACATCTGCCCCTGGAAATGTCTTACAATTTAAAACCTGGTTCCTAAATCTCTGTCTTACCATTATATAATCTATCTGATACCTATTAGTATCTCCAGGATTCTTCCAGGTATACAACCTTCTTTTATGATTCTTGAACCAAGTGTTAGCTATGATTAAGTTATGCTCTGTGCAAAATTCTACAAGGCGGCTTCCTCTTTCATTTCTTCCCCCCAATCCATATTCACCTACTACGTTTCCTTCTCTCCCTTTTCCTACTGACGAATTCCAGTCACCCATGACTATTAAATTTTCGTCTCCCTTCACTACCTGAATAATTTCTTTTATCTCGTCATACATTTCATCAATTTCTTCATCATCTGCAGAGCTAGTTGGCATATAAACTTGTACTACTGTAGTAGGCATGGGCTTTGTGTCTATCTTGGCCACAATAATGCGTTCACTATGCTGTTTGTAGTAGCTAACCCGCGCTCCTATTTTTTTATTCATTATTAAACCTACTCCTGCATTACCTCTATTTGATTTTGTATTTATAACCCTGTAATCACCTGACCAAAAGTCTTGTTCCTCCTGCCACCGAACTTCACTAATTCCCACTATATCTAACTTTAACCTATCCATTTCCCTTTTTAAATTTTATAGCCTACCTGCCCGATTAAGGGATCTGACATTCCACGCTCCGATCCGTAGATTGCCAGTTTTCTTTCTCCTGATAACGACGTCCTCTTGAGTAGTCCCCGCCCGGAGATCCGAATGGGGGACTATTTTACCTCCGGAATATTTTACCCAAGAGGACGCCATCATCATTTAATCATACAGTAAAGCTGCATGTAAAGCTGCATGTCCTCGGGAAAAATTACGGCTGTAGTTTCCCCTTGCTTTCAGCCGTTCGCAGTACCAGCCCAGCAAGGCCGTTTTGGTTAATGTTACAAGGCCAGATCAGTCAATCATCCAGACTACTACCAGGAGTAGGTTTAATAATGAATAAAAAAATAGGAGCGCGGGTTAGCTACTACAAACAGCATAGTGAACGCATTATTGTGGCCAAGATAGACACAAAGCCCATGCCTACTACAGTAGTACAAGTTTATATGCCAACTAGCTCTGCAGATGATGAAGAAATTGATGAAATGTATGACGAGATAAAAGAAATTATTCAGGTAGTGAAGGGAGACGAAAATTTAATAGTCATGGGTGACTGGAATTCGACAGTAGGAAAAGGAAGAGAAGGAAACGTTGTAGGTGAATATGGATTGGGGCCAAGAAATGAAAGAGGAAGCCACCTGGTAGAATTTTGCACAGAGCATAACTCAATCATAGCTAACACTTGGTTCAAAAATCATAAAAGAAGGTTGTATACCTGGAAGAATCCTGGAGATACTAAAAGGTATCAGATAGATTATATAATGGTAAGACAGAGATTTAGGAACCAGGTTTTAAATTGTAAGACATTTCCAGGGGCAGATGTGGATTCTGACCACAATCTATTGGTTATGACCTGCAGATTGAAACTGAAGAAACTGCAAAAAGGTGGGAATTTAAGGAGATGGGACCTGGATAAACTGAAAGAACCAGAGGTTTTAGAGAGTTTCAGGGAGAGCATAAGGGGACAATTGACAAGAATGGGGGAAAGAAATACAGTAGAAGAAGAATGGGTAGCTCTGAGGGATGAAGTAGTGAAGGCAGCAGAGGATCAAATAGGTAAAAAGACGAGGGCTAGTAGAAATCCTTGGGTGACAGAAAAAATATTGAATTTAATTGATGAAAGAAGATAATATAAAAATGCAGTAAATGAAACAGGCAAAAAGGAATACAAACGTCTAAAAATGAGATTGGCAGGAAGTGCAAAATGGCTAAGCAGGCATGGCTAGAGGACAAATGTAAGGATGTAGAGGCTTATCTCACGAGGGGTAAGACAGATACTGCCTACAGGAAAATTAAAGAGACCTTTGGAGAAAAGAGAACCACTTGCATGAATATCAAGAGGTCAGATAGAAATCCAGTTCTAAGCAAAGAAGAGAAAGCAGAAAGGTGGAAGGAGTATATAGAGTGTCTATACAAGGGTGATGTACTTCAGGGCAATATTATGGAAATGGAAGAGGATGTAGATGAAGATGAAATGAGAGACATGATACTGCGTGAAGAGTTTGCCAGAGTGCTGAAAGACCTAAGTCGAAACAAGGCCCCTGGAGTAAACTACATTCCATTAGAACTACTGATGGCCTCGGGAGAGCCAGTCCTGACAAAACTCTACCATCTGGTGAGCAAAATGTATGAGACAGGTGAAATACCCTCAGACTTCAAGAAGAATATAATAATTCCAATCCCAAAGAAAGCAGGTGTTGACAGATGTGAAAATTACTGAACTATCAGTTTAATAAGTCACAGCTGCAAAATACTAATGCGAATTCTTTACAGACAAATGGAAAAACTGGTAGAAGCCAACCTTGGGGAAGATCAGTTTGGATTCTGTAGAAATATTGGAACACGTGAGGCAATACTGACCCTACGACTTATCTTAGAAGCTAGATTAAGAAAAGGCAAACCTATGTTTATAGCATTTGTAGACTTAGAGAAAGCTTTTGACAATGTTGACTGGAATACTCTCTTTCAAATTCTGAAGGTGGCAGGGGTAAAATACAGGGAGCGAAAAGCTATTTACAATTTGTACAGAAACCAGATGGCAGTTATAAGAGTCGAGGGGCATGAAAGGGAAGCAGTGTTGGGAAGGGAGTGAGACAGGGTTGTAGCCTTTCCCCAATGTTATTCAATCTGTATATTGAGCAAGCAGTAAAGGAAACAAAAGAATAGTTTGGTGTAGGTATAAAAATTCATGGAGAAGAAATAAAAACTTTGAGGTTCGCCGATGACATTGTAATTCTGTCAGAGACAGCAAAGGACTTGGAAGAGCAGTTGAACGGAATGGACAGTGTCTTGAAAGGAGGGTATAAGATGAACATCAACAAAAGCAAAATGAGGATAATGGAATGTAGTCAAATTAAATCGGGTGATGCTGAGGGTATTAGATTAGGAAATGAGACACTTAAACTAGTAAAGGAGTTTTGCTATTTGGGGAGCAAAGTAACTGATGATGGTCGAAGTAGAGAGGATATAAAATGTAGACTGGCAATGGCAAGGAAAGCATTTCTGAAGAAGAGAAATTTGTTAACATCAAGTATAGATTTAAGAGTCAGGAAGTCGTTTCTGTAAGTATTTGTATGGAGTGTAGCCATGTATGGAAGTGAAACACGGATGGTAAATAATTTGGACAAGAAGAGAATAGAAGCTTTCAAAATGTGGTGCTACAGAAGAATGCTGAAGATTAGATGGATAGATCACATGACTAATGAGGAGGTATTGAATAGAATTGGGGAGAAGAGAAATTTGTGGCACAACTTGACTAGAAGAAGGGATCGGTTGGTAGGACATGTTCTGAGGCATCAAGGGATCACCAATTTAGTATTGGAGGGCAGCGTGGAGGGTAAAAATTGTAGAGGGAGACCTAGAGATGAATACACTAAGCAGATTCAGAAGGATGTAGGCTGCAGTACATACTGGGAGATGAAGCAACTTGCACAGGATAGAGTAGCATGGAGAGCTGCATCAAACAGTATCAGGACTGAAGACCACAACAACAACAACATTAACTTAGGATTATTTGTTGCTAAGTCAAGTGTGTTTTCACTCTATAGAGAAGGCATTGACTTGCAGGCAGGCAAATGAAAGAGACTGCCAAAATATTAAAACTTTTGGATAAAGTTTGTATCCTGAAGTAGAAAACATTAACACAAGGACAACTCCACACACATGGTCACTGTCACAGTGTGCTAGAGCCCAACTGCAACTCTGTCTGATGGAGCAGCATTCAGGCATGGGTGGTGGTGGTAAGAAGGTGGGAAGGGGGAGGGTATGGGTGGTGGAAGATGCTAGTGCTGTCTGGTGGAGCATACAAGGACTAGATGGGGACAATATAAGGTTGTTAGGTACAATGTCGGGAGGCTGCGTTGGAGGGAAGGGGGACAGGGAGAGAAGTATATAAGGCGAAAGTATATAGGTGCATTGTTAGGACAGATGATGTGTAGTACTGGAATGGGAGCAAGGACGGGGATAGGTATGTGGGAGGCTGGAGCTAGTGAAGGTTTAGGTCCAGGGAGACTTCCCACATGCACAGTTCAGTTATTAAAGTGAAGCACATCATGCTGGGCAGTATGTTCTGCAACAGGTAGTCCAGATGTCTATTGGCCATAGTTTTGGCAGTACACATTCATGTAGACAGACAGCTTGATAGTTGTCGTGCCCACATAGAAAGTGACATAGTGGTTGCAGCTTAGTTGGTAGATCACATTGCTGCTTTCGTAGGTGGCCCTGCCTTTGATGGGGGAGGTGACACCTGTGACAGGAGTGGAGTAGGTGGTAGTGGGAGGATGTATGGAACAGGTCTTGCATCTAGCTCTATTGTAGGAATATGAGCCATGACACAAGCAGCTGCTCCAATCCTTGGTGTTACTGAGTCATGAGAGGAGTGCTCCTTTGTGGCAGGACAGTGGGTATGTGGGAGATGATAAGTCACTGGAGAGAAAAAGCACGGAATATCTGTTTCTGGAGAAGATTTGGTAGGTAATTTTTGTCTGTGAAGGCCTCTGTGAGCATCTTGACATATTTTGAGAGGGACTGCTCATCGCTACAGATGTGATGACACCAATGGCTAACTGTAACAAAGGGATTTCCTGGTATGTAATTGGTGGCACCTGGGGATGTGGAGGTATTGTTGATCATTGGTAGGTTTGATGTGAGTGGAGGTACTGATGTAGCCATTGTTGAGGTGGAGGTCAACTTCGTGGAAGGTAGTTTTTTGCGTTGAGGAGGGCTATGTGAAGTGAATGGGGGAGACGGTATTGAGGTTCTGTAGGAACACGGATGCGGTGTCCTCACTCTTGGTCCAGAACACGAAGATATCATCAATGAATCTGAACCAGCAGAAGGGTTTGGGATTCTGTTGGTTAGCAAGGATACCTCTAGATGGCCCATGAACAGGTTGTCATAGGAAGGTGCTATGTGGGTGCCCATTGCTGTACAGAGGATTTTTTTGTAGGTGATACCTTCATAAGAGAACTAATAGTGTGTGAGGTGCACAAAAGCAGAGATCCTCTCTGGGGGGGAACAGTAACTAACCACAAAGGGGCTGTCTGGGTGGTTGGGTTTATGAACTTTAGGAAGCATGTAGGAGATAGTAGTGGTGGGAGTGAGGACAGAGAGAGATCAGGGGAGGTGTTATGGGTGGACCTAAGAGATTGAGGAGGGACTGGAGATTCTGCTGGATTTTTCGAATGGGGTGGCCACTCTGACAGGGTTTGTAGGTGGACTTACCTGACAGCTGGGGAGACCCTGCACCAAGTAATCCCTGGGATCGATACCCATAGTGGTGCTGCCTACGTCAGTATGTAGGATTAGGATTATAAGGTCAGGGTCAGTTTTTAGTTGGTGGAGTGTGGTTCTTTTCGTGGATGGTCGGTTGGTTTCCATACTGTGAGATTTGAGGAATGATGGTGGGGCAAGTTTCGAGATAACGAAATTCAGAAAAGTTAACAGGTGATGATGGAGGGGGGGGGGGGGGGGGGAGAGTGGCTCATAGTTGGATGGAGGAGTGAAGTGAGTCAGGCAGGGTCCAGTTCAGTTTTGATTTGTGTCTTATTGGTAGGGTTGGTGGCGAAAAAGTGTCTCCACTGTAAGGATATAGAGGGCAGAATGTCTTTAACAAGCCCTGCATGAGTGACTTTGGGAGTTCAAATGGCTGTGAGCACTATGGGACTTAACTTCTAAGGTCATCAGTCCCCTAGAACTTAGAACTAATTAAACCTAACTAACCTAAGGACATCACACACATCCATGTCCAAGGCAGGATTTGAACCTGTGACCGTAGCAGTCGCGTGGTTCCAGACTGTGGTGCCTAGAACCGCTTAGCCACCTTGGCCGGCACTTTGGGAGTGATACAAATGGTAAGGCCTTTGGAAAGGAATGATATTTCTGTGGGACTGAGGCTACTGGAGGACAGGTCCATGACCATGCTGTGGGTTTGTTTAGGTTCTGGATTCTGTGTGGTGGTGGGAATTTCTGAGGGTGTGGTAAACATAGTAGGTCTGCAAGGCAGGGCTTGTTGGTTATGAGGGAAGGTTTGATTGAGGCTCGTGTAGAGCTTCTGGACAGGTTGGAGTGTTTTTCAGGTGCACTGTGTTTGCTGCTTTAGTTCATGGATGGCAAGGGTTTCATTTGGGACGTGGTCCATAGGAATTTGGGACTGCAGAGCTGTAGAATTTTATAGATGGAAAGGAGGAACTGGAAGGAGGTTTGGCCCTGATTTTATGGTTTTGCAGGACTAGGTTGGGAAGTGTCATGAACTGACAGAATTTGAACAGACAAAGGTCATTCTGGAAGGCGGTGTTGCAGCTGGAGGTGGGTAATTTGATGGTGAGGCCGTCTGTGGGGACACCATAAGCTACACAACAATGCAAGAACCGTATGTGGGACTGTATTCTGGCTAGGGATAGAGAAACTTTTCTGTATTGGTGCAGATGGAAAGAGCAAGGATGCATGATAAAAAGGATGAAATGGATGAAGCATAGTGAAAAACGTGAAATCTGAGGGAGTAGGTCCTAAAGTGGAAGACAAAAACAAACAAATTGATGTGAAAATACTGAGAGAAAAACAAATAAAAATACAATAATAGTGGGACGCAGGTCAGTGGGTGGATATGTGTGAAGAGATGGCCAGCAGGTGTAATTGGATCAGGCGAGGGCAGTATTTTCGTGCTCGAATAAGGGAAGAGAGGGGTGAGGGGAGGGGATTGGGGAAGTGGTGGGTGGTTAGGTAAGGGGTGCAATTAAGTTCATGTAGCACAGGGAGGCACAGAAAAACATGTGAAAATACATGAGGATGAGGGAGGAAGTATAATAAATTTGAAGGTTTATGAATATTACATCAGTGGGAAGAACGTGGGGCATGAGACGCTGCACTTAACATCTGCAGACACATAAAGCCATTTGCATATATTTGCCCAAGTTTTTGCTGGAACTGATACTTTACTAACTCATTATATTTACATAACAATGAGCTCATTTTGGCAATTTTTGCCATTTTCAAGTGATTGTATGAATTAGTAGTTGCTTGCTTTTTTGGAGAAAGCTGTCAAACATGCAGTGCTATTATAAATGTGATCTTATACTAAAATTACCAGTGGCACAAAAACAAAGTGACAATAAAACAGATGTCTGGGACACAATGGATTGTGTTTGTGTGTGAAAGAGAGAGTTTGGTTACAAGAGCCGTTTAAACTGCACTAGAGGAGAGTCCTCGCGCTAATTTGTGTTGGCACCATTTCCCTACCTGCTGACAGCTGTCTGTCAGTGGACAATGTGTTTCTGTGAAAGTTTGGAATAATAGAAAATGATGTCACTTGGCCATTGAACGCACAATGACGGCTAACTATTGTTCTTGTTTGTGCTCATACAAAGCAAATGGTCAATCATACAATGAAGGACAATATGTCCTACGAAAGAGGGGAGCACCGTGATTCTGCTATTGTGCAGATTTTATCTGTAATCATCATATTTAAAGACACAGCATCTAAGTCCTCCTATAAAGGCCAATTCACACTGGCTGTCATATCACTTCATGTACCATCCCATCATTCTGTAACACATTTCACATGGCGGCATCCGCACTGGCCATCCTTTCGAGGTTTCTCGGGAAGGAAGTTTTGATGGCTGACGTCATCTGTCCGTTGTTGATCATGTACCCCCAAGTTTATTTTCTCCTGGTACACAGCCTAGATCTCCATATTTTGTTCTGTTGTGGTTTTTGTGGTTGATATCAGTTGTTTGTTGTTTATTATAAATTGTTTAGTTACTTCTTTTGTAAAGATTTATAATTTCGTGAAACATTAACTGAGGCAGTGAGGCAGCAGTTTGAATTGTACCACACGAGTGCACTGATTTACTTGCCCTCTACTATATTTATAAAGTGGATTTTTATACATACTGGCACTGTATTTAATATTTTACAATGCAATTGATTGCAATATGGCTGAAAGTTGAACTGAAAAAGTACTGTGGGTAGAATGAGATTGTTTAGTAGGTGAAATTTATTTGTATGTTGTCAGGCACTTGTAGTGTTTTATAAAGAAATGGACTGAAACCTAAAGACACTGCAAACTGTTTGTTTAAATATGTGATTGTGGCAGGCTTATTTATTGTTAAGTAACTCTCTGGATCGTGTGTGAAACTGTTTTGCAAACATCTGTGGTCAATATTTCTGTAGTTTCACTAGCTAACCCCAATACAAATAAGGCACTTGAACTATTAAAAGCCAAATACAAGATGTATTGAAGGTAAAGGTATTGAGAGGATATGACTACTGTACAAGAATTTGCACTGTGCTAGTAATGAAACTCAACCTTAAACAAACTATTTTTTCATGGGAAGTGATGGCAGCTAATAACACCATGTACCTTTTAGTAATTCTGGATGCAATTTGACATAACAAATCAATTTAAAAAAAACTGATGCTTTGACTTTCTAAAATATAAAATGCAGACTCCTCTTTCTTGAGCTTCTTGTGTAGTACGTGAAACTCCCCCTCTGTACCACATAATGACATTTTTCGGAACCACATTATTTTTTTCCACTTCTGTTTTCCTTCTCTAATAGACAAACTATTCTTGCAAGCTGCAAACCATTAAAGTCCAATAAATGTCATTTTCATACAAATGTGGCTCCAGCATCCATTGCATTGTGTATATGCAACTCATGTGTAAAAACAGTTGAAAACCATCTTAGAAAAATAGCAATTCCTGTGAAAAAAATAGTTGAGTACAGCCATGCGAGTTGAGATCATGTGACTTGAATTGACTTGATGTGCCGTGATGCGATGAACAGTGTAAATACATGTTGTTGTGATGGTGCCACGACATAACAGCTGGTGTGAATTTATTGTCAGTCAACTAAAGTATAATAATCTCTTTATTAATTAATGTACAATGAAGATCAAGCAATCAAACTGTAGCTCTTGGCAAAGTGCTTTGAGTGGTACTTACACGCAATTTAGCATAATTAATTCACCAGTGAGACACATTTAACTGGAATTTGATAATTGGTATGAACTCCAGTGCAAAAACGTACACATATAGCAAGGCAGTATCCACTGCTGGAAGTCAAAACATGTGATTTAGAACCTTTAATTCTTGAGATTTATAATTATGTTTGTATGTTTCTTTTGTTTGTTTATAATTTTGCCTAATTTCATCCATAACTAATGAGCTATACAAGCTATACAAATTCTGAGCAGTACAATGTAAAGAACAGTAAAAATCCATTAAGGAATAAATAATTTTAATAATATTTAACAGCACAAAGAAAAAGAACTCTTTTTGAGCATTGCAACAAAGTTTGCAGTTATGATAATATTGGGTCGTGGCGCATTCAACGGCGTGGTTATCAGCACCAATACAAATTCCCATTCTTTCCACTGCCCTGTCTCACCATTTTCCTGAATGGTGATGAAACCTTTGCCCACCAGAGTGTTTTATGTGTGAGCTAGTGAAGCAACACCCAGGTCAGGCTGAGTATTGATTCCAGCCACGCACTCTTCAGAAAGATAAAAGTCTTACAGGTAGTCCAGTCACTGGACTTAGGAAACTTAGGGCTTAATCAGACGTCTGATTATTTGTAGCCAGTTGACCAACTGGACTTGAGATTCTCGTGTAATGTGGGTTTTGTACTCTGTTTCTGAATCCTAAAGTCGGACTTCATTTCAGTTTTACCAGTGGATTCTGATTAATTTTACTACAAATTGGCACTTAGAATTTGGTGTCATTTGTTGGTTTGACTCTACTAAGGTGTCAGTTAGTCTGTGGTTTAATCTCCTTTTATGATTAGCAGTGAACACAGTTAATGTTTTCCGGCAGTTTTCAATTTATTAAATTTTATACAGGGAACTTACCTGTCGCTATACTGGGGGCCCGAGTTGATTTTAGCCATATACTGAAATAGTTGGTTTCACCAGTCTGTGAGTTTATGTGAACATTTTAAAGACAGTAAACTTTTATTAGTGAAAATTGAAATACTGTCATTTTGGGTCATCGTTTCATGTAATTGGCACCTGGAAAGTGTTTAGTGATTAATTATCTTATTGGTTAACAGCATTACGGGCACTTTTATTTCATTACCTCAGTTACTAATGTGCGTAGGAAAGGGAAGCTGAATTTATTATCCCAGTGAAGATAATGAGAGTCATCATATTTAATTTACAGCCCAAGATTTTTTCCCTGTACCATTGACACTACACAATGCAATATTGTAATTACATCACAACATCTGAGATGTCAAACAAGCAGATACTAAGATATACTATCACTTGGGAAAACTGCTGGAACAAGCTCATCATAATGTAAGCATAACTAGTTAATTAAGTGTCAAGTGCAGCAAAAACTTGGAAGGACATATGTAATATGTCATTCTCTGACCTAATGTGGGCTGCATCTCCATCGAAAAGAAAACATAGCTGTTCGTTGTGCACAGATGAGACAGTTGATGCAGGCTTGCCCAGCAGTCAACATGTGTGTGGTTTGGAAGGCAACAATAAAAGACAGGAAAGCAGAGAAAGAAAAAGGTGGACACAGAGTAAAGTTAAGTGTCAGAGAATAGTAACAAAGGAAAGAACATTGGGTGTGAGTTAGAAGGAAAGCCATTAGGCATGCACAACACAGCAGGCATATATCCTTGGAGGACAGAACACCGGTAAACAGATAATATGGCACAACCGGAGGTTTCTCAAAGCAAATCTTTCACCTGCCAAGCGATATACGGTGTCTCCCCATCTTGCACGAAAATAGTGGTGTGGACATCATTGCTTTTTTGCAGTGCTGGAATCACTTATTGCCCAAGGAGGTCCTTATAATATGCAAGTGTCACTGTACACCTAACTGGCCCACAAGGTGTCATCTCCTGGAAGAAAAATGGACCAAGAATGAAGGAGCTTGTGAAACTACAACATATACTCATATAAGCTGAGTGCAGTGGATGTATCTGCACAAAATATGGCAGAGTAGAACCCTGTATGCAACAGTTCTCTGCATTCACAGCACTGTACAAAATAAAATGTGCCTCTTCCATCCAAAGAATGTTCCCTGGCCACACTTCATCCATTTCCATGTGTGCCAAAAAACGAAGGATAAAGTCACAGCACTCTAACCTACCTTTGGGCTTAATTTGATGCACATTCTGAATCTTGTAGGGGCATCAGCGTAAAACAATGAGAGAGACAATTTCCATGACACAGCTTATTTCTTGATCACACTGTTCAACCCATTTATTGATATGGAGCCTCTTTGCAATTTCTGTCAGTGATATTCCCGCTATGCAGTGCTGCTATTGCTGTCTTTCTGATAAAGCAACATTGCCAGCAGTGCCCACACTTTCTTCTCAATAGCCATTACGTTTTGTGTGGTAAACTTCCATCTTTGTAACCCTTGACACCAACAGTCACTTCACCAAAGAAATCAACAAGTGTCGCTAAGCAACAAACAGTTAACTAGTATCAAAACAGGAAACATTTCACATTCTTACAGCTTACAGTGTCATGATTTCATCTAGTTGTAGAAAGTGGAACTATTATTTTTTTCCAGCATACACCACAAGCGTACCAATTAATGAACATGTCTACGATGTTTCAGCATACTGTGATGTATACAACCCGCACTGCAGCCCTCAGAACACTGTCAGTTTACTATAACTCCTCAGTACGTCTGAAGAGATGGGATGACTAAATACGCTGTGTTGCATTCCTAAGAAAGTGTCAGAGTGCTAATTGAAGTTAAGAGTGGTTTGGACTAAAATGTAATCTCACAGAACAAACAAGTAATCATTCACACTTTTGTGTGTCTGTGTATTTTTGCTGTATTTATAGCCAACAAAGTTCATGTGATGGATATTGACCATAATTGAAAACTGCTGTGATGTATTGAAGAAAATTAGCTATGTTAGGGAATATTCATGATTTATTAACAAAATGAGACTGGTTTGGAGAAATATTATACTTTTTGAAAAGTTTTCATGTATGTTCTTATTTACTTACCTGAAGAATGCAGACTTTCCCTTTTTTCTTCAAGCTGAGTACACAGAGGCAAATATATATAAATTTTGGTTGTATTTAGAGAACTACTGTACATTTTTCAAGAAGTTTTGAACTTTGCTAAATCATTAACCAAGAGATGAAAAGTGAAACTTGTTTAAATTTTAATGTAATTTTGTCAGTGTAGTCAGCTACTGAAAACTGTGCAAACATCTGAAGCATTAGTAAAAACATTGTTGAGAATGAAGACCTTGGAACTGTATTTTTATAAAATGTGTCAACTCTATTTATTAGCCCTGTGGCAGTTTATAATTTGAAAATTTTAGTGAGCAGAATTCTGTGATACAAGTTATTGATAATTATATGAGAGATTTGAAGAATTGTTGATAAGAAATCAATGTAAGAGATCACGTGTTTTGAATAAGTATTTCAGGGTCATAAATTGAGTATGAATGATATAGTCATAATACTTTTGTAACTGAGGTCTTACGCTGAAATTTATGGAGTGTTGTGGAAGTTATATTTTGACATTTTTGTCAATATTTATACAGAGATTTGAGGTAATATATGAGTATTGGAGCAATGATAATGAGATTGAGATAGTGCGATGATGACAATGATGATGTGGTAATGTTGTTATAGTGATCTGAGTTACAGTAGTTCACATGTCAACATGGCTTGTGTATTGAGTGAAGAGTAAGTTGATTGTGTGCTGTATAATTGGTGTTTTGTCTGTCAAGGCTAAGATGATTTTATGATATGCTAATTGTGGGCCTGATGGTACTAAAGTATGGGGATTTCAGTTAATAGCTCTGTAATGATGTCATTTTGTTGGGAAAAGGAAACGATGATGTTTACCTGTCAAAAATGCTGAACAAAGTAATGCTGTTGCTAACTATGGATAAGTACCACCAGAATACGTTTTTCAAACAAGTAGCTAACAATGGAAAATCCTGGATGGAAGGTTGCAATATTATGAATAGGATAACTGCAACTTACCACACAGCAGAGATTCTGAGTTGCAGATAGCACAACAAAAGACTGTCAGAAAGTGAGCTTTCGGCCGCCAACAAGGCCTTTATTGAAAATAGACGAAATACACACACACACACACACACACACACACACACACACACACACACACATGCACACACACACGCACACACTTGCATGCAAACCACACACACGACAACAGTCTCTGGCGGCTGAAGCCAGACTGTGGCAACAGCGCATGATGGGAGAGGAAACCGGGTGGTGGGGGTAAGGATGAGGCTGGGGTGGGGACAGGGAATGATAGCAGGGCAGGGGTGTGGACGGTACAGTGCTGCTTGTGGGAGCAAGCAGGGAGGAGGTGGAGAGAGGGTAGGGCTGGTAGGTGCAGTCGGGACATTAAACAGAGGATGGGGGGAGGGGGGAGGAGGTAGCTACCCGCTCCCTCCCTCGCCCTCCATCTAACCTCCCAACTGCACCTAGCAGCCAAACCCTCTCTCCATCTCCTCCCTGCTTGCACCCACAAGCAGCACTCTATCGTCCGCACACCTACCCTGCTATCCCCGCCCCAGCCTCCTCGTTACCCCCATCACCCAATTGCCTATCCTACTCTCCCAAGCTGCTGCTTACAGCCTGGCTTTGGCTGCTAGAGACTGTGGTCATGTGTACGTGAGTTGCGTTTGTGCGCACACTCATTTGTGTGTGTGTGTGTGTGTGTGTGGGGGGGGGGTTGTCAATTTTTGACAAAGAACCTGGAAGGCCGAAAGTTCACTTTCCATAGTCTTTTAGTTGTGCATATCTGCGACTCAGCATCTCTGCCATATGGTGAGTAGAAACGATCCTTTTCGTAATACAGTTATATTCACACAAATGTCTGACATGTTTTATGTATAACTAAAGGAAAACTGAGCATGAAGAGAATTAGGAATCGGGGAGGGGTTGTTGATATTGGAGAAAATGTTAAGAAATCTTACTTTAGTAATTTAAATTAAGAAAGCATACTTGAAATCTTGCTGTAGTAATTTAAATTAAGAAAGCACACTTTTGTGAAACTATGCTGCTGGTTAACATCGTTTTCATGCAAAATTCTGTGAAATTATCCTTGAGAATTTATGTACATATTAATGAAGATAAGGGTATTTTTTGTGATTTTCTGTGATGCTATGGAAAGTGTACTTTAAATTAATGTAAGCTTAGTGAGAGATCTCATTTTTGATGTAGTTATCAGAAGGTGATAAACTGCCCTCGCATATTTGCATTCATTCACTGGTATGGAAACAATAATTTTCATTCTTGTGTGATCAAGAATACTAAAAATTTCAGATGATCCATTAGGAATGCCATAGTTGCAATGGTCTGCTTTTGATATAACACGGACTGAATCCTGTTCATTAAGTTTCAATTTTTTTATGTTTATAACCAAAACTTCTGCTGTTTTATTTGTTACAAAACACAAAGTCAAAACTTTGATGTACAAGCTCATACATATTTTCTATCACATGTTATAATAAAACTTCATTTGTTTAACCCAGTTTGGGTTGCCCCTCTAGGTTCTAAGAAAATGTTGTGATTATAGTCCACAGTTTCTCGATAAAATTTTAAAATTAAAATTTAATATTTACATGTATTTATATATCTTATAAATTTCCACTGATACGTTTTCTTGCCTGAACTAGATATCTTTCAAGTAAATTTGTAAACTGTCAAGTAAATTTGTAAACTGCTGCACGTTGAAAGCTTTTAGTCTACAATCTGTTATGGTAGCTACTCTGGAATACCAGTTGCCCTATAACCCGAAGAAATTCATAAGAAATGCATGTTAGTTCTCACTACTGTCTTGGGAAATGGAACTTTCTCAGTGATGTATGGAATAAATTTGAGAAAAAGACTATCGAGTCAATCAGATGATGACTGAAGGAAAGGAAAGATAAGCCAAAATATGACTTACAGAAAAGACTGTGGTTTTATCGATGAAGGGAAATGGAAGAAGTGTTTCATAGAAAACTGTTTATACCAGAAAAACACAACTTCACACAAAAATAAAGGATTAAAAAAAACATAAACATAACTGTGATTTATATAGTGCTTTATCAAAGATGTAAAGACAATTAAAAAAAAGTTATTCCACAAACTTTCCTCCTATTAATCAGGTCCATGTGACTGAGTTTAAATTTAATGAGGATATAAAACCATTTTTGAACATAACTCTCGTTAAAAAGAAATTTTGATATATTTTATACAAACTTTTGTCTTTTATAGTTAACAATAATCAAACAATGGAAAATCCAGGATGGAATGTAACAATATTATGAGAAGGAAAGTTGCTACTCACCATATAGCAGAGATGCTGAGTCACAGATAGGCACAACAAAAAGACTCTCACAATTATAGCTTTTGGCCGTTAAGGTACACACACACACACACTCACACACACACACACACACACACACACAACTGCAGTCTCATGCAATTGAACCCAGACCGCGATCAGCAGCACCAGTGCATGATGGGAGCGGCCACTGTGTGGGAGTAAGGAGGAGGCTGGAGCGGGGAGGGGGAGGGATAATATGGTGGGGGTGTCAGACAGTGAAATGCTGCAGGTTAGAGTGAGGGCAGGGGAGAGGGGGGGGGGGGGGGAGGGAAGGAGAGAAATGAAAAGACTGGGTGTGGTGGTGGAATGATGGCTGTGTAGTGCTGGAATGGGAACAGGGAAGGGGCTGGATGGGTGAGGACAATGAATAACAAAGGTTGTGGCCAGGAGGGTTATAGGAACGCAGGATGCAATGGACAGAAAGTTCCCTGAGCAATTCAGAAAAGTTGGTGTTGGTGGGGAGGATCCATATGGCACAGGCTATGAAGCAGTTACTGAAATGGCCTGCACCCAGTGACATATTTCCTTATCTGCTGCAAATTCATGTCTGCCAATAGCTTGTTTTAGAGGTCCACGGTGATTCTGCGGGTGTCCAAGACTAGCATTCACTTCTGCAACCATTTCCGGTGTTGACACAATGAGCCTGTCCAGGACGAGCATTGTCTTCTGATGACTCGCACCCCTCAAGGAATCGTTTTGCCATTCCACAACACTTGAACGACTCAGACTGTACTCGTGGTACACAGCCTCCATCCGCTGATACTTTTCACGGCCTCCAACTCCCTCTGCTGCCAAAAATCGAATTACTCCTTGTTGTGCCTGCTTACTCGCCTGCATGTTCGGTAGTGGACGATAACTTGTGTGACCACCTTCTCTTCAGTGTGAAACCACACTGGTGCTATGCAACATCAAATGGTGTGCACACATCAGTCTCTCTACTAATAGATGGTGCCACCATACCCACAGTTACGTGGTGCCACCTTATGTCTAAGGCAAAGGTGGACGCACTGACCAAGTTGTATTTGGATGAACTTCATAGAATACAGGACAGTGGTTGCAGCTTAGCTTTTACACCACATGACTGGTTTCACAGGTAGTCCAGCCTTTGATGGGATAGGTGATGTTAGTGACCGGATTGGAGTAGGTGGTGGTGGGTGGATGTATGGGACACGTCTCGCATCTAGGTCTATTACAGGGGTATGAGATTACCTGAGATTAAATGGAAACCTGGTCTGCTGGTCATTGTCTCTCCCTGACAAATGATACAGGAATATACTTCTGATCATGTGTATCCATTTTTATGCCAGCAGTTCCTCTTGGGCTACAAGTACCTTCAGCATGACAATGTATTATCCCGTTGCTTCATAGTGCATCACGAACGCTTCAGAGACCAAGGCCGGTATGCCCCCTATCCCTGCCAAATCCTTCAGGTCATGTGGCCTCAATTCCATTGAGAAAAATCTGCAATTCCATCATTAATTCACATTGTATTCTGTAAATCCCATCACAAAGGAGAGCTAGGTTTTACATTACCAGGCAGCCCTTACAAGCAACTTTAGTAACATGTATTAACAACAAACTGAGGCTAGTGCTAATGACTACTTTTTAGGTCACATCTATTAGCAGTAAAGAAGCTATTTTAAAAGTAGCTACTGCTTCTCCGTAGCAAATGTGCATGCATTGGACCCAACTTTGACCAGTTTCTGCAAATTGTGGATGGTGGTTTAATGGTTATGGATAAGAAACCTAGACATGGATGCAAAGTTTATGGGAACTTTATTTTCCTCACGATTCCAATGGAAGAAATATGTAGGGGGCTGTATTATAATCCTAGAGTCATCATTTAAAGCTGGTTCTTGAAACTTTGTTAGTAGACTTTCTCAGTGTAGTTTCCATCTATCTCAAAGAGTCTGTCAATTCAGTTGCTTCAACATCTCAGTGACACTCTCCCACAGGTCAAACAAACCTATGATCATTCATACTGACCTTCTCCATATATGTTCAATATTCCCTGCTGGTCCTATTTGGTACAGGTCCCACATGCTTGAGCACTATTTAGGATGGATAGCACTAGTGATTTGTAGACTGCTTATATTTCCCTAGTATTCTACCAAACAACCAAAGTCTGCTACCCTCCCAGTACTGAGTCTATGTTCTCATTCCACTTAAAGTACCTACTAAGTGTTACTTCCAAGTATTTGTATGAGTTTACAGACTCCAACTGCGACTCTCGAATATTATATTCATAGGGTACTATGTGTTTTTCATTTTGTGAAGTGCACAATAGTACATTTTTGAACATTTTAAAGCAAGCTGTCTATCACTGCACCTTTCTGGAATCTTATCAGGGTCTGACTGAAATTTGTACAGTTTCGTTCAGACTTTGCTTCAATGAAAATAACGGCATCATCTGCGAAAAGTCTGAGGTTACTATTAATATTTTCCACAAAATCATTAATATAAAACATGAACAGCAAGAAACCCAACACACTTCTCCATGGTACACCCAAAATTATTTCTACATCTGATGACGACTCTCCATCTGAGATAAAGATCCAGGCTATATGGAGGATGTTGCAGTGTTTCCAAACCAAATTACCAAAACCTAGACTTCATCCAATTGGCTGTATTGATGCAGGCATTATCATGCAATAGGATTGCATTATCATGCAATAGGATGCTTCCTCTGCTCGTCAAGTTCTTCAAACATGGAACCACAATCACTACACAATGCTGTGAAGACTCTTTGCAGAACCTGCAATGCACCATAAAGTCAAAACGCCCAGGAATACTGTTGAATGGAATCATTCTGTTGCATGATAACGCTTGCCTCCTCACAATGGCAATCGGACAAAGGTTACACTTCGATGATTTCATTGGGAAACACTGCAATATCTTCTGTACAGCACAGATTTTTCACATGTTTGGCAACCTGAAGAAAGAAACACAAGGACTTTTGGTTTCATTCAGATGAGGAAGTGCAAGAGTGGGTGCAGTTGTAGATCCGTCAGCAGCTGACTGCATTCTATGAAACATTAAGTGATCATCTTGTCTCCTAGTGGGATAAATGTTTTAATGCTTGTCGTGATTACATTCGAATGGTACCATTCCATGATCTTATTGTGGTGAGTGTTCGGTTTTCATCTGACTGCCTCTCTTATGTTTTTGAAGTCTGTACTGTTTCTCATGGAGGAGGTTTTTCTGTTCGAGATATGTCCGAATATGTTCTAAAAGCCTACAACAAATGGATGTCAAGGATATAGGACAGTAATTTTGTGGATCACTTCTGCTACCCTTCTCATACAAATGTGTGACCTGTGCTTCCTTCCAACTATTGGGTATGACTTTTTGTTTGAGGGATCTATAACAGATTATAGTTAACAGAGAGACTAACCCAGCTGCAAATTGTTTATAGAATCTGACAGGTATCCCATCGGGCCCAGGGGTTTCATTCAATTTTAATGGTTCAACTGTTTTTCAATGCCACTGATACTAATATTGATTTCACTTGTCTTTTCAGTGATACAAGAATTAAATTGGGCAATATTCTTGGGTTTTTCTTTGTAAAAGAACATTTGCAACCAGAGTTAAGCATTTCTGCTTCTTCTTTGTTACTTTCAGTTGCAGTTCCAGTCTTGTCCATGAGTGACTGGACACTAATTTTGGTGTCACTAACAGCCTTTACATACGACCACAATTTTTTCGTGTTTTGTGAAAGATCATTTGACAAGATGCTGCTATGGTAGTCATTGAAGGCTCCATGCATCACTGCCAGTCACTTTTCATTCAGCATCTCTGTGTCTATAACCCTATGCTTTGTTTTATACCTATTATGCACTAATCTCTGTTTCATTAGAAGTTTCTTTACAGTGACTTTACACCAAGGAGGGTACATATCTATCCTCACAATGGTCAACTAAGCTATTAAACCTGAGTAATAGTTACTCCATATGGTCCTGTCCTGAGCTAAAAGTTTCAAGTTCCTCACTGAGGTATGACTCTATTGTTTCTCTGTCTAATTTTCTGAACATGTAAATCTTTCTTCTTGATTTAATTGCCCTTTGTGTTTTGGTATTCGTTGTTGCTATAACTGCGTCATTGTCACTGATAGCAGTTTCAATGTGGATTTTTCAGAGGTCAGGTGTATTTGTTGCCATTACATCTAATGTATTTCCATCATTAGTGGGTTCTGAACGAGCTGTCCTTGGCAGTTTTCAGAGAAGGCATTTAGTAACATTTCATAGAATGTCTTGTCACATCCACAATTAACAAAACTCTAATCATCCCAATTGATTGTTGGAAGATTAAAGTCTCCTCCAATGATTACAGTATCATTAGAAAACTTAGGTACAAGCAAACTGAGGTTTTTTCTAAAGTTTTCAGTTACATATGGAGGAAATCTGATAGTTGATGGAAGAACCACAGTATAATTGTTTGCACACCTTTGATAATGTTCCCAAACAATCTCACATGCAGCTTCAACTTCTATTTTGGTGGATTTGAGTTTCCTGTCTACTATGACAAATACACCGACTCCATTTACTGTTTCCCAATACTTTTGGTATAAACTTAAATTTTCCCCAAAGATCTCACTATTGCCAACTTCAAGTTATAAACAAAATCATTTAGGAAGAAAGGAGATGACTCACCGAAAGGCAGAAGCGCTGCACCATCGACAGACACACAAACAAAAGGTACAGAGCTTTGTTAGCTTTCGGAGTGAAATTCTTTTCTCAAGCTGTAGGAGAAGCCCCCCCCCCCCCCCCCCCCACACACACACATACGCTTGCTCGCATGCACATACCTGTCTCCCTACATTGTGCTCAGTCGACTGCCAGCTCTATCCTGGTCCATGATGAGTGTCCTGGGGTGAGGTGGGATTGCAGGGTGGGGTGGGTTGAGGGATGGAGAGGGACCGGAGGCAGAGAGGGGGCTTGGGGGAAGTATCTAGTGGCTCAAGGGAGAGTGGGGAGCTGTCCGTGGGCCAGCGAGAGGTGCAGGTGGCAGATGGCTGGGCACACAATTTCATGGACTAGGGTGTGAGATGGCAGCACACAACTAGCTGACATGTATTGGGCAGGGGTGCCCCCCCCCCCCCCACATCTCTTTCCCATTACTCCCACCCAATGCATGTCAGGTAATTGTGTGCTGCCATCTTACGCCCTAGTCTGTGAAATTGCTTTCCCATCTGTCTCCCACCTGCCCTTCTACCTGCACCCATAGCTAACCCATGGATGGCTCCCTACTCTCCCTTGAGCTGCTTCCCTCCAACTCCCTCCCTGCCTCCAGCTAGCAAAGCAAAGCTCTGTACCTTTTGTTGTGTATCTGTTCACAATGCCGTACTTCTGCCTTTTGGTGAGTTGTCTCCTCTATTCCTAAGTAATTCATTATTCTCAAATAGAACTTTCGGGTTCTACTCAGTTTTTTGTGCCCTGCATTGTGTTGGCTTCAGTACTTTTTAGGAGCACTTGAAAACTCTAGCATGTTATTGCAAATGCTTCAGCAGCCCATTATGATTTTGATATTCTCATCTGTGGGAGACATTTCTTTGGATCACGTACTGATACTTCTTGGTTACCGACAGCTACCGTTACCTGGAGTGGAAGGAGAGTTGACTAATCTAAAAAACCCTTGTGTGCACCTCACACACAGTCAGCTGCTTGGGTCACTACCTCTGATGTACAGTACACATCTGACCTATTTAGGGGGACCTATGACTCTCAGCCTGATGCCACAAGTCTAGGAAGTCACAGCCTAGCTTGGAAAATGTGAGTAAGAGTTCAAAGAAAAGGCTTCTCTGAGATGCATGGTTATTTACTAAACACAATATTCTTACTGCTAACTTCTAATGAATTAATGCTTTATTTATCTGTTTTAAACAATGAAAAATCCATGATGGAGTAATGACAGTATTATGAAACATATAGATTGCTACTCATCATGGGGAGGAAACTATCAATTGCAGACATGTACAACAACAAGAATGCTATACATCTGAAAACACACACACACACACACACACACACACACACACACAAACACACACACATATATATATATATATATATATATATATATATATATATATATATATATATATATATATAACAGAGGGAAACATTCCACGTGGAAAAAAATATATCTAAAAAGAAAGATGATGAGACTTACCAAACAAAAGCGCTGGCAGGTCGATAGACACACAAACAAACACAAATATACACACAAAATTCAAGCTTTCGCAACAAACTGTTGCCTCATCAGGAAAGAGGGAAGGAGAGGGAAAGACGAAAGGATGTGGGTTTTAAGGGAGAGGGTAAGGAGTCATTCCAATCCCGGGAGCGGAAAGACTTACCTTAGGGGGAAAAAAGGACAGGTATACACTCGCACACACACACATATCCATCCACACATACAGACACAAGCAGACATATTTAAAGACCAAATATGTCTGCTTGTGTCTGTATGTGTGGATGGATATGTGTGTGTGTGCGAGTGTATACCTGTCCTTTTTTCCCCCTAAGGTAAGTCTTTCCGCTCCCGGGATTGGAATGACTTCTTACCCTCTCCCTTAAAACCCACATCCTTTCGTCTTTCCCTCTCCTTCCCTCTTTCCTGATGAGGCAACAGTTTGTTGCGAAAGCTTGAATTTTGTGTGTATATTTGTGTTTGTTTGTGTGTCTATCGACCTGCCAGCGCTTTTGTTTGGTAAGTCTCATCATCTTTCTTTTTAGATATATATATATATATTGTTGTGGTCTTCAGTCCTGAGACTGGTTTGATGCAGCTCTCCATGCTACTCTATCCTGTGCAAGCTTCTTCATCTCCCAGTACTTACTGCAACCTACATCCTTCTGAATCTGCTTAGTGTATTCATCTCTTGGTCTCCCTCTACGATTTTTACCCTCCACACTGCCCTCCAATGCTAAATTTGTGATTCCTTGATGCCTCAAAACATGTCCTACCAACCGATCCCTTCTTCTAGTCAAGTTGTGCCACAAACTTCTCTTCTCCCCAATCCTATTCAATACCTCCTCATTAGTTACGTGATCTACCCACCTTATCTTCAGCATTCTTCTGTAGCACCACATTTCGAAAGCTTCTATTCTCTTCTTGTCCAAACTAGTTATCGTCCATGTTTCACTTCCATACATGGCTACACTCCATACAAATACTTTCAGAAACGACTTCCTGACACTTAAATCTATACTCGATGTTAACAAATTTTTCTTCTTCAGAAACGATTTCCTTGCCATTGCCAGTCTACATTTTATATCCTCTCTACTTCGACCATCATCAGTTATTTTACTCCCTAAATAGTAAAACTCCTTTACTACTTTAAGTGTCTCATTTCCTAATCTAATCTACACACGTACATACAAAAGTACAAATGACAAATACATGACAACTGTCTCTGACCTCCAAGGCCAGACTGTGTACAGCAGCTGGGCCTGATGAGACAGGCAATCTGTGGGTGGTTTGAATAAGGATGAGACTGGGTTGGGGAGGGGGGAGGGCTAGGGGGGTAGGGGTGGGGGAAGGTGTAGTGCTGCTTGTGGGAGCTTGCAGGGACCTGGTGAGGAAAGGATAGGGTTGCCAGGTGCAGTCATGAGGTTTGGGGGGGGGGGGGGGTAGGAGGCAAAAGGGGAGTAGAAAAGGAGAGAAATTGAGGAGGGGGCTTTGACAGAACAGAAAGCTAACAGTGGAAGCATGAAGGCAGACAGATGGGTGAAGGATAATGACTAGCAAAGGTTGAGACCAGGGGGGGGGTTACAGGGAATGTAGGATATATTGCAGGGTGAGTTACCACCATCTGCACAATTCAGAAAAGCTGGTGTTGGTAGGAAGGATAAAGATGGCGCACTCTGTGCATTCCCTCTCTTGCTCTGAAACTCTTGCCCTCCTGTAACTAGAGCATCATGTGCAATGCCACCTCAAAAAACTCCCCACCCTGTTCTCCTTCTACCCCTGCCTTGGACTACCACTATCCACCACCTCTTCAGCAGCCACCATACATCACCCACATCTCCTAATAGCCGAGACAAACCCTGTCTCACAGACCTACTACATTTACCACATACTACCACCATCCATAACCTAAACAGACCTGAAATATTGTCATGAACCTATACTCTACAAGCCTCAGTCTCACAGAAGTATCAGTCTTTTCCAAAGGCCTTACCTTTTGCTCCACTTCTAAATTCAATCTTGCTGGACTTATTAAAGATATCTGGTTAGTTTCAAATAACAGTTGGAAGCTACCCTTATCTACGACATAGAAAGCATGAATTAGCTATTGAGAAAGAATGGCTGCAATTAAGATTATGTTTTACTTTTCTTTATTGTGCTATTATGTATATTCTCAAACATATTGCCAACACAGAAGAATATATATAAGCTCCCATATGTTTCTGCCACCTTTCATATATTTCCGAAAATAATGTGAAAAGTTTAGTTGGCTGGGGATCCACGTACGTCATGGGCTTACGCAATGGGCAGGAATGCAAAATCCATAAAGGTAAACAAACATCACTTTCAACACAAAGTTATGTTTGTTTAAATGGCACTTGTGTAATTTTTCCTACTGGAATGTAAAATAAAGGTATAATTTAGTGATGAGGCCTGGTTCTAGCGTCGTAGCCGCGATTATTAGTGGCCTGTAACCTATAGAAACTTCTTGTTTGTGCATGACATGGAGCACTGGAAACGCACTCACAGTTAACGGGTAAATGCTGTCTCATCAACAGATGTTCAAAGTACCCACCGTTTGCATCAGTACACTTGTGGAGAGGGTAACAAGTGAGCGTTGCACAGATTATAGTGTTTCGACAGATACTGCCATACACGCAACGGTAATACGTTGTTGTGTATCCTGTACTTTAGTTATGGGTTCGTGGTATACGCGGTCCTCGGAAAAAGAGATGTAACGGCGACCAGACTGGGAAACTCACAACACCTCCTGTTCTATCTACCTGTTTGGAAACATTGCATCCATAACTTCCCATCGAAACACGTGCAGAGGTGTGGGGCGTACATCATGCTGGAACTACACTAATAGATACACTCCTGGAAATGGAAAAAAGAACACATTGACACCGGTGTGTCAGACCCACCATACTTGCTCCGGACACTGCGAGAGGGCTGTACAAGCAATGATCACACGCACGGCACAGCGGACACACCAGGAACCGCGGTGTTGGCCGTCGAATGGCGCTAGCTGCGCAGCATTTGTGCACCGCCGCCGTCAGTGTCAGCCAGTTTGCCGTGGCATACGGAGATCCATCGCAGTCTTTAACACTGGTAGCATGCCGCGACAGCGTGGACGTGAACCATATGTGCAGTTGACGGACTTTGAGCGAGGGCGTATAGTGGGCATGCGGGAGGCTGGGTGGACGTACCGCCGAATTGCTCAACACGTGGGGCGTGAGGTCTCCACAGTACATTGATGTTGTCGCCAGTGGTCGGCGGAAGGTGCACGTGCCTGTCGACCTGGGACCGGATCGCAGCGACGCACGGATGCACGCCAAGACCGTAGGATCCTACGCAGTGCCGTAGGGGACCGCACCGCCACTTCCCAGCAAATTAGGGACACTGTTGCTCCTGGGGTATCGGCGAGGACCATTCGCAACCGTCTCCATGAAGCTGGGCTATGGTCCTGCACACCGTTAGGCCGTCTTCCGCTCACGCCCCAGCATCGTGCAGCCCGCCTCCAGTGGTGTCGCGACAGGCGTGAATGGAGGGACGAATGGAGACGTGTCGTCTTCAGCGATGAGAGTCGCTTCTGCCTTGGTGCCAATGATGGTCGTATGCGTGTTTGGCGCCGTGCAGGTGAGCGCCACAATCAGGACTGCATACGACCGAGGCACACAGCGCCAACACCCGGCATCATGGTGTGGGGAGCGATCTCCTACACTGGCCGTACACCACTGGTGATCGTCGAGGGGACACTGAATAGTGCACGGTACATCCAAACCGTCATCGAACCCATCGTTCTACCATTCCTAGACCGGCAAGGGAACTTGCTGTTCCAACAGGACAATGCACGTCCGCATGTATCCCGTGCCACCCAACGTGCTCTGGAAGGTGTAAGTCAACTGCCCTGGCCAGCAAGATCTCCGGATCTGTCCCCCATTGAGCATGTTTGGGACTGGATGAAGCGTTGTCTCACGCGGTCTGCACGTCCAGCACGAACGCTGGTCCAACTGAGGCGCCAGGTGGAAATGGCATGGCAAGCCGTTCCACAGGACTACATCCAGCATCTCTACGATCGTCTCCATGGGAGAATAGCAGCCTGCATTGCTGCGAAAGGTGGATATACACTGTACTAGTGCCGACACTGTGCATGCTCTGTTGCCTGTGTCTATGTGCCTGTGGTTCTGTCGGTGTGATCATGTGATGTATCTGACCCCAGGAATGTGTCAATAAAGTTTCCCCTTCCTGGGACAATGAATTCACGGTGTTCTTATTTCAATTTCCAGGAGTGTATTTTAATCTCAAACCTTGCACTCACCATCATTCCCCAAATTCTTTACATGGAAACTAACCTCACATCCTCAGAAACAGGTTCAATCAAACAGCTAAAAACCAATCCTGACTTCATAATCTCACCTGCCGACAAAGTATCGAGCACTGTGGTTTTGAACTTACTCTCCTACACAAAGACACCAACCATTTCCTCCACTGAATCTTCATAGTTCCTGTTCTATTATCACATGGCACCTAGCTTGTCACTATTGATGCCATCTCTTCTAACCTAAGATCCCTAATGCCCATGGCCTTGCACTATTGAACACTACCTTTCCCAATGCTCACCTGACTCCAAACCTACAACCTCCTTCCTGGTCACCATGACCAACTATATTCTCACCTACAATTATTTCTCCTTTGAAGGCATCACAAACAAACAAATCTGTGGTACAGCAATGAGCCCCTGCATGGTAACATCCTATATCAAACTATTCATGGACCTTCTAGAGGAACCCTTCCTAACCACCCAGAATCCCAAACCTCTCAGCTGTTTCAGATTCACTGATGACATTTTTGTGATGTGGACTGAGGGTGAGAACACCCTATCAGCATTCCTCCTGAACCTCAATGCCTTCTCCCCCATTTGCTCGAGTTGATCTCCTCCATTTAACAAGGCATCTTCCCCGTTGTTGACCTCCACCTCAACACCTCGAAGATGGCTACATCAGTACCTCTATCAATATCCAACATACAAACCACCAATAATACCTTCACTTCAACAGTTGCCACCCTTTCATACCACACAGCCCCTTCCAAACAGCCTAGCCAACAGTGGCCATTGCATCTGCAGTGATGAGCAGTACCTTTCCGAATAAATGAAGGGGCTAACACAGGCCTTCACACACTGAAATTACCCTCCCAACCTTGTACATGAAAAGATCTCCTACGCTTTGTCTCTGTAGTCACTTATCACCTTCCAAATTTCCACTGTCTGGCCACAAAGAAGCACTCCCTTCATGACTCAGTATGACCTAGGACTGGAACAACTGAATCTATTTTCTCCATCACCGTCTCAACTATCCCTTATCATGCCCTGGAATGTGGTATATCCTACCCATTATTCTTTCCACCTCTCACACTGAAACTATGCAATATCCTTGTCCATCCCAAATCCACCACAAATTCCAACCCCTTGCCTCATGGCTCATATCTCTGCAATACACTAAGATACAAGACCTGTCCCATAAATCCTCCCACCACCACCTATTTCACTCCGGTCACACACATCACCTATTCCATCAAAGGCAGGGTTACCTATGCAAGCAGTTATGTGATCTGCAAACTAAGCTGCAACCACTGTGCTGCTTTCTATGTGGGCATGGTAGACAACAAGCTGTCTCTCCGCACAAATGGCCAGTGACAAACTGTGGCCAATAGACAGCTGGACTACCCACCTGCTGAACATAATGCCCAACACTTTGTGCTTCACATGATTGTTTCCTGATCCTTCCTACCAACACCAGCTTTTCTGAACCGTGCAGACGGGAACTTTCGCTGCAGTACATTAAATATATTTGCAATTGCGAATATGGAAAACCACCAGCTGGATAATGGAATGATGACAATGAAAATTTGTCCTGGACTGGGACTCGAACCCAGATTTCCCGCTTTTCGCAAGCAGTCACCTTACCATTAGGCCGTCTGAGCACAACTCATGGCCAGATCCAAAATTCATTATGTCATCAACCACATGTCTACAGCCTGTACTTGTACATCCGTTATTTATATTACCATACAGGGAATCCAAAGGAACAGGCACTGCGGTGACTACAGCTGGTACGAAATAAAGCATTAAATGTATTCGCAATTGCAAATATGGACAACCATCAGCTGTATGATGGAATGAGAACAATGAAAATTTGTGTGAGTGTACAGCTGATGGTTGTCCTCATCTGCAATTTTGAACACATTTAATGTATTTCATAACAGCAGTAGACACCACAGTGCCTGTTCCTTTGGACATGCATGCACTTCCAAAGAACATCACATCATAATTTGGAATGACACATGCGCTGCAATATCATATTCATCTACCGACACCAGGCAAGCAACTTTCAAGTTTCCCCTGTACAGAAATATGCATAATGGATGTACGGGTACAGCTTGTAGACACATGGTTGATGACGTATGAAAGAATGGGCCTGGCTGTGAGTCATGCTTGAATAGCCTAACAGCAAGTGGCCGCTCGCGAAAAGTGAGAAATCCGAGTTTGATTCCAGATCTGGCATAAATTTCCATTGTCATCATTCCATCATCTTTCTGGAGAATCCTGCAGTCTGGCGAGCAAGGCAGATGGTGCTCTCCACAGTTGACACAGATGGGAGGTGGGGCACATGAAATATTGGGATGTGATGGGTGTCCGCAGTCTCGACATGTGACACTGTAAGTACAGCGGGAAGACATGGCCGAACTTCCAGCACTTAAAGCACCGCATTGGGAGAGGGATATAGGGCTTTACATCACAGTGGTAGACCATCACCTTGACCTTCTCGGGAAATGTATCACCCTCGAAGGCCAAGATGAAGGCACCGCTTGCAACCTGATTATCCCTCAGGCCCCAGTGGGCACGCTGGACAAAATGTACACCTCGTCACTCTAAATTGGCGTGCAGCTCATCGTTAGACTGCAAAAGAAGATCCCTGTGAAATATAATACCCTGGACCATATTTAAGGTCTTATGGGGCGTGATGGTTACAGAAACATCTCCCAGTTTGTCATAAGCGAGTAACGCCCATGGCTGAGCACAGGATGCTATTCTGATCAAGACTGACCCAGATCTCATTTTGAACAAGCCCTCCACCTCTCCAAACTTGTCCTCTAAATGCTCAACAAAAAACTGAGGCTTCATTGTCATGGAAGATTCCCCATCTGCTCTCGAACATACAAGGTACCTGGGCAAATAACATCTGCTGCCATCCTTAGCCTGACATTCCTCCCATGGTGTGGCCAGGGGGAGGAATGATTTGGAGTCATTCTTCTGTGCGCTGAATTGAGCTCGTGAATGCTTAGAGACTGCTGGTGTTTAACCACCAGTAAGAGATGATGGACTACGCTTTATTGCGTGTTATCTGCCCTGATGCCACCCACTCTGACCATAGGCCCTCCCCACGGACGCCACCCAGACCCAGCAAAGGCCACCTGGCAGGATAGCCATTGCCGGGAGTCCCGATGCCCCAGGGGTATGGGCATCTACCCTTTGGCATATGTGGGGAGTTAACGGCGCAGTCATCAGCAGAGCGATCCCTGTGTGGTCAGGGGGCTACAACCAACAGGGTACATGGCGGTCCCACCACAATGGACTGGCTACCATGCTGGATATCAGGTGCAAAGATGTTCACGGTCATTGTCGATGCAGAAAGCGACACTGCATAATGCATGGTGGAAAATGCACTCAGGAAGGTGTCCTCGCTCAAGAGATGGAGAATGGACAGGACAGCAATGCGACAACAAGAAAGTGGGCTAAAGACCTCAATGCACGATGGACACAAGGCACCATGTGAGGCGCCCTTCCCCAGTTGGCTCACTCTTCGGGAAAATTTTGAAGAATGGAGGTGAAATCCTAAAGGGGACGATCACATGAAGGCCGAAACATGTGAAACTCCTTTTAGTTGCCTCTTACGACAGGCAGGAATACCTCGGTCCTATTTTAATCCCTGGACCTGTAGGGGGTGACCTGTTAGTTTCAACTAACAATGAGCCATTACAAAATTGTTTTACAGATTTTAATGTTCCACCAAGGCTTTCCAAAACCTTATGGATATAAAAGGGGTACACTTTTTCAATCCCCTCCTTCCTCTTTATCACCAGAAACACATTGTTATTCATGACTCTATGAGCCCTGTTACTGCAGTCCAAAGTATTCTTGTTATCAGGATGACTAGCATATCTCATTCTTTTGGATGAATGGGTGTGAATACTCCCAGGTGGAACACTCTTCCTACTGGGAGGAGAAGATGATTTTGAGGGTTCCATCTAGATCCCATGAGCAGCTAGGGAAATAAGGGTCCACTCGGGCAGAGCCCCGCATGCCTGAGTAAGCCTTATACAACAGATGTGCAGCAGGTTCCCCAGAGGTCCCCTGCTAATGACTATTCCACCTCATTAGCCATGCATCCCATCCCATCAGCGTGCAGCACACCTTGAGATTGAGATTTTTTTTTAATTTTTTTTTTTTTTTTATAGAGCTTTATCCTGTCCTCATGATCTGGGCGGTCGAGCCAAGATCCCCAGTCTCTGAGACACACAATGTTCCACTGCTGCGTGGTGGTCGCTGAAGCGTGCACAAAGCTTACAGTGACAGGGGACTGGCAGCACTTACCAGTCCTCAGCTCAGGAATCCCCAGGACGCCAAGCCAGTACCCAGAAAATCAATTCTGAGTGCCTGAGGGACTATTCAACAGGGTGCTACCCCTAAACAGAAATTAGGGTGACAGAAAAAGGGGGCACTCTGCATCTCAAGGCACTCATAAAATGACATGAATGACAAAGGCAGCTGGCAAAGGAGGTAGGGTCGAAGACACTGTAGGTCCAGCGTGCATCAGAACATGCCTCAACCCCAACCACCCTTGACTGCCCCCCACCCCCCCAAAGGTAGTTTAAAATGTTATATCTGTGAAGAAAAACCACTTCTACACAGAAAATGGAGAACCAGTTCAACAATTCATGAGTCGTCCGCTTATATTAGAGGTAAAAAAATCTGGAAGACCATGCTTAACATGAAGAGCCAGAAGGGAGTGGGGGGGGGGGGGCATCCCACCAGGACACCAGCTACTGTTCATAAGGCTCCACAACGACAACATGGAGATGGCTCATTACATAAAATAACCAATGGATTGGTCTGGTGTGACTGATGTGGAGGCAACATAGTGTGGTGGATTCCTCCCATAAGGAATGGTAGAAGGAGCATAATACGTTGGAAGTCCCCTGATAGTGGAGAGTTTATTTGAGAGGGCAGTAGCCCACTAGGTGTTCCATTGTGAAGTGAGGACTGGACTTTTTTGCATCCACAAATCCCCACCTGGGATTGTCAGCAAATGTTGGGTAAGAATCCACTTCTTTACTCAAGTAGTCAGCCAGTTCATTCCCTGGGATACCAACATGACTTTGACCCAGAGAATGAAACTGAACTGGTAGTAGGGCTAAGGTCACAGAGTTCATGAATAGGAAGTATCACAGGGTGAAAAGAGTAACATCAATCAATAGTCTAGAGTCTTATTACTGAGGCAGTACTAATTAAACTGTGATCAAGGAAGGTCTGTTTAATCAAATGCAGAACTCTGTTAATGGCTTTCAGGTACCTTACAAAAACACTAAACATCCCCAGAAACAAATGTTGGTTCTGACCAGCAGGAACCTATCCTATCGATGGTTTTAGTGCCATCAGTGTAAATGATAGCAGCAACCTGATACTCCTCAAAAACTGAATGGTACAGATGCCGTAAAGTTATTGGAGTGACTGATACTTAGTGATCTTGAAATAGATGGATCCCAACTCATGGTCTGGATACTAGCCACAGGGGGGGGGGGGGGGGGGCAGCTGCAAGAAGCACTTTCTAAGGAGATTAGGCAGAAGTCCGGATGGGTGTCAGTGGGGCTGATGCCCCTCATATGCAAAAAGAATGTGATAAATTGAATGACAGGAAACTGTGAGATAATGACTGCATAAATGAGCAAGATTTCACACTATTGGAACTGAAGAGGGAAGATACCCACTTTGGCAAGGAGAGCTCATGTGGGACTGCTCCATAAGGCACCAGTGGTTAGTCTTATTCCACAATGGTGGACTCAGCCCAACAATTTCAAAGCTGAAGGTGCCACTGAACCATAAACCTGGTGACCATAGCTCAATAGGGACAAGACCAGAGACCAGTATATATGAAGGAGAATAATGCATTCCACACCTCACGAGCTGTGGGCTAAGAAACAGAGATGTTAAGCTTCCACTTAGTTGATGAATGTGGGGCAGCCACGTCACCTTTTATTAAAGAGGAATCCCAAAATTTGGGACTGTACAACAATGTCCCAGTGCTGGGTACCCAAGTGGAGTTCTGGCGAGGATGGGCCATGATACAATGACAGAAATGCATGACACATGTTTTTGCAAGAGAGAATTGGAAACCATGGGAAAAGGACCAAGCAGAGGTCCTCCGGAAAGCACCTTGGAGCTGATATTCTACAAAGCTGCAGTTTGGGAGCTATACTAAACTCAAAAGTCATTGACATACGAGTACAGCACTGGGGTAACCAGTGGAGAAGTCACTAGCCCATTGATGGTGACATGGAAGAGGGTAATACTCAGCAGGGAGCCCAACGGGATGCCATTTTCTTGGACCCACAGGGAGCAGAGTGAAGTACCCACCCTAACCCAAAACAACTGGTGGGATAAAAACTGATGAATAAAAAGCATTAGGGACCTCAAAAGGCCTCCTCATGGAGAGTAAGTAAAATGTGATGGTGGCAAGCAGGTTCCTGTGCCAAATGTAGGTCAGAAAACATTGCACTGAGGTGCTGGCATTTAGAAAAATCCACTTTCCAAATAGCCAGATGATTTGGCTGTGGATTGTCCCTTCTGTAAACCACACTGTTAGGGACAAAGAAGGCCCCAAGATCAAGAGCCCAGCATAATTCATGGGTGAACATCCTTTCAAGCAGTTTGCAGAGTGTACTAGTGAGATTAATCAAGCAGTAGCTGTCAACAGATGCTGGCTTTTTGCCTGGCTTCAGGATTGAGACGATGACACTAATTCACCACTGTGAGGGGAAGACACGTTTGACCCAAATACGGTTAAGACCCTGAGTAGATGGAGCCTTTGAATAACATTCAGATATTGGATCACCTGACTGTGAATTGAATCACGGCTTGGGGCCATACTGTGTGACAAGGCAAGAGCTGAATCAGTTTCCAATCAGTGAACGGTTCATTAAATAATACAGTGTAGTGAGTGGTGAAGGATAGGGAGGAGTGTTCTATGTCTCATATTTGCATTCAAAAGGTAGCTGGGTAAGAAGAGGTCAACACTGTCGCAAAGCATGTCACAAGGTGTTCAGCAAGAACTGACATACTGATACAAAGGCTACCCTGTAGGAAGAGACCCGGAATAGCTGTTGAACTTGGGTGGCCTAAAAGATTATTGAGCTTGTCAAACACTGGGGGTGAAGAGACAAATCTTCCAAGAGAGGGGAAATATAATGCTCCTAGGATTCTGCTTTTCATTAGACAGCGAGTCTTTTAAAATTGAGGAGGGTGGTCTGTGAAATTTGACACTTGAGACATTACAGGGCTGTTCAATGATCCTGAATAGCTGTTACAATGTCTTTAGCCCACTAAGGCAATGGGCGGTATAGGAGGGGGCCTGCAGAAGGGGAATAGCTGTTACAGCAGCATGGATTATCACATCACATCAGAGATGTCTCCCATGGACTTGATGATGCAATGTGACAGAGAGGGAGCGAAGATGAGAGCAGTGGCATATAACAGCCAGTTGGCTTTTCAAAGTGCCCAGCATGTTAGATGGTCCACTAGGTGACAACAAGGAAGTGACGGTATGACTGGAAAGTGTTACTGTCACACTATGTCTGTCACCAGCATGGTTCACGAGAATGATGGCGCAAGGTTTCTGGGTCCACTGAAGGCGTTAGAGTAACCTTCGAGAAATTTCTTCTTCTGCTCTTTTGCAACTTTTGGTGGGTGAGATTCTTGTGAGTGCCTAGCTGCTGTGGGTGTAGAATGGAGGAAGAGCAAAGCAGCCCTGGGCCTGAAGTCCACAACTCCTTCAGCCACTTATTGCTGTTGGGCCTCTGATCAGTGGATTTATGGAAAGCGGAAGCCTTGTCACCAGTAGAGACTGGAAGAGAGTGCTGCTTTTCCTGCTGAGTGTGGGGAGTGAATTCCCAAAGATAGTGCCTCAGGGCCCATGTGAGGGGATGGTGGTAGTAAGTTTGGTTTTGAAAAGTTGTTGTAGGTGGACTGACTGATGCAACCTTTGTATAATTTGTCAGCATATTGACTGGATGCACATGGCCATATAACAGGCAAACAACTGATTCCCACTGTCTTTTCAAATACTGGCATTTGAGTGAATGTGAAGGATTGTGTTCCTTACAATTTACAAAAAAAGGTGGTTGGTCACAAGGACAACCACCGTGACATAACCTTCCACAGTTTCCAAATGTCTCATGGATGGTAGTGTGTAAGGTTTCATGCCACACCTATACATCATAATTTTCACTTTTTATGGGAGGATATTTCCTTCAAAAGCTAAGATGAAAGCACCTCTATCTATAAAGTTATCTTCTGGACCTTTTTGTATGTGTTGGACAAAATGTATGTCTGAATGTTGTAGGTTAGCTTGCAACTCCTCATTGATCTGGAGTGTAACGTCGCTGTGAAAGATTTCTTCTTGTACCATATTCAATGTTTTATGTCCCACTGATATGTCACTCAGTCTTTCACTTGTCTAAAATGCTTGAGACTGTACAGCATAGAAGGCTTTAATTAAAAGTGATCAGTTTCACAATCTTGCCAATGTATTAACTCCTCTAAATTTATCTTCTATTTGTTCCATGAAAAATCATGGCTTTGTCACTGTGAAAGTATCTCCATCTGCTCTAGTACACACCACATTTTGAATAAATTGTTTCACTCCCAGTTTTCTGGCTTGTCTTGCTTCCCATGGGGTAGCCAGGGTATAGAAGGCAGCTAGATTGTAACTGTGCACATTGAAAGAGATATACCAACTTGCTGACACAGCCAGATCAGTACAGCCATTGTGTTGGTTTGTCTGATGTGTTATGTGCAAAATATCTGCCCTGAAACCACCTATGTCAATTAGGGGCTCTCCTAATAAGTGGCACTCAGCTGCACCAAAGGCATTTGGCACAATGACTGTTGCCAGGAGTCCTGATGCCCCAAGAAGACAGACATCTACTCCCTGCCACGCATGGGGAACTAGCAGCTTGGGCATCAGAAGTGTGATCCCTGTATTGTCAGGGGTCTACTGAAAGGGTACACAACAATCCCATCATGTTGAGTTGGTTACTGTGTTGGCTTTTAAATGCACATAGAGTCTACACAGAGGAACTTTAACACAGTAGGTAGTTGGTGCTACATTGTGTGATCAAAAGTATCCGGACACCTGGTTGGAAATGACTTACAAGTTCATGTTGCCCTCCATCGGTAATGGTGGAATTCTACATGGTGTTCGTCCACCCTTAGCCTTGATGACAGCTTCTACTCTCGCAGGCATACATATGTTCAATCAGGTGCTGGAAGGTTTCTTGGGGAATGGCAGCCCAATCTTCACTGAGTGTTGCACTGAGGAGAGGTATCGATGTTGGATGGTGAGACCTGGCTCGAAGTTGGCATTCCGAAACATCGCAAAGGTATTCTATAGGATTCAGGTCAGGGCTCTGTACAGGCCAGTCCATTACAGGGATGTTATTGTCGTGTAACCACTCCGACACAGGCCATGCATTAAGAACAGGTGCTCGATCGTGTTGACAGATGCTATCACCATCTCCAATTTGCTCTTCAACAGTGGGAAGCAAGAAGGTGCTTAAAACATCCTGACCTTTGCTGTGGTAGTGCCACACAAAACAATAAGGTGTGCAAGCCCACTCCATGAAAAACACTACCACACCATAACACCACCGACTCCGAATTTTATTGTTAGCACTACACACGCTGGCAGATGACGTTCACCGGGCATTCGCCATACCCATGCCCTGCCATCATATCGCTACATTGTGTACCATGATTTGTCACTCCACACAATGTTTTTCCACTGTTCAATCGTGCAATGTTTACACTCCTTACCCCAAGCGAGGTGGTGTTTTTTGGTATATACTGGTGTGATGTGTGGCTTATGAGCAACTGCTCGACCATGAAATCCAAGTTTTCTCACCTCCCGCCTAACTGTCATAGTACTTGCAGTAGATCCTGTCTGATGGCCTGGATAGATGTCTGCCTATTACACATTACAACACACTTCAACAGTCAGTAGTCTCTCTCAGTCAACAGACAAGGTCGGCCCGTACGCTTTTGTACTACACCTGTCCCTTCATGTTTCCACTTCACTATCACATTGGAAACAATGGATCTAGGGATGTTTAGGAGTGTGGAAATATTGTGTACAGACGTGTGACACAAGTGACACCAAATCACCTGACCACATCCAAAGTCCTAGAGTTCCACGGAGCACCCCATTCTGCTCTCTCGCGATGTCTAATGACTACTGAGGTCGCTGATATGGAGTACCTGGCAGTTGGTGGCAGCACAATGCACCTAATATGAAAAACATATGTTTTTGGAAGTGTCTGGATACTTTCGATCACATAGTGTATTTAAGGCATTCTTTCCCAATCAGTCCACACCAAAGAAAAAATTTTGAAAATTGAGGTTAAACCCAAAAGACGGCCAAAAAACTACTTCATCCAATATATTTACGTAAAATAAATGGATAAAGATGTAAACGAAAGAAAGCAGGGCCTAGAGAAGTAGCCGGGTCAATACAAAAGGCCACCGCCATGAGAAAGAAAGTTAAGAGAAGTAAGGGTTGTTGTAAATAGGAGATTGCAGCACAGGAAAGAAAATAGATGCTGCAACACCTTGGGGCCCCAGGCATACCATACACGTACTCACGAAAGAGCCATGAGGGGGAGGTTCCTAAAGTTACAGGAGTAGGTTGCTTAAGCATTTTGAGAGCAGGATATTCCTTCCCACAATTCTCCCAATTGATCTAAGTCATTCATACACCCTCGCTGTGAGTGACTTTTCAAGTTTGTTCAACATCACATAACTGGAAAATCCCTGACAGATAAACTTACATTCCAGATACTAAAATGTAGACTTTCACGGCCGGAAATATCATGTCCATTATAATTATCCGGGCTGTTATGCCGTGGTCGGTTGACGAATTCTGTGTCGATTCCCAACGTTTCGTCTCCGACTGCGGGAGACATATTCAAGGGGGTCCGTAGCTCAATGGAAGGTCCAACACACCCACTGGCTCGCTACTGACTGCCGCTAAATTCCGTGTCCGCGCGCTCCCACGCCGCGGCGTGACGTCACGTATTTGAAAACGTCAGTTATACCGCAAACCCACACACACGGACCGTTATTTGCATCGGGATTCGAACCACCACCCACAACAGAAGCTGGGTGTTATCAAGACGTTAGCGGACAGAGCTAGAAATATTTGTGAACCTGAGTTGCTCGACGCTGAGATGGAACATCTCCACAATGCACTAATGAAGAACGGATATTCGTCCGCCGAAATAAAACGTGCGTTGAGGACCCACGCAGAAATCATACTGACGTACAGGCTACTGCAAAATCTAAGGTTTTCCTGCCGTTTGTTAAAAATGTAACGGAAAGAATAGGGAGGATCTTGACGAAGCGGAATATTACCGTAATTTACAAGCCCACCAGGAAGATACAGGAATACCTTAAGCCTGCCAAGGACGCTCGCAAACCACTGGAAAAAGCTGGAGTGTATAGGATCCCATGCAGCTGTGGTGATGTTTATGTGGGTACCACTAAAAGAACTGTTTCTAAACGTTTGGAAGAGCATAAGGGAAATTGCAGAAGAGGAGAAACGGAACGATCAGCTGTTGCGGAGCATGCTTTCCAGCCAGGGAACCACAATATTCGTTTCGAGGAGACGCAAGTACTAGCGGCCACAAGCGGATATTACGAAAGGCTCTACAGGGAGGCAATCGAAATCGCTAAACACCCTAATAATTTCAACCGTAAGGAGGAGGGTGTGAAATTAAACGGCATTTGGATGCCGGTGTTAAAGAAGATGTGTACCACCCGCCCACTACTGGGTGATGGCAACGGCGATCGACGACGGACAGCGACCAATTGCACTGACGTTTTCAAAACACGTGACGTCACGCCGCGGCGTGGGAGCGCGCGGACACGGAATTTAGCGGCAGTCAGTAGCGAGCCAGTGGGTGTGTTGGACCTTCCATTGAGCTACGGACCCCCATGAAGATGTCTCACGCAGTCGGAGACGAAACGTTGGGAATCGACACAGAATTCGTCAACCGACCACGGCATAACAGCCCGGATAATTATAATGGACATTACATTCCAGATCAAGTCTTGGATTTGAAACCTTTACATAAGTTCTGCATTCAAGTCCTGACCCAACCTACAACTTTTATCTGTCTGGAAGTTTCAAATAGGCACATACTCGACTGCATGTTGAAAGATTCAATTTGTAACATAGTGTCTGATTGGGTAAATTCTAAAAGTTTATTAATAATGCTGCAAATCAGCACCACTGTTTATATGAAATCTCTCACTTTTGTTGACTTTCAATGTGAGCAGTTCACTGCCTTGAATCTAATCACAAAATTTACTACAGTCGCCCATAGAGTCTAAAGTCGGACTGCTTGCTTCTACATCTACATCTATACTCTGCAAACCAGCATGAAGTTCATGGCGGAGGATATGTCCCATTGTACCAGTTATTAGGTGGTCTTCCTTAAATGCCTCTTTGGGTGCTGTGATTATTCTAATATTGTCCTCACAGTCCCTATAAGAGCGATACCCTGGGTGTTGTAGTGTATTCCTTGAGACATCATTTAAAGCCAGTTCTTGAAACATTGTAAGTAGACTTTCTTGGAATAGTTTATCTTCAAGAGCCTGCCAGTTCAGTTTCTTCACCATCTCTGTGACACTCTCCCATTTGTCGAACAAACCTGTGACCATTTGTGCTGTCCTCTGTATACATTCAGTATTCCCTATTACTCCTACTTGGTAAAGGTTCCATACACCTGAGCATATTTTAGAATGGGTCACATGAGTGATTGTAAGCAATTTTCCTTGTAGAGTGATTGCATTTCCCCAGTTTTCTACCAATAAACTGAAGTTTACTGCCTCCTTTACCCACTATTGCATGTATGTGATCATTCCATTTCACATACACCTACAAAGAATTACAGACAGGTGTCTGTACGAGTTGAACAATTCTAAAGGTGACTCACTGATACTATAATCATAGGATACTATGTTCTTTTGTTTTGTAAAGGGCACAGTTTTACATTTCCAAACATTTAAAGCAAATCGCCAATCATTTCATCACTTTGAAATTTTATCAAGATTTGGATGAATATTTATGCAGATACAGTTATGGTAGAAACTGAAATTCCAGAGTCACAGCACGACTAGAGAAGTCAAATCCCAACTGGTGCAACCTGTCACAAAGTGGCGTATCATGTAGCCATCTGTTTTCTGAATTTTAAGGGGAACAATGCTACAATAATTCGTGCTGAATTATTGGAAGTATATGGCAACAAAGCACTATCAGATATTACAGTGGTTGGGTGGTCCAGATGCTTCCAGCACTGTCAAATGAGTCTGGATGACAAAGGAGGCAGTGACAGACTATCTCTCTGTGAAGAACCAGGAATTGCAAAAAATAAATAAATAAATAAAAAAAATAAATAAATAAAAAAAAGGGGTGAGGCTCTGGCTCTTGGTGTATTGCAATCACGGCAACAGGGGAAAATGTAAAAATCAGTCACAGATAAGTTTTCAATGTCTCGCACGACATATTGAATATTACAGTGTTCACAACCCCTTTTCTGCGACAGTTCACATTCGAGGAAAAGCCTGTAGAACTGAGGCAGTCACCTAATCACCATGCATGAAAGCTCAGTAAATCACTATGACCATAAAGAAAAATGAGTAAAGTGGGCAATGGAAATGTGTGGATTAATCACTGCTAAAAAAAGGCCAAGACCCAACCATCATAAGGTAAGGTAATTCTGAGTGTTTCTTTGGATTGCCATGGTGTTGTGTTAACACATTATTCTTGGAGATTATTCTAGAAAGTGGCAAACCATCACAGGAGCCTACTACTGAAATCTCCTGATGAGGTTACAGGAGGCTTTCAAGATGAAGGGTCACTGGAAGCTGTCCAATGGGGTGTGTTTGCTCCATGACAAAATCCCAGCTCATTCTGCACAGAGCGTATACTGCTTCTTTGGGCTACAAAATGTGTGCTCCCCCCCGTTTCAAATTCTTGGGGCATGGCAGAATTTTGATTTGTTCCTCTTTACTTGGACTGCAGCATTTCCAGAATGACAATGGGACGATTTTCGAGGTGAAACCTTTCACAGACAGCCAGAATGTAGATTTCTACAACCTAGGTCTCCACCAAATTATCTGCAATTGGGAAGAATGTGCTGCATTGAGAGGTGCCCAAAAACCGTCATGATAGCATATGTGACAGTAACTTCCCAAAGAAGCTCAAAGACTACTAATGGAAAAGGGATTTTACTGTTTTAGAGTACCTACTTAATTAAATTAGTATATTATTATTATTATTATTATTATTATTATTATTCGCATATGGGCCCAATACGACCATGCGAGGTACATTGAATCAAATTCGCTTTTGACGGTTGGCCTTCCTTTGCGTCCAAATTTGTTTAATTCTTTCAGAACAATTTCTTTCATCAGACCATGGTGTTCCAGTCTGTTCTCTGATTTTCCTCTGACAAAATATCTTTTGTCTGAATGTTTTTCTATCTGTAACGTCTGCCTGAGTTATACCAGCTACTTTAAGATCCTCCTTAATTGCAGGGATCTACACTCCTGGAAACTGAAATAAGAACACCGTGAATTCATTGTCCCAGGAAGGGGAAACTTTATTGACACATTCCTGGGGTCAGATACATCACATGATCACACTGACAGAACCACAGGCACATAGACACAGGCAACAGAGCATGCACGATGTCGGCACTAGTACAGTGTATATCCACCTTTCGCAGCAATGCAGGCTGCTATTCTCCCATGGAGACGATCGTAGAGATGCTGGATGTAGTCCTGTGGAATGGCTTGCCATGCCATTTCCACCTGGCGCCTCAGTTGGACCAGCGTTCGTGCTGGACGTGCAGACCGCGTGAGACGACGCTTCATCCAGTCCCAAACATGCTCAATGGGGGACAGATCCGGAGATCTTGCTGGCCAGGGTAGTTGACTTACACCTTCTAGAGCACGTTGGGTGGCACGGGATACATGCGGACGTGCATTGTCCTGTTGGAACAGCAAGTTCCCTTGCCGGTCTAGGAATGGTAGAACGATGGGTTCGATGACGGTTTGGATGTACCGTGCACTATTCAGTGTCCCCTCGACGATCACCAGTGGTGTACGGCCAGTGTAGGAGATCGCTCCCCACACCATGATGCCGGGTGTTGGCGCTGTGTGCCTCGGTCGTATGCAGTCCTGATTGTGGCGCTCACCTGCACGGCGCCAAACACGCATACGACCATCATTGGCACCAAGGCAGAAGCGACTCTCATCGCTGAAGACGACACGTCTCCATTCGTCCCTCCATTCACGCCTGTTGTGACACCACTGGAGGCGGGCTGCACGATGTTGGGGCGTGAGCGGAAGACGGCCTAACGGTGTGCGGGACCGTAGCCCAGCTTCATGGAGACGGTTGCGAATGGTCCTCGCCGATACCCCAGGAGCAACAGTGTCCCTAATTTGCTGGGAAGTGGCGGTGCGGTCCCCTACGGCACTGCGTAGGATCCTACGGTCTTGGCGTGCATCCGTGCGTCGCTGCGGTTCGGTCCCAGGTCGACAGGCACGTGCACCTTCCGCCGACCACTGGCGACAACATCGATGTACTGTTGGAGACCTCACGCCCCACGTGTTGAGCAATTCGGCGGTACGTCCACCCGGCCTCCCGCATGCCCACTATACGCCCTCGCTCAAAGTCCGTCAACTGCACATACGGTTCACGTCCACGCTGTCGCGGCATGCTACCAGTGTTAAAGACTATGCCACGGCAAACTGGCTGACACTGACGGCGGCGGTGCACAAATGCTGCGCAGCTAGCGCCATTCGACGGCCAACACCGCGGTTCCTGGTGTGTCCGCTGTGCCGTGCGTGTGATCATTGCTTGTACAGCCCTCTCGCAGTGTCCGGAGCAAGTATGGTGGGTCTGACACACCGGTGTCAATGTGTTCTTTTTTCCATTTCCAGGAGTGTATTTAATGGGCTCAGTTTTGGCCTTAATTCTGTTTTAATAGAATTCTACTATTTGTTTTCTCAACCTAGTGGCTGCCACTCTTTTAATGTGCCCATAAAATTTAAGTCTTCTGTTTCTCGTGTTACTGTGTATTCTCCTATTTCGTTATTACTTCTCAGCCTGTCAGTTTCTCCATCAGTAATTTTGGGGCCTAATATTTTCCTAATTATCTTTCTTTTTTTCTTTTGAATTTCTTCAATATACCTCTTTCTATTTAAAATAAAGTTTCCACTCCATAAAGATATTCAGGTTTGATTACAGTGTTGTAAAGCCTAAGTTTATGGAATTTACAAAGTGATTTTTTTATTATAAATATTTTGCATTAATCTGAATGCAGTTGCTGTTTTTTGACAGCGAACTTCATTTGCAGCTTTTTCCAGACTGTTTTCTTGTATAATTTCCCCCGAGTATTTAAATTGAGAAACCCTTTTTGTTTTTCCATACTTCGCGTTCAAAAACTTTGGTGCTTGTTTATTGCATGTCAAATAACCCCCACACCCCCCTTTTTTTAATAATGATATCTATAGACCTACTTTTTCCACAGCTTCTTTATGAATTTTATTTGTTTTTGAGCTGTGGTTATATCCCTATTGAAAACTGCCAGATCATTTGCAAAGGCAAGGCATTCTACTCTAATATTACTTCTACCTAACTTGATTGATTATTTGATTGGATAGATAAAAAATAAACTCACCAAGTGGTGGCATAACACACACATGAAAGATTGTCGTGATTGGTAAGCTTTCAGAGCCAGTGGCTCCTTCTTCAAGCAGAAGGGTTGGAGGAGGAGGAGGTTAGTGTTTAACGTCCTGTCAACAATGAGGTCATTAGAGATGGAGCACAAGCTCAGATTAGGGAAGGATAGGAAGGGTAATTGGCCGTGCCCTTTCAAAGGGAGCATCCTGGCATATGCCTGAAGCGATTTAGGGAAATCACGGAAAACCTAAATCAGGATGGCCAGATGCAGGTTTCAACCGTTGTCCTCCCGAATTCGAGTCCAGTGTGTTAACCACAGTGCCACCTCGCTCTGTTACAGAAAGGTTGAAGGGGAAGGAAGAAGGGTGAAGGAAAAGGAATGGAGAGGTCTAGGAAAAGGGGTAGATTTCGGGAAAGTTATCCAGAACTGCGGACTTACCGTACGGGATGAGGAGGATAGACTGATTGAACAATCCGTCTTTTCTTCTCTCCTGATCCACGGTTCTGGGTGACTTTCCCATCTCCAGTCCTTTACCTAAACCCTTCTTCTTTTCCCTTCGAACCTTCTGCCTGAAGAAGGAGCCACTGGCTCCGAAAGCTTGACAATCACAACGATCTTTTATGTGTGTGTTCTGCTGCTGCTTGGTGAGTATATTTGTTATCTATCCAAGTAAATAATTTTAACAATAATTGTTTTTGTTGTTATAACTTGATTGATTGATCTATATTTTGACTCGAATTTTTCCAAAACACAGTTAAACAGTAATGCGGAGAGTCCATCTCCCTATCTAACACCAGTCTTTACATCAAATGGTTCAGAAATTTCTCCCGTTAATTTAACTTTTGAGCTAGTGTTGGTTAAGGTTTCCTTACTCAGTGTTAGAGTTTTATTATCTAGCCCCTGTTCCTTTAAAATTTGGAAACGAGGTTCATGGCCAACTAAGTCGTAGGCCTTTTTAAAATCCAAAAATGTACATACAATATTGTAACTAGAAATCCTTTGGTACCTACGGATTAGTTTTAAATTAAGAATTTATTCCAGAAAGGATCTGTTTGGTCTAAAGCCTGCTTGGTGTTTACCAATTCTAGGTTCTAACTTTTCTGGGGCTCGATCAATTAGACACTGCAAGAGAATTTTGTATGTGACCGGGAGAAGTGTGTGTCCTCGATAATTATTAACACCAGTTCTATCCCCTTTTTTAAGCAATGGATGAATTAGGGCAATTTTCCAGTCCTCACAGTCATAATTTGTTTGTTTCGATTTCATCAGGTTCTTTAGAGTTAGGGTTGGTGTTATTAGTTTGCTATGGTTGGAATTTATTCACTGGTTCTGGGCAGTTCAATAGTTTTTCAAAATAATTAGTAGGTACCTTACAGTTTTCCTGCTTGTTGAGAGCCAAACTGCCATTTTCATTTTTGAAGCGAAGAATTTGAGGTTGGTAATGTATCAGCTTTGTTCTGGATGTTTTATAAAAGTTTCTTGTATTGTTCTTTTGGAAGTCTCTTTCAATTTCTAAAAGTTGGGCATTTTTGTAGTTTCTGTTAGCCTGTCAGATTAATTTAGATGTTTCTTTTCTTACACTTAGAAAGGTGTCACATGGATTATTGTTTTGTTACTATTTCAATTTCTGAATGCCTCATGCCTATACTTACCTGCTGTCTCACAATCCATGATCCATCAAGGGCGTTTTTGTTTCTTTCAATGAGAAATTAAATTTTGTGCTGTTTTGATGAACTTTTCTCTTAGGCTTTGCCAATTATTGTATTGTTTTTTGTAAAGTTCACTTGTTAGAGTTGGTGCTATTTTAGCAGTGTCAAATTTTGGGATAACATTTTTTATTTCAAAGCGTTTTTAAGTTTGAAGTTTTACTTTTATTCACATCAAATAACGACCAGAATCAATGTTAGCCCCTTTCCTAACCAGGACATTTAAAATTTCTTTGTAGTTCGAGTATGAAATTGCTATACGATCAATTTGAAATGCTCCATTAAATGTACTCCGTGCCTACCAAGTGTTTTTGTTTAGAACAGTTATTTTTAAAATGTGTTGACATGATTTTAAGGTTAACATTTTTGCACATTTCAACAAGTCCTTGGTTATTTTATTTTGTCCATTTATCGGCAGGAAACCAACCCACTGTTTTCTCATTTTTTTTCTCTTTACCTACTTGAGCATTAAGATCGCCCATTAAAATTTTAACATGATTTGAGGGAATTTTCGAGATGATGCTTTCTGATGGTCCAAAGCTTCATTAATTTTTTCAGTTCTCTCTCTCCCCCCCCTTTTTTTAACATTTGTCCTCACTGACTGGCATTAATTAAAGTGTATGCTTTATTCTGTATATACTGTTATTTATAAAATCGATTATGTTGGCGGGTGTAATAAAAAAGGTTGGTCCTTGTAAGTAAGCGATGAATGTCTCCTATTCTTGACATATCGTATATTATACATACACTCACAACATAAACCTGTAGGATCAAATTGAACTGAATTGAATTTTATTTGAGTCTGTAAGTTTACATTATGTACAGTAAATGTACGTGTCATATAGGATATGTCAAAGTAGTAACATTTCATTATCACTTATTTTTCTACCCCTTTAGCTTACATTTTCACATCACTGATAATGAATAACAATATATACAAATTTAATGGCATAAACATTCTGCAACACTGTAAAATTCTTTTTCAATGAGATAGACTTCAAGTTTCTTTGGTAATTCATTGTCAAGTACACTATCTTGCAGGTTTTTAGGCAGACTTCTTAGTAGTCTGACACCAGAGCACTGGGGTCCTTTTTCTAGCATTGCCAGTCTATGGGGTATGCTCCGTACTTCATTCTTCCTTCTTGTATTGTGGGTGTGTACACTAGCGTTTGTAATCCAGTCCTCACTACCTTTTGTGATGTACATTATTGTTTTGTATATATACAATGATGAAAAAGTTAAGATGCCTAACTTCCTGAAGCAGTTTCAGAAAATTCAGTTCAGTTCACTTCAATTGAATCTGTAGACAGGAACAAACACCATAAGCTAGTTTTATGGTGGCAGCTTAATTTTTTTTTAAGCTGACAACTAAAATTTTATGACTACCTCTCATAATCAATATTATGCTTTTCACATGACTCACATCAAGACATACAACATACGCACATTCACCTTGAGCTGTGGGCTCGTGTCCTCGGACAGCAAATGAAATTTGCTTTTATGTCGTTAGTTTTGGTGTAACTGGGTGGTTTTTACCTCTTCCCCCCCCCCCCCCCCTTCAGTTATATCTAGCATTCATGGCCAAACAATACAGAAGAGCAAAAGTAACAATAATCACTGATGAATACTGCTCACATGTTCATTTGGTTGTGCTGTATTCAAAGTTTTTGAGCTAGAATGGGTGATGATGTGGTTCCTGGGCCATTGGGTAGACCACTTACAACAACTCAGATAGTAAAATTAATAATCCACATTGAAGGCCAAAACAGTATGGTAATCCTGTAGCTGCACTACATAAAAGAGGTTGGATTTATTTTCTTTATACTACTACTCTACTTGCTCCCACTGCCTCTTTCCCCTACAACTGGGCTAAAAAAAATGTGTATCCATTTCATACAATGTAAACTGACTTGCAGAACTTTCTTTGGCGATGTTGCAGTAATAGTAAGAGGATTGCATAACAGTAATGATTGATAATTGCAGTGAACAAGGGGTTATATTGCATCATCCATTTTTAGTGTTAAACAAAATAGAACTTGCTGTTACACTCGAATCAGTTAGAAGTGTTTTTATTTTGCTGAAATAAGCTTAATTTTATTTCAATTTGGTGTACACATTCATAAAAAATGAGCATCAAGATTAAGTAACAAAACTAAAGCCACTCCTTTTTTAGCGCATGATAAAACTACACTAAGTATGAAGCAATATTTAAACATTGGTATATGTAGCAAATTGATTACTCGTATCACATTTGCAAGAGCTGAGGGATGCCGACTTGCATTTTTCAAGGACACAAATGGGAATACAAAAGACCTAATGTAGAGGCAGGGTACCGGTATCATTATGGCTCTGATGTCAGCCTAAAGGGCATATGAGTTGTGTGTGAATATGAATAAACAGTATAAAATTAGCTTTAGAACTAATTAAACTTGTAAATGTGCAGGAATGTTTAGTGACATCCAATGATTTTATTGTTGTATTAAGCCGACATATCTAAGGTTAGTATATATTGACGTGTAAATAAGTAAACAATTAACTAACTTGTGTCAAAAGCCACACAATTCAAAGCAGAGAAGGTTCAAGACTAACATGAAATTCGAAATTTAGCAGTGTTTTTAAATGTACAATTTGTTTAACTCTTAAACAAAGAAATTATTGATACGATTTGTAATTCAATACACTATGAAACTCTGAACACTGGAGATACCCTCGGGACACAACCAATGTGTATTAACGAAAAAGAAAAATACCTGTCTGCCAAGATTCCTCATTTGCTTCGACATACTAACTCAGGTCTAAACACATGTTGAGAACTCGATTCGGCAGCACATCGTAACGAAAATGTTTCCTGCTTTATTTGCTAATGTCTAACACTTTACACCAAAAGTAGCAAAAACTTCGCGGATGAAGACGTTGATCAAGTTACAGCCAATTTTAGCCTTCAGATATTGTACACGCCAACTGATTTTATCCCTTAGATCTTCGTATAAAATGAAATATATTCCTACGTTTGGTAAGTTTCCTTTATTTATTCACCTATCCAAAATACTCTCTTCTTTTAAAACCTTTCCTGTTTTAGGACACGTACATTTGCTCCCAGGAAGATCAGTTTAGAGGTTAGTAGGACGCTAGGACCTATGCACTATGCAGTTTCATTTGTCCACAAATTTCGGAGTTCTTTGGCGCGTCATGATGTATATTTTGAATCTATTATGTCATTAATTCTGGAAAATGGAAGTATCAATATTTGCTATTCATAAAACTTAAGTAAGGTAACAGTGATCTAAATTCTGGTTTATAGTACCACGTTGCACTCTGAACGAGGTAAATTCAATTCTTGGCATGTCACCCTGCGCTAAAAAACAAATGAAGTAATAGCTTGTATTTGGCGGGAAACAGTTCGGAACAACAAAAGTTTTGATCAAAACATTAAACAAGCAATGGCTGAGGCACGGGTGAGGAAGTTAGTGTCGACCACATTTAAACTAAATGGCTTTTCCATTCTGAGGTATGAACGTTAATTTATTTCAGAAACACTTAATATAGTTTTGTTTTTAACTCTGCAACATGACGAAGAGGGAGACATGCTCGTAGTAGTTACTGTGTCTCATGAATGTTGAGTAGATACGGACTTGCAGGCCTCAGTGCGGCAGTCGCCCCATTATTCAAAACCTATATAGTAGACGACCATCCATTAGCGCATAGGATGAAAGAAGCAAATGCTCCATGTAATAAGACTAAACGGGTAAACGATACGCCACATTTTCGAAGGAACGCTTTACAGTGGCCGGCTGCTGCTAGCAGAGTACCGGAGGATTGGCGTTCAGTTGCCTCGTATGTTCACTTCTGTTTATTTATTTGTTCTGCAGGTCACTTAATCGGTTAATGCTAATGTAGCCCCATCTCTCCGTATACATTAATTTGTCAGCAAATGAAATGCTGTTTTTTGTCCCCAAACCGCTTGAGGCAGTTGTGTGTTGTGCTCACCTCATATCCCCTTCCCTCTCTGCCCCAAATCCTCCTTACTCCATGGGTGAGGTGCAGTATACAGAAAGAGTTTTCTATGAACATGAAGGACACAATGACACTTATATATTTAATTGGCCAACAGGAAAACAAACAAGTTACTTGGCAGGATAGTAGTTTGGCATTGGGTTCCTTTCCATTCATATCCATAAAAAATTGCTATTCAACGAATACGGATTCATTTTGTGAAAAACTAGAGCTTTATTTCTGTTTTGATGTTGCATTTTTGTTCCTAAATAGTGGTTGAGGTAAGTGAGATTTGTTCAGCCTATCCATTAAGTGATTCTGCACTTAAATAAATCACTTGAAACACTTTACCAAGGAATTAAGTCTTTTGATCTTAAGGGGAGTATATGGGGCAAGCTCCAGTGAACCCATTGGGTGAAATCTACTCCCACAATAAGATATTATTAAAATGAATGATGTGTAAAGTAAGTTGTTTCTATAACATTTATTTACTTTATTTGTGCGTATCCAAAAATCACGTCACAATGATATAGGAATATTCATGCTAATACAATGCGAAGGCATTAGCTCAAAATATATATACAGTATGCTCTGTGAGAATAGGTCATGTGACCAGCCATGGTCTTGATAAAGCTATCATCCTGGCATTTGCGTGGAGTGATTTAGGAAAACCAAAATTGAAAAGGCTGGACAGAATGCATCCTTCCGAATATGTCAGTGTGTGACAAAGGCAGGTGGATTCCATCCAGCTGTTGTATTATGCTCACCCCAAAATTTTTATTTATTTATTTTCTTGCAAACACTTTCAATAGTGTTATTTTTATGACATGCACAGCACCAAAAATCTTGAATATTGACTCAGGACTTATCAACTTTATTATCCATTACAATCTTTTCGTTAATTGGAACTCAATAAGTGTAGTTAGTTTTCTTGGAAACTGTGTTAATTACAAATACCAGTAATAAAAAACATTATCATCATTGTTCATGCGTAAACTTAAACCTGATTGCTAGCTTCCTAATAATATAAGCTAGATAAAAAAGCCACCCAAAGAACGATAGCCTTTATACGATTAATGTAGAAAATATGTTAGGAAATCTTGCACTCATTTAGTTTCAGCGTAATTAATGTACTTAACAAAAACTTTGTTATTGAAATATAATTCCATATTTTGGCAAACTAAACAGTGTAATTTAATAGAAAGTAATGTGTTAGGCCTATATGGAAGTTCTAGTTAAAATGAGTCTCTCTCCACTGTCCAATTAATCAGGAATATAAGTCTTATAATTGTAACTTAGAAAAAGCCAGAAAACAACGGTACACAACTTCAGTTTTAATTATTGCTAATTTATAAAAGAGGGGCTTGCTGAAAGCGTGTGATGTTCTTGGGCTGAGGATGATACGGCGGCTGGTCGGTAACATTGGGCCTTCCAAGGCCTGTTCAGACGGAGTTGCTTTAAGCCACATTAGTCAGTCTGCAGAAGGTTGTGAAAGGTACAGGAAAAGTGTGCACAAGTTCTGGAAATTCACCACAGCTGAGTTAGCACAAATTATAACTCATATAATGTGCTTAATTTTATAAATGACAGTGTGCAGTAATCAGTTGCCCTTTTTTTGCAGTTTTTATTATGCAAATCCAGATTTTGGCTAGTGCCTAGCCATTATCAATCATACATAAGTAGCTGAGTGCACCCACTTCCATAATGGAGGGTAACCTGATGCTTAATTTTATCTAAATTTCTCATTGGGGAGATCATTCTGTAATTCAGTGAGTGCTTTCAATGATTGATTGGGGAGTAAATGCGTAATTATTATTATTATTATTATTATTATTATTGACTGTGTCAAACTTAAATAATGTATACTGTGATAATAGGATCAGAATATGAACAGTGCTATCCAGTAGTTACTGGCTGTGCTTATAGTTTTTGTACGGAGTTTACAGATTTCAAAGACAGTCTTTTAAGAATTTCATACAGTGATTATGTTAATTTAAATGTTTGTTACACTTGAGCTTTTGTGAACAATTACATCTACTGTACGTTAGATTACTGCACTCAAGCAATCATATCATAGTACATCAGTTGAATGTAGTATGTTGCTAACCAATTTTCTGTGCATAAATTGTTATAGATGAGACATGATCTGGCCATAAACCGGATCTAATATCAAAGTACAGTTAAAGTGTTTGAACTGCAAACTTTATGTGGACTCAATTATTTAAAATAGGCTACTTCACACAACTACTTTTCAGCCAGATTCCATGGAGAAGCAACTACCAATGGAAGGTTATGCTTAAAGTGTCTTAACAGCTGCAGCACCTCATTTGGTTGGTCCCTGTTATACAATGTTCTTTGTTTTACAACAATTTGGTTCAGATAACTTGTGATGTAAAACAAGGGTTTATTTATCACCACACCCACGTAAGGCACCCGTTAATGTTTCTATGCCCCATGCACTAACTCCAATCTGTTTGGTTAACTGATTCTAGGGTCACATACATTCAGTTATGTTCTATTTTTGTCTTCCTGTACTTTTCTGGTGTGAACTTCCAAAGACTAAAAGTAATTGAAAAATATATTGCAAATAAAATAATAATTAAGTGAAAAAGATATTTCAGATACCATAAATGCATCAAAAGCTCACCTTATGACAACCTGGCAACACTCGCTTGACAAATTCATCTGCTTTGAATATAGTAAATATAATTTTCTTATAATTATGAGTTAATTATTTGTTAATTTAACTGTAGACGAAATATATTACCTGTGTGTTTTTGTTTGTTTTGTGCACACATAAGTGAAATACACTACTGAATGTGAACTTAGCACAGACAAAGAAAATCCACCTATATGATCTGTTGTCCATGGCCTAAACAAGAAAAAGCAATAAAAACTGTAGAGCATGTAAAAGTGCACAGGGAGTCAGACATCTGAAGCAGTCTGGCATTTTCCAAAGACAGGAGGAAAAAGGAAAACGAGAGACAAAAAAGAGGGAAATCAACAATATTAACTGGGGCTCCATAATGAAACTGAGTTAATCAGGATGATAGTGTGTGAGAAAACAGACATAACATTTAAGTGCAAGGCAGCAAGAAAAGTTTATTGTGTTTGTTTATTTCTTCATTCATCCAGGGATCATCTTACAATGAAAATAAATAGCTCAAAAATTACACACACACACACACACACACACACACACACACACACACACACACACACACACACACACATATAAGTATTCTTTCCAAGGATTATAACTGGTAAATATTCTGATAGTGAGTATGACCAAATCTTTTGTAAGTTGAATCTGTTTGTAAAGATGTGCTTGTCATCAGCTTCTGATTTCTAGCCCCGAAACATCAGAGTTTGAAGAAAGTATGTTATAAAAGACGATTCAGGAATACATATACATGATTTTGATTTGCAGCCTCCTCCTCTTCCTCAAGTGCATTGTCCCTGTAGAATATAGGTGATTAGCGTTGTGCACTGTTAGTGTTTAGTGAATGCTTTGTAAAAAAATGTTTTATTACATGTATATCTACACTCAGCAAACCACCATGAGGTGCATGGCAGAGGGTACATTCCATTGTACCAGTTATTAGGGTTTCTTCCTGTTCCATTCACGGATGGAGCCCAGGAAGAATGATTGATTGACTGCCTCTCTGCATGCAGTAATCATTATCATCTTATCCTTAAGATCCCTACGTGAGCACGGGTCTTCCAGTTCAGTTCCTTTAGTAGCTTCCGTGACACTCTCTCATGGATTAAACAAACCCGTGACCATTTTGCTGCTGTTCTCTGTATATCTCCAATATCCGCTGTTAGTCCTATCTGGTACAGGTCCCACACACTTGAGCAATATTCTGGAACCAGTCACACAAGTGATTTGTAAGCAATCTACTTTGTAGATGGATTGCACTTCCCAAGTATTCTACCATAAACTGAAATTTACCCCGTGCTTTATCCACGACTGAACGTATGTGATCATTCCATTTCATATCCCTACAAAGTGTTATACCCAGGTATTTGTATGAGTTGGCCGATTGCAACTGCGACTCATTGATACTATAGGGTACAATACTACATCTTTTTTTTGTTTTGTAAAATGCACAGTTTCACATTCCTGAACATATAGAGTAAGGTGCAAATCTTTGCACCACTTTGAAATCTTAAGATCTGACTGAATATTTATGGAGCTTCATTCAGACAGTACTTCATTATAGATAACGGCATCGATTGTAAAAAGCCAGATGTTACTATTAACATTGTCTGCAGGGTCATTAATATACAACATGAACAGCAAGGGTCACAACACACTTCCCTGCGTCACACCTGAATTTACTTCTACATCTGATGATGACTCTCCATCCAAGATAACATACTGTGTTCTCCTTGCTGAAAAGTCCTCAATCCAGTGAAATATGATTGTACTTTTGACAATAAAAGTGTGGAACTGAATCAAATGCTTTACAGAAATCAAGAAATTTAGCATCTGCCTGATTGCCTTGATCCAAAGCTTTCAGTACAACGTGAGAAAAGTACAATTGGGTTTCGCATGATTGATGTTTTTGAAATCCATGCTGATTGGCATTGAGTAGGTCGTTCTGTTCAAGATACCTCATTATGTTTGAGCTCAGAATATGTTCTAAGATTCTACACCAAATTGATGTCAATGATATTGGACGGTAGTCTTGTGGATCACTTCCACTTCCCATCTAGTTGACCGGCGTGACCTGTCTCTCTTTCCAAGAACTGGGCATGGTTTTTTTGTTAGAGGGACCTATGGTAGATTGTAGTTAGGACAGGCACTAACTCAGTTGCAAATTCCGAATAAAATCTGACAGGGATTCCATCAGGTGCTGGAGCTTTATTGAATTTTTAACGATTTCAGTTGTTATTCAACACCACAGGCAGTAGTACGTATTTCATTCACCTTTTTAGTGGTGCGAGGATTAAATAGAGGCAATTCTCCTGATTTTTCCTTTGTAAAGGAACATTTGAAAACGGAGTTAACATTTCAGCTTTTGCTTTGCATCCTTAATTTCAGTTCGTCTCGTTCTCTAGGAATGGACACTAACTTCAGTACCGCTGTTAGTTTTTGGACATTTTTGAAAACATTGTAAGTTGATTTCTGAATGAATCCTCCGCATCTAGAAATGAACTTCACTGTAAACAAAAGGGGACGGGGCTATACGAGCTGAGCCGACTAAAGATGAATGGGTGAACGCCAATTGCTGTTTATTTGGTTGACTGAGTTTCCGAATGATCAGCATTGTTATAATTACTAGCAAAATACATAGATTCAGACTACCAGAGTAGAAATAAATGATTAACAGGAATAACAGGTAAGAAAGATTTCGTTTTATCTTCTTGGTGTATCCAAGAAAATGAAATTTTGATATGGAATTTTTCGCCAGATCGCTACACTAGTAAGGGTCATTTGTACAGTCCCAGGCTAGCAGTCGTTTAAGTTCTATTCTGGGCGCGTTGTACAAACACTGAATAACACGTAACTGGAGAATAAACAGGGGATAATTAAACCGGTGATTGTGACAGGGTTAGTGAAGTTAACTGGAGAACAAGTTTTGACACTGGCAGGAATAATTACAGTATTAGTAATGAGAAGATTGTTGTTAGAACGAGGAAGGAGAAGGAACGGGGCCATCACACAAATTATGGAAGAATATGACGATTCCAAATTTATATAAAACTTTCATATTACTACTTTTTGATCTCATGCTTGAGAAGCTGGAGCGTATGAATGAAATGTGAATCTATTTCCTAACTTAAAGCTTTTTGCTTGTAGGAGGTGTAATATGCATTTGATATTGGTTCTTCGTGAATTATGTTCTGTCGTTTTATAAAAATGATCATTTGTGTCAAACCAGTCTCGTTTATTTGGTGCATGTTACAATTGCTGCAATATTATGCAGAGCTATTTAGTTTTATCTAGCAGATAGTGATAAAATACACTCGATCAGATCCAGAAACCGCACCAGTCTTGGGTACTATTTGTATTAACAGCTTATGCAATGTTAGACAACGACATTTCGTTTTTTCATGTAGCGAAATGTTTGACGAGCTTTGATGAGTTAATAGATCCTTTCCCAGAAAGGAAAGCATGCCATGTAAAGGTGTAGCAAGGTTACAGAGAAGAAAAAGCTAGGACTTACGGATTGAAGAAATGTACACTGTCTTGCTTGTCTCTTGTCTTTACTGGTTTATGTATCCTATATTTAATTTTATGCCACATAAAGCAGAAAGTTATCAGCTAATATGCAATAAATATTGCAAAACTTGTAGTGTGTTCTTGTCCTCCCACTTACAAATAATCCCATGCAGTACAGATAGCGAGTTTTTTTAAAGAGGAGCAGGATGTCAAACCGGCCGAGTGGGAGCAGGAGAGGCACCACAGGACGTATTAATATCCACTGTCCTGAAGGTAGTTTGATGGCATCCATTATAAAATATTACACATTTGAATTCCACATAGCGAAATACAGTGACGTGCGATAGAAGAATGCTGTGTGAAGGAGCGTGGCAATACTTCGGTACACTTAAGACCAAATAACATGTCTTATATTTCCTCAAGCACGTATGTTTTACGTATCAGACATCTTCAAAAAGATGTACACTACAAAATGAGCATCTTTTTGAAAAGTCGATTTTTAAAAATTTTTGGCGTCTTGCCTCAAACTCTCAGTGGTGGTGGGGGCAGTATCTAATATTGCCCCGGTTCAGAAATGTCGTAGATATGGGGCTGATACACAGAGCAGTCTCAGTTGTAGTGGGGAGGTGGGTAGTCTCCACGTGACCCGTGTTTATGTTTATCAATTTTGCTGTTTCCTGTTCATCTATAGCTCTCATGTCAAATGAAAGGAAAATGGATTTCTGTGGCCGGGAACTATCAAGTGAATTGAAATACATTCACATAATTACGGAAGGCTAAAATTTTTTTTAGTTTCAGATTTTATTTCCACCTTTCTGATAGTCGAGCCTTGCAGAACAATGAAGTTATTTTTGTTGGTTTGCTAAAGAAATTTGGCTTTACTAATCTTTTCCACAGAGGCAGTCAATTTATTTGGAATGAAGTGTTTAATTACACACTATTGGCTAGTTCAACTGTTCGCTGCATTTCAAGTGCACATTTCCATATTCTAGCATGTATGGCATTATGTAATAATAAAGAACCAAACATCAGAGAATACAGGACTGGTACTCAAGAAAATATGCATCCGAATCTGGACATAGGAATATGCACTTTACGCCAAATTATGCATTTTAGTATGGTTCACAAAATTCCCCTGCTCTTGGAGTCATGTTTCCATTATTACTTAATGTAAGATCTTTTAATGTTTTTCACATACGAACATACGGCCTTCTTGCGTCATTGTAGCTGAGCAAATGCTGTGACACCTGTTATCTGGCGCTCTCTGGCAACTGCTGGATTGAACCTGTTTCTAACAGGTCGTGGGAAAATATTGCGAATGGTTGTTTGAAAAGCATACTTTGAAAGTAAATTTTCTGTTACCCAAGATGAACTAAGTGCGAGAATGTACATTGAATTTCTTAAATCACAGACTGTTTGACTCTCATTTAAAAATTAACTCTTTGAGGACGACCGTTCAGAAGAATTTCAATCCCAGAAGATCAGACATTCTCGTCGTTGTTAAAAATTTTACTGGCACATTTGGGGGATTTATCTTAAAGTGTGACACGTGCAAAAAATATCAAAATTATATGTGAAAGCTTAATTAGAGACCAATCTTATATGTGAAAGCTTTCCTTTTCTTGTAGCAACACTATATTAATTTAAACCATTAACTTTTCCTATTTGTGTGTTTGCGCTACTTATCAGTGATGTTGCTATTGGCCAACTGCATCACATGTCCTATACACTGAATATCCGCTGTCATCGGCCAATGAGAACACATGACATGACCTATGACTGGCTTACAAAAGTGCATCGTGATCTCTATTTGGGAAGTAACATGCGGTAGATTAAAACTGAAGAAACTGCAAAAAGGTGGGAGTTTAAGGAGATGGGACCTGGATAAACTGATTAAACCAGAGGTTGTACAGAGTTTCAGGGAGAGCGTAAGGGAACAAATGGCAGGAATGGGGGAAAGAAATACAGTAGAAGAAGAATGGGTAGCTTTGAGGGATGAAGTAGTGAAGGCAGCAGAGGATCAAGTAGGTAAAAAGACGAGGGCTAGTAGAAATCCTTGGGTAACAGAAGAAATATTGAATTTAATTGATGAAAGGAGAAAATATAAAAATGCAGTAAATGAAGCTGGCAAAAAGGAATACAAACGTCTCAGAAATGAGATCGACAGGCAGTGCAAAATGGCTAAGCAGGGATGGCTAGAGGACAAATGTAAGGATGTAGAGGCTTATCTCACTAGGGGTAAGATAGATACTGCTTACAGGAAAATTAAAGAGACCTTTGGAGAAAAGAGAACCACTTGCATGAATATTAAGAGCTCAGATGGAAACCCAGTTCTAAGCAAAGAAGGGAAAGCAGAAAGGTGGAAGGAGTATATAGTGTGTCTATACAAGGGTGATGTACTTCAGGGCAATATTATGGAAATGGAAGAGGATGTAGATGAAGATGAAATGGGAGTTACGATGCTGCGTGAAGAGTTAGACAGAGCACTGAAAGACCTGAGTCGAAACTAGGCCCGGGAGTAAACAACATTCCATTAGAACTACTGACAGCCGTGGGAGAGCCAGTCCTGACAAAACTCTACCATCTGGTGAGCAAGATGTATGAGACAGGCGAAATACCCTCAGATTTCAAGAAGAATATAATAATTCCAATCCCAAAGAAAGCAGGTGTTGACAGATGTGAAAATTACCGAAGTATCAGTTTAATAAGTCACAGCTGCAAAATACTAACGCGAATTCTTTACAGACGAATGGAAAAACTAGTAGAAGCCGATCTTGGGGAAGATCAGTTTGGATTCCGTAGAAATATTGGAACATGTGAGGCAATACTGACCCTACGGCTTATCTTAGAAGAAAGATTAACGAAAGGCAAACCTACGTTTCTAGCATTTGTAGACTTAGAGAAAGCTTTTAACAATGTTGACTGGAATACTCTCTTTCAAATTCTGAAGGTGGCAGGGGTAAAATACAGGGAGAGAAAGGCTATTTACAATTTGTATGGAAACCAAATTGTAGTTATAAGAGTTGAGGGACATGAAAGGGAAGCAGTGGTTGGGAAGGGAGTGAGACAGGGTTGTAGCCTCTCCCCGATGTTATTATTCAATCTGTATATTGAGCAAGCAGTGAAGGAAACAAAAAAAAATTCGGAGTATGTATTAAAATCCATGGAGAAGAAATAAAAACTTTGAGGTTCGCCGATGACATTGTAATTCTATCAGAGACAACAAAGGACTTGGAAGAGCAGTTGAACGGAATGGACAGTGTCTTGAAGGGAGTATATAAGATGAACATCAACAAAAGCAAAACGAGGATAATGGAATGTAGTCGAATTAAGTCGGGTGATGTTGAGGGTATTAGATTAGGAAATGAGACACTTAAAGTAGTAAAGGAGTTTTGCTATTTGGGGAGCAAAATAACTGATGATGATCGAAGTAGAGAGGATATAAAATGTAGACTGGCAATGGCAAGGAAAGCGTTTCTGAAGAAGAGAAATTTGTTAACATCGAGTAATGATTTAAGTGTCAGGAAGTTGTTTCTGAAAGTATTTGTATGGAGTTTAGCCATGTATGGAAGTGAAACATAGATGATAAATAGTTTGGACAAGATGAGAATAGAAGCTTTCGAAATGTGGTGCAACAGAAGAATGCTGAAGATTAGATGGGTAGATCGCGTAACTAATGAGGAAGTATTGAATAGAATTGGGGAGAAGAGGAGTTTGTGGCACAACTTGACAAGAAGAAGGGATCGGTTGGTAGGACATGTTCTGAGGCATCAAGGGATCACCAATTTAGTATTGGAGGGCAGCGTGGAGGGTAAAAATTGTAGAGGGAGACCAAGAGATGAATACACCAAGCAGATTCAGAAGGATGTAGGTTGCATTAGGTACTGGGAGATGAAGAAGCTTGCATAGGATAGAGTAGCATGGAGAGCTGCATCAAACCAGTCTCAGGACTGAAGACGACAACAACAACAACAACAACATGCGGTGTTTGGTGGAATTCGAATTTATACTTTCATAATATGAAAATATGCAATGCACATCAAAGATCTTTCCAAAACATGTTTTTTCCCTTGAGTTTCGTTTTCTAATATGCTGGGAAATTCTACCCCAGTGTATAAAACCATAACCATTCAAAAGATTAAGTTTTACGGTTCTGAGAAAAAGTAATCTGTCACTTAACATGGAAAAAGTAATCTGTCACTTAACATGGAAAAAGTATTTTCACCCGGGAGAAAGTGTATTGTTAACTGGGAAAAATCCGGGAATCTGTTTTCCATGTCCGCGTATATACCCTGTTTACAGTGATGGTATACCATGGAGGTTCCCTCCCATTATGAATTGTTGACTGAGTACATATCTATCCAGTGCATGATCAACTATTCTTTTAAAGTTGAGATATAATTCCTCTGCTTGCTCAAGTTCTTATTGAGATAAGACACTAATGATTTTTTATCTAGTTTACGGAACTTGCATATCTTTCTGCTTGGTTTAGTTGTTCTTTGTACTTTAGTTATCATTGTTGCCACAACCCCTGCCCCCTCCCTGTGGGGCTCACCACTCTTTGGTGAGTACGTGCTTGGCTGACATGAGTCCCAAGTCTTTGCAGTGTTACATTCCTTTCTGTGCTGCATGTCTATCTTCGTACTAGTGCATGTCTGTCTTCCTGCTAGTCTTTTCCTCTTCCTTGTGGACGGAGTCATATGTCTTCTTCGGGAAACCGAAGTTCTTGTTAAAACCATGTATGGATTTGTTCTTTCCACCCATCATTCTTTCCCTGTTCTTCCTTTTCTTACCTTTCCTCCACCATGGCATTTGAGGTCTCTCGTTTTCCTTTTCTTTTTCTTCTTCTCTTTCTTCCTCCCTGTGTATTACTGAAGGCTGGCCCACACGTTTAATGTGTAACAGGTGACTGAGTAATGCATAATTCCCAGCTGTGTGTAAACAAGTGGAGCTCGTACGTACCCCCTGGCAAAGGTTGGCACAGGGAGGGGTGACTGCCTGAGCTGATACCTTTGTCTGTGCTGATTGGTCCTTCTGCCTGGATCCTGCGAGATGTGACCTGAGGTGTGGACAATCACATAAAGGTGGGTGAGCCCCCAGCAGGAAGGAGTGTGCTGTCAGATGCTGGCAATCATGGGTATTTTCTCCACAACCTCAGAATTGTTAATGGGTTGATATGAAAGATACCTCTCCTGGCTGCACCTCGATAGCTCATGGTGTCATACACAGAAACTGGTCAAATTTTCACAACAGTTAATCCATTTGTTATTCAGAAGGGTGTAGATGCCATTGTGTAATGGGACGTTGCTTTTGGAGACGGATAGTGCTTTTCAAGCACAGAAACTGCTTAATGCAACCCTTCTCCACAGCTATCCTTTTAAAGTAGAGGCCCACTGCACTCCGATTTCTTCCGTGGTGCCATATACACTTGGATGCTTGATGGCTTGGCTGAGGCTGAAATAACAGCCATTATCACTGACCGCAAAGTGACTGCAATTTACCGTGTCATGAAAAGAATTCATAAAGAATTAGTGCCAACCTGGACTCTCTTCCTCACCTTTGACCATGTGATACTTCCATCGAACCCCCTGCGGGTCCGGGGGTTAGAATAGGCCCGAGGTATTCCTGCCTGTCATAAGAGATGACTAAAAGGAGTTTCACACGTTTTGGCCTTTATGTGATGGTCCCCTGCAGGGCTTCACCTCCATTTTTCAAAATTTTCCCGAAGAGCGAGCCAATTAGGGAAGGGCGCCTTACATGGTGCATTGTGTTCATCATGCATTGAGATCTTTAGCCCACTTTCTCGTCGTCGCATTTCAGTCCCATTCATTTTCCATCTGTTGGGCGAGGACACCTTCCTGGGTGCGTTTTCCATCATGAACTATGCAGTGTTGCTTTCTGTGTCGATGATAACCATGGACTTCTTAGCACCTGATGTACAGCACTGTAGCCAGTCCATTGAGGTGGGGCCGCCATGTACCCTTTTGGTTGTAGCCCCCTGACCACACAGGGATTGCTCTGCTGATGCGTGTGCTGTTAACTCCCCACATATGCCAAGGGGTAGCTGCCATCCCCCTGGGGCATCGGGACTCCCGGCAATGCCCATCCTGCCAATTGGCCTTTGCTGTGGCTGGGTAGCATCCGGGGGGAGGGCCCCTGGTCAGAGTGAGTGGCATCAGGGCGGATGACACACAATGAAGCATAGTCCATGATCTCTTGCTGGTGGTGAAACACTAGCAATCTCTAAGCGTTCATGAGCTCAATTCAATGCACAGAAGTACAATCCCAAATCATTCCCCTCCCTGGCCACACCATGGGAGGAATATCAGGCGAAGGATGGCAGCGGATGTTATTCGCCCGGGTACCTTGTATGTTCGTGAGCTGATGGGTAATCTTTCATGACGATGAAGCCACATTTTTTTGTTGAGCATTTAGAGGACAAGTTTGGGGAGGCTGAGGGCTTGTCCAAAATGGGATCTGGGCCAGTCTTGATCAAAATGGCATCCTTTGCCCTGGCACGGACGTTACTTGCTTGTGACAAGCTGGGGGATGTTTCTGTAACCATCATGCCCCATAAGAGCTTAAATATGGTCCAGGGTATCATATTTCACAGGGACCTTCTTTAGCAGTATGACGATGAGCTATGCGCCAATTTAGAGCAGCGAGGTGTACATTTCGTCTGGCGTGTCCACCCGTGTCCGAGGGATAATCAGGTTGATACTGGTGCCTTCACCTTGGCCTTCGAGGGTGATTCATTGCCTGAGAAGGTCTGAGTGATGGTCTACCACTGTGATGTAAAGCCCTATAGCCCTATATCCCTCCCCCAATGCGGTGCATTAAGTGCTGAAGTTCGGCCATATGTCTTCCCGCTGTACTTCCAGTGTCACGTGTCGAGATTGCAGACACCCATCACATCCCAGTACTCCATGTGCTGCACCTCCCATCTGTGTCAACTGCGGAGAGCGCCATTCGCATTCCTCGCCAGACTGCAGGATTCTCCAGGAAGAAAGGAAAATCATGAAGTGGAAGAACCTGGACCAACTGACCTACTCTGAGACTAAGAGAAAATTTGAACGCCTGCACCCCGTATGTATGACATTGTCTTACGTCGCCACTACAACAGTTCTGGCCCCATCAGCTTTGCCAAACCCAGTCACCTGTCAGAGCCATAAGACTACACCAGCTCCCTTGATGGTGGGGGTCATTTTCTTCACTGTTGCTCCCCAACCACCTACTTAGGAAGCAACACCCCCCACCCAACCATTGGGGACACCAGTCCCCACTTCTGAGCCAGAGAAGCAGAAGTCTTCTTTGCCTTCTCTCGCTAGGAAGGGGTCCCTTGGAGTCACTCTTCCCAGATTTCTGCTAGTGGGAAAGATGACGCCTGCCACTGGCTGAAGAGTTCAAAAGCAACTGGTCATAGGGCTTTCCGCTCATCTTTAGTCCTGGAGACTGAGCCAGTGAAGTCCTCCCAGCCAGGGAAACCCAAGGAGCAGCGAGAGAAATCCAGAAAGAAGACCCCCAAGACCAAGGAAATTGTGGTGGCACTGACACCATTGCTACCTACAAGCTCTGTGTCTGAGGATGAGGTGGAGTTTCTGGTGTTCGCTGAGGACCTACATCTCATCAGACTCTCAGACACAAGGGATATCCCCCCAGGGGGTCCACAACTCTTTTGTGGATACGTGCATAGCGAGCACGGGACCCCGAGCTAATGTGGCCCTCCTTCCCTTCCGGGCTGCATACTTTCCTTTTCCACATCATACCCGCCCCCCCCCCCCCCCCACATCCCCCCCCCCCCTCCGACCTCCGCATCTTCCCTTCCCTTTCTCCCCCTCTGGGAGTATGTTTAGAGCCTACGTCCGGAGACGGACACTCAAAACTGTAAAACAGTCTCTCTTCTTCGCCTTCTCTGCTGGCAAGTCTTTGTCCTTCCTTACGTATTCTCATTCCCATTTTCTCCGCTGCGGCATTTGAGAACTCTCTTCTTTCTTTTCCTTTCCTTTCCTTTCCTTTCCTTTCCTTTGTTCCTCCCTTTCTCTTTTTTCCTCCCTGTGGGTGTCTGAAGGCCGACCCATGCATTCCCACGCGTAGCCGGTGACGGGGTAACATGTAATTCCCCACCCCAGGTAGACAGGTAGGACACATACGTACCTCCTGGTAACGGCCAGGCCCAGGGAGGGGTGATTACCCAAGCTGATACCTTCCGAAAGTGCCGATTGGTCCCTCCGTCTGTTTCTCGGGAGGTGTGACCTGAGGTGTGAACAATCACCTAAGGCGGGAGTGCCCTCAAGGAAGGAGTGCGCCATCGGAGATGCCGGTAATCATGGGGTATACTTCTGCAATGGTTTCCTCATCATCTACTATGTCTGCTCACAAATGTAAGTTCAATGAGTCTCAGCCGCAGACAGTTCTTCCATCGTTGCCACAGTTCCTTGTTGTTTCTCGGTCGGACTAAGGTCAAGATTTCTCCACAGTCAACCCTTTCACTATTCAGAAAGGTGTTGACGCAATTGCAGGTCCTGTAAAGTCTTGTTCCCGACTACAAAATGGCACCTTGTTGCTAGAAACAGTCAGTGCCCTCCAGGCACAAAAATTAATGCGTACTTCACTGCTACACACCTTCCCTGTCCAGGTGGAAGTGCACCGCACTTTAAATTCATCGCGTGGGGTCGTTTATACACGCTCCCTCGACGGATTGTCCGAGCTCACGATTGTCTGACCAGGGCGTAATGGCTGTTCATAGAGTCATGAGAAGAGTTGACACGAATATCGTTCCAACCTGTACTGTCTTCTTGACATTTGACAGAGTTCAACTTCCATCAAACATAAAAGCGGGCTATGAGATAATTTCTGTTCGCCCTTACATCCCAAACCCTACCCGTTGCTATCAGTGTCAGCGGTTCAATCATACCAGCCAGTCCTGTTCCAATCCGGCCAAATGCGTTACGTGTAGCAAGAATGCCCATGAGGGTGCTTGTCCACCTCCATCCCCTCGTTGCATCAACTGTATGGGTGACCACGCTGCTTCCTCTAGAGACTGCCCCATTTTTAAAGACAAACGTCTCATTCAGGAAATCAGAGTGAAGGAAAAGGTGTCGACCTTTGCTGCTCGAAAGTTATTCGCCAGTCGAAAGCCCACTGTGCCTCACGCAGGTAAATACAGCACTGTCCTTGCCTCTCCTTGGCCAACAAAGGAGGCAGCCACGCAGACTTGTGATCTCACGTTTAGTGCCACGGTCGTCAGATCGACTAGCGCAAAGATCGCCTGTTCAACCTCCACACCCTCACCTGTTCACTCTATGGCTCACCCTTCATTGGGTTCTGCTAAATCTCGAGCTCCAAAAGCAGACACTCAGACTACCAAAAAAGAGCCTACTCGTGAAGACTTTTTACATACCCCAAGTTCACAACCATAGATTCCTCCTCAATCTCAATGTCCTGTTTCCAAGAAGGCTAATAAGAAACCCAGTGCGTCTCCTTCTCTGCCACGGGGTGTCTCATGTACAGCACCACATGGCGGTAACCACCCTCGGTCGTCTTCTGTGTCGCCGAGGCGCACTGCTGGTGGCCATTCAACCAGCCGATTGCTGGTGGCAGGAGCTGCTCCTGAACAACCTATGCATCAGGATCTTCTGCCTTTGGCTGAATGCCGTTCCACGCTGTCGGTCGCCGGCTCTGAGCAGCCGTTGAGTTGAGGGCAACCTTGGTCACATTCTTCCCTTTCCTGTCCACCCTATGTCCATTATCCATTGGAATGTTCACGGCATTCGAGCCAATTGGAATGAATTGTCGATCCTCTTACGATCCTACTCGCCGGTCATCTTCTGTCTTCAGGAAACAAAGCTGCGTCCCCACGATCGCATTGTTTTCCCCCATTTTCAGTCAGTCCGATTTGATGTCTCCTCTGTTGAAGGCACTCCAGCACATGGAGGTCTCATGATTCTTCTCCACGATACTCTCCATTATCACCCAGTCCCCTTAAACAGTTCCTTCCAAGCTGTCGCTGTCTGTCTTTCCCTTTCTGGATACACCTTCTCTCTTTGTACTGTCTACATTCCATCGTCTACTGTCTACATTCCATTCTCTACTGTCTACATTCCATCGTCCACACCAATGGCAAGAACTGATCTCCTTCATCTTCTTAGTCAGCTTCCGCCCCCCTATTTGCTGGTTGTGGACTTCAATGCCCACCACCCACTTTGGGGATCTCCGCGTCCTTGTCCGCGCGGCTCACTATTGATCAACGTCTTCCTCCATCAAGCGGATCTTGTTTGCCTCAACACTGGGGACCCTACATTTTTGTCTGCCTCCATGACAAATTTCTCTCATTAGGACCTTTCGGTCGGTACTGTTCCGCTAGCATGGCGCTTTGAATGGTTCGCTCTTGCTGATACACACTCAAGTGACCACTTTCCATGTGTCCTTAGATTGCAGTCGCAAGTGCTATATATGCGCCCGAGGCGCTGGAAGTTTGCCCAAGCCGATTGGACACTTTTTTCGTCTCTAGCGACATTCGATGACCGTCACTTTCCTAGCGTCGACGATGAGGTCACTCATATTACAGAAGTTATTCTTACAGCTGCGGAACGTTCAATACCTCGCACCTCAGAATTGCCATGGTGCCGCCCCCAGTTCCTTGGTGGAACAAGGCATGCCATGATGCAATAAGTGAGCGCCGACGTTTTCCGGTACCGTCCTACTTTGGCTAACTGTATCCGCTACAAGCAGTTCCGTGCGCGATGCTGTCGCGTCATTCGTGATAGCAAGAAGGCAAGCTGGGACTTCTTTACTAGCTCGTTTAACACCTTCACTCTCTCCTCGGAAGTTTGGATTCGGATTCGACGGTTATCTGGCGCACCTAGTTTCTCCCTGGTCTCTGGGCTCACTGTCGCGCATGATACATTAGTGGACCCTGTCGCAATTTCTAACTCATTGGGTCAACACTTTGCTGAGATTTCAAGCTCTTCAAATTACCCGCCAGCGTTTCTCCCAAAGAAACGTGCAGCGGAAGCGCAACCTCTTGCTTTCTCCTCTCAAAATCGCGAAAGCTATAATACTGTTTTCTCCATGCGGGAACTCGAACAAGCACTCTCTTCTTCTCGCTCTTCCACCCCAGGACCAGATGGTATCCACAACCAAATGTTGCTGCATTTATCATACCATAGTCTGCGTTACCTCCTTCACCTTTATAATCGAATTTGGACTGACTGTACTTTTCCCAGACGATGGCGGGAAGCTATTGTCGTTCCTGTTTCGAAATCTGGAAAGGACAAACATCTCCCCTCTAGCTATCGCCCCATTTCTCTCACGAATAGTGTATGTAAGGTTTTGGAGCGTATGGTGAATTGCCGTTTAGCCTGGTGGCTGGAGTCCCGAAGTCTTTTAACACCTGCCCAATGCGGATTCCGAAAGCATCGTTCTGCAGTTGACCATCTTGTTGCTCTCTCCACTTATATCATGAACAATTTTCTCAGGAGACGCCAAAAAGTAGCAATATTTTTTGACTGGAGAGAGCATACGATACCTGTTGGAGGACAGGCATCCTCCGCACACTGTTCTCTTGGGGCTTTCGAGGTTGGTTGCCCCTTTTTCTTTGTGAATTTATGGCAGAGCGCACATTTAAAGTGCGGGTGAACACTACTTTCTCCCTTACCTTCTCCCAAGAAAACTGGGTACACCAGGGCTCCGTGCTAAGTGTTGTACTGTATGCCATTGCAATAAATCCAATTATGGATTGTCTCCTTCCTGATGTCTCGGGCTCCATCTTTGTGGACGATTTTGCGATCTACTACAGCTCTCAACGGACCAGCCTTCTTGAACGACGTCTTCAAGGATGTTTCGATCACCTCCACTCTTGGAGCATCGAAACCGGCTTCCGCTTTTCTCCCAGTAAGACCATTTGTGTTAATTTTTGGCGTTGTATGGAGTTCTTCCACCTTCCTTACATCTAGGCCCTGTTAACCTTCTGTTCGCGGACGTTGCTAAATTCTTGGGTCTTATGTTTGACAGGAAACTGTGCTGATCCTCCCACATTTTCTATCTTTCGGCTCGCTGTCTGTGATCCCTCAACACCCTCCGTGTCCTGAATGGCACCTCCTGGGGAGCGGACCGAGTGGTCCTTCTCCGCCTCTATCGCAGCTTAGTGCACTTGAAATTGGACTATGGAAGCATAGTTTACTCCTCTGCTCGGCCGTCTATTCTTCAGCGTCCCTACTCTACCCACCACCATGGATTACGTTTAGTGTCTGGAGCTTTTTACACCAGCCCTGTGGAAAGCCTTTATGCTGAGACTGCTGAACCTCCGCTGTCCAATCAGCGAGCTGTCCTTCTGAGTCGTTATGCTAGCCATCTGTCTTCCATGCCTTCTAATCCGGCCCATGACATTTTTTTCCACGCCTCCTTGGATTTAGGGTATGCAGGCCGCCCTTCCTCCCTACTACCAGCAGGAGTCCACTTCCGTCAACTGCTACGTTCTCTTTCCTTCCACTTTCCTAAAACTTTCTTGACAACTTGGGGTACAGCACCACCTTGGCTCCGGCCCCGGACCTGTCTGCTCCGTGACCTTTGTCAGTTTCCCAAGGATGGTACCCCTTCTCTTGTTTATCATTGGGCATTTGCTGCTCTATGCGCACAAATGAAGGATGCCACATTTATTTACACTGATGGCTCAAAAACAGTGTTTGGTGTTGGGAGTGCCTATATTGTTGGCGGCACCCCCAATCGATTTCGGCTTTCTGACCCATGTTCGGTTTTTACTGCGGAGCTTTAGGGTGTTCTCCAGGCTGTCCAATACATCCGTCGCCACCAGTGGATACAGTATGTTATCTGCTCAGATTCGCTCAGCTCTCTCCTCAGTCTCTAAGCTCTCTACCCTGTCCACCCTTTGGTCCACCGGATTCAGGACTGCCTCCACTTGCTCCACATGGGGGGCGTCTCTGTGGCGTTCCTCTGGATCCCAGGACATGTTGGTATCTGTGGAAATGAGGCAGCCAAGGCTGCAGTCTCTCTTCTTCAGCCAGCTATTTGCATGATTCCCTTCGCCAATCTACGGAGTGTTTTATGTCGTCGTGTTGCTCTTTTATGGCATGCACATTGGTCGATCCTTCCCAATAATAATTTGTGGGATGTGAAAGCTCTTCCCTGTGGTTGGATCTCTTCCTCCTGAACTCGTTGTCGGGAGGAGGTAATTTTAACTAGACTCCGGATAGGGCACTGTCTTTTTAGCCATTGACATCTTTTAAGCGGCGATCCTCCCCCACTCTGTCCCCACTGCTCTCAACTGTGGACGGTGAGACACCTTTTACTTCAGTGCCCCTATTTTACTCCATTACGCGGCTGTCTACAGTTGTTGCCTGATATATCTTCCATTTTAGCAGATGATATGCGCTCAGCCGATCGCATTCTCGAGTTTATTAGTGCCAGTGAGATGACATCAGTCATTTGAAGCTCTTTTTGGGGACAAACAACCCTCTTTCTATAGTGGTGTTTTAAGCTTTCTTTCCATTTTTTAGTTTCCCCACTTTTTTGAGTTTTGCTCCCATTGCTGCTGGTTTCCAGTTTCGTTTTTTTACCTTTACCTGTCACAGACTGGGCGCTAATGACCGTAGCAGTTTTGCGTTCTAAAACCATAAATAAATAAATAAATAAAAAAAATTTTAAAAAATGGATATAGACTGCTCAGGCAATAAGTTGGTGGAGCAGGTGACTCTGATGCATAAATTTCCTCATTGAATGTTCCGTACCTTCACAGTCTCACGATGACATTATCTTACAGTGGAATTGCGTTGTTTTTTTCCACCGCCTGGCTGAGCTACGGCAACTCTAAAGCTTTACACATGCTATCTGCATTGTCCTCCAGGAAACCTGGTTGCTGGCAATGCAGACCTCTGCCCTCTATGGCTATAAGGGATATTATAGGAACCGTCACGACTATAAGCGAGTGTTAGGTGGAGTTAGCGTTTATGTCCTAAACTCTGTCCATTGTGACACTGTGCCCCTTCAAACCCCTCTTGAAGCTGTGTCTGTCAGAATGACGACGGCACAGGAAATAACTATCTGAAATGTATATCTTCCTCCAGATGGTACAGTACCCCTGATTGTATTGGCTGCACTGACTGATCAACTGTCTAAACCTTACATACTTCTGGGAGATTTTAATGCCCATAACCCCATGTGGGGTGGCACCATGCTTACTGGCCGAGGCAGAGATGTCGAAACTTTACTGTCTCAGTTCGACGTCTGCCTCTTAAATACTGGGGCCGCCACATCTTTCAGTGTGGCTCATGGCAGTTACTTGGCCATTGATTTATCAATTTGCGGCCCTGGACTTCTCCCACCTATCCACTGGAGAGCACATGACGACCTGTGTGGTAGTGACCGTGGATGCCTGCCCAGATGTGCTTTAAACAAGGTGGACTGGGAAACTTTCACCTCTGCTGTCACTGTTGAATCTCCCCCACATGGTAACATCAATGTGATGGTTGAGCAGGTGACTACAACAGTTGTTTCTGCAGCAGAAAATGTGATCCCTTGCTCTTTAGGGTGCCTCCCGCGTAAGGCAGTCTTGGTGGTCGCCGGAAGTCGCTGAAGCAATTACGAAGTGTCGGCGAGTTCTACAGAGGCATAAGCGGCACCTTTATCTGGAGCACCTCATAGACTTTTAAACGGTTCCGTGCCCTTGTTCGCCACCTTATCTAACGACGGAAGTAGGAGACTTGGGAGAGATACAGTTTGACTGTTGGGTGCCATACGATCCTTCCCAAGTCTGGGCAAAGATCAAACGTGTTTTCGGGTACCAGACCCCAACAGGTGTTCCTGGGGTTATCATAAATGGTGTGCTATCTACCGACACAAACGTGATTGCTGAGCACTTTGCTCGAGCCTCTGCATTGGAGAATTACACCCCCCCCCCCCCATCCTTTTGCACTCTCAAACGATGGCTGGAAGGGAAAGTCTGCTGGGGGGGGGGGGGGGGGGGAGTAATTTTGAGATAGTGGTGGTGGATCAGGTTGGGATTGCAGTTGGAACTGTTGAAGGCAGGGTTTAGTGTTAAGTTTGTTGTTAGAAAGGTTTTGGGTCTGGGTTACAAAGTGATATTTCCAGTTCACTTAGTGTGTGAAGGAAAATAGGTTCTTCACCAAAGCAGAGTGATTAAAGATAGATTCAGGGCTGAAATTGAGACCCATGGATAATACAGATAATTCAGGAGGGGAGATTGCCTTAGACGAGAGGTTAAGAACACTGTTCTGTTGTGGCCAGTTCTTGTAGTGCAGAGTTACCGTTGGTCTGGGAGGCAGTGGTGAAGTGTGAGGGATGTTAGGAAGGTTGGCCAAGCTGCTGAAGAGTACAAAGGTTGAATGAAGGGTAATGGCTCCACCTTCATTAATTGGGTTTGTATGGGAATATTTTAATAAATCAAATACAGAAATAATCCTTAGAATGTGATCTTTAATTACCAATGTTCACTTTCCACATAACCACCAGCCAATTGAATACATTTCTGCCAATGATGATCAAGTTTGCTGAAGCTGTCAAAGAAGAAGTCTACATTCTGTTTCTGCAACCACAGTCTCACAGTTGTCTCAACGTCTTCATCAGAAGCATAATGATGTCCCTGCAGACCATCTTTCATTATTGGGAACAGATGGAAGTCAGATGGTACTAAATCTGGACTGTGTGGGGGATGCCGTACAGTGGTGAGATTCAGTCTCTGAAGTTCTGCTGTGGTGGCACATGAAGAATGTGGTTTGGCATTGTGATGCTGCTGGAAATATTTCCCTTTTCCTTTTGGACCCTTGTTAGCCGTTGTTTCAAATTTCGGAGTGCTGTGATATAACGCTCTGAATTTATTGGTGTTCCACGATCAAGGAAATCAACATGGATAACACCATCTTCGTCCCAGAAACTTTGGCCATGTTTATTCCAGCTGAGTGCTGCCTCTGGAATTTCTTTTTCTGGGGCGAGTGTTTATGTCGGTATTCCATAGACTGACGTTTTGTCTCCAGGTTGTAATGATGTACCCACGTTTTGTCTCCTGCCACAGTTGAATGGAGAAAGGCATCACCTTCATTCTTGTAACATGAGAGGAATTTGTGGCAAATTTCAAGTCTGTGCACTTTCATTTCAGGAGTCAGCATCCAGGGTACCCATTGTGCATCGATAGCCAAGCAAAGCAATAATGGGACCCACATGTTCTTGTGAAATGTCGATTGTGCTTGCGATTTCTCTCTGAGTGATACGACGATAGTCCTGAATCAATCTGTCAGCATTTTGCTTGTCAAACTCTGTGGTTGCTGTCACAGGATGTCCCATTCTTTGTTTGTCACACAGGTCAGATGTTCCCACCTCAACGTCTTCAAATTCACTCACCCAGTGACACACAGTACTCACATGAACACAATCACCATAAACTGCTTTCGTTCTCTGCTGACTCTCCTTTGGGGTGACACCTTTTGCTGTCAAGAATTGAATGATTGCACATTGTTTAAACCGCATTGACCGACCATCTGTGCAGGGTTCTTTACTTTACACTGTAAGAATACAACCGTTCAATGCTAGGGCTTCCTGCCAACTGGAGTTGTAGAGAAGAGGCTACGGAACAAGCTAGAACCTGCTGCGTACCAATGTTGCCAATTGTTGAAGAGTTATGAAGGTGGAGGCATTACTTTTCAGTCAACCCTCATACATCAACCAGCACCCACCTGATTCCAAACCACCTTAATCAACTTTATGCTTAGTAACCACTACTGTACCTTTGAGGTGCAGACATAAAAACATATCAGAGACATGGCTATGGGAACCAGGATGGCCCCTGCTCTTCCTTATTGACTCATGGTAAGGCTGTGCCTCATGCTGAGGCTGATCAGTAAAAATTTTTGAAATCTCTTAAGTATGTTCTCCCAATTAAATCTCATGTAGTCAGATTCTGAATCCCATGCCACTTTCTTTGATGTTGACCTCATCCTCGCTGAGGGGCAGATACACACCTCTTAACATTAAACCTACTAACAAACAACAGTACCGAGCGAGGTGGCGCAGTGGTTAGACACTGGACTCGCATTCGGGAGGACGACGGTTCAATCCCGCGTCCGGCCATCCTGATTTAGGTTTTCCGTGATTTCCCTAAATCGCTCCAGGCAAATGCCGGGATGGTTCCTTTCAAAGGGCACGGCCGACTTCCTTCCCCGTCCTTCCCTAATCCGATGAGACCGATGACCTCGCTGTCTGGTCTCCTTCCCCAAACAACCAACCAACCAACCAAACAACAGTACTTACATTCTGGCTGTTACCATACTTTCCATCTCAGTATTTGAGGCAAATGTATTCGTTCAGTTACAGATTGTTTACGGCAATACACCACCATTTTTACCCCAACCTTCAACAGATGTAATGACCCCACCAGCCTAGTCCAAAACCAGATTTCCTGAGTCATCACATCCAAACCAGTTACTACTGATACCTAAAAAATCATGCCCTGGAATGAGGTCCAGCTCACCCAGAATAGCATTTTATAACCTCCTCCCCACCACCCCACCCCAGTTTGTGCAATATCCTGGTCAGACTGTATTCTCCTTCTGTACCTATTTCTGTGTTGTATGGTTCCTACTTCTGTGACCGTCTTTGCTATAAGACAAGCTATAAGCTTCCTCCTACCACCACCTATACTGGGCCTGCAACTGGCAAAACATATGCTATCAAAGGGAGAGCCACTTGTGAAACGATACTTTGTATACCAGCTACTATGTAAACACTGGTCAGCCTTCTACGTTGGCACGACTACCACCAAGTTATCAGTGAGCATGAATGGACACATACAGGAGGTGTACACTGGCAACATACAATATCCTGTTCCAGAGCATGCACTACAACATGACAGTCACGGCCTCTGTGCCTATGCCACACATGCCATTCTGCTGCTCTTGTCAACTCTTGGATGATGATTACAATCTCTTTTTTGATTATTATCCTGTAAGCTCTCAGGTTTTCAAATCTTGTCCAGTGCAGTCCCCAATAATAATCAGTCTTTCCTTCTCATCTCATCCAGTAACTATCAACTGACCTGGGGTTCTGGGTGTCTTTTCTGTAATTCTCATTTCCTAAACCTCACCAGTCCTTTTCCCCCATCCCTCTTCCTTTCCCTTCAACCCTTCGGCCAGAAGGAGGAGCCACTGACTCTGAAAGCTTACACATTTCCTAACTTTTGTGTTTGTTTGCTTGTGCCACTGCTTGGTGAGCAGATTTTTTATCTATCCAGTTATATTTTCAAAAACTGAGATTTTTGTTGATACATGATAGATCATATGTACAATAAATCTTTCTCGTAAGTCTGTTTGTGCAGTTGTACACATACCTGTGTTTATCTGTGTGCATATGTTTTGTTTCAGTGATGCAGCATCATTCCTGGTGTCACAGCTAATGCCATTTGAAGAAAGAGAAAGAGAAGAATGGCTGGATAAAATTGTAGAACATATTCAAAAACAATGTCTGGAAACAACGAATATTGGAAAGGACAACATTGAGCTAGCAATACATGTAAAGTTGTCTGTTTATCTATGTAGGTTTAAAAAATTACTCTCATATTTAATTTAATATAACTCAATAAAATGATTTACTGCTTGTTGGAAAGTATCAGTAACACCATCAGTGCCATTTTCAGTGTGCTTAGAGATGCAATAAAGAGACAGTAACATTGTTTCTCATTTGCCTGAAGTAGCTGCATTTCATGATACTTCAACTGCTGGACAACTTTCCACAGATTTTTCAGTTCATTTTGAATAGGTTCATGATTGAAACTCAAAAAGTTCCGTGCTTGTTAACATCCAAAACTACTTTGAGAATTGCAAAACTCTATATATGGCTGATCATCATGACTTCTTTTTTGTAATGATGCAGAAGAAGAAGACATACTGAATAGAATCTTGATTGGTGATGTGACTTGGGCTTATTATGCTAACATGGAGACACATCTCCAGTAAACTGTGTGGTGTCGTTGCCCTACAAACCCCACCCCCCCTTCTCAAAAAAAAAAAAAATTGCAGGCAGAAAGGTTTACAGCCACTTTTTTTTTTTTTTTTTTTTTTTTTTTTTTTTTTTTTGGGGGGGGGGGGGGATGCTAAAGTAATTTTGTTGACAGATTTTATGGACTGTGGGAGGACAGTTTATTCTGAAGTTTTCAGTGGGACATTAAGAAAACTGAGAAGAGTTATGCAAAACAAGTGATGAGGTCCCTTAACTGCTGGTGCCGTATTTTTGCATGACAGTGCTTAGCAACACTTTGCCAAACAAACCAAGAATTGTTGCATCAGTTCAGATGAGACATTTTGAAATATACATTGCAGCCCATCCTCTGTTTTCCAGTGATTTTCACCCCTCTATGCACCTGAAAAAAGGTTTGGGCCCTATTGCTTTGAGTCTTTAACATCACCGGCTCTTCTTAAATGAATTGAAATTATGTAAAATAACTGGGAAATGAAAATATTCACTCTTGTAAATTCTGATGCGAAATAATCAGCAATGATGCAAACATTAAAGTAAACTTTGATTCTGTTGGTAATGCTTTTACATGGATTATTAAACAGTTAAATAGGAATTTTAAAATTGTAGTGGACCGCAGTTGGCTTGGAAGACAGTTCTTTTGGTAATCTATAAATTGACTGTGAAATTTATTGCTGTTTCCTTCTGGAAAAGAATATGTTAATTTATAATTGGACTTCACAATGTAAAAATAATTTCAGGTTCTATCGGAATTTAAATATAAAAATAACTATGCATGAAATGGCACTTGAAAATTACACAGACCAGAAGAAAAGCTTCTGTATTTAATTGTTCCACAATTACTAATCTTGTAAGGAAAGAAGTGGTATTTTAAATGTAATAAAAATGAATTTAATGATATGTTCAAGGTAATTGACACACACACACACACACACACACACACACACACACAATCACGGGGGGAAAAAATGTTGTCTGTGAACATAATACCTGATTCCTGTTCATTTAATTATTCCCAGAATCTGATTAAACACTGAGTCTCCACATAAGAATTAAAGCAGAACACCCAGCTAAATTATCTTCAGACCAAATCTATAGCATTTCAGACTTGAGTGAACTAACAAAGTGAGCGAACAAAATAAGCAGACAATGAGATGAAAAGTGATGTCAGGAACCATGTACAATGGTGTATATAATCACTTACGGTGACGATCTTCATCCAGTTAGAGATTACATTTGTGGTTACAGCACTGGTATGTCTGATACCGTTAACATATCCATAAAGTTTTATATGGTTCGTTTGAGCACTTAACAGTGTATGTTCCCACATATTCACATTAATAAAAAAGTCATGGGGAAAATTTTTGAAGTTTGGCTGTGACGCCATGAGACGAAGAGTGTCAAGTTGTTGTCATGGACCGGCTGCAATCTCGGGCAGCAGAATGTTATGCAAATGGAATTTTTCAGCTTTTTAAGAGGTGATAAATTCTTAGACCTCAATGTAGGTGATGTGAGAAATAATGTAGGTGTAGTTTTAAAATTGTTCTAATTTAATTAAGTATGCCAGCATTCCATTTACAACCTAACAGAATTTACTTTCCAGATAGCCCATGTATAAGCGTGCAAATTTGAAATAAAGTCTTTGTAGGTAAAATGATTTCATATGGCTGTTGTATGAAAGCAACTGTGTGTAAGTAGTTACAAGTGTAACTTGGAATTTTCCTGTGATTGTGTTATGAAATTGGCAAGTTGTTTAGCAAAATATAGTGTAAAGTGAACATTGTAAATTCTCATCCTGTATGCTGCTGGGCTATTGGGAATGATACTTAACTGAACAGCAGTGGCTCTTCGCTGATACTGTAGGTTCAGATCACACATTTACATTTATCCCATTTCTTACCTGACTGTGTATGAAGTACTCAAATTAATGGTCATGGGATCTACACTACAAATAATAGCCCACAGCTAGTAAGCACAGCTGGCAAAATGTGGTTAGCTTGACTGAATATTGTAATTTATTTATGGATTGTACATATGCAACAATACAAATGAAAGAAATGTTGTAATTATACCTAGTTCCATGTCCTCTGGTGGTAGTATGATCAGATTGTCAAGTTCTGATTACATTAACTGAGTCTAAAACACCTAGTGACCATGGAGTTCATAACTCTGTATAATGTTTCTGACATAATCACAGACCAGAACTTTATATGTAGTATAGTGAGAAACCAAAATTCAGTTTTTGTATTCCCAACTGCAAACATGATTGACTGTAAATCACCCATTTGGAAAATAAAATCCCACACATAATATTGTCACCTATGTAAGCCCATCTGTTGCAAAAAATTTCAAAGACCATCAATTGTGCATGATGTTCTGAGTCGAAGCACAGCATTGACACCCATGAAAACTTCTGGGTTGAGCTATACAATGATCTCCGCAACTTTATAAAGTCCTTAAATCAAACCTCTGCTGCTGCAGACATGTCTTCCTCCAAATGTTGCACCAACACCACCAAAGCCGCAATGCCATCTACCAACTAGAATAGTACTGTCTGCATTCTTACATCTTTTTTATCTTTGGTTCTGCCTCTTTAATGTTATTTAGGGGAATTCTAATGATGCTACCACCACACACCATTACACATATAGCATACCTGTCCACACAGATTTGTCTTTGACTTGTTTGCCATTCGGTGTCACTGTACACATTTCAGTGATGCCGCACATTACCAAATGGCTTGGCTATGTGCTACTGTTTGTACTGAATTGGGTATCATGGCTGTAATGTTTAACTGTTATTACCATGTTGTTTATCAGTCCAGCCATTCACTGCCCATGGGATTATATGGCTGTAAACCAGAACACACGTGTTTAAAGGGTTAAACATTGTTACATGGTGTTTTTTCCAATGCTGTTATTTTGGAGACTAAGACCATACATACATGAATATTTCTTGCGAAAGGAGGACCCACTTTATTGCTTATGTGGAGCACCTTTGACGGTGCTTCGCGCATCATCCTAACTGACATACATCTTGAACTGAAATTAGACATACTTCTACTTTAAATGCTATGCAGAAGTGAAGCCCTTCACAGTTACCCTAACTCCAATAGGCCACCGAGCAAGGTGGCACAGTGGCTAGCACACTGAGCTCTCATTCAGGAGGTTGACATTCAAATCCCTGTCCAGTAATCCTTATTCAGGTTTTCTCTGATTGCCCTAAATTGCTCCAGGCAAATGCTGGGATGGCACAGCTGTGATTTCCTTCCCCATACTTTCGTAATCTGAGCTTGTGCTGCTCCTCTAATGGCTGCACTGTCAGCTGGACTTTAAACTCTAATATTCCTTCCTTCCTTCGTCCCAGTAGACCCTCAGCTTTGCTGCACTCCTAAACCAATGCGTACTACTACCTTATGCTTCTTGAACGTACTCTTTTAATTACTTTTCCTTTTGTATATCACAGTGTTTTATGCCTATCCATATATGTATTTTATATATTGACTTCAGTGGGGATGATTGTGGAGGGGTAATTCCTCCCACCGTAGATAATACACTGTATTTTGAATGGTGTCATGCATAATGTTGACACACACAGACTCCTCCCTCCCCACTCTCCCTGCTGCCCTTTCCTTTTAGATATAACAACACTCACTGCTACTACAGAGCATATTGACTCTCCTTTTAATCCAAAAAATATACTTTTAAAAGTAAAACATGGCAGCTACTATTCAAGGTGAGAAGCTGCTCAAAACGTATGTGTGCAATGTTTCACAGGCTTCCAAGTGGATAAATTTGTAGTTAAGTCCCTTTAGATGATGCTGATCACCACTACCACACCACATTTTGCCTCCTGAAGGTAAGAACTCCTGAAGGTAAGAACTATATGACTGTTTTTTCGTATTTTTACACCAGTCTGTTTGATTATTGTACAGTTGGTTGTACATCATATAGTTCTCCTGCAATCACAAAAAGGACAAGTGTATCAAAATTTCATTATACAAAGAGAACAGATATAAATATTATTCTTCTGATTAATATGGCATGTCATTTTGAAGTGGCTTATAAATGCTTTTCAGTAGAGCTATTAAATTTTACACACTACACCACCATTGAATTGCAATCATTTTTATTAATTGCCATTTCAACAAATGCTAATTTTACCAAGAAATAAAATTTACATCAACAATATTTGTACATAGGAAGACAGATAATGTGTATGCTTACCTTGTGATGTCGTCTCACTTTGTGTGCATATCTTAAATATGGGATTCTGGCTGCAGCAACATATTGCTGTGTACTGGATAGAAAGACCAGTACTTTCAAAAGCTGCATTCACCAATGGTTAATATTACCTGAGAGTTTTTCCACAAAACTCGTGTTCCAGAATTCCACCTCCTCCTACTCCTCCTCTTCCTCCTCCTCCTCCTCCTCCTCCTCCTCCTCTTCCCAGAAGGGCCAGGGCCCCTCAGCGCACAAAAGGTCCAAACTGCAAGCTGGGAAACTGCCTTTGATGCATAAACCTCAGCCTTTAGCCCTATTGTAAAGTATACTCACTATGCCCCACGTCCCGGCACCATGTTCTCTCGGCCAATTACAGCAAGATCTGGTGTTCATTTTATTTCCTATCTCTGGCCATCATCTCACAACACTGACAAATATTTTTGTGGTGCAACTTTTGACAGTTCAGTATTGAGGGTAGGCTATTTTTCTACGTGTGCTGAGCACAGCATTTCTTACTTTTGGTTGTTGTGTTCATCAGGGAAGCAGTAAACAAACAACTGTAGTGAACAGAGCACTTAAATCAATTGACCTTTTATAAGTACACATGGTTATACATAAGTGAAACAACCCAAAAGGTAGAGTTATTTTTGTCCACTTGATATGATGTGAAACCCATAGAAGAGCAAACAAAGACGATGATTTTGTAAATCTGTTTTTCATGTAAACCAGTGTGAATTCATGAAACCTCAACTATCTTCTTGTTATGGCTCGTAACTCGAGATCAGTTGTATGAGGTAATATCTTGAAAGCTTCTCTCATTACCATTTCAACTGTAGGTAACATGAGATTCTCCAGCGTAACATGTTCCACTATTATCCTCTTAGGCCCATGAAATATGCTCGTGGAACTAGAAAATGTATTTTAAATAGGTAGTAGATAGTGAAGATGTGACTGTGTGCTTTATGTTGATATATATGTAGAAATGATGAATAAAGTGCTGATAAAGGACATCACGAAGATCTGCCCAACTAACTGTGTTTTATACTTGAGCAACAGAATGTAAAAGAGCTCCTACAAAAGGTGTTATGTCATTTTGTAGTGAGTTGTCATAGTTGTGAACTCTCTTACAACCCCTAAGTCCCTGCAGACAGTGAAGAAGTCTGTATGATATAAGTAGTGGAACTGAGTAGCATGTCCACAACTTCAAGAAAATACAAGACGACTGAAGGTTAAAATGGCCCCCCTCAAATGTATGTTTATGTAGTTCGATCTATAGTTGGACAGTGATAATAGTGAATTCTCAATCATACCAATGGAGCAAGGGCTTCCACCATTCACAAGTATGAAAATGAGTGAAAACTAGAAAATTTCAATCACAGTTAATAAAAGTTCACATAATAACTTAGCTGCTCCTTGTGATGAGGTACTTTGATATCCTCTTAGGCTGTTGTGTCAGAAAGTCCCAGTGCTCAACATTGCTGATGTACTAATTTTTAAATAAAATACAGTGTATAACTTTTTTTTGTTTTGTACTAGGACTAATATGGGTTTACAGTGATGATGTATACATTTTTTGTATGACAACCTCCGAAAGAATGAGATTTTCACTCTGCAGCGGAGTGTGCACTGATATGAAACTTCCTCTCAGATTAAAACTGTGTGCCGGACCGAGACTCGAACTCGGGATCTTTGCCTTTCGTGGGCAAGTGCTCTACCAACTGAGCTACCCAAGCACGACTTACGACGCGCCGTAACAGCTTTAATTACACCAATACTCGTCTCCTACCTTCCAAACTCCTCAGAAGCTCTTCTGCAAACCTTGCAGAACTAGCACTCCTCGAAAAAAGGGTATTGCAGAGACATGGCTTAGCCACAGCCTGGGGTATGTTTCCAGAATGAGATTTTCACTCTGCTGCAGATGGGTCGTAAGTCGTGCTTGGGTAGCTCTGTTGGTAGAGCACTTGCCCCGTGAAAGGCAGAGGTCCCAAGTTTGAGTCTTGGTCCAGCATACAGTTTTAATCTGCCAGGAAGTTTCTTAACCTCTGAAAGAGTCTCACACAAACAGCTTCTGAAAGACAATAATGCAGACTTACTCACTCACTGACTGACTGACTCCCTCACTGCCTCGGACTCTCTTACTCTTACTACTCCTGCCTATCCCCTTTTATATAAAACTAAACATTTGAATACATTGTTAAATGTAAAATTTACAAAATAACAATTATAAGTCATTACCTGATGTTAATATCTTACACAAAAAAATGGGCCACATATTACTGTACATGTTCTGATATTCAGTTTGCTAAAGTTTACTTAATTTCACAGATAACTTGGAGTTTTACAGTACAACAATTTAAATTACATTTTAGTTAATCATAAACCAATCACTTTGAATAAAATATTGTTAAGGGTATTTTGGATAGCTCTCAAGTAGAGCTATCATTTTAAATAGTCAAAATGAATAAACATTGTAGCTTTTCAGAAACAGGGGAGAAGTAAATTTTCAAGAATATGTGGTGCAACCTGGCTTTACAGTTCATATCATGAAATTTCAGAGTTGGATTATTAACAAACAGCTTACTCGTCTTCATTGCTAATTTAAATTGGACAACATATTAATGTGAATTTTAATCCGAGATAGTAAACTCACTTGTAGTTATTTTAGAGGGCAGTGCCAGATCAATTGAGATGTGAGAACTTAATTACAACCCATAACAAGGGAATCCTTCATTGTTTCACTTCACAATTTGACTGTTAAAAAACTTTTTAGTGTTTCTTGTCATGTTTAGTGTTTCTTGTCATGTTACTTTTCATTTGGGCTTATATATGTTTTATTGGATTGAAATGATCGTGGTAGAATTAGCTTGATTGCATATTGCCCTTCTGTTTTAACCAAATCATCCACACGGTAGTCTGACATTTTGATTTGCACAGTGTTAGGAAGTCCATTAATTTCACCATACTAATGCCAAGTTTAATTCATTTCTCACTACACAAAACTAAATGTCAAATTTTCTTCACTGCAATATACGAAACTAGATGTCTAATTTTCTCCACTTCAGTACACAAAACAACACATCTGATGTTCTCCACTGCAATGACATAGTATTATTCCAGCATAATGATGTGGCGTAACACATTGTTGACAGATCTCAGAAAAACTGACTTTTTGGTCAATAGACAATAGATTACATTTTTCTGGCGATGTTTTTGGAGCAACTTTTTCAGCCCAACTGTATCGACCAATGTTGGATGTCAGCTTCATCCCATGATGTAACAGTGTTGTGGTGTGTGATGTCAGGTGTGCAAGAACATTGACAGTATTTTCTTTTGTATTTATTACTGCATTGGAGTGTAGTTTGTGGTGGTAGATTGATCTGTAGCTTAGCCTGACAGATGGTGTAGGTTGAAAGGTGACAATTTGGTTGAGAGTTGGCAAAGCCAACGAACATGAATACAAAATCTTATCTGTCATGGCACATGGAGCTGTAGTGTTAGGTTGTGAGCTGGTGGAGCGGTATCAAATGTGTAAGTTAATCCATATATCCCACATGTGGAAGAAAGGGTGTAGACTTCCTCTTTTCTTCCTTTCAGTGACTGGCATTTTGGCTTACAGAGCTGTCTTAATCTTATGGGGTGTTTGTCCATCTTTCTTTAATTGTTGTTCTAGATGTAGGTGTTTGTCTCAGCCCTCTTCCATCAAATTAGTAAACTTGAAAACAGGCAGCCACTTTTCTCCCACTCCACAGTAAACTGAATATTTCCATAAATGGAGTTAAGATGTTCCAAAAACTCCATTAGTTTATCCTCACCTTGGCACTGTAGTATAAATGTTTCTCCAGAACAATGTTAGTTTCGGAACTGTGGAGTTCAGTGCTTTTTCCTAAAAATTCTTTATACTTAAATTAACCACCAGGGGAGTGAGAGGGCTGTCCATGAAGGAACTGTCAATCTGTTCAAAATATTGGATATCAAATCAAAAGTAAGTCAGATTTAGCACATCCTTAAATAATGCTATTATGCCTGCCTCAAACTTGATGGCAGTCAGTGATAAAGAATCAGCGAGAGGTACTTTAGTAAACTAGGAGATGATGTCAAAGCTAAGTGATATATCAGAGTTATGTTTTAACATTTTTGACACACCATTAAAATCGCTCAAATAAGATACATTCACATTTCCTCATAAAATGTTTAAGAATAATTCTAACATCCTTTGCTGCTTCCGTAGATTCTTCAATGGAATTGTAACATCTGCTGACACCATGTGGCCAAAATCCGTCAGTTGATGGCTACTAAGGAGACTCAGTTCCCTGAAACCAAACAACCCAACATTAAAAATTACATGTGCTTGGGTAAAAATTGTGTTAATACAGAGATTATGTCTGAAGGAGTCTGCGCAATCGTACGTTTGGACACTTTCAATGAACATACATCTAAACAGTGCATTTGAAGCTGCGGCAGTTTGTGTCCACTTGTCAGTCAGACTAGCAGTATGTAATATCATTTACCCTTAGACAGATACAGACCATACCACAGGCTAGTGGAACAGTTACCCCTACTCTTCCTCCTACTGGCGGACTTCAGTGCCCACAATCCTCTGTGGGAACAGCAAACACATCTAACAGGGGCCAAGAAACAGAGCAGTTAATTTCAGGAGTGGAAGTCTGCCTACTTCACACTGGAGTTGAAGCATATTTCAGCATGAGCCATGGATTGCACTCAGCCATATACATTACAATCTGCAACCTGAGAATCCCTGATCAAGTTTAATGTCCACCGCGACCTCTGTGATGGCAACCACTTTTCTGTCACACTCTTTCCCAAATGATCAACCAGTGGGATACATGCCACATTGGTTGCTTTAGAAATCCAAGTGGCAAGCTTTCACCTCCAAAGACACCTTAAAGCTAGTCAACAGAAGGGTTTCGAAGTAGTTGTACAAGATGCCCTAGACCCAATGAAATCGACAATCAAATGGTATAGAGGTACTCAAGGTACCCTCTGCCATACACCGTCAGATGGCTTGCAGAGTATGGATGTAGATGTAGATGTACATGTAAAAAACCTTACCAATGACAACATATAACACATCCTTGGATCTTTCGGTTGTATTTGACAAGAAGGTAAATTTACCTTCCAGGTTTGGGAGAGTATTATTATTCCTATCCTGAAACCAGGAAAAAAAATTCACAAATTTTGGTTAATTATTGTCCATTCTTTTTAATGAACAGGCTTTATAAATTATTTGAAAGAATAATCAACCGGACTGGAAGATGAAAAACATTTATCACAATTTTGAAGGGGCTTTTGGGCAATCTGGTCCACCACAGACCAACGTATGTGTCTGAAATTTGCAGTGCACAATGCTTTCATGCATCGCCAACACCTGATGACTGTCTTCTGCGATCTGCAGAGGCTTATAATACTACCTGGTGCCATCAGATCCTATCTACTCTGAATGAATGAGTGGGTATTTTGGGGGTGCTTATCCACTTTTGTACAATGTTTCCCATTCCTGCGACTGTTCCTATTCCAGATAGGTTCAGCCCTCAATAACAAATATAAACAGGAAATAGAATTCCTTTAGGGGCTCATTTTGAACATAAACCTCATCACCATTACAGTCTATGGTATTGTGTCTGCCTTGGGACCCATGGTCTCACCATCACTGTATATGGACTACCTTTACCTGTCTTGCGGTTCATCAGTGCGCACCACAGAGCAACAGTTTCAGGGAGCCGTACAGAAATCACAAAACTGGGCCCTGAATAATGGGTAGCAATTTTTGTGTACAAAAACTGTCACCTGGCCTTTTATTGTACTTTGGACTGTGCGTCCTCATGCAGAACTTTGCCTCTGTAACCAGTTACTTGAAGTCATTGAAAAACTCAAAATTTTTGGGCCTTTTATTTGAGAGTAAGTTAACATGGTTACCACATGTACATCTGCTGGAGTGAAATTGCATGAGAAAACTTAATTGGGGATCAGTTTTGAAAAGGCTTCAGATTCTGTGAAACAAGATGTTACGGAAGACTGCAATTCCACAGAAGATTCTAATCATCATCAGAGGTCTGTATGATGGCTACAAATGTCATGTGCTCAATAGATCCAGGAGAGGTAACAGCTGGAGTCTGGCAGGGCTGTATTTTGTCACCAATGCTCTTCCTACTTGTCCTTGACTTAGTTATGAGAAGAGTCACAGCAGGCAGGAGATGAGGAATGCAATGGGGGATCCATGAATGTCTGAATGATTAGGCTTCGCAAATGAAATTGTTTTATTAGCTCTGAAGGCTGACAGATATGAAAGCTAAATTAAACTTGCTGAAAAAATAACCATATGTTGCTGGGTTAAAGATAAACATGAGTGAAACAAAGGAAAAAAGTGGGATATCGGATTATGGGTGACGCTGAGTTTGATGAGAATGAGGCGCTTAGGTTTAGCGCATTCGAAATATAAAGAAAATGAGTTCGATAATAGGAATGCTGCAGACGGGGGGGGGGGGGGGGGACGTGAGCAAGAGGAAATGAAAAATAGTACTCTTAGCCAAGTCTTGGATCAGTCGGCAAGAGCTCGGCTAAATACTCTGATGATCGGTAAACCAGAAAAAGGTCACTTAATTGAAGATATGATTGTGCACATGGCAAGGATGGGACAACTTATGGGAAAGTGAAATGAAAATGGACTCATTAACAGAACGGAAAAAGTTTGTGAACGGATGCAGTGACCTACTACAACTGTCAAATTTTCCCCCCCGCGGGTCCGGGGATTAGAATAGGCCCGAGGTATTCCTGCCTGTCATAAGAGGCGACTAAAAGGAGTCCCTCCCCCTCAAGGGGGTAGTTCGCGCCTGCGTCCGGAGACGGACAGTTCCACGACCTCTATTTGCGGTCATTTTGGTTTATCACTTCTTCTCGTTTCTTCCTTCCTTTGGTTGGTTCCTTTCTTTGCTCTTCTCCATCTCACTGTCTTCCTTACTCTTTCCCTTGTCTTCTTCTCCTTGCCTTCTCATTGCCTTCTTCTCCTTGCCTTCTCTGGTCTCCGCCTCAGCGTTTGAGACAGTCTGTCCTCTCTCTCCCTCTCTCTCTTCTTTCCTCTTCTTCCTTCCTCCCTGTGCGCGCCTGAAGGCCGACCCACGCGTTCGCATGCGTAGCCGGTGACGGGGTAACGCGTAATTCCCCGCCCTGGGTAGACAAGTAAGGCATGCACGTACCCCCTGGTAAAGGCCAGGCCCAGGGAGGGGTGATTGCCTGAGCTGATACCTTCTGACCATGCCGATTGGTCCCTCCGTCTGTTTCTCGGGAGGTGTGACCTGAGGTATAAACATTCACCTAAGGTGGGAGTGCCCTCTGAGAGGGTCCCCACAAGGAAGGAGCGCGCCATCGGAGATGCTGGCAATCATGGGGGATTCCTCCGCAATGGATTTTTCTTCTTCTCTCTCGACTTCTGCCCATAAACGGAAACTTGACCAGCCACCAGTGACAAAAGTACTACCGCCTGCCCCACAGTTCCTCGTAGTTTCTCGATCTGAGGACGGCAAGGATTTTTCGTCTGTCAACCCTTTCGTTATCCAGAAGGGCGTAGATGCCATAGCCGGATCTGTCAAGTCGTGTACCAGGTTGCGTAATGGTACCTTGTTACTAGAAACTGAGAGCGCCTTTCAGGCACAAAAACTGCTTCGGGCCACACTCCTGTACACGTTCCCTGTCCGGGTGGAGGCTCACCGCACTTTGAATTCGTCTCGTGGTGTGGTATATACTCGATCACTCGACGGATTGACTGACGAGGAGATTCAGTCTTTCCTCGCTGAGCAGGGCGTGACGGCTGTCCGTAGGGTCATGAAAAAGGTCAACAATGACCTTGTACCGACCCGGACACTTTTCTTGACCTTTGATAGTGTTCAGCTGCCGTCGCGTATCAAAGCGGGCTACGAGGTTATTTCTGTTCGCCCCTATGTCCTGACACCTACGCGCTGCTACCAGTGTCAGCGTTTTAATCACACTCGCCAGTCTTGTTCCAATGCAGCTAAATGTGTCACTTGTGGCAGGGATGCCTATGAGGGTGACTGTCCACCTCCGTCTCCTCGTTGTGTGAACTGTCAGGGTGACCATGCAGCGTCCTCCCCCGACTGTCCCATCTACAAGGAAGAAAGCTGTATCCAAGAAATTCGGGTCAAAGAGAACGTGTCCACCTTGGCTGCTCGCAAGCTATTTGCTAGTAGGAAGCCCACGCTGCTCCCAGTGGGAAAATACAGTACTGTCCTCGACTCTCCTCTGACTACCAGGGAGGTGGTGACGCAGACATGCGATCTGACCTTTAGCACCTTGGTCGTCAATTCGGCCAGTGCTAAGATCGCGTGGTCGACGTCTCCTCTTCCTCCCGTCACCCCTCCAACACAAGCACCTTCATCAGCTTCTGCCAAGACGAAGACCCAGAAGTCAGATGCACGGGCCTTCAAGAAGGAACCGTCTCGCGCAGACTTCCTACGTACCTCGACCTCCCAGCCGTCGACCAGTACTTCCACTAAAAGACCTTCCAAGAAGGCTCATAGGAAGCACAGTTCTCCTTCTCTGCCACGGCGTGTTTCTTCTCCTGCGCCACCCAGCGGTTCCCGCCCCAGGCCGTCATCCGTTTCGCCTGGCCGCACCGCTGGTAGCCGAACGTCTGGCTGTCCACCGGCGGAGGAAGCTCCTCCTCCCGGCCATCTTAACAAGATGGCCGATGAACCTATAGAACCAATGGACGATGACTGTCCGCCTATTGATAGCGGCGGCAGTACTTGCTCGAAGCCAGGCCCTCAGCGGCCTTCGAGGTGACCCCTTCTTTCATCTTCCTTTTCTTCTCACGATGGCACTTATTCACTGGAATGTTCGCAGCATTCGCTCCAACCGAGAGGACTTGAAGTTGCTGCTCCGCTTGCACCGCCCGCTTGTCGTAGCCCTCCAGGAAACGAAGCTACGCCCATGTGATCACATTGCCTTGGCACACTACACCTCTGTGCGTTTTGACCTACCCCCTGTGGTAGGTATTCCGGCTCATGGAGGGGTTATGTTGCTGGTCCGGGATGATATTTACTACGATCCCATCACATTGCACACCGGCCTGCAGGCAGTTGCTGTCCGAATTACTCTCCCCACTTTTACGTTTTCTATTTGTACCGTTTACTCTCCATCGTCGTCTGCCGTTACCAGGGCAGACATGATGCACCTTATTGCTCAGCTACCTGCACCATTTTTGTTAACTGGAGACTTCAATGCCCACCATCCCCTTTGGGGCTCTCCAGCATCCTGCCCGAGGGGCTCCCTGTTAGCAGACCTTTTCAGCCAGCTCAATCTTGTCTGCCTCAATACTGGCGCCCCTACTTTTCTTTCGGACACATCTCATACCTATTCCCATTTAGACCTCTCTATATGTACTACCCAACTTTTACGCCGGTTTGAGTGGTATGCACTTTCTGATACATATTCGAGCGACCACTTCTCGTGTGTCATCCATCTCCTGCATCATACCCTCTCTCCGTGCTCAGCTAGTTGGACCATCTCCAAAGCAGATTGGGGGCTCTTCTCTTCCAGGGCGACCTTTCAGGATCAAACCTTCACAAGCTGCGTTAGTCAGGTCGCACACCTCACGGAAGTCATTCTCACTGCTGCTGAATATTCCATCCCTCACACTACTTCTTCTCCACGTCGCATACCGGTCCCCTGGTGGACCGCAGCATGTAGAGACGCTTTACGTGCTCGTCGACGTGCTTTACGCACCTTTAAACGCCACCCTACAGTGGCGAATTGTATCGTTTATAAACGATTACGTGCGCAGTGCCGTCGTATTATTAAAGAAAGCAAGAAAGCCAGCTGGGCTGCTTTCACAAGCACCTTCAACAGTTTTACTCCTTCTTCTGTTGTCTGGGGTAGCCTGCGCCGTCTATCTGGCACTAAGGTCCACTCACCAGTTTCTCGCTTGACGGTCGCGAATGACGTCCTTGTGGTCCCTGAGGATATCTCCAATGCCTTCGGCCGCTTTTTCACAGAGGTTTCGAGCTCCGCTCATTACCACCCTGCCTTCCTACGCCGAAAACAGGCAGAAGAGGCTAGGCCACCTAACTTCCGCTCCTCAAATCGTGAAAGTTATAATGCCCCTTTCACCATGCGGGAACTCGAAAATGCACTTGCCCGGTCACGGTCCTCTGCTCCAGGGCCTGATTCTATTCATATTCAGATGCTGAAGAACCTTTCTCCTTAGGGTAAAGGTTTCCTTCTTCATACTTATAATTGCATCTGGATTGAGGGACATGTTCCCGCATGCTGGCGCGAGTCTATTGTTGTACCGATTCCTAAGACGGGGAAGGACAAGCACTTGCCTTCCAGTTATCGACGCATCTCGCTTACCAGCTGTGTCTGTAAGGTGATGGAGCGAATGGTTAACTCTCGTTTGGTTTGGCTGATCGAATCTCGACGCCTACTTACCAATGTACAATGTGGATTTCGTAGGCGCCGCTCTGCTGTTGACCATCTGGTTACCTTGTCGACCTTCATTATGAATAACTTCTTGCGGAAGCGCCCGACCGCAGCTGTGTTCTTTGATTTGGAGAAGGCTTTTGACACCTGTTGGAGGGCGGGCATTCTCCGCACCATGCATACATGGGGCCTTTGCGGTCGCCTCCCTCTTTTTATTCATTCCTTTTTAATGGATCGACAGTTCAGGGTACGTGTGGGTTCTGTCCTGTCGGACACCTTTCTCCAGGAGAATGGGGTGCCACAGGGCTCAGTTTTGAGCGTCGCTCTCTTCGCCATAGCGATCAATCCAATAATCCTCCCAGCTGATGTATCAGGCTCCCTTTTCGTGGACGATTTTACCATCTACTGCAGCGCGCAGCGTACATGTTTCCTGGAGCGCTGTCTTCAGCGTTCTCTTGACCAACTTTACTCCTGGAGTGTCGCCAATGGCTTCCGTTTTTCTGCCGGTCTGTATTAACTTCTGGCGCTACAAAGAGTTTCTCCCACCGTCCTTACGACTCGTCCCGTTGCTCTCCCATTCGTGGATACAACAAAATTTTTAGGTCTTACATTTGACAGGAAACTTAGCTGGTCTCCACATATGTCTTATTTGGCTGCCCGTTGTACCCGTTCTGTAAATGTCCTTCGTGTTCTCAGTGGTATGTCGTGGGGAGCGGATCGAACCGTCCTACTTCGCCTATATCAGTCGATCGTCCGCTCAAAGCTGGATTATGGGAGCTTCGTATACTCCTCTGCACGGCCGTCCATCTTACGCCGCCTCAACTCCATACAACATCGGGGTTTACGTCTTGCGATCGGAGCATTTTATACTAGTCCCGTCGAGAGTCTTCATGCTGAAGCCGGTGAATTGGCACTGCCCTACCGGCGCAATATACTGCTTTGTAGGTATGCCGGTCGGCTACTGTCAATGCCCGACCACCCGTCTTATCGTTCCTTTTTTGACGACTCGCTCGATCGTCAATACGGGTTGTATGTCTCTGCCCTGCTACTCCCTGGAGTTCGCTTTCATCGCTTCCTTCAACACCTTGAATTTTCACTCCCTGCAACCTTTAGAGTGGGCGAGAGCCACACGCCACCTTGGCTCCAGGCTCAGGTTCGCGTTCACCTTGACCTCAGCTCGCTCCCCAAGGAGGTTACCCTCGGTTCGGTATACTGCTCCCGTTTTGTCGAACTTTGTTCGAAGTTCATTAATATGACCTTCATTTATACAGATGGCTCTGAGACCAATGACGGGGTCGGTTGTTCTTTTATTGTCGGGACACAAAGTTTCAAATACCGGCTCCATGGCCATTGTTCAGTCTTCACAGCTGAGCTCTTTGCCCTCTACCAGGCTGTTCTTTACATCTGCCGCCACCGACATTCTGCTTATGTCATCTGCTCAGATTCCCTGAGCGCCATCCAGAGCCTCAGTGATCTGTATCCGGTTCACCCTTTCGTGCACCGGATCCAACGCTCTCTTCAGCAGCTGGTGGACGACGGTTCTCCGGTTTGCTTTATATGGGTTCCTGGCCATGTCGGTATCCCTGGGAACGAAGCTGCAGATGCCGCGGCCAAGGCTGCGGTCCTCCAGCCTTGGACAGCTTCTTGTTGTGTCCCTTCATCAGATTGTAGCAGGGTCGTTTGTCAGCACATTTTATCGCTGTGGCATGCCGATTGGTCTGCCCTTACGGACAACAAGCTTCGGGCCTTGAAACCTCTTCCCGCGGCTTGGACATCCTCCTCACGCCCCTCTCGGCGGGAGGAGGTAGTTTTGGCCCGGTTACGAATTGGACACTGCCGGTTCAGCCATCGCCATCTGCTGACAGCAGCGCCGGCGCCGTTCTGCCCATGTGGGCAGTTGCTGACGGTCCGCCCCATTTTAACGTCCTGTCCGGATTTTACTACACTGCGTCTTGATCTTGGCCTGCCATGTACTCTTGATGCCATTTTAGCGGATGACCCAGGAGCAGCTGCTCGCGTTCTTTGTTTTATCAACTTGACCAACCTGTCTAAGGACATTTGATTATGCTGTTTTTTTAATCCTATGCCTGTTGATCTTTTATCGTGTTTTCCTTTTTAATTGCTGTTTTAAACTTGTGCCTCACGGTGCATTCCTAACGTAGTCTGGGCGCTAATGACCGTTGAAGTTGTGCGCCCTTAAAAAAAAAAAAAAAAAAACCTGTCAAATTTGATCGACGACGAGCGGATTTGGATGATTCTGATGATGATATATAGTGAAATAGCTGGAAGAAAGAAGGAAACTGCAACTGAAAGAAAACAGTCTGAAATTAATTTAAAAGGACTGAATTATAGAGTTTTCATATCCATAATATTGTTTATGATACATGCTCATTAACTTTCAGTTAATACAAGCTTATATTCTTTATGGAAGCTTGTAAAATTACACTGCATTAAATGATGAAAATAATTCTGGGAACATGGAAGTGGCGATGCTTTGAAGGGGAGCGGCAAGTGGAGTTGGCAAGTCACTACTGTATCTGGGTAGTGTGGTGACAGGAGATGACAGAGTCGGAGAAGATGTGAAGAACCACTTAAGGAAGGTAAATGCTGCCTTCATACAGCTGTATCCAATATGAAGAAACAGAAACATCACATGCAAAACTAAAATTTATATTTTTAATACAGATGTGAAGGCTGTCTTTCTGTACGGTAGTGAAAGTTGGAAAGCAGATGAAAAGATAATATCACATTTACAGAGCATCATAAATAGGTGTCTCTGGCACATAATGGTGGCCAGAAAAAATAAGTAACGAGGATCTCTGGAGAAAAACAAACCAGACAGCAGTATAAGAACAAATACGTGAAAGAAAGTGGAGATGGCTGGGTCACACATTGAGAAAGCCAGGTGAAGCAGTTGAAAGAAAACATTGGAAAGGGACCCCAAGGAGCAAGGAAGAAAAGCAGGCCTATAGGTACATGGACAAGGACAGTGGAAGCAGAACCAAGGAGAATTGGCAAGAGCTGTGCAGAATTAAGGGAAATGGCCAAAGAGATGGATGGCAAGTTCTCTTGGAAGTCCTGTTCCCTCACAGAGGTCAATGAAATTGAGTAAGTCACCTCCTGGGGATAGGCTCACGCTATTCTTCTGTGAGTCTACAAAGTTCTGATCTTACCCCACGTGGACTATGAATTTGTTACTTATGGATCGTCAGCAGCATCAGTGCTGAGCTTGGTAAACTCTGTCCACGACAGTGGTGTGCAATTGGCAACTGCAGCCTTCCATGCCCATAGGCAGCATTCTGGTGGAAGCTGGTATCCCACCCCTGAGGGCCAAACACCAGCAGCAACTTGTGGCGAATTATGTAGTCATAATGCCTGTCCAATGCTTAAACATTCATTTTGCTCGACTCTTTTTCACACCAGTATTACAGACTGTTTACGAATCGGCTAGACATAGGTAGGCTAGGTGGGTGTAATTGTAATCTCTGTGCAAGGACCTGCAACTCCTTGCGCTGTTGTCTGTGTACATTGAGTTCCCTCTGAACACCCCCAACAGTGTGTACCCACACCTGTGGTTCAGATGAACCTCATTCATGGCCGTAAGGGAAATAAGACCCCGCCATTCTCAGATGTCATTTTCATTCAGCCAGAGTTCATCTCCATGACTACTCCAGTTTGAAATACATCTACACAGATGGTTTAAATGTCATTGCTTTTGTGTACACAAGGGGGTGGAAGATGGATTCTCTGGTGAGTGCATGCAGTGTGTGCACTGCAGAGTGGGGAGCCATATCTGAGGCTTAGTAACACATCTAACTTCTTGCAACAAAAAACTTTCTGGTTTATAGTGTTTCCATTAGCTGCTTTCATAGGCATATCTCAGTGCTACCCCAGAAACTTTATGGCTGCCAAAATCCAAGACCTATTAGTTGACCTCCACAGCTCCAGACTCACCATAACTTTCATCTGGACACTGGCTCATTAGAGCATACTGAGATATGAACTCGCAGACAAATTTGCAGAAGCAACTACACGAGAAAAACATGAACTCAAAGTACCGGGCAAAGAATTATGATTGCTATGCAACATATGTTTTGTCCGTCAAGAGGACTCAGCCCACTGCAGCTTTGGTAGCCCTCTCACAATAACCCATATTCTCAAATAGTGTGCCCTGCTGACTAATTTGAGGCAAGCTATAAACCTGTATATCTCTCTACCCCACATACTTGCAAACAGTGATATAGCAGCTAAGTTTCCTTAGCAAAAGTATACATTACAATAAAATTTAATTCACGTGATTGTTCAGCGTCAGGATAGGATGTGGAGGGCCACCTTTCGCTGTGACATGTGCCCCTACTGGCCTCCAGCTACCTTCTCCTTCATACTCTCACACCTATTATATCTATATATACATATTTTATTTATGTAACTGTTTAAGCTCTCCACTCTGTACAAGTTTTCATTTTCTCAGTACATGTTAGTCATACTGCTTCTGTTGACTCTTCTTAGTGTATCTGTTAGTTATGTTGGTAAGTGACGGTTGCCGAGGATGCGCTTCCCACCACAGATATCTGGTGCAGGGAGCCCCAGCTGCAATCGCTTCCCCAGTGACATCTGTTCCCTCTGACAAGCTACAGTTCCTAGCTGCCTGTATTTTATCTCACTTCTAACCATCTGACATAAGCTTCTGTCATGTCTCCATTATTTTAGGAGGCTTGAATCATCCAACAACTGATTCATAAGTGGTGGGTATGACAAGATATTATAAACTACGCAGAACAGATAATGATATTAATATCAGGTCTCAGTTGAAACATAATATCATCTTGACACAATATTTCGGCAGTTCTCCTGGCCACCATCTTCAGGTGTGCATTAACTTGCTGGAACTGAAATCAAACCACAGAACTGGCTTCTTTGTACACCGGCTGTAGATCCACCGCACATGCACAAACATAACTGCTGTCTAGCTCAAAGCACAACAGTGTACCAGTGGTGAAAACTTGTGGAAACGAGTTGACACCTTTCAATGATCAAAACAGAGACCGTTGCTCTTTAATGTCAAACAGAATAGGGTTCCAAGTCTTACTTAAATGATATCCCTTATTTATGTTTATAATATTGTCAAATAGCCGGATTTCAATAGCTTCTTTCACTAAGAAGCCCCAATAACATGATGCAGGGGCAGCCACTTGTGTCTCAGTATAAAACATTTTACGTGCTTCAGTAAGACAATGTTCCACAACCACAGATTTTTCTGGCTGCAGTAAATGTGTGTCGCAGTGGTGCTTCATGCATTGATCCTGGACTCTATGAATTGTCTGTCCAATATAGGCTTTCTGAGTTGTTACTTTGCCCAATTATTCACCAATTAACTGCAAAGAATCTTCAAGAGGAAATCTGGTAAAAAGTGACACATCAAAACTAACGAACAAATCTGATACACAGACTTCAAACGCTGAATAAAAACCAGGGAATTTGAAATATGATGATCACATTTACCGTTGTTGGGGCTGAGAATGGGTGCCAAATTCTTGGCCAAGTTGTAATTTGGAGCACATAAATTGCTAACAGTAGCCCGAAGAGGGACCCCTTGCTTCTGTGCATTAGGCAATCCGTATAGTCTCAATGAGACTGCAGTACCAGATCGAAGTTTTTTAAGAACATTGTAAGATAATTAACTCTTCTTCAAAAGTGTAAGTGTCTTGTGTTTTATATGTTCAGTTGGTTCATTCTGTAATCTTTGGTATGCTGAGTCTGCAAGTAAAAGATCCATTCTACTCAAATAATTGTCCCACAGAAGAAGAACCATTACATTGCCCTTGTCTGATGGTAGGATGACTAAATCCTGGTCTTTTCTGATGGATCGGATCATGTCTCTTTCATGATGGTGGCACCCAATGCAATGTATGCGAGACCTCTTGCCCAAATGCATCAGCTAGATCCTTGGGAAACCTGGACACCGCTTGTTCAACCGCTGAGATGTATTCAGTAATGGGAACGTTACTGGGTGAAGGAGCAAAATTTAACCCCTTTTCCAATATTGTCAGCATAGCATCGTCCAGTTGTTTTTTTGTGGGATTAATCACAACATATCAACAGGTGTCATCTCTGTTATTGCAGATTGTGAACAAAGCCATTGAAACTTCGAAGATAGCCTACTGACAGTGTTTCCATGGGCCCAGTTTGATACTGCTCAGAACGAACTGTCAGTCCATTCCCAGGATGTAACAGGCAGTAGTGCAGATACTCCAAATGCAAATGAAATAAACCCTTGGATATGAAATCCAGTTTCTGTATATAAAACAAATGTGCTCCTTTACTAAGGCAAAACAAGCACACTTCTTAATGTTGTTGGGCAGTTTTGTCCCAATGTAATGAACAGTTCTGGCAAATTTAGGTATAATACCTTCATTTTGGCATCTCAGCAGAAAAGTGAGGGCTCTCAGCAACTCCCCCTCCTTTTTATGAAGTTTCAAACATACCTCCTCATAGAGGCTCATGATGTGACTCCATAAAATTTCCTGGCATATTAATTGATGATATTCATATGTCTCCAGCCAGAACATAATGTCATCTTGACATAATATTTTGGTAGTCCACCTGGCCGCAATCTTCAGGCAAGTAAGCTGTCACACTAACTCGCCGGAACTGAAATCAAACTGCAGTGGAGGCTCCTTTATACACCACCTGTCGGTCCACTGCACTTTCGCAAACACAACTACTCTCTAGTGCAGAGCACTAACAGTGCACTGCTGGTGAAATCTTACGGAAACAATAAACCTGTATCAAACACTTGCAAGCTAACATCCCAAAGATGTTCAGGCTCACATGCGGTTACTCTTCGTCAAAATGTCTTGGCTCAAACTCACCTAGGGGTTGAACCCCATGTGTCACATTACACGCCCTAAATTACACACTTGTGACCCTTTGGTTAAATTATCTGGCCGATGGCAAGTTTGCGAATTGTATGACACATACAATGTTAATATAACATATAACAACAGTAATAATAATAATAATAATAATAATAATAATAATAATAATAATATTGGGAGCTAAATTGACGACCCATAAATGATGTAGGCCACGTAGTTGCGATTTGGTTAGAATAATGTTGATTCAGAAAGCAAACTATTAGCAAAAGTGCTCGTATTTAGAAATACTATTACACTCAACTGCATATCCATATGGCACAGTTAGATCATTCACAGCCTCATCATGAATTTCAATTCCAATACTCCACCTCGTTAACTACGCGAAAAGTTAAGAGTTCACAGCACGCGTGCGGCTGCTCACTGCTCAGAGACAAAGTCCTGCGATACCACGCAACATGAAATTTTCTAAGTCATTTCACTTCCTAGCTACCTAAAGACCGACCGTCCACTTTCTCATCTCCACCAGCACTGTCCCTCTGCCTGTCACCGGCCGTGCTGCCCCGCTTGCCGAGCCTCCTCGCTCAACTGAAGCCGTCCATCTGATTGGCTACAGCTTATTCTACATTATTTTACATTGTAACATATTTAAATAATCAAAGCTTGACCATTTTCACATTCCGAATAAAGTAATAATAATATCTATTACATAATAAACATTAAATTCTTTTACATAAAACCAATACAATTTCCTTCTTAATTTGAATGTCATGGCCAGTAGTCTTGCACCAATGTGTGCTTTCTGATAAATACATAAAGAACAAAGGTAACTATTACACACTCAACTTTACTACAAATATTCTATTACCTAATGATTCAATAAGGTGTCATGCTGTCATCATTCAAAGTGTTTTGTGAGGAGGAAATGATCTGATGCTTAACTGAAAATTTACTATATCTTTTAAACAAATAAAGTTACATAATTGATATTTACAACATTTGTCATTTTAATGATGCACTTCTACATGGAATGTCAATCGTCAAGATTGACCAAAGCGTTCAGATTTTAGTATTCAGGTCTTCGTTACAAAACTTGTTAATATCACGTTAATAGTATATCTTAAACTATTATAGATACGATCAATATTCAAGTTTTATTGGGATCACCATGAAAATTTATGAAGGATGGTGGATTAAAATTACACTACAGAATTAAATAGTTTTCATAAATGTTTCTCTTTATGGCTGACCTTAGGTCTGCCGTATTTAACACTGCTATGTCTGTGAATTTCCCCATCTTGTGGCAAATCTGCACTCTTTGTGGCACATGGTCCTGGACGACAGGGTTCGTTTCACAATTCCTGAAGACTGACTCTTTTGGCCATATACTTAAATGAGAGCAAAATGCTCATTAATCCTCCACTTCATAACATGTTGGCGTGCTATATATGTTATGACGTAGCACTCAAATTTACAAGACACAAATTCATACAATAATGTAAATATCCTAAGCGCCAGATCAATAGTGTAATTATTTGTAGTGGTGTTGATGCAGCATGCTTTAAATTTAAAAAAATTAATCAAAGGCTAAATAAAACTATACATTTATCAAAATTGACTGTCTATTGAAACGCCACAGAATTATCAGGGCCTCGGCGCCCACTTTCACAGAACTTTTTCATAACAACGAAGTTGCCAGCGGTGCTCCACAGATTTGGAGCCGAGTACCCCGTCGAAATTCTGTATGGCTCTGCATTCCACTGCCATTGTTTTTCAGGAACCAAACTGTTGAAATTTGAATTTGGTGTAGATACCAGAAAACAAACACTTTCCAAAACCACCCAGGAACTGCACTGAATCAATACAAACAAATATAAACTACACAGTAAACAATTTATTTACAGCGTTTGCAAGATGCGCTCGTAAATTCTTCAATGATTCTGACACGTTATTCAAGTCCCACTGGAGACATGCATCTCATGACAGATTCCCAATCGACTTCATCGGCAAATTAATATTTTCTTTTAGTTCAAATAACTCTCTTAGACTCAAAACTAAGAACAATAGAGGCAAATCTCACCCAACGTGCACTCCATGTACATACCAGTTGGAGTCATTCCAGATGTGGAACAGGTCCTCCTGGATGCCATGAAGAGCACAGGGTGCAGCCAACTGCAGGTGGCTGCTCACGTCGGTTCAAGTGATGTTTGTTACTTTGGATCAGACGAGATTCTCTCTGGTTTCAAGCAACTAACAGAAGTGGTAAAGGCTGCAAGTCTTGAAACTTCCTGGCAGATTAAAATTTTGTGCCGGACCGAGACTCGAACTCTGGACCTCTGCCTTTCGCGGGCAAGTGCTCTACAAACTGAGCTACCCAAGCACGACTTACGCCCCATCCTCACAGCTTTACATCTGCCAGTACCTCGTCTCCTACCTTCCAAACTAGTTCTGCAAGGTTCGCAGGGGAGCTTCTGCAAAGTGCAGAGTGAAAATCTCATTCTGGATGCAAGTCTTGCTTGCAAGATGAAAGCAGAGCTGACCATTTCCAGCATAGTCAACAGGACCGATTGCGTACCTCTGGTAGAGCTGAGTGGAGGGTCTGAATCAGAGGCTCAGACAGTTCTGTGACCGTGTAGGCTGCAGAATCCTTGAGTTGAGCCAAAGGGTGGTTGGATTTCTGTTTCTGCTGAATAGATCAGGTGTCCGCTATACGCAGGAGGGGGCTACACGGGTAGCGGGGGTTGTGTGGCATGGATTGGGCTGTTTTTTAGGCTAGAGGGTCTTGGGAAAATGCAAGAAGGGCTTCAGCCACACAGGGTACAGGCAGCCACAGGAAGTACATAGATACAGGAACCAGCGGTATAACAGTTGTTAATTGTCATAGCTGTGTTGGGAAAGTATCAGAGCTCCAAGCCTTAATAGAAAGCACTGGTGCTCAAATCATTATAGGCACTGAAAGCTGGGTAAAGCCGGAGATAAGCTCAGCCGAAATTTTTGCGAAGAACCTAATGGTGTTCCGAAAGGATAGGCTAAACATGGTTGGCGGTGGCGTGTTTGTTGCTGTTAGAAGTAGTTTATCTTGTCGCGAAATTGAAGTAGGTAGTTCCTGTGAGTTAGTATGGGCAGAGGTCATTGTTGGCAACCAGAATAAAATAATAATTGGATTCTTTTACCGATCTCCCAATTCAGATGATACGGTTGCTGAAAGGTTCAAAGAAAACTTGAGTTTGGTTTCTAACACGTACCCGACTCATGCGATTATAGTTGGTGGTGACTTTAATTTACGCTCGATATGTTGGCGAAAATACATGTTTAATTCTGGAGGTATGCATAAATCGTCATCCGAAATCGTGCTAAATGCATTCTCTGAAAATTATTTCGAGCAGTTAGTTCATGAGTCCAGGTGAATAGTCAACGGTTGTCAAAACACACTTGACCTCTTAGCAACAAATAATCCTGTGTTAACAAAGAGCATCAAAACGGATACAGGGATTAGTGAACACAGAGTTAACACAGCGAGATTGAATATTGTAACCCCCAAATCCTCCAAAAATAAATGAAAAATATACCCATTCAAAAAAGCAGATAAAAATTCACTAGACACCTTCCTTAGAGACAATCTCCAATCCGTCCAAATTAATGATGTAAGTGTATCCCAGATGTGGCTTGAATTCAGAGAGATAGTATTGGCAGCAATTGAGAGATTTATACCAAATAAATTAACAAACAACGGAGCTGATCCTCCTGGGTATACAAAACGGGTCAGAAAACTGTTGCAGAAACAACGAAACAGACATGCCAAATTTAAACAGACACAAAATCCCCAAGATTGGCGATCTTTTACAGAAGCTTGAAGTTTAGCGCGGACTTCAATGGAAGATGCTTATAACAGTTTCCACAATGAAACTTTGTCTCGAAACCTGGCAGAAAATCCAGAGAGATTCTGGTCATGTGTGAAGTCTGTTAGTGGCAAGACACAATCAAAGCATTCTCTGTGCAATAGCAATTGAGATACTGTCGAAGACAGTGCTTCCAAAATAGAGTTACTAAAAACAGCCTTCCGAAATACCTTCACAAAAGAAGACGAAGTAAATATTCCAGAATTCGAATCAAGAACAGTTGCCAACATGAGTAACGTCGAAGTAAATATCCTTGGTGTAGTGAAGCAGCTTAAATCACTTAATAAAAGCAATTCTTCTGGTCCAGGCTGAATACCAATTAGGTTCCTTTCAGAGTATGCTGATGCATTAGCTCCATTGTTGTTGTTGTTGTTGTGGTCTTCAGTCCTGAGACTGGTTTGATGCAGTTCTCCATGCTACTCTATCCTGTGCAAGCTTCTTCATCTCCCAGTACCTACTGCAACCTACATCCTTCTGAATCTGCTTAGTGTATTGATCTCTTGGTCTCCCTCTACGATTTTTACCCTCCACGCTGCCCTCCAATGCTAAATTTGTGATCCCTTGATGCCTCAAAACATGTCCAACCAACCGATCCCTTCTTCTAGTCAAGTTGTGCCACAAACTTCTCTTCTCCCCAGTCCTATTCAATACCTCCTCATTAGTTACGTGATCTACCCACCTTATCTTCAGCATTCTTCTGTAGCACCACATTTCGAAAGCTTCTATTCTCTTCTTGTCCAAACTGGTTATCGTCCATGTTTCACTTCCATACATGGCTACACTCCATACAAATACTTTCAGAAACGACTTCCTGATACTTAAATCTATACTCGATGTTAACAAATTTCTCTTCTTCAGAAACGATTTCCTTGCCATTGCCAGTCTACATTTTATATCCTCTCTACTTGGACCATCATCAGTTATTTTACTCCCTAAATAGCAAAACTCCTTTACTACTTTGTCTCATTTCCTGATCTAATCCCCCCAGCATCACCCGATTTAATTTGACTACAATCCATTATCCTCGTTTTGCTTTTGTTGATGTTCATCTTATATCCTCCTTTCAAGACACTGTCCATTCCGTTCAACTGCTCTTCCAAGTCCTTTGCTGTCTCTGACAGAATTACAATGTCATCGGCGAACCTCAAAGTTTTTACTTCTTCTCCATGAATTTTAATACCTACTCCGAATTTTTCTTTTGTTTCCTTTACTGCTTGCTCAATATACAGATTGAATAACATCGGGGAGAGGCTACAACCCTGTCTCACTCCTTTCCCAACCACTGCTTCCCTTTCATGCCCCTCGACTCTTATAACTGCCATCCGGTTTCTGTACAAATTGTAAATAGCCTTTCGCTCCCTGTATTTTACCCCTGCCACCTTCAGAATTTGAAAGAGAGTATTCCAGTTAACGTTGTCAAAAGCTTTCTCTAAGTCTACAAATGCTAGAAATGTAGGTTTGCCTTTTCTTAATCTTTCTTCTAAGATAAGTCGTAAGGTTAGTATTGCCTCACGTGTTCCAACATTTCTACGGAATCCAAACTGATCTTCCCCGAGGTCCGCTTCTACCAGTTTTTCCATTCGTCTGTAAAGAATTTGCGTTAGTATTTTGCAGCTGTGACTTATTAAACTGATAGTTCGGTAATTTTCACATCTGTCAACACCTGCTTTCTTTGGTATTGGAATTATTATATTCTTCTTGAAGTCTGTGGGTATTTCGCCTGTCTCATACATCTTGCTCACCAGATGGTAGAGTTTTGTCATGACTGGCTCTCCCAAGGCCATCAGTAGTTCTAATGGAATGTTGTCTACTCCTGGGGCCTTGTTTCGACTCAGGTCTTTCAGTGCTCTGTCAAACTCTTCACGCAGTATCTTATCTCCCATTTCATCTTCATCTACATCCTCTTCCATTTCCACAATATTGTCCTCAAGTACATCGCCCTTGTATAAACCCTCTATATACTCCTTCCACCTTTCTGCCTTCCCTTCTTTGCTTAGAACTGGGTTGCCATCTGAGCTCTTTATATTCATACAAGTGGTTTTCTTCTCTCCAAAGGTCTCTTTAATTTTCCTGTAGGCAGTATCTATCTTACCCCTAGTGAGACAAGCCTCTACATCCTTACATTTGTCCTCTAGCCATCCCTGCTTAGCCATTTTGCACTTTCTGTCGATCTCATTTTTGAGACGTTTGTATTCCCTTTGGCCTGCTTCATTTACTGCATTTTTATATTTTATCCTTTCATCAATTAAATTCAATATTTCTTCTGTTACCCAAGGATTTCTATTAGCCCTCGCCTTTTTACCTACTTGATCCTCTGCTGCCTTCACTACTTCATCCCTCAGAGCTACCCATTCTTCTTCTACTGTATTTCTTTCCCCCATTCCTGTCAATTGTTCCCTTATGCTCTCCCTGAAACTCTCTACAACCTCTGGTTGTTTCAGTTTATCCAGGTCCCATCTCCTTAAATTCCCACCTTTTTGCAGTTTCTTCAGTTTCAATCTGCAGTTCATAACCAATAGATTGTGGTCAGAATCCACATCTGCCCCTGGAAATGTCTTACAATTTAAAACCTGGTTCCTAAATCTCTGTCTTACCATTATATAATCTATCTGATACCTATTAGTATCTCCAGGATTCTTCCAGGTATACAACCTTCTTTTATGATTCTTGAACCAAGTGTTAGCTATGATTAAGTTTTGCTCTGTGCAAAATTCTACAAGGCGGCTTCCTCTTTCATTTCTTCCCCCCAATCCATATTCACCTACTATGTTTCCTTCTCTCCCTTTTCCTACTGACGAATTCCAGTCACCCATGACTATTAAATTTTCGTCTCCTTTCACTACCTGAATAATTTCTTTTATCTCGTCATACATTTCATCTATTTCTTCATCATCTGCAGAGCTAGTTGGCATATAAACTTGTACTACTGTAGTAGGCATGGGTTTTGTGTCTATCTTGGCCACAATAATGCGTTCACTATGCTGTTTGTAGTAGCTAACCCGCACTCCTATTTTTTTATTCATTATTAAACCTACTCCTGCATTACCCCTATTTGATTTTGTATTTATAACCCTGTAATCACCTGACCAAAAGTCTTGTTCCTCCTGCCACCGAACTTCACTAACTCCCACTATATCTAACTTTAACCTATCCATTTCCCTTTTTAAATTTTCTAACCTACCTGCCCGATTAAGGGATCTGACATTCCACACTCCGATCCGTAGAATGCCAGTTTTCTTTCTCCTGATAACGACGTCCTCTTGAGTAGTCCCCGCCCGGAGATCCGACTGGGGGACTATTTTACCTCCGGAATGTTTTACCCAAGAGGACGCCATCATCATTTAATCATACAGTAAAGCTGCATGTCCTCGGGAAAAATTACGGCTGTAGTTTCCCCTTGCTTTCAGCCGTTCGCAGTACCAGCACAGCAAGGCCGTTTTGGTTAATGTTACAAGGCCAGATCAGTCAATCATCCAGTCTGTTGCCCCTGCAACTACTGAAAAGGCTGCTGCCCCTCTTCAGGAACCACATGTTTGTCTGGCCTCTCAACAGATACCCCTCCGTTGTGGTTGCACCTACGGTACGGCCATCTGTATCGCTGAGGCACGCAAGCCTCCCCACCAACGGCAAGGTCCATGGTTCATGGGGGAAGCATTAGCTCCATACGTGACAATAATATATAAAACCGTTCGCTCGACAAAAGATCCATACGTGACAATAATATAAAACCGTTAGCTCGACAAAAGATCTGTACCCCAAGACTGGAAAATTGCACAGGTCACACCAATGTTCAACAAAGGTAGTAGGAGTAATCCACTTAATTACAGGCCCATATCATTAACGTCTATATGCAGCAGGATTTGGGAACATATATTGCGATGAATTCTTCTCAGGTTATCAGCCGAGTGGGGGTGTCGTCTTGTCGCAACGTTTCAATGAGTTCAGTACAAAACTCATTGAAATGTTATGACAAGATGACACCCCAACTCGGCGAAGATGATGGGTATGAAACTCATTGAAACGTTGCGACAAGACCCTGCCACCACTTGGCTGATAACCCGAGAAGAATTCATCAGTGGTATAGGCCAAGAAAGACTGCAATCGCACATATATTGTGTTCAAACATGAATTACCTAGAAAAAATGGTCTGGTGACACATCATACTTGTGTAACACAACTAGGTCTTTATTTGCATGAAGTGTTGAGAGTGCTATTGACAAGGGATTTCAGATCAATTCCGTATTTCTGGATTTCCAGAAGGCTTTTGACACTGTACCACACAAGTGGCTTATAGTGAAATTGTGTGCTTATGGAATATCGTCTGTTATGTGACTGGATTAGTGACTTCCTGTTAGATAGGTCACAGTTCGTAGTAATTGACGGAAAGTCATCGAGTAAAACAGAAGTGATTTCTAACGTTCCCCAAGGTAGTGTTATAGGCCCTTTGTTGTTCCTTATCTATATAAATGATTTGGGAGACAATCTGAGTAGCCATCTTAGCTTGTTTGCAGATGACGCTGTTGTTTATCAACTAATAAAGTTATCAGAAGATCAAAACAAACAGCAAAACGGTTTAGAAAAGATGTGTGAATGGTGCAAAAACAGTCCAATATAAAGGCCGTAAATTAAACTAAATGCCTAGGAATTAAAATTATGAACAACTGAAATTGGAAGGAACACACAGACAATGTTGTGGGGAAGGCTAACCAAAGACTGCGTTTTATTGGCAGGACACTTAGAAAATCTACTAAGGAGAATGCCTCTGCTGCGCTTGTCTGTCGAGATTGGAATAATAGAGAATTGTGAAGGTGGTTCGATGAACTCTCGGCCAGGCACTAAAATGTGATTTGCAGAGTATCGATGTAGATATTTTGACTTAAACCTGAGCATAATACCTTCTCCTCTCCTACACATGCCTGTGCCACATTAATTTCAGATCGCACATCAAATTCAAATCCACATTCATACTCAAACATTTTAAATCCACAGCTCCATACAGACTTTCGGGTTCACCTCCATTAATAGAAAGATATGCACAGATTTCTTCCTCTGAAATATCAATACCAGCAGCTTCAACTTTCATAACTTCAGCACATAAAACATCATCACTACTTTCCTTCAAAAATAATTCACCAATATTCACTGATACAAGCACAAATTCATCAACAGCTGACGGTACTAATGCTGCGTCGCCCTCGTTAACCTCCTTAACAACTTTCGCTGTCACAATATCACCTGGAACATCGTCAGTATAATTGTTACAGCTGGTTAGTACCTCTTTAGAATTTTCTACACCCTCTAACTTCGCCAAATTCAGCTCCACTTCAGCCTCCTTTTGGCACATAGAATCTATCATTGTATTAACATTCACACACTTTCGTCCCACATTCATATAACAAATCATTTAGCCCTAAATTTTTGTCATCACATTTATCGTCCTCTTTCATTGTCTTAGGATTACGCCTTTTACGTATGATCTGATTTGAAATTTTACTTATTAATCTCAACTCTTACTGATTTCATCTCAATATTCTGTCACCTTTCTGCCGATTTATTGACACTTACCACATTTCTGTTTACTCGCGTCGTATTCGTCACCGGTTTATTTTGCCATCTCTGGACCTGAGATGCGACGAAACTTAGTTTCCGGATCTCCCATCATGCTGGTTCATTTCGCCAGGTGCTGTCCCTCAAATCCACATTCTTTGTGTTGGTCCCTGTCACGAAAGTATCCGTTCTCTTACCCCTTTGAAATTTATCATTGGACGTGTTCCTGTTACCCTTTCCCTTATCAAAACAGTTGTTTGTGTTCTGTTGATAACTTCCCAGATGTCTTTCATAGTAGTTACTCGGACTGTAGTATTATTTCCACTCTGAAAACTCTTTGTCTCTTTCTTTGCAGTTTAAATTTCAACGCCCGTTCTATTTCTTCTACAAAGTCCAGAAATTCGTCTGTTGAGTTGCTAGGACTGTGCACTAGACCCCACTGAAAATTTTCCGGTAACCGCCTGTTCAACGTCGTAATTTCAGGATGTTTCTTTCACGTGCATTAATCTCGCAAGTTCACGTTTACAAAATTCTCGCATCAATCCATTACTGTATTTAAATATTGGCCCATTCAGAAACTCGTTTTGAAGTCACTTTTGCCTCGTTTCACTCCAGAACTTGTTCAGGAAACTGCTTTCAAATATTTCGTAGGTATCGTACCTAACAGTGTGTATATTTGTCCATGGTTGCGGCTCACCTTCCGAATGTCTTTTCACAAATTTTATCTTCGCCTCATTGGACATTCCCATTATAAAACCATCCCTGCATGCTTCTAGAAAATTTACTGGGTGATATTCCCCGTCGTCATTTCCAAGCCATTTGACTGTTCTCGAGTTCATCCACGGAACACTGATCACTGTAGAGATTTGATGTGCAGCTAAAGAATTCAACTCTCTTTTTATTTCATTGATTCGCTTTTTAACTTCACCATTTTAAATTTTAGTGCCAGATTCTACTTGTTCCTTTACTTTATCTACTTCTTTCTCCCCTTTACCTATTTGAACAGATAAGTTGCTAATAGCCTATGTCATCTCAGCCATTAGAGCATCTTGCCTACTCATACAATATCTTACATTGCCTCCCAGATCTGCTTGCTACTGCTCCACCTTATCACTGAAATAAATAACTATTAAAATTAAATGAGCCTAATAAATGAGGTTTGCTGTAGTATTGTGCAGTTAAAATGTCCTCCTAAAAATAATACAGTGGATTTGTACTTTTAAATTCTTCATTGTGTGCATATTTTAGGAGTGCATCAGGAGTGGAGCAGAGGAATCTGAAACCATACTCACAGTTATAAATGCATTTGAAGTTCCTCGCTTTGAATATAACCAAGAAAGAAAGAAGTTTTTTCTAAAAAACATCCCGAAAGATTCAGCACCAAAGTTGTTTGATTCAGCAGAAGAAAAGGCACAGTTATTCAGATACAGGTAAGATGCCAATATTCTCTTCTATTTTCTACCATTAATTTAATGTTTTAAAATAATGTACAAAGACAAGTGACGAAATATGGCAACATTTTTTTAACTCTTATGTAGTACAATTTTGTCTAGAAAACATGATATACAGGGGATTTACATTAAAAAAAAAATAGTCTGGCCTGGGAGTGAGTAAGTAACAGCAGTGCCAGAACAAAGACTTCTGGATATGAAACTGTCTGAAGGTCATAGTGTCTATTCACAGGAAGCAGTGTGCAGTTTTGTAATAAATTTGTCAGCAGAAATCCAATAAAAAGTTCTACAGAATGTTGTAGCTGGTGCAATATAAAGATACTCTTCCATAAACAAGTGTTCATAATTTAAGGAAAGTCATGCTTTATCTTAAACACAGATCATGACCTACATAGCTATCACTGATCTCCAAGATTAAACACCCCTGCAGAGTTGCTGAACTTTTATCATCTGTCTATTGTTTCCTCGCTCTGAATATAGTCTTGATCCTTTCATATGATTTTCCAACAGATTGCTTTTAATAATTTTTTAATAAGCGACAGAAGAGGCTCTGTTTTCTGTTGTTAAGAAATGCCTTCTTCCATGCAAGAGGAATGCCTTTAACACCAGAACATTTTAGTTTAACTTGTACAAATTTATGATGTACATACTCGGAGGCAAAATCACAGAAAGTGCCAACAAGGTGATTGTCATTCAGTTGTACCAAAACTGAGTTTTTGATTACACTGTATTTTGTGTGCAGGGAAGCTAGTATGGAAGTTAAACTGAGCTGCTGTTAATAGGTTATTGTCAAAAAGATAATTAAATCTCAGTTATATACTTCTTTCCCAAAAACAAAGTTGAAAATACAGGAAGGAATTGGATATACACTACAGGTACTCCATATCAGCAACCTCAGCAGTCATTAGACATCGTGATAGAGCAGAATGGTCAGGTGATTGGGTGTCACTTGTGTCATACGTCTGTTCGCGAGATTCCCACACTCCTAAACATCCGTAAGTCCACTCTTTCCGACGTGATATGGAAGTGGAAATGTGTGGGGACACGTACAGCACGAAAGTGTACAGGCTGACCTCATCTGTTGACTGACAGAGACCACTGACAGTTGAAGAGGGTTGTAAAGTGCAATAGGCAGACATCTATTGAGACCATCACACAGGAATTCCAAACTGCATCAGGATCCACTGCAAATACTATGACAGTTAGGCGGGAGGTGTGAAAACTTGGATTTTTATGGTCGAGCGGCTGCTCATAAGCCATACATCATGCCGGCAAGCCACACATCATGACGGCAAATGCCAAACGACACCTCGTTTGGTGTAACGAGCATAAACATTGGATAACTGAACAGCGGAAAAATGTTGTGTGGAGTGACGAATCATGGTACGCGATGTGTCAGGGTGTGGATATGGCGAATGCTGGTGAACGTCATTTGGCAGCACGTGTAGTGCCAACAGTAAAATTTGGAGGTGGTGGTGTTATGGTGTGGTTATGTTTTTCATGGAGGGGGCTTGCACCCCTTGTTGTTTTGCGTGGCACTAGCACAATATAGGCCTATATTGATGTTTTAAGCACCTTCTTGCTTTTCACTGTTGAAGAGCAATTTGGGGATTGTGATTGCATCTTTCAACATGATCGAGCATTTGTTCATAATGCACGACCTGTGGTGGAGTGGTTACATGAGAATAACATGCCTGTAATGGACTGGCCTGCGCAGAGTTCTGACCTGAATCCTATAGAACACCTTTGGGATGTTTTGGAACTCTGACTACGTGCCAGGCCTCACTCACTGACATCGATACCTCTCCTCAGTGCAGCCTTCCGTGAAGAATGGGCTGCCATTCCCCAAGAAACCTCCCAGCACCTGATTGAGTATATGCCTGTGACAGTGAAAGCTGTCATCAAGGCTAAGGGTGAGCCAACACCATATTGAATGATGCCAGCATTACTGATGGAGGGCACCACGAACTTGTAAGTCATTTTCAGCTAGGTGTCTGGATACTTTTAATCACATAGTGTATCTATAGTTATAGTTAATTTGCTTAATCCACGTCTATTATTGGATGTTACTGCTGCATATTTCTGTGTATCAGAAAATACACATCAACTAATTGACTAATTACAAAAGTAACTCAGGGGTGCTACAAAGTCGGCACAAGATTTTAGTAATTTGGCTGAAAGATACAGTGATTTTAATGCTTTTTGTGAACATTGTAACATTTCAGAAGCATAGATTGCTATTCACTGTAAAGCTGACACATTGAGTTGCAGACAGACACAATGAAATACTACTACACATAGAGTTTTTGGCCAAAGCCTTCTTCAGGAAAGAAAACACAAAAGCATTCATACAAGCAAGCATACCTCATGTATACATGACCACTCTCTCTGGCCGTGTAGCCATAATGCAATGGTGGTGTGTCAAGCAGAAGCAACAGTCTGGAACGGGGTGGAGAAGTGAGAGAGATAGACGGGTACAGGTGAGGGGAGAGGAGTCAGTGCTGCCTGAAGGAGTGTGCAGGGACTAGATGGTGGCTGGGGATCGGAAAAGGGGAGCTGTAGAGATGAGAAAAGGTGGTTTTCTTTGGCAGAGAGCAGAGTACATGAGTGAGAGTGGGGACGTGAAATGGGAGGTAATGATAGGACAGAGAGGATGGAAACTGTTGGGTGGAGGGTGTGGGGACAGTAGGTTACCTTACGTTGAGGCTGGGATGATTTCGTGAGCAGATAATGTATTGTAAGGATAATTCCTATCTGCACAGTTCAAAGATGCTGGTGGTGGAAGAGAGGATACAGATAACCTCAGGATGGTCCACTTTGTTCTTGGCCACAGTTTGGCAGTGGCGTTTCATTCTGATAGACAGATGGTTGGTTCCAGAATGAAATTTTCACTCTGCAGTGGAGTGTGCGCTGATGTGAAACTTCCTGGCAGATTAAAACTGTGTGCTCGCGAAAGGCAAAGGTCCCGAGTTCGAGTCTCAGTCCGGCACACAGTTTTAATCTGCCAGGAAGTTTCAGCTGGTTGGTTGTCATAACAATATGAAAAGCTATGCAATGATTGCAGCAGAGCTGCTTTCACACGTGGCCTGGTCTCACTGGGATAGAATAAGGCTGTGACAGAATTGGAGGAGGAGTAGGAGGAGGAGGTGGCAGGGTTGGTGGATTGGGTAGGTCTTATACCTGGGTCTTGCATAGGAATATGATCCCTGTGGCAAAAGGTTGCGATTGGGAGTAGCTTAGGAATGAACTAGGGTGTAGGGGAAATTGGGTGGACAATGGAACACCACTTTAGGAGGGGTGGGAAGGATCTTTGATAGGATGTCCCTCCAAACAAAGGATGTGGTTCAGTTCTTCCAGTGTAATGTGGTATAGGTTAATGAAGAGGGTGCTCCATTATAGTTGTGGTATGGGGCTGGTGGGAGGATTGGGGGTGTGTGGGGATATGGCATGGAAATTTGTGTGCTGACTAAGTCTGAAGGATAGTGTATATCGGTGAAGGATGTAGTAAGATGTTCAGAATACTGGGAAAGGGAGTTCTTGTCACTGCAGATAGGTCTCCCCAGGTGGCTTGGCTGCGTGGAAGAGATCTTTTAGTGTGGAAAGGATGACATGTGGATGGAGCTGTTGGAGAAGACATGATCAATAGCTGGGAAGGTTGAGGAGGATGAGGTGAAGTGTGTAAGAGAAAAGGTATTGAGGTTGTAAAAAAATAAGGATGGGGTGTCTTGGCCCTGAGTCCAGATCATGATGATGTCATTAGTGGACCTGAACTAGATCAGGAGTTTGTGGTTTTGGGAGGCTACGAAGGTTACCTCAAGACAGCCCATAAACATTTTTATATAGGGGGGGGGGGGGAGGGGTACAATATGGATGCCTATATCTGTGCTGCGGACTTGTTGCTGTACCTCCCCTCCAAAGGAGCAGTAGTTACATGTCAGTATAAAGTTGGTAAGCTGTGTGAGGAATGATGTACTGGGTTTGGAGTCTTAAGGATGTTTTGAGAGGTAGTGTTCAAAAGCAGTAAGACCATGGGCGTCAGGGATGTTAGTATATAGGGAAGTGGCATCAAAAGTGGCGAGTAGGGATCCAGGAGGTGAGGCTGATGGAGAGTTGGTGGAGGATATGGTTGGTATCTTTGACATGACAGACTGGAATTTGGACAATTGGTTGGAGGTGTTGGTCAACAAGGGCCAAATTTCTTTCAATGGGAGCAAAATAACTAACTACAAAGGGGACTGCTTGGTTTGCAGATTTTGGGGAGCAGTTCATTCTGGTTAGATGTATTTATATATTCTATCTTGTTTTTTTTTCTGATTTTTTTTTTCCAATCCTCACTTGAACTACCATCAAGAATTAAGTTCAGCATTGTCAACTGATTCTTCATCAGTGAAGACATGAAGTGCTTTATGACTTTTTCTCATCTTAGATAGTATGCCTCCTCTGGAAGTTTTACTGGTATCAGGCTTTGGTTTGTCATCAATAGCCTATGGTTGGTTTACGTTTGCTGTCGAATCAAGGGTATTGAGTTGCATTTCAACTGAATACTCATGAAAGACACTTTTTCTCTCAGGCACAGCAACTTTTCTTCTTCTTCTTCTTCTTCTTCTTATTATTATTAATAAGCCTTGGTTTTATGGTGTGTGCTTCCCTTGTACACTTCATAACTTCAGAAAAAGCTGAGGTAACTGCTGATGGCTCCTCTTGCTTGTTGGCGGTTCTATCAGGCAAAAGTTGAACATTACATGAACAAATTGTACCTGTTCTGAAGCCACTTGCTGTTTGTTTCTCAAAGGGGACACAACGATACCAGTGATAAGTGTCAATGGATTACTAGTTCTGTACTAATTACTGTGATGTGCCTGAATGCCTTATTTTTTCTTTTATCAGGTGTGCCTAGTGTGAGGCAAATGTTTATTTTTGTCATTCAGTAGACACTTTGAATTTCTGCCACGACTACAGGAAGTAAGTAAAATATTTTATATCAGGAAATTATAGTAAGAACTGTGCTACAGGAATTGTTATAAAATATTTAATATCAACAAATTAAATTCCTGATTGATGGAAGTCATCTGTAATGGAACATTGTATACTGCCTTGATTTTCTTTCATCTGCTAGTCATTTGTGTAACAATTACACTTGTAACAGTTTAGCTGTCAATATAATTAAAAAATTAATAGTTTGAGACTTTTTGGTGTAGTTTAAGTGATTAAAATTTATTTTTGTACAACTGGGACTTGCACTATATGGCACTAAATTCGCTTGATATATCTGCATCTGCTTATTCATTTTGACAGTGCATTTCTTTTGGGAAAAATTTCAGCATAGGTTTCAACATGTTGGATTGGACCATTTCCATGTGATATAGTGCAGTGTGGTCTGATTTATGCTCTGAAAGTAAACTCCAAAACATGAACATTAATAAATTTTTAATAAATGGTCATTTTTTTCTGTTTTCCATCTTTCCATAGTTGCTTTAAAGTGCATGGAGTTATGTTCTGCCTATGCAACTAATTGAAGGCAGTTTGTTTATTGCCATATGCGTTTCGCTTCTTTTATTTGTGAAGCATCTTCAGTAGCTTTAATACATGTTTCTTTTTATACATATAATAAATGTATTATGTGGTGGTTAAAATATGTTGCTGTTATACATTTTCTCATGGAGTACGGTTAAAACAGTTTAGGCCACATCACCACATCTATCAGTACTTAAATAATGGCATCATCTCACACATAGAGCATGCCATATTTCAGTGTAACACTCAGGACTTTTAAAGGTAAACATATTAATAACATGTGTAAAAGAGTACTACTGAAGAGAAGATCAGAGGTATATACCTCTGATCTTCTCTTCAGTACAGCTCTGTTTACGCATGTTGTTAGTATGTTTACCTTTAAAATTCTGTGTGTTGTACTGGAATTCATGGCTTGCTCTACATGCGAGTCATGGTCATTATTTAAGTAATGACGGATGCGATGTTATGGCCTAAACTGTTTTAACCCTAATCTGTGAAGATAGTCTGGGACTGAAACCAGTTGAAATTAGAATTTTAAATAAAAAAGCAACTGGTTGTCAAACGTTCATTTTATATATTACTTGATGGCTGTTAACAGTCACCTCAAAAAATGTTCTTAGCAAACTTAATTTTTTCACAAAAATTTTCACCTACTGTTGCTAGTCAGAATTTTATATTATCTCATATTGAGCTGTCTGCAGTTATTTTGCTGCCTAATTAGGAAAACTCATCTACTGCTTTTAGTGTCTCAGTCCCTAATACATTTTCCTCAGCATCACCTGGTTTAATTTAGCTACGTTCCATTACCCTTCTTGTACTTTTGTTGATGTTTGTTACATAAGCCCTCTTAAAGACACTGTCCTTTCCATTCAGTTGCTCTTCCAAAACATTTGCCATCTGATCAGTAAACTTCAATTTTTTATTATTTCTTTTCCTTGAACGTTAATGCCCTTTCTAAATTGTTCCTTTGTTTCCTTTGCTGATTGTTCAGTGTACATACTGAATAACATTTGTTCTGTATCTCACTCCACTCTTATCTGTTTCTTTCCATTCATGTCCTTCGACTCCAACTGCAGACTGGTTTCTGTACAAGTGGGTAGATAAACTTTTGCTACCTTCAGAATTTCAAAGAGTTTTTTCCAGTCAGCATCATCAAAACCTGCTATATAATACTGTTATTTTGTACTACGAGGGGCATTCATCCTTAGCGCAACAGTAGCGCTATCGCCTACCACACAGGGAGGCCTGGGTTCGATTCCCTGCAGGGGACTGGGTGTTGTGTCCCCTTCGTCATTATTTTCATCATCATTGATTTGCAAGTCGCCAAAGTGACGTCAACTAAAAAGACTTTCAATTAGGCGGCCGAACCCTGAAAGGGGATTCGTGGACAATAAATGCCATACGATCATTTCATTTTCATTTGTTAAGTAATGCAACCCTTTTTTCTGAAAGCAAATTGGTTTTATTCATGATTCCAGTACACCTTATTATTACCCACTCTTTCGGCTACAAAACCCTATTTTTCAACATAATCTCTGTACAATGCGACAGTCTTGCACCTCCTTACTGGGAGGGCTTGTATGCCCGCATGGTGCCCCACCACTGATTGACATTGAAGCCAACATCTTGCTACATCAGTACCATCCCCATCATCCTCTTACTGCTTGGTGTGGAGTGCATGCTTCTTTGGGATAAGTGGGTGGACGTCCGCAGGTGAGATCTGAGCTGCAAGGTGGATGAGAGAGAACAGTCCAGTTAAGTTTTGTAAGCTCATCTTGGGTGAGCAGACTTGCGTGAGGCCTTGCATTGTCATAGAGGAGGAGAAATTGGTTTGCATTTTTGTGGCGACAAACTCGTTGAGGTTGTGTCTTCAATTTCCTTGAGGGTAGCACAATGCACTTCTGAGTTCACAATAACTCTTTCAGAGTTCCAGGAGACTGACACCATGGCTTTACCAGCTGAGAGTGCAGCTTTGAACTTTTTTTCGGAGGAGAGGTGGTGTGGTGCCACTCCATCGGCTGCTGTTTAGTTTCCGGTTCGAAGTGATGAACTCATGTTTCATCACCTGTGATGATGATTGATAGAAAATTGTCATGGTCAGCCTCGTAAAATGCAATCAATTTCACACAGATGGTCCTTCTTTCCTCTCTTTAAGGTCTTCTGTTAGGCAGTGAGGGATCCAGCAGATGCACACAACTTTGAGTACCCCAACTGGTGGACGAGTGTCAGTGCTACCAACGGAGTTGTACAGTTCAGCAGTGAGATGTTTCATTGTGATCCATCAATCACTTCAAATGAAAGTAACCACACATTCCAAGAATCACAGCTGTGTGTGGCCGGCCTACAAGCGGAAGATTGGACAGTGTTGCGATGATGACAGACACCTCGCCCATTGACTCACTTTGCTTTTGTTCGCAGCCAGGTCTCTGTATATGTTCTGTAAGCACTGATGAATATCTGCAATATTCTGGTTTCTGCCAAGAGAAACTCAGTGTATGCTCTGTGTTTGGAATGCAATCCTGTTACAGGCACTGTTTTGAAGGCTACATATAGTGCTACTGCCTATGAGACTGTCATGAAACTATAGGAGCTGAAGTGGGAATAGTCCATAATGTCTCACAGCAAATTCCACATTTTTTTCAACCTAAATTGGGTGGGGGATATATATATCTTATTGAATGCCTCTCATAGTGTGCCGCAATTTTATTACGTAGATGGAAGATTGTGTTTAAAATACACTTTTACATATGATAATATCTTTAATTGTACTTTCTTTTATGTCTGATTGTGTGACAGATAATAAGCTTTGTTTTCTGTTGAGTATATGTATACTATTTACACTATCCGTGCCTTAGTGCTCAGTTACTTTTTGGTATTATAAAACATTAATTTGTTTAATTTTGGCAATGTTGAGCTCCACAGCTGGTTTATACTAATATTAATAATTTTTGAGGAACGTCATAGCTGTATTGATGTATTTATTGTGTCACAGCCAGTTTCATACGTGAGAAAAGCACCAGGATACCTGCAGTTAATCAAAAATTAATCAAGCTAAAAGCTATTTATAACAAACTAGGCAACTCACACTGCCAACATTCTTATAATATATCCTCACAGAATTGTTATATTTGAGGTCTAGTTGTCTTACGTAATGTTAGAGGCAAAATCTGGAAATGACATATAATCATTTTGCCAACCACATGGCGGTAACGTGGCCCGCAGTAAGTGCATGTGACACGAGCATTCTGTGTACACTAGTCTGTTGAGACAAGACACTCCTTGAGAGACATAAATTAATGAATATACTATGTGGCCTCTTTCATGTGCAATATATCAGTTGTGGGATCATTTCATAGCAAGGGAAAACTACAGCCGCAATTTTTACAAAGGACATGCAGATCTATTGTGTGGTTAAATGATAATGGCATCCTCTTAGGTAAAATATTCTTCAGGTAAAATAGACTCCCATTCAGATCTGCAGGTGGGGACTGCTCAGAAGGCATGTCATCATCAAGAGAAACAAAACTGGCATTCTACGGATTGGAGCATGAAATGTTAGATCCCATAATCAGGCAGATCAGTTAGAAAATTTAAAAAGGGATGGATAGGTTGAAGTTAGATATTGTGGGAATTAGTGAAGTTCGGTGTCAGGAGGAACAAGACTTCTGGTCAGGTGATTACAGGTTTATATATACAAAGAGAAATAGGGGTAACGCAGGAGGGGTTTAATATTGAGTAACAGATAGCAATGTAAGTAATGTACTATGAACAGCACAGTGAGTGCATTGCATAGCGAAGATAGATGCCAACTAGTTCCGCTGATTATGAGACTGAAGAAATGTATGATGAGATGAAAGAAATTATTCAGATAGTTAAAGGAGGTGAAAATTTAATTGTGATGGGGGAGTGGAATTCGATAGTAGGAAAAGAAAGACAAGGAAAAATCGTTGGTGAATATTGACTGGAGGAGGAAGCTGCCAGGTAGAATTTTGCACAGAGCATTATTTAATCATCACTAATACTTGGTTTAAGAATCATACACGGAAGAGATCTGGAGACACAAGAAGGTTTCAGATTAATTATGAAATGATTAGACAAAAATTTAGGAACCAAGTTTTAAATTGTATGAGATTTCTGGAGCCAGATGTGGACTCTGACCACAATTTATTGGTTATGAACTATAGATTAAAACTGAAGAAATTGGAAAAGGTTAGGAAATTGAGAAGATGGGACCTGGATAATTTGAAAGAACCAGAGGTTGTTGAGAGCTTTAGAGGGAGAATTAGGCAATGGTTGACTAGAACAGGAGAAAGGAATACAGTAGAAGACAAATGGATAGCTTTAAGAGATGAAATAGTGAAGGCAGCAGAGGGTCAAATAGGTAAAAAGACAAGACCTAGTGGAAATAATGAAGCAAGCGAAAGGGAACACAAATGTTTAAAAAAATGAGATTGACGGGAAGTGCAAAATGGCCAAGCAGGAATGGCTAGAGGACAAATGTAAGGATTTAGAAACATATTTCACTAGGAGAAAGATAGATACCGCCTACAGGAAAATTAAAGAGGCCTGTGGGGTAACAAGGAGCAGCTGTATGCATATCAAGAACTCAGATGGGAAACAAGTCCTAAGCAAAGAAGGGAAAGCTAAAAGGTGGAAGGAGTATATAGGACCAAAGAAGAGAAAACTGAAAGGTGGAAGGAGCATGTAGGAAGTCTACACAAAGAAGATGAACATGAAAGCAATATCATAGAAAGGGAAGTGGATGTGGATGAAGATAGATACAGAAATATGATACTGCGAGAAGAATTTGACAAGGCTCTGAAAGATCTAAGTTGAAACAAGGCCCCGGGAGTAGATTATATTTCGTCAGAATTACTGGTAGCCTTGTAAGAGCCAGCCATGAGAAAACTATTGCATCTGGAGTGCAAGATGTATAAGACAGGTGAAATACCTTCAGACTTCAAGAAGAATGTAGTAATTTCAATTCCAAAGAAAGCAGTTGTCGACAGGTGAGAAAATTACCAAACTATGAGTATAATAAGTCATGGTCGTGAAATACTGACACAAATTCTTTACCAAAGAATGGAGAAACTGATAGAACCAGACCTTGGAGATCAGTTGGATTCCAAAAAAATAAGATAGGTTAAGGAAAGACAAAGCTACAGTTATAGCATTTGTAGACTTAGAGAAAGTTTCTGAGAATATTGATTGGAATACTCTCTTTGCAATTTTGAAGGTAGCAGGTGTAAAATTCAGTGAATCAAACGTTACTTACAGCTTGTACAGATACCAGATGGCAATTATAAAAAGTCAGGGGGGCAGGAGAGGGAGGCAATGGCGAAAAGGGGAGTGGCACAGGGTTGTAGCCTCTCCCTGATGTTATTCAGTATGTCCGTTTAACAAGCAATAAAAGAAACCAAAGGCAAGTTTGGAGTAGGAATTAAATTTCGGGGGGGGGGGGGGGGGGGGGACTTTGAGGTGTGCCGATGACATTGCAGTTCTGTCAGAGACAGAAAAGCACTTGGAAGAGCAGTTGAACGGAATGGACAGTGCCTTGAAAGGATGGTATAAGATGAACATCAACAAAAGCAGAACAAGGATAATGGAATGTAATTAAATTAAGTCAGGTGATGCTGAGGGAATTAGATTAGGAAGTCAGACATTTAAAGTAGTAGATGAGTTTTGCTATTTAGGAAGCAACATAACTGATGATGGTTGAAATAGGGAGGATATAAAATGTAGACTGACAACGGCAAGAAAAGTTTTTCTGAAGAAGAGAAATTTGTTAATATCAAGTATCGAGTTAAGTGCCAGGAAGTCCTTTCTGAAAGTATTTACATGGAGTGTAGCCATGTATGGAGGTGAAACATAGATGATAAACAGTTTAGATGCAAAGAGAACAGAAGCTTTTGAAATGTGCTGCTACAGAAGAACGTTGAAGATCAGGTGGATTGATCATGTAACTAATGAGGAAGTGCTAAATAGAATTGGGGAGGCAAGAAATTTGTGGCACAACTTGATCAAAAGAAGGGATTGGTCGATAGGACACATTGTGGGACATCAAGGGATCACCAATTTTGTATTAGAGGGAAGTGTGGAGCGTAGAAATCGTAGAGGAAGACCAAGAATATGAATACAGCAAGCAGATTCATAAAGATGTACTGTATGTTGCAGTAGTTATTCGGAGATAAAGAGGCTCGTACAGGATAGAGTAGCCTGATGAGCTGCATCAAACTAGTCTTCAGATTGACAACAATGACAACAACAGTCATTACAAGTAGAGACTAACATTAAATATTGCAATGACATTAAAGAATAAAAAAGTAACATAATTATTTAAAACAGCTGCAAAAATTGATGCAAACAGAGATGAACAAAACAATTATCCATGGTAACTGCAATGGTCCACATTAAAAAGAGATACATGTGTTCAGATTCGAGCACATTGACTTTTTGTAGCTCGGAACATCCGTGCTTGACATTAAATTATTTCCAGAAGGTGTCAGCGCATTTATGGTGGACTTAAACACTGATGCAGTCGTGCTTATTCTGGAATCAACATGCTTAACCAACTGCTGACATTTTATAAAGGAATAAGAAATGTTTCTTGTGCAGCAAACCTCGTATGTTATCTCTATAGATACAATAACTTCTTCTATTTAAAACTTTACAACATAGGAAACATTACTTCAATGAACATATCATGTTCATACATAAAACTGACATAAATGACATTTCTAACAATTTCTTTTGTCTTGTCACACCACATGGTGTTATGGTGCCTGATTTTACTTAGTGGCGCATCCCCCTCTGCGGGTCAGGGGGTAAGAATGGGCCCGCGGTGTTCCTGCCTATCGTAAGGGGTGACTAAAAGGAGTCTCACATGTTTCGGCCTTTATGTGATGGTCCCCTGTAGGGTTTGACCTCCATACTTCCAAATTTTTCCAGAGAGCGAGCCAATTAGGGAAGGGCGCCTTACGTGGTACATTGTGTCCATAGTACATTGAGATCTGTAGCCCCCTTTCTCATTGTTGCATTGCAGTCCCACTCATTCTCCAGGATACATTCCTGGGTGCATTTTCCACCATGCAATATGCTGTGTCACTTCCTGCACCGACGATGACCATGGACTTCCTTGCATCTGATATCCAACATGGTAGCCAGTTCGCTGTGGTGGGGCCGCCATGTACCCTGTTGGTTGTAGCCCCCTGACAACACAGGGATCGCTGCTGATGCCTGCGCCGTTAACTCCCCACGTATGCCAAGGAGTAGATGCCATCTTCCTGGGGCATCGGGACTCCCAGCAATGGTCATCTTGCCAGGTGGCCCTTGATGTGGCTGGGGGGTGCCCGTGGGGAGGGCCCATCACATCCCAACACTCAATGTGCCCCGCCTCCTGTCTGTGCCAGCTGCGGAGAGCATCAGTCACCGTGCTCACCAGACTGCAGGATTTTACAGGAGGAGAGGGAAATCATGGAATATAAAACCCTGGACCGACTGACCTACACTGAGGCTAAGAGAAAATATGAGCGCTTATGTCCTGTGGTTATGACCTCCTCATACGCCGCTGCTATGGGAACAGTTGTAGCCCCATCCGTTGCACCAATTCCATTCAGCACTCAGAGCCGTAAGACTACACCTGACCCCTTGATGGTGGAGCACTTCCCTCCCTGTTGCTCCTGCACCACATACTTTGGGAGCTACACCCCCCACCCCCCTCCAACCATCGGGGACATCAATCCCCACTTCCCAGCAGGGGAAGTGTAAGTCTTCTTCGGCTCCTCTCGCCAGGAGGAAGGGGTCCCTTGGCTCCTTCCCTTCCCGGGTTCTGACCAGTGGAAAAGCAGACACCTGCCAGTGGCTGGAACATCCACAAGTAGCTGGTTGTAGGGCTTCACGGTCCTCCTCCGTCCCTGAGACTGACCCAGTGAAGCCCTCCCAGCCAGAACCACTGAAGGAACAGTGAGAAAAACAGAGAAAGAAGAAGGCACCCAAGAATCCAGACCTTGCGGTGGCATCCATACCACTACTCCCTACAAGCTCCCCATCTGAGGATGCGGTGGAGATTCTGGCGTCTGATGAGACCTGGATCTCGCTGGACCCTCAGATGCACTGGATGTCACTCGCACAGCTACTCAATTGGTGGCAGCTGGTGACCCTGCAGCGTAACCTGCCCCCTTGTGTGCTTCATGCCTTTCCAGCCTAATAATGATGTCATCCTCCAGTGGAATTGCAGTGGTTTTTTCCACCACCTTACTGAGCTCCGCCAACTCATCAGCCTTCACCCTTTCTTCTGCATTGCTCTCCAGGAAACTTGGTTTCCAGCGATACGAACCCTCGCTCTCCGTGGCTATCAGGGTTATTATAAGAATCGGGCGGCTTATGGGAGGGTATCTGGTGGAGTTTGCTTGTACGTCCTTAACTCTCTTTACAGTGAGTGTGTCCCTCTTCAAACACCTTTAGAGGCTGTCACTGTTCGGGTGTGGACGCCGCAAGCTATTGCTGTCTGCAGGCTCTATCTTCCACTGAATGGTGATGTCTCACAGCATGTATTGGCTGCACTGATAGTCCAACTGCCGCCACCTTTTCTGTTACTGGGTGACTTTAATGTCCATAACCCTTTGTGTGATGAATTGGTGGCAACAAGCCGAGGCACTGTCGTTGAGCAAAAGCACTGTCGTTGAGCAAGTGTTGGCACAGCTCGACCTTTCTCTCTTAAATGATGGTGCTTCCACAAATTTCAGTGTGGCGCATAGCACGTACTCAGCCATCGACCTTTCGGCCACTGGCATGTGCATGATGAATTGTGCGGAAGTGACCACTTTCCGATCTTTTTGTCACTGCCGCGGCATCACTTTTCTCGGCGCCTCCCCAGATGGGCTTTGAATAAAGCTGATTGGGACTCATTCGCCTCCATTGCGACTATTAAACCTCTTTCTCATGCCACCATTGATGTGTTGGTTCATACGGTCACCACCGGCACTGTTTCTGCACCGGAATCTGCAATTCCCTTTTCTTCTGGGTCCCCTCAGTGGAGGACTGTGCCTTGATGGTCCCCAGGCAGGGGACAACCGGGAGATCCGGGAAAAATCCGGGATTTTTTTCATCCGGGAGAAAACCGGGAAAAACCCGGGATATTTTTAGAATTCCGGGAATTTTTCATTGTTTTAGTTTTCAGTTAAATTTTTGTAATTTTGACTAGTAAGAACCGACACACTAACAAAGGATATTACTGTATCCCGCTACTGCAGAATAATACTTCAACAATAAAACATAAACGAGAGAAAAAACGAAAATAACTTAAATTGCAAAGGAAATGCGCCATATACGATGACGACACAAGTGCTCATGCAAGCGTCTGCCAATTGAAAATGTGTCAAAGGCTTTAGGAAGACTATGCAGTGCTTCATAACAACAAATTGCCTCCAATGAGCGTGAAGTCGCAACTGTTTACATTCGATTTGTTTTAGCAGTTAACGCGCGGGCTCATGCGCAGTAGAGTCACGTTTGAGTAGTAGATTCTCCCGCTTCTATCAACAGGATTGTGGCTGTTGGCTGTGCAAGCAGTCGCAGCAAGCAGCTAGATACTACCGGGAAAAGGGGGCGCCAAATTCATATTCTTGAGGGAAAAAAAACTTGTTTTACAAAGCACCTAGCATCCAGCGCACGTTTGCCTATCAATTAGTCGTATGATTTTGAAACGCTTCTCTGTTGGTTTTTGAACATTCTTGAACACATTTTAAGTTGATTTCTGAATGAATCATAAGCTGACTTTTGAATGCATGCATAGTGTACGTGATGTCTCTGTCAGGAGAATCCTCGTCGCATCTAGAAATAAACTTTCCACAGACAAACGGGCTATACGAGCTGAGTGGAGTAAAGCCGAATGGATGAATGGCAATTGCTGTCTGATTATGTGGCTGATTGGGTGTGCGAATGATCAGCGTTGTTATAATTACTAGGAAATCCATAGATTCAAACTATCAGAATGGAAATAAATGACTGACAGGAATAACAGGTGAGAAAGATTATGTATTATCTTCTCGGTGTGTCCAAGAAAATGAAGTTTTGACAGAAAATGTTTGGCCAGATCGCTACACTAGTAAGGACCAGTAGTACAGTCCCCGGCTACCAGCCGCTTAAGTTCTATTCTGGAAGTAACACGGAAAATGTGTTGTGCGAACACGTAATAATGCCTAACTGGAGAATAATTGCGGGAGAACTAAACCAGTGATTCTGGCAGGGTTAGTGAAGTTAATCGGTGAACAAATTTTGACAGTGGCAGCAATAGCTACAGAATTGGTGATGACAGGATTGTTTGTTAGAACGAGGACGGAGAAGAAATGAGGACATCACACAAATTATGGAAGAATAAGACGATTCCAAATTTATATAAAAATTTCGTAATACTAGTTTTCGATCTCATGCTAGAGAAGCTGGTGCGTATGAATGAAACGTGAAACTGTTTCCTAACATAAAGCTTTCTGCTTGTAGTAGGCCTAATAGGCATTTGATATTGATACTTATTGGATTATATTCTGTCGTGTTATAAAAATGACCATTTGTGCCAAAACAGTCTCGTTTATTTGGTGTGTTATAAAATTGCTGCCGTATTAGAAAGGCCTATTTTGTTTTATCTAGCAGACAGTGACAAAATAGACGTAATCAGATCGAGAAACCACACCAGTCTTGGGTATTGTTTGTATTAACAGCTTTTTCAGTATTAGATAACTACATTTCGATTTTCCATGTAGCAAAACGTTTGACAAACTTTGATGAGGTAAAAGATTCTTTCACAGAAAGGAAAACACGCCACGTAAAGCTGTAGCAAGATTAGAGAGAAAAAAATGCTAGGAGCTAAGGCTTGAAGAAATGTGTAATTTCTTGCTTATCTCTTGTCAGTACTATTTTTAATTTTATGTCACACAAAACAGCAAGTTATTAACTAATGGGCAATGAAGAGTTCAGATTTTCCGAAGAGTTCTTGTTCTCTCGATTACAAATAATCCCATCCGCTATTAATTGCGAGATTTTTTTTTTAAGAGAGGCATGCTGTCAAACCGGCCGACTGGGAGCAGGAGAGGCACCACAGGACATTTCAATTTCCACTCTCCTGAATATAGTTTGGACGTGCGGTAGAAAAATGCTTTATGAAGAGGCATGGAACTGCACTTGGGCATACTTAAGACCAAATAATATGTCTTACAGTTCCTCGGATACATACGTTTTATGTTTCAGACTTTTCAGAAAGATGTGCGCTACAAGATGAACATATTTTGAAAATTCGATTTTTTTTAGTATTGACCCGGTTCGCAAATGTCGTAGATCCGGGGCTGATGCGCAGAGCAATCTGAGCTATAGTGGGTAGTCTCCATGTGACCCGTGTTTACGTTCAGTGATTTTGCTGTTTCCCCTTCGTTTACTCTCACGTCAAACGAAAACAAAACGGTTATCCGTGGCCGGGAGCTATCAAGTGAATTAAAACACATTCACATAATTACTAAAGGCTGAAATATGTCATTAGTTTCAGATTTTATTTTATTTCCACCTTTCTGACAGTCAAGCATTAATCGCCTTGCGGAACAATGAAGTTATTTTTGTCTGTTTGCTAAAGAAATTTGACTTTTGCTAATCTTTTCCGCAGGGGCAGTCAATGTAATTGAAACGAAATGTTTAATTCCACAGTACTGGGTAATTTCAACTGTTCGCTGCATTTCAAGTGCACGTTTTCATTTTCTAGCACGTATGGCATTATGCCATAATAAATAACCAAACATGATATAATACAGTACTGGTGCTCCAAGAAAATTTACATCCTGAAAACCACACTTAAAACCTTAATATCAGGTCGGGGTCTACGGTAGTTCATTGGGAATCTGGACATATGAGTGTGCCTTTAAGTATGCACTTTAAATGTGCACATTTTAATACGGTTCACGAAATTCCGATGCTCTTGCAGTATCATCTTTCATTGATGATCTTTTACACGTACATACATACGGGCTTCCTACGTCATGATATCTACCCAAGCGCGGTGTCGCCTGTTACCTGAGCTCTCTGGCAAATGCTGAAACGAACCTATTTGTAACAGGTCGCGGGAAAATATTACGATTGCTGGTTTGAAAAGTGTTAGTTTCAAAGTAAATATCCTTTTACGTAAGTTGAACTACGTACAAGAATGGACCGTGAATTTATTAAATCACAAAGCGTTTGACTCTCATTTCAAAATCAGCTGTCGGATGACGAGCCATTTGGAAGCATTTCGAACCCTCAAACCCTGAAGATCAGGCATTTATGTCATTATTAAAAATTTTACAGGCACATTTGTATGATATCTCTTAAAGTAAAAAAGATCAACAGTATATGCGAAAGCTTGGCTTCTCTTGCAGCTTGAGACCAATATTTTATGTGAAAGCTTTTCTTTTCTTGTAACAACACTATGTATATTAATTTAAACTATTAACTTTCCCTGTTTGGCGCACTACTTAACACTGATGTTGCTATTGACTGACTACATCACGTGTCCTATGCTCTGAATATCCGCTGTCATCGGCTGGCGAGATCACGTGACATGAGTTACGAACGGCTTACAAAAGCACATCGAAATCTCGATTTCAATGGTTCAGAAAGTAACATGTGGTGTTCGGTGGAATTCCAATGTATGTTTTCGTAATACGAAAATACGCAGCGTACATGTTGCTGCACATCAAAGATATTTCCAAAAAGTGTCTTTTTCTCTGAGTTTCGTTTTCTAAAGTGCCAGGAAATTGTACGCCCGTGTACAAAACCATAACCATTCAAAGGAGTGATAGGGGAAAATCTACTGTCACCCGGGAGAAAGTGTGTTTTTAACCGGGAAAAATCCGGGAATTTTTTTTCCTTGTCCACATAGACACCCTGCCAGGGATTGCTGAGGCGATTCGTGATTGCAGGCAAGCCCTCCAATGTCATAAGCAGCACCCATCACTGGACCACCTAATTGCCTTTAAGCGGCTCCGTGCCCGAGCCCGACGCCTTATTCGCTGACAGAAGCAGGAGTGTTGGGACAGGTGTGTCTCCACCATTGGCATCTGTACCTCTCCATTGCAGGTTTGGACCAATATTAGGCGACTCTTTGGCTGTCGGACCCCTGTCAGCATTCCTGGGCTTTCCCTGAATGGAGCAGTCTGTATTGACTCAGACATGAATACAGAAATCTTAGCGGAGCACTTCCACGAATTACCCGCTGGCCTTCCACTACCTGAAAGAGCGGTTGGAACGTTGGAGCCTTTCATTCCATATGTGTCACCCTGAATCGTACAGTGCTCCAAAGTGCCCTAGCTGATTGCCCTGATACAGTTCCTGGGCCGGATCGCATCCACTATCAGATGCTCAAACTCCTCTCGGTGAACTGCCAGCAATGCCTCCTACACCTTCTCAGCTGTATCTGGCTTGAGGGTGAGTTCCCATCACAATGGCGGGAAAGCATCGTCATCCCCGTGTTGAAACCTGGCAAGAACCCACTGGAGGTGGATAGCTACCGCCCCATTAGCCTCACCAACATTCCGTGCAAGTTGCTCGAATGCACGGTGAGGTGGAGGTTGAGTTGGCTACTTGAGTCTCGGGGTCTTCTGGCTCCGTCCCAGGGTGGGTTCTGTAAGGGCCGCTCTGCCACTGATAATCTGGTCTGCCTGGAGTCTGCCAGGCGTACGGCATTTGCCCGCCATCAGCATCTGGTAGCCGTCTTTTTTGACATGCAGAAGGCAAACGATACAACATGACGACATCATATCCTCACCATGCTGCATGGGTGGGGTCTTGGGTGCCCACTTTCAATTTTTATTCAAAATTTTCTGTCGCTGTGTTCCTTCCGCGTGAAAGTTGGGCCTCCCATAGTTCCTCCCGAGTCCAGGAGAATGGGGTTCCGCAAGGCTCTGTCTTGAGTGTCTGCATCTTTTTAGTTGCTATCAATTGGCTAGTTGCAGCTGTTGGAATGTCTGTATCAGCTTATTTGTATGCTGGTGACTTTTGCCTGTACTATAGCTCCACTGGCATTGCAGTTGCTGAACGGCAGCTGCAGGGCACTATCCACAAGGCACAGTCTTGGGCCATATCGCGCGGCTTCCAGTTTTTGGCCGTCAAGACTTGGGTCTTGCATTTCTGCCGGCATCGCACTGTTCACCATGAGCCACGGCTTTATTTTGACGGCGCACCTCTTGCTGTGGTGGAGCTGCATCGGTTTTTGGGATTGCTTTTTGATGTCCGGTTGACTTGGCTCCCTCATATTCGGCAGCTTAAACAAACTTGCTGGCGGCATTTTAATGCTCTACATTGCTCGAGTCACACCAGCTGGGGCGCCGGTTGGTCTACCCTCCATTGCGGATCTGGCACCAACGACTACTGACCGCTTATGCTGCACATGTTTGTAGCTTGCCCAGGCATCCAAATTACCATCTCCTGTTCCCCAACTCGGTCATCCACCTTCCAGAACCATGGCCCCAGTCAGGGTTTACGATCATGGTTCGCATCCAGGCTCTTCTCTCTGGGCTTGAGTTTTTCCCACTCCCACCTCTTTTCCAGGCCCATATACATATACCCCGTGGTGTGTGCCCTTCGGCTGGATTTGGCTTAGGGCCCAAAGGACTCAGTCCCTTCCGTGGCCATCCGCTGCCGCTTTCTTTCTATCCTTGCCGCATTTCACGGCTCTGACATGGTCTATACTGATGGTTCAGTGGTTGCTGGTCGAGTTGGTTATGCTCTTACTCTTGGAGATCATTCTGAACAATTCTTATTGCTGGTTGGCATCAGTGTTTTCACTGCAGAGCTGGTCACCATCTCTCGCACCCTAGAGTATATCCACTCCTACTCAGGTGACTCCTTTGTCATATGTAGCGACTCCCAGAGTGGTTTACGAGCTATCGACCAGTGTTTTCCTCACTCCCATCTGGTGATGGCTATCCAGGAGTCCCTACATACTCTTGCCCGTTGCAGCTGCTCTGTGGTCTTTGTGTGGACCCCAGGTCATGTAGGCATCCTGGGTAATGAAAAAGTTGACATGCTGGCTATATAGGCTGTCAATGCACTGGCCCTGTAGATTGGCCTTTCAGAGTGTGATCTCCAGTCAGTTTTGCGGCAGAAGGTGCTTCGTACCTGGAGTGCTGAATGGTGCACCCTGCCTTCCTTCCAACAAACTTCGGGTCCTCAAGGAGACTACCGGTATGTGGTGCTCCTCCTTGCCTCTCACAAGGACTCCGTTGCACTCTGTCGGCTATGCATTGGCCACACCTGGCTGACACATGGTTATTTATTGTGCTGCGATGACCCACCTCTCTGTCACTGTGGTTCAGTGTTGACAGTGGTCCCCATTTTGTTGAACTGTCTGCCTTTAACTGCGCTCAGGCAGATGATGCTGCAATGATGGGTTAACTTTGAGTTTTATTCATGCTGGGGGCTTTTATCACTTGATCTGAGGGTTTGTGTCCTTTTTTTTTTTTTCATTGGGTGTGGCCTTTGGCCTACGATTTTAGATTGGTGCTTTTAGTGAGTCTCTTGGTGGTTGGCTTTTCCTCTTTTTGTTACCATGGTCGGCCAACCACTGTAAAACAGTGTGTTTTTTAATTTCTCCTTTCTGGTCTTTGTCTATGTCTTTCTTGTTCTGTGTCGACCCTTGTGGTCTGCGTTGCTCGTTGCTTGTTTTTCTTCTTCTTTGTGGGTGTTTCTGACCATGGGAAAAGGGACCAATGGCCTTTGTAGTCTGGTCCCTTCAACCCCCACAAACCAACCAACTGGTGGCGCATCATGCTTCTCCAACTTGGGCTGATGACTTAAAGGGACTGGTCCATGAGTACCATGGGAAACCTTGAAAAAATTGCCAGTTTTCTAAACAGTGTAACTCAGTGACGAAGATTTGGGAGTCCATATAATGCTTACCATCTTTTAAGACATGTTTCGGGAACATATTTATTTATGAACCACAGCTTTATCTCTTTCACTTTTTTTAATTGTATTTTTTGTTGCAAGTGAAATAAACCATGCTAATTATTTATGTACATCATAGGTACATAGGTACACATTACTCAAAATGCAAACAAAGTTGAAGTTTTATTTTTTTCCTGTAAAATCTTTACACTGTTATCTTTAAAGAAGACTATTGAAAAGATGGTGCTGTCATAAATTGTGGAACAAAACAATTTTAAGTATAATTATCAAAACTATTGAAAATGAATTCAGGGTTTTTCTTCAAAAAAGCATTTTATTTTCAAAGTTAAGTCACAATAGTAGTCTACTTTTTAGCTCAGCATGTTTTAAGACCTTATACAAAATTTCAGCTTTTTTTTAGCCAAAGGGTACCAGAACATGAGATAATTTAACTTTCGGGAAATTCAAGTTAAAGTTAAAACCTGCTTTTTCTATTAAAATTGCATGTCACTAATGCATCCCAGGTCCATATTCATCTTGTTTCCTGTGTTGTTCTTCCTCCCTTCTCTTTTTCACATTTCTTGTTCTCATTCTTGCTTCTTTGATGGCTGCCAAAACTTGTTTTTCTGCTTCAAAGAGTGACCTTTGGTCAATGGCTATTAGAGCTCTATGCATATTTAGTCCACCAGGCACTCCAGTCAGTTCCATAACATTAAGACTTGACACTGCGCCATCATTGAAACATAGAACAGCATCTAGCACACCTATTTTTGAAGTATTTAGTCCTACTAGAACAGTTTTTCATATCCGTTCCCATGTACAATTGTTGAAACTTTCATTTGGATTTTGAGCCCTACCATGTAAACATTTCTCTAACAATCTTGTGTCACTAACATTCCTATATGTAGGTCTTATAACTTCCATTATAGCAAATGGCAAAGAATGTTTATGGTTGTAGATATCTCCTTGAGTAACAGCCTTCTGGTAGCTACACCATAAATCACTGCCCGGTTGGCAGAGTGCATGACATGGGTTGTCATGTGTGGAGGATTTATGAAAGAAGGTAGCACATACTGCCTTTTTCATTCCCTCAAGGTCATTTCTATTTTGTCTTATGGCTTGTCAATAATAATACTGCATCCTGTGTATTTCTTCGCCTGTAAGCCAACCCGTCCACTAATGCACTTACCATCAGCTAATTTCTTTCCCTTCAAATTCCTCTTCAAGTTCCTCTGTCTTGTACCTAACCTTTTCTGAATATGTCCATCACATTCCATTTTTTCAATTTTTGCATCAGCATAAGGTTTGGATTCACAAATTTTTGGTACCCTTTATAGCTCCCATCTCCTAGGTGAGATGTATATATCACACCATATTTCTCTGCAGACCTGTGGAAGATCTTCACATCACCTTCAGATTCCATCCCTCCACTATAACCACTACAATTAATCAAACATTTATGATTTTCAGTTCCACTAGTACAGCCGTGGCAGTACTGGGTAATACATTCCACATCAGTGACTTTACTATTGTCCAAGGAGATAGCTGTCACTACACCATTTAGGGAACTATGGCGTCTTTGTTGCTAGGATGCATCCAGGGCTGCAGACATACATGTATTGCTGTCATTCATGTTTACACTTTCCTGAACAGCATTTTTCATACTATCATTTGCTACTTCTAAAGACTGTAGATAATTTTATTGTGTGTGTCAAACCTTGTAGATGGAGGTAAGTCCATAAGTTTAATATTTGTGTTATACACTCTATTTAGTTACGCCACAAATATAGTGACATTCGCTTCAATCACAACAATTACAATTCTTGATTATGATGCACAACCTCTTCTAGCACGTATCTCCTCAGCTACCTTCACACCACTATTGCCACATTTCTTGCACTGCAAAGCTTAATTTATTAGTTCAGATAGAGCAGACAGTTCAACAATAACACAACCTGAATCAATAGTTGGCATCTCTACAGAGCTATTACAAATGATTGAAGCGATTTCATAAATTCACTGTAGCTCCATTCATTGACATATGGTCATGACACACTACAGATACGTAGAAAAACTCAAAGTTTTGTTCGGCTGAAGCTGCACTTCAGGTTTCTGCCGCCAGAGCACTCGAGAGCGCAGTGAGACAAAATGGCGACAGGAGCCGAGAAAGCGTATGTCGTGCTTGAAATGCACTCACATCAGTCAGTCATAACAGTGCAACGACACTTCAGGACGAAGTTCAACAAAGATCCACCAACTGCTAACTCCATTCGGCGATGGTATGCGCAGTTTAAAGCTTCTGGATGCCTCTGTAAGAGGGGGAAATCAACGGGTCGGCCTGTAGTGAGCGAAGAAATGGTTGAACGCGTGCGGGCAAGTTTCACGCGTAGCCCGCGGAAGTCGACGAATAAAGCAAGCAGGGAGCTAAACGTACCACAGCTGACGGTTTGGAAAATCTTACGGAAAAGGCTAAAGCAGAAGCCTTACCGTTTACAATTGCTACAAGCCCTGACACCCTATGACAAAGTCAAACGCTTTGAATTTTCGGCACGGTTGCAACAGCTCATGGAAGAGGATGCGTTCAGTGCGAAACTTGTTTTCAGTGATGAAGCAACTTTTTCTCTTAATGGTGAAGTGAACAGACACAATGTGCAAATCTGGGCGGTAGAGAATCCTCACGCATTCGTGCAGCAAATTCGCAATTCACCAAAAGTTAACGTGTTTTGTGCAATCTCACGGTTTAAAGTTTACGGCCCCTTTTTCTTCTGCGAAAAAAACGTTACAGGACACGTGTATCTGGACATGCTGGAAAATTGGCTCATGCCACAACTGGAGACCGACAGCGCCGACTTCATCTTTCAACAGGATGGTGCTCCACCGCACTTCCATTATGATGATCGGCATTTCTTAAACTGTAGATTGGAAAACCGATGGATCGGTCGTGGTGATCATGATCAGCAATTCATGTCATGGCCTCCACGCTCTCCCGACTTAACCCCATGCGATTTCTTTCTGTGGGGTTATGTGAAAGATTCAGTGTTTAAACCTCCTCTACCAAGAAATGTGCCAGAACTGTGAGCTCGCATCAACGATGCTTTCGAACTCATTGATGGGGACATGCTGCGCCGAGTGTAGGAGGAACTTGATTATCGGTTTGATGTCTGCCGAATCACTAAAGGGGCACATATCGAACATTTGTGAATGCCTAAAAAAACTTTTTGAGTTTTTATATGTGTGTGCAAAGCATTGTGAAAATATCTCAAATAATAAAGTTATTGTAGAGCTGTGAAATTGCTTCAATCATTTGTAATAACCCTGTATATCATCAGCCCATTGTCCAAACATTTCTGTTTTAGCTTCAAAGCACTTGGAGTAGTTAAAACTGATTCAGGTGTTGTATCATGTTGTATTTCAGTATTCGCAGAGTTAATCCATTTGGTGTACTGATTTCGATAAAATTTATGTAACACCGAACTTCTTAATTCTTTCCATTGCTTTCAAGTGGAATAAGAAACTCATGCACACAATTTTCATTGTAAATAAAATATTCGCACCAAAATAACAACAAACAATGACGAAATTTTCTGTATAAACAAAAGATAAGTAAATCTTTCGCAGGTTAGCCATCTTAAGGGACTAAAAAATCACATAAACAAAACAAATGGGAGCAAAACTTTATTTTTAAAAGAGCTGATTGAGTGCCATAGGGACATTGTGGTGCGTGCAGCCACTTCTAAATTCCTCTAATTTTCATACTTTCTGTGGTCCATTTTCCTGAAAGTAAACTTTTTCTTGTTCAGAAAATTACAGAGAATTTTTTAAGACAAACATTTAAAAAATCGATTTTTTGACAGTTATTGACATAAAAGTCCCTTTAAAAAGAAACACAAAGCTCATTTACTTACTAGAGCTCATGGTCATAATATGATTGGCACTCCACATGGAAGACATTCAGCATCGCTCTGTACACTTGTCACATGCAAAACAGATAGCAAAAATGCCTAAATGGCTTCATACTCTTAATTACTGATTCATTATAGAATTTAGTCACTATCATTCATCAGCAAAGTATAATTGTGGAATATGTTTTTATGCTCACATATCATAACATTTTTGAAGAATGTAAATCATCTTTGTACAAATAAACATGAAACTGAAAAACCGAGATCTTTTGAAACTTGGCTCTCTCGCTCTCTGATATCCACAATGTGTTTAGACCTTAGCCTTCAGGTTGATGCCAAGTTCCTTGACTTCAGAAAGACATCTGATACAGACCTGCACTGTCGTTTACTGAAAACAGTTTGTGCCTACCAAGTATCTAACCAGTTTTTTGACTGGATTAAAGACTTCCCTGCAGGTAGAACACAACACATCACTTTAAACAGAACAATACTGACATGTGTAAAGGTAATTTCAAAATTACCCCAATGAAGTGGGATAGTATGGTTACTGTTTACAGTATACATAAACGATCTAGTCTATAACATTACAAGCTCCATCAGGGTGTTTATTGGTGATGTGGTTGCCTGTGAGAAGGCAGCAATATCGAAATATGGGTGTAGATATAGATTGGGGAAAGGGGCCATCTTATTATCAGTACAGAGTTCAGTGAACAGGAATCTCCATCCAGGGGTTTGTTAGAAATGCCAGCTAATATTCATAGTTTACTGATCTTTCTTTTACTTTCTGGTAAATGTTTGAGAACACTTCTTTCTGACCACACTTCACACTCTGAAAGTTATTCTGTACATTTGGCTTCACTGCACTGGTCATGGGAAATTCTGTGAATGTTTTGCTGCTTGCTATGGAGATACGATAGTAAAAATTAAAATATTGATATTACAGACAGTGAATCCACATGATAAAACTGAGGATTGTTGTTCTCATGTAAAATCTGTGAGTAATAGTGCCACATTTGATGAACTGTGAAAGAAATGACAAGGACTAAAAATTACTTTTCAGGCAACGAAAATTTAGTGATGAATTGGATGAACATAGGTAGTTCCAAAACGATGTAAAAGTTGAGCGCAAACAACAGCGATGTTACATATGCACATTTTGAGCTTTTTTCTGAGGCCAGACAGAAGTCATTACGAGTCAGTGATACCATTTTGCATGACTGGGCTTTAGGTGTTTCTAATGATATAGGAGGAAAAGAATGTATATCATCTAAAATTTGAAGTATTCATGTAAAAAAACCCGTGTAAAATCATGTCTACAATAATAGCAAAATTTCTATTGAAAAATATGTCGGAAAAGGGTATCAACAATGTAGGAAGAGACAGATTCCTACTTACTGTAAAGAATACATGTCAAGTTGCTGGGAGACAGGCACAAATTAAAAAAAAAAAAAACCCTCACATAAAGCTTTCAGCTACAGCCCTCGCCAGTAAAACCACACACACACACACACACACACACACACACACACACACACACAAAACTGCCACTCCAGCATCTTGGGCTGGAATGCAGCACGGCATAGGATGCAAGCAGCAATCTAGAGGGGACGAGGGAGTGGAAAGGACAAATGCTGTATGGTGGAGTGTGCATGTACTAGACTGCGTACAGGTGCAATACCAGGAGGTTATGGGGTAGGGAGGTGGGGAAAAACGGAACAAAGAAGGAGAGGAGTGCGGAAAAATGAGCGAATGCATTGGCAGAGGGCTGCAAATAAACAGGGTGGGAGATGAGAACGGGGAGGAGATAATAGGACAGAGGGGTTGGAAACTGTTGGGTGGAGGATGTGGGGACAGTATATTACCATTTGTTGAGGCCAGGATAATTATGGGAGCAGAAAATGTGTTGTAAGGATAACTCCCATCTGTGCAGTTCAGAAAACTTGTTGGTGGAGGGGAGGATCGAGATGGCTCAGGTAGTGAAGCAGCCATTGAAATCAAGGGACACATGTTCAGCTGCATGCTGTGCCACAGGGTTGTCTACTTAACTCTCGGCCACCGTTTGGCAGTGACCGTTCATCCTGGTGGACAGCTGGTTGGTAATCATACCAATAATAAAAAGCTGTGCAATGGTTGCAGTGAAGCTGGTAAATGACATGGCTCATGGCTGCTTTCACAGGTGCCCCAGTCCCTCTTGGGATAGGATTAACCTGTGACAGGACTGGAAAAGGAAATGCTGGGAGGGTGAATTGGGAAGGTTTTGCACCTGGTTTGGGATTGGGAATGGCATAGGGATGGACTAGGATGTTTGGTGGTTTGGTGGGTGATGGAACACCACTTTAGGAGGGGTGAGATTTCAGGCACAGTGATAGGTAATCGAAGTCCTGGCGGCAAATGTGGTTCAGTTGTTCCAATCTGGGGTGGTACTGGGTGATGAAGGGGACACTCCTTAGCGGCTGGTTCTTGGGGTGGCTGGAGGATTGGGGATGTGTGGGGAATGGCATGGGAGATCTGTTTGCAGACTAGGTCTGGGGGATTGTGGCTGTCTGTGAAGGCCTTGGTGAGACCCTCAGTATACTGAGCGAGGAACTTTTTCTCAGCGCAAAAATGCCGTCACCAGGTAGCCAGACTACGGGAGGGATTTTTTGGTGTGAAATGGGTGCCAGCTCTCAGATTGCAGGTACTGTTGGTGTTGGTGGGTTTAATTTGGACCGGGGACAATCTCAACATGTAGGAAGGTGGCACGCCGGGTTTAGGAGAACCATGTGGAGTGGATGGGAGAGAATGTGTTGAGGTTGTGAAGGAACAAAGATACGGTGTCTTGGCCCTGAGTTCGTTGATGATAACTTCGTGATCTGGAAAGTAACAATCTGTCTCTTCCTACATTGTTGATATTCCTACGTGGAGTTTCCAACATTTGGAAAAGGTTATTATTCAAAATGAACTGCTCTTAGCAAAGAGCAAAGAATAATATCACTAGTTTTAGTGAATCTTGCATGTACAATGAAAATCAGTCTAGTTTTGAAAAAGTCAGGTGCACTAGCAGCAGCTTTTAATCCATTTGAATGTGCTTACTGTAGTGATACATTGATCTCTTCCTACAATTGTTAACTCTCTCCCCCCTCCACACACACACACACACACACACACACACACACACACACACACACACACCGCTTCACTCCACTCCATTAACAAGCTGATCAATCATTCCATTCTTTTAGTCAAAATGTGCCATAATATTTTTCCCCAGTATGACTGTGTGTCTTCATTAGTTACATGATCTCCCTATCTAATCTTGAACATTCTCTTGGAGAATCACATTTCAAAAAGCTTCTATTCTCTTCTTGTCTGAACTGTTTATATCCATATTGCCATTCCATACAAAGCTAGTCTCCAGACAAATACCTTCAAGAAAGACTTGCTAATACTTAAATTTATTTTCAGTCTTCTTTTTCAGAAATGTTTTTATTACTAACAAAATGTAACTGTTATTTCCCTGTGTCTCAGGCACTTGTATAGAAAGTGATTGTCTTATTACCATCACCATTCTCTGTTTCTTTTTCTGTTGTGTTCATTGCTGTTTGACTAATACCCCACCTCCATTTCCCATTTGCCTAAGTAAAAAAACTCAGATCCACATAGATGGAAACTAAAGCTGTGTGTGAGATTGTTTAGGCAATACTCACTTTCAGGGGTGGGCATAAAATGCTAATTGGATCCTTCAGTTTTCTCTGCCTCGTGATGACTGGGTTTTGTGTGCTGTCCTTAGGTTAGTTAGGTTTAAGTAGTTCTAAGTTCTAGGGGACTGATGACCATAGATGTTAAGTCCCATAGTGCTCAGAGCCATTTGAACCATTTGATCCTTCAGTTGCTCACCTGACTCATTTCCTGATGTAAACAAAAACTTCAGAGAAAATCACAGTTCACTTGTATGTAAGTTCCTCAATCATACTATAATCATGAGTGGAGACTTTAATCATCCAAAATTTACAGAATTAGTTTTGTCAGTGGTGATTGTGTTAATACATCATGTGGAACATTACTAAATGCCTTGTCTGAAAGCTACCTAAAAATGGATAGTTAGGAACCCCACTCGTGATGGAAATATATTGGATCTAATGGCAACAAATATACCTGACCTCTTTGAGGATGACCACATTCAAACTGGTATCAGTGACAGTGATGCGGTTATGGCAGCAATGATTACCATAGTACAAAGGACAGTTAAAACAAGCAGGAAGATATATATGTTCAGTAAACTAGATAAAAAATCAAGAGCATCATATCTCAATGAGGAACTTGAAACTTTCATCACAGGGCGGGAAATGTAGAGGAACTGTGGCTCAAGTTTAAAGAATATTTGATAATTCATTGGATAGATATGTATGTAATAGAGCAGTCCATAATTGGGGGGAACCTCCATGGTATACAGCCATTGTCAAGAAATTTCTAAAGAAACAGATATTACTATGTAATGTGTGTAAAACAAAATGTAGGGCTGTAAACAGAGAGATAGTGAATGAAATACATTTGACTGTCAAGAGAACAGTGCGTAATGCCTGCAGTGGCTGCTGCAACAAAATATTGTTAAATAATTTTTCACAAAACCCAAAGAAATTTGCAGGTCACTGTTTGCCACATTTTATTAGACTGTGTTTTATTTTCAGACCAGAGTGCAGTGACAGATTTGCCAACAGATCAGCCTCTATTTTAAGTGATTTTTAAACAAAAAATGGTTAGAGTTTTAAGGTTTTGTGATTTGTCCAATGTGTTTCATAACATTTTAGGGAGATGCTCTTGATGTGTTAACAAGGTGACTGGTTCACCCTTGTTTTTCCATAAGTGTCATTTCCTTGTGCCTTTCTTTTACCTCCTGTGTTGTCATTTTACTTATGTTTCAATCCCTGGTATAACAGCTTTCACCCTTTCTCCATTGTCTTAAGGTGTGTAATACAGAATGATTGTGCGAGTACACACACACACACACACACACACACACACACACACACACACACACACACAGAGAGAGAGAGAGAGAGAGAGAGAGAGAGAGAGAGAGAGAGAGAGAGAAGAGAGAGATTCATCAGTCACATTGTTGAACTTTGCTGTGGCATAACCTATAATGAGAGAAACATGAGAGTAACAGTGCACAGTACTGTAAGATCGCAAGAGTTAGTAACACTGTCCAATTAAATACTGGTTAACAAACACACGTGAACCTGAGGTGTGACACAGCTAATACAGATACAGCATAGTTTTTACATGTGTAGCTTTAAACCCAAACTTTAGCATAAATGTTGTAATTGCATTAGACAGGCACAGACTTTAATGCAAATCTACATCATGATGTGACACTGAAGTTACCTGGTTGCAGACCTTTACCGAAATCGACATAGTTATAAAGGGTGAAAATTATTTAAACTGACAAACTCTCTGAGGTTACACGGGACACCAAAACATATATTTTTATCTGACACCATATGGTTCTGTGAGGATGTTTTTTTACGGGTAGAGGGAGTTTTCTCTGGTTTAAACTTAAACCAACAAAATCTGGGAGGTTGCAAGGGACACTGAAACACTTTTTCTAATATGAAACTTCCTGGCAGATTAATCCTGCCCTAAATCCCCAGCTGGTTCTGAATGACCAATGGCAACTGAGCAAATCACTACTCTTAAACTTTACAAAATACAGTAAACCTGAAGCTAACCACAAAGTGTCCCAATAGTAAACAAATTCACACCCAAATATAATGTAATATCCCTTATGTGTTTACATTCCTAACGGTAACTCAACTGTAACAATGTAATATTTGGTATTTATTAATGCACAATTTTTCTAATAACAAAATATAATCCCCAAAGAAAAAATTGCTATTGTACAGCCAACAATTAGTGTCCAGTGCAACTGTTCACAACAGACACAAAAAAATTGTAATTTTGTAATAATGTGTATTCTAAATAATTGTAATTGTTGTCCTACTTGGTACAGACAAACCAAAAAATTTGATGTATTATGTTAAAGAACAGTTTTACAGAACAAAAAGTCAAAAGACCTGTTTGACAATTCCAAAGACAACACCACAACTAAAGATCATATGTAAGTGCATTGTATCTTAGTCGAGAATGTTTGGTTTGTAAAAACACAAGCTCCTTGTAAACAATAGCCAGTAGTTATCTGAAGATGGACTAATAACCCGAAAACTAGTTCATACAAATAAAAATCAGTTGAACAAAAACCCGCATAAGTGTTATTCAACCCTATATTTGGAAATGTTATATCAAGAAACGAGGGAAGAATCCATAAATAAGTTAAAAAAATGTTTTGTACATCAGTCTCGCCTCACTGGTTGGAGAGCCCTGCGAATGTTTGCCAATTGAAGCTGTCAACAGAAAAAGCATGTGAAATTGTGTTTAAACTTTTAAATGAACATGTAAATAGTGCAGACTAATGGTTATATACAACGGAAACACTTCATATTGCAGACTGTTGACTCACAGACAGTGCAAACAATTGAAGAAAGTTGTAATCGTGAAGAATTTTTAAGTGATAGTACCATATTTAACTGTCTGTTATCTTTCAAAGAAATGCCAGGAACTAAAAATACTTTATCAGACAAAGAAAAAGCAATGGCAAATCAAAGTCTGGAGAAATGAGAATTAAAAATATCACGCCTTTTACTTGCTATGCTTCTCTTCCATTTTTGGGAACAAAAGTGTTAAGAAACTCCTAAGTAAGAGTACTGTTCACAAGAAAGTTCACTTTGGTTTTTTTGAATGTGAATTGTAGGTGGAAAAAAAAGTTTGCTTTCAGTAATGCCATCTTGCATGACTAGACTCTAGAGCTGAAAATAGTGTATAGAGAAGCAGGTTATAAAATGATTTAAACCGAACTGATCGATAATTTTGCTACGGATGTAAAGCATAAGATTGCTAGTTTTAGTGAACCTTACATTTACAGTACAGATCAGTCCATTTTCGAAGAAGAAACTGGAGCTAAAGGAACACTTCCACTCAGAGGGGAAAAACATACAGACACAACTATCCAGGTCTACCACTGCACGCACTTATCCATACACAATCGTGTCTGTATCAGTCTGGATGATTTATTGGTACCTCTGCAGTATATTTGCCTGCAAGAATCGACTGGAAAAGATCAGTGTTCTATATAGAAAGTCCTGTGGTAGACTTATTGAGGTCTAGAAAAATGAGAAATGAGAACACATTTCGTGTGGTGTTCTTCTCATTTGTTTTGTGGGAACAAATCAATTTTCGTAGAGTCTTGATCAATCATTGAAGTTCTGAATCATTGTCATATTTTTAGCTCTCTCTGACGGAGAAGTAGAGTTACTTCAAATTAAACTTGGTATAACAAATTCACCTTCATATAGACATAGAACTGTTTCACCAGTGAAAGACTTTTTAAAGGAAAGAAAAATTATTGTGTACAGATCACAGCAGCTTCAATCCTGCCAATGTGACAATATTCTGTAGTTGTGTTCATTGGTAAACTTGTCACTTTTCCTCTTTCTGCCTGTAGTTGTGGTATTCCACAAAATGTAGTTATACTAGGCTGGATATTCGTTCCCATCTCCTTCCCAGTTTATATAAAAAGGACTGTGAGCCACAATGCTGTCAAATTTCATCATTAAATGTATGTTGTGGTGGTCAAAAATATGTTAATTTGGAACACTGCATCAATATTTCACATTTTTGCAATAGTTAAAGGAATAAAATTAATGTTGACATACTTGAAACCTTGTACTGATTTGTTGTATACTCCACACCAGTTTGGTGGGAACTTCACAGATGAAATATAAGTTGTATTTCTCTACAGATATTTAATTATACGAGAGTGGTTTGAAAAATTCTCAGAATCACCATGAGGGGTCAGAACTAGCGCAACGAGTTGTCCACGTGATATTCATTGGACTGTTGCCTGTAAACACGCCATGTCAATGCTCTTGGAAGAGAGCTGTGGCGGTGACATGGCTCTTTAGTTGTTCCCACATAGTGATTAGTGAAGGTGGAGAGAATCGAGATTCGAGCAGTGATTAAGTACTTCGTAAAGAAAGGTATAAAAGCAAAGGACATTCATGCCGATTTCCAGAATACACTGGGGGTCTCTGTTCCTTCATATTCAACTGTTGTCAAGTGGACAAATGTATTTAAATTTGGTAGGGAGAGCTTAGATGATGATCCGTGCAGTGGTCGGCCAAGATGTGTCACTACTCCAGAAATCATTGCAAAAGTGCACAAAATGGTCATGGAGGATCACCATTGAAAGTGTGTGAAATTGCTCGTGCTTGCCAGATATCATCTGAAAGGGTATATCACATTTTAATTGAAGAATTAGAAATGAAAAAATTATCTGCATGATGGGTGCCACGATAAGACAATGTGTGCTTGCACCCACGAGCCATCACCATGGCAAAATTACACGAACTAAGGTATGGATTGTTGCCACACCCGCCTAATTCACCTAATATGGCTCTGTCAGACTTCCATCTCCCCCAAAAACTGAAAATTTTTCTTGGTGGGCGAAGATTCACTTCAAATGAAGAATTGATAGCCGGAGTTGACAACTATTTTGCAGACCTGGAGGAAACTCATTTTCGAGATGGGATCAAGGCACTGGAACGTCGTTGGATGAAGTGCATTAATCTACAAGGAGACTACATTGAAAAATAAAAAAAAAGTTTCAGTGATGTATGTGCTTTTTTTCTATTCTGTTCCAAAAAATTTTCAAACCACCTTTGTGTTACATAATTCTGTTCCGAGAATTTTTCAAACCACCTTCGTATTACAATCACTTTAAACTAATGATTTACTGCTTGCCTTGCAAGCCAATAGAAATGGTGACTAGCACACCACATGGCACAGTACAAGAATTCAAGGCTGTACACCAGAAAGTTTCGAGTGCAGAAACCACATGGAAAAAATCTTTCTGCAAATACTTATAAGAATATAACATTTACCGGAAATGATTATGGAGCTGGATAACTTGTCAGTCTGAAATTAAGAACTTCATTACTCACAAAGGCATATATGCTCAGTAATTAAAATACAATCTTTTGGATCAAGGATTGTAACTCTTTATTGCTCTCAAGAGAATTACATTCATTTGCATTGTTTGATTACTTAGTGACAGATATGCTAAGAGTTTAGGTGCAAATATTAGTTCAGTCAGTGCATGTCTTCACACCGTACAGTAATGTTGTTTTTTTTTTTATTTTAAAATACAAAAACACCAGTCGAACTTCTTTATTAAGTTTTGCTGCCTACTATTATTTGAGTCCGCTAAATTTTACTTGAAAATGTATTTCAGAAAATGTTTTGTCTTCAGTCATTAAAAGTATCCGTTGTTCTGAATAAAATAAGAAGTCAAGGAACGTGTTAAGAAAGGGATGGTGCACGAATTACTCAGGACTCTAGATAAATTGGGGGTTTGTAATACTGACATCCATTCTTCAGATTTCCCTGCTACACTGCTCAAATTTAGATAATATGACTCATTTTCCTGTACAATAAATAACGTAACTTCACCTCCTCCTCCTCCTCCTCCTACTTTTTCTTCTTCTTCTTCTTCTTCTTCTTCTTCTTCTTCCTGTTGATACTTGCGGTTCGTTAGTTAGTTCGCCTAAACAGATCATTCCAAAGGATTTACATATGCTTAATCTCATGTTAGTAAACTGTGGAAGTGTCTGTAGCAATGCCAATATTGTATTAGGCACTGAAAGCTGACTGAAACCAGACATAAAAAGCAGTGAAATTTTGAACTGTGATTGGACAATGTTTAGGAAGGATAGGACTGATGATATGGGAGGTGGTGTGTTCATTGCAGTTAAAAGCTGTTTAAACACAGTTGAGATCGATACTGGGTCGGACTGTGAAATAGTCTGGATAAATCTGTCAACCAGACAAGGATTGACCGATGTTTTTATAGACCACCAGCATCTGCAACAAATGTCGTAGAATGTTTCAGGGAAAATCTTGAGTACATATGAAGTAAATATCCATATTATCCATTAGTTATAGGTGGAGACTTTAATCTGGCATCCATTGACTGGGAAAATTACACGTTTACCACAGGAGGCAGAAGCAAAGATTCGTGTGAAGTTATTCTAGGAGCACTCTCAACATGCAACCTTGAGCAATTGGTTAGAAAACTAACTCAAGATGGGAACATATTAGATACCTTGGCGACAAACGGACCTGATCTTTTTGAGGAAGTTAATGTAGAAGAGGGTATTAACGACCTTAATGTCTTCGTGGCTTCTATGTCAATGGAAGTTGCAAAAAAACCAAAGAAGCAACGTAGAGTTTTCTTGTTTGGGAAAGCAAATAAAAGTGTCATTAATGAATATCTTCATAGTCAGCTCCAAACATTCACCACGGGACACAAAGATATTGAGCATCTTTGGTCGGAATTTAAAGGCATTGTCCACCATGTGCTAGAGAAGTATGTACCTAGCAAAAATGTAGGGGAGGGAAAGGATCCACCTTGGTACAACAAACATATTAGGAAATTGCTGATAAAGCAGAGAATTTTGTACCGTCGTTTTAAACGTAGTCACTGCCCCGCTGACAAACAGAAATTATGTGAAATGAAAGCAGCTGTCAGAAAGACAATGAGAGATTCTTTTAACGAATTCGAAAGCAATATTTTATGTGCGGATTCTAAAAATAACCCCAAAAAATTTTGGTCGTACGTAAAATCAATGAACACTACAAATAATTCAATACCTTCTCTTACTGACAGTATGGGTAATGTAACTGATGATAATAAACAGAAGAAGGAAATTCTAAATGTAGCTTTCAAAAACTCGTTTTATGGTAGAGAACTGCAGCACCATTCCCCCTTTCAATTATCGAACAAGTGCAAGGATGGCTGACATAGTGTTTAGTGTATCTGGGATTGTAAAACAGTTAAGATCCTTAGACGCCAGTCAGGCATATGGCCCAGACAATACCCCGTAAGATTATATGTTGACTATGCTACAAATATAGCACCATTCTCATCCACCATCTATCAGAGATCATTGGAACGGCGGGACTGGAAGAAGACCCAGGTTATAGCAATCTATAAAAAGGGTAGAAAATCGGATGCACATAATTACCGGCCAATTTCATTGACATCGACTTGTTGTAGAATCATGAACATTGACCTTTCTAGACTCTGAGAAGCTCATCTGCAGAAACCAGGATGGTTTTAGGAAACAGCGGTCATGCAAGACACAGCTGGCCCTCTTTGTGCATGATATACAACAGGCTCTAGATACCAGCTCCCAGGTTGATGTCATATTCCGCGACTTTCGAAAGGCGTTCGACTTAGTTCCGCACTGTTGCGTGCTCCAAAAAGTGTGCGCTTACAGTCTGTCCGATGACATATGTGGTTGGATAGAAAGTTTTCTAATGGACAGGGATCAGTATGTCGTCCTGAACGGGGTGACTTCAATAGAAACAAGCGTGATTTCAGGTGTACCCCAGAGCAGCGTAATAGGTCCGCTGCTTTTTACGATTTACCTAAACGATCAGGTTGATGGTATTGACAGCAGCATTAGACTGTTTGCTGATGATGCTGTAGTGTACAGGAAAGTAGTATCACACGAAAGTTGTGAACAAATCAATGAGGATTTGCAGAAATTAAATGTGTGGTGTAATGACTGGCAGTTATCTATCAATATTAGTAAGTGTAACCTACTGCATATAACAAGGCGAAAATCCTAATTAATGTAAGAGTACAAAATAAATGCCCAGTCCTTGGAAGCGGTAACATCCGTCAAGTGTCTGGGTGTGATTATTCGAAATGATCTCAAATGGAATGATCAGATTACACAAGTAACGGGTAAGGCGAGCTCTAGTTTGTGGTTTGTTGGTAGAATCCTGAAGCGATGCAGTCCTTCAGTAAAGGAAATAGCTTACAATACGTTAGTTCCTCCAGTCTTAGAGTATTGTTCGTCTGTATGGGACCCTTACCAGTTGGATCTGATTCAAGAGATTGAGAAAGTCGAAAGAAGAGCGGCAAGATTCGTGTTTGTTACATTTAGCCATCACGAGAGCATTACTAATCTCGTAGAAAGTTTGAAGTGGGACACACTTTCAAATAGACGGTGCGCTAAACCGAAGGGGCTGCTCACTAAATTCCGAAATCCAATCTTCACTGAGGATGTAGAGCATATATTATTACCATCAACTTTCAAATCTCGCATTGATTACCCTTCAAAGATAAGGGAAATTAGAGCTCGTACTGAGGCATTCAGACAGTCGTCTTTCCCTCGCGCGATCCATGAGTGGAACAGAGGGTGGGGGAATATGACTTTGGCGCGAATTGTGTCCTCCGCCACACACCTCTTGGTGGCTAGTGGTTTATGTATGTAGATGTAGGTGTAGATGCAGTTCACAGTATCTTAAAACCTGTTTCCCATTCTTGCTGCTGCTTGTTATTTGACGCACATTGTACTTACGCTGATAATCCCAGACTGTGCGACCACCTACTTAACAGCATGTTGGTCCACCTTAGGAAGCGATTTTTGCATGAATGGATTTCAACAAGACTTTGGTTGGTTCTTGGATGTATGTAGCACCAGGTATATGTAAAAGTTATGTCATTCCTATAAATTACAGGCTGGTGATTGTGGACGTAAGCTGGTGCCCAGCAGTGTCCACATGTGTTCCGTTTGGCCTAGACCAGATGATATTTTGGGGAAAGATATCAATGTGAGTTCACTATCACTCTAGACCACTGTAGACAGATTCTGGCTTTGTGACTTTGACAGTTATCGTATTGGAAGATGCCATTGCTGTCAGGGAGGACATCAGGCATGTAGGGATGTAGGTGGTCCGCAAAAATGTTCATGTAGTCCACAGCTGACATGGTTCCTACGATTACTACCACAGGTCGTATGGATACCCAGGTGAATGTCCCCTTTAGCATAATATAGCCCCCACCGACCTGTGTTCCTGGCGCACTGCATGTTTCGAGTAGCTGTTTGCAGGGATGATGGTGTATCCAAACATGAGCATCAATGTGATTCATCTAAACAGGTGACTCATTTCTTTCAATCTACCATCAATCTCTGTGATACTGTGCCCACTGCAACTGTAACTGATGACGTTGTTAGGTCAACATGCGAACATGAAGGGGTCTTCTGCTGCGGAGCCCCCTAGTCAACAATATATGCTGAACAGTGTGCTCTGAAACACTAGTACCTGCCCCAAAACTGTACTCTCTTTTGAGATCTTATACAGATTACCACCTATCCTGCTTTGCAGAATGGCAAGCCTCTGACTTGTGTTGGCTCCTCTTTGTCTGTTCTTCAGTCAGGTTAGAAGATAACTGTTGTAATGTTTAGGTAACAGCCTAAACGTGTCTGATGTAATAAGAACTCCATTCAGACACAATTATAGTGGAATTCTGCATCCTCATTGACATCTCCACTTATGAACAGCAACAGTAAGTGTGTAAATAAATTAGTTTTCCTAATTCATCACATAATTAATGGGTAAATTATTTCTTTTTCCATTATTTCATGCACATTATCTCTCAATGTTCTCTTCTCCTTACAACCAAACTGCATCATTGTTTTCATTCATAATTTTAACCATTGTTCTTGTTCAGATGCTCATTCCTTATAAAGCAGTTTTTTTTATGATGTGCTATCGCTGAATGATAATTTCCCCCCCCCCCCCCCCCCCTACACACACACACACACACAAGGTAAATTCCAGGCCCAATAACTGATCTGTTTAAGTACTAATAATTTCTAGCAGTAGTGCCACATTTTTATCCTGATCACATTGTATAGTGAAAGAAGAACTATAATACATTTGTCAAGAAAGCCTCACAGCATCTTCAGATATGCATGCCCTATGATTCTAAATCTTAGCACTCTGCTGTCCAGCGACACCACAGTGGGCTCGTGCGCGAAATAGCGATCAACAGTGGTGTTGTGAGCATAGTATCGCGCAGTGGCCAGCGACAGCACTCTAGTATCTTTTGCATTCTGTTTGTGTTTTGTTGAGGTAACAAATAAGTTACACACGTCAACAAGTTTTTTTGTTTTTATACGTACTTGTGCCTTTTCATCACGACAGACGAAAGAGACGATATGATTATTTACCATGAAATCGTGGAGCAAAACTTGGAGGTTGCCACTACATCGCATACGTCTCATCATGATCCGGTTGACAGACTTTCCGGTCACGTAAAGCAACACCAACTGTCAGGCCTACGTATTTCCAAAACCAATAAATGAAAATGAAGAAACTGCCATGTATGTTACAAAAACAAAAGAAAGAACAATAAACTTAATGTGCAAGTCTTGTGGAGTTGCATTACCTCTTGGAGACTGTTTTGCTGCATATCAAATGAAAGAGAAATATTAAGTACCAAAGACAATGCAAATAAACAAATATATGAAATAAACAAATTTTGTATTTATGTGCATATATAGATCTTCAAAATTTCATGAAAGTAGGGGAACAGAGTTGAGAAGTTCTGAGAACTAACCATGAGATTAGTAACAATTTATAATCTCCTGATAATGTCAAGAACGGCCGGCGACAAGCCAAGTAATCCGAATTAGCGCTGCTGGCGCCAAGCGAATAAATTTGTACAAGACGTATGGACGGCAAAATGTTAATTAGTTTTATAAATGAGCTTTTCTCTGGGGGAAAATAAATAAATAAATAAATGTTACAGCTTTGTTGTCCTGGCTGATTACCTTGCGCAGACCATGATGTAATCTAGAGGAGTGCATTGGGATGGGATATAAAACAGTGGTAGACGGAGACTGGATAGAAGAAGGTGTGGGTGCAGGACAAGTGAAATTAGTGGTCATGAGGCTGAGAATGAGATGCGTGTTGGGCAGGGCATAATGGAGATTGGGGGCAGGAGTATTAAGAGATCAAAAAAATTGTTGGAAGAGCTACTTCCACCTCCTTACACTTCGGAAAGACCAGTTGGAATGTCAAAAGTATTATGAAAACAATAGATTGCTGCTCACTGTAAAGAGGACACAATGGGTTGCAGACAGGCACAATGAAAAGACTGTTGCAAATTAAGCTTTTGTTCAAAGTCTTCTTCAGAAAGGAAAACACACACACACACACACACACACACACACACACACACACACACACACAAAAGGAAGCACACCTCAGTCACACATGATCTTGATCTCGAGCCTCCCCAACCAGAATCTTCTGGGTGGAGTGGCTGGAGATAGCAGTTATGTGTGTGTAAAGTGGGATTGCTTGTGTGAATGTGGGTGTGTTTTCCTTTCCAAAGAGGGCTTTGGCCGAAAACTCAGTGTGTAACAGTCTTTTTGTTGTGGCTGTCTGCAAGACAACTTGTCATCTTTACAATGAGTAGCAATTTATCCTTTCCATAATATTCCATCTACTTAAATTCAGAGAAACTGGTGTTGTAAATACGGATCCAGATGACACAGTTGTGAATTAGCCTTTGAAATTGACCGTGTTATGCTCAGTAGTGTGCCCTCCACAAGGTGGACTACTTTGATTTTGGGCACAGGTTGGTGGGTGGACTGGTAGTCAGTGCTCATGCTCACATAAATGGCTGTGTAGAAAATACAGCAAAACTGCTGTGTGGTGAGGCTGCTTTCACAGGTAGTCTTGCCTCTGATTGGACACAAGGTTGTAGCCAAAGGTAGTGGGTCCAGGTTGTCCGGAGCCTACCCACCCCACCCCACGCCCTATCAGCTATCGTAGTGATTAAAGAATTTTTGTGTAAATTCTAGAACAAGTCAGCCTTCTACTGTCTCGAATACACAATATTCTGGATATGAGTGTGGGATGGTAGAATCCTACCTACTTCCTCACATGTTTGTGTATGCAGGTTTAAAATCAGTCGTGGGAAGAAAGTAGGCAGGGCAGATGAATGGCACCAAGAAGTACCTGTCAAGCAATCCATAGATGTTTTAGTGAGTGTGTAAGGAAGAACTATGGAGTTTATATGCAACTCTGTCCTTATTGGGTCATTGACTATTGTTATTAAAACAAAGACAGTTGAAAAGGAACTCTTGAAAACTCTTGATATAACCTTGCTATAGGCAAGACTTATTTTCTGATTTATGTTAAGAAAAGTTATGGTATCAAAGCCAACTTTCTTTTAACTGTAATTTAATTTGTTTCTGATGTTTGACTGTATGAGGGACTTACCAGAAGTTATATATTTATGTTGAAAGTGAGAGTTTTATTGTGTATGAAAGTCAAATACATTGTTAATTGACGAAAAGCAAAGTTTGTATGTCTACTTATGAAATAAGTAGAAAGAGTGTAAAAATTCCTGTACCTAGCGCTATTCGATGGAGAAGAAGTCAATAGTGTTTCCAACTGCTGGATACCCAGTAAAGAAGCACTCCATTTTCAGGCCACGAGTGGTCTACCGGGACCATCCGACCGCCGTGTCATCCTCAGTGGAGGCTGCGGATAGGAGGGGCATGGGGTTAGCACACTGCTCTCCCGATGTTATGATGGTATTTTTGACTGAAGCCACTACTATTCAGTTGAGTAGCTCCTCAATTGGCATCACGAGGCTGAGTGCACCCCGAAAAATGGCAACAGCGCAAGGCGGCCTGGATGGTCACCCATCCATGTGCCGACCACGACCAACAGCGCTAAACTTCGGTGATCTCACTGGAACCGGTGTATCCACTGCAGCAAGGCAAGTAAAGAATACTGGCTGCAAATTCCAAGTAAGTCACCTCGTAAAGAAGTGGAAGGTGGTTTGGGGGAATAAACCAAAATAACCCAGATTCACACTCACTCTTTAAGTTGGAAACATTAGAACGTGGTGACTTGTGTGAAAGGACTGAGAAAACAGGAATTTTAAGTCAAAAGCGAGAAAAGAAGCTGTTACGTGTTGCCATAGCAACCAAACTTAATAAGACAAGGGAATTACTCTGAGAAATTGGAATATGTTCAAGTACCCAATGGAGAAAAATTTAAATGGAAAAACAGTGAAGAAATGAAAAATTCACAATGATAAAAACAACAAAGAAGATTTTGACGTATTTGTCTAAGAAAAAATACGCATAGAACGTGTCAACCAAGAAGATCCAGTGCGGGGAGTATACAGCTCTCACACACATCGCAGGGACGCAGACATACATTCAATGCTGCTGGCACCAGCTGCTGTTCACCAGTGCTGACCTGCCTCCACATCCACTCACCTGTGCAACGCAAATTCTACGCCAGGTGAGCGTGAAAAAAAAACTCGATTGCTTTAGTACAAAGTCGTAGAAGATACTATTGAGTGAACTTTTATTGGAGCTAAGGCATATAAAAGTATGGAAAATATACAACAGGTTGGGGAAACTCAAGACCCAGCTATGGCCTTGAAAATTAGCAAAGAAGTGCCTGACTGGGAAGAGTTGATAAATTTAATTGAAGCTCAGAGTCTTGAGTTAAACTCATTAAATTCTCAATTAAATGCTCAGAGTGCAACTCTAAGTAAAGAACTAGATTTAGTAAATCCTCAATTAAATACCCAGAGTGAAGCTTTAAATGTTCAGAGGAAAACTCTAAATATTCAAACCACAAATTTAAAAGTAGGTTTAAAGAACAAGTTGACAAATTCTTTCAATATTTAGCAAAAATGTCAGAACTTAACATTGAGAGCAGATGTAATAATGTAGAATTCGAAGTTACTGAAAAGTTAGGATCTTTTGAAAATATGTACAATGTTAAGTATAATGATGTAAGGCAGGGGTTGAATCATTTGAAAGAGAGTGTAGATAAGCATAATGAATTAATGCCAGTCATTCAGTTGTAATTGAAAAGTGTCAATACACGGGTAGATAATGTAGAAAGAAATTTCAAAGAGAAAATGGCTAACTCTGATATTATAAATGTAATTAGTTTGGAGGAACAATTTGAAGAAATTGTAGATAGAAAGTTTACCGAGAGAATAACATCCGGAAACGTATCGCCTATTCCTTCTTCTGAACTTAGTGATCCCAGGAACGGTATGGACGACCTGTGGAGAGAATTTAAGTATATCCAAGAGAAAGTTGAAAAAAGGATAACTTCACCTAATGTTGTATTAACTAGTGAAGCGGTGACTTATTTGCAATGGCTAGCTAATTCAGGGTTATCGAGACACTTCCCTAAGTTTAAGCTGGACGGAGATGTACATCCGACCCATTTCTTAAAAAGATTTAACCAAGCTTTACCAAAAAATTGGGACGATTCCAAGAAGATCGAATTTGCTTTGGGGTACCTTCTAAGGGAAGCCTCAGAATGGGGAAAAGTAAATATTGAGAATTTTTCCTCTTGGGGAGACTTTCAAAAGAAATTTAAAGAGAAGTACTGGTCTGCCAGTGCTCAAGAAAAATTAATATCACATCTATGGGACCCAAAATATTATAATACTTGGGGTGCTACAGGGAAATATTTTGATTGGCGTTTAACACGAGCAAAGTCTTTAGATAAGCCAATGGAACAAGAAGGATTAGTACGTATTTTAATTAGACGATTGCCATTCTGTGCGAGAAAAGACATTTTGTGTTGTGGTTGGAAAATGATAAAAGAGTTGTTGTCTTTCGTTGACACACTTGATGCAATAAATAAGGACCGCAACGAAACTTTACACCAAAGTGAATGTTCAAACTATAAAATAAACAGGGGAAATAATTTTAAAAAACATGAGGCAAACTTAGCAAAAGTACACCGGCACAGTAAGAAAAGTTGTAATGACAATTATCAAAAGAAAGATCCACCTTCAAATTTAGATCCGTTAGCTTCTCAAGAATTTGTACCGAGTAACCATAAAACACAGAATGGGGATATAGTATCTCGTTTTGGTAACCAACTCAAAATTATAAAACACAGAATGGGAATGTAGTATCTCGTTTTGATAACCAACCCAAAATGAGTAGTAATGAGGAAAACGTTGTTCGACCTGGATCCAGGGCCAGGGCCCAGGTCGTGGAGATATATTAGAAGGCTTTATTCCATATAAGCATGTTAACTTTACACACAAAATACCCACAAAGGAATGGTTGCTACTTGAAGAACCAAGCTTAACTACTGATAACCTACGACCTATAATAGCAGGGACAGTGGAAACTTCAGAGGTTAACACATTTATAGATATGAGGAGTGAGGTATCACTCATCTCAAACGCATTTTTTAACTCGATACAGGCTGAACAGCATTTACCGTTGTTGCCAGTGACTGGAGTGTGTTTAATCGGGATAACGGGAACAAAAAGTAAACTTGTAAAATATGAAACTCAAGTGAACTGTAGTATTGGACATATGTTATTTTGTTAAACGCTATTAATAGTAGGGAATATTAATAGAGATGGACAGTAGATGCTGGACACCATTGGTAACAAATAGCCACATTGGGGAACAAACAACTGAGTGTCAGTGTACGATTAACAGCTACAGCACAGTTATCACCAAAAATAGATAATGTGGATCAAGTAACACATCAAGCTGACATACAAGACAGAGTTAATGAATCCCTAATATTAACCGATCAATGAAGACGAGATTTGTATAAAATTTTAATGGAGTATGAAGTGTTGTTTTCCGATTGTCCAGGTAACATCAGCAACTGTATCTGTAAGTTCAAAATCAAAGGTGACACTCCATTCTTTTGCAAACCATATCCAATACCAGTGAGTTTGAAGGAAGCAAAGTTCCAGTGTAATGAATAATCCTCTGGTTATGGTGAAAAAAGCTACAGGCGGGGTACAATTACTCTTAGACGCTCGTACATTAAATTGACATATAGAAACGGAGAGGGATCGAGCGATTAATATTGACAAATTGTTATCCAAGTTTGAAAAGGTGCTACAAAGAGTAAGCAAGCATAACGAAAAGGCTGTGGAACCTCAGTACCAAGTCGATTACCTGGTTCTTATAAAACAACATCTTCACAGCTGGACTCTGAAGAAAGAGGCTCACAAGTTTTTCCAAAAATATGAGGGACTGTACCGGGTACAAATGGTGATCCATACTAAGACACTATTTTTAGTAGATCCCACAACTGGATTAGAGAAGGGGAGATACAATGTAAAGGATGTAAAATTGTATATCCCCCAGGGATGTTAACATTCTGAGCTAACGGGCGGAGTAACGACTGTCGGATCCCGAGTTGTCTTCAGTGTTTCATCCAAAATAATGTTCCTGCACTGAATTCCTTTAAAATCTAGAACTATCCTGTAATCTTATTGCTTAGAACAGTGGATATGACTATAAAATAGAGAACAACGAAAGAGAATCATAGAAAAAAGTGATATCTAGACGAAATAAACTGAATAGAGTATTATATATGTGGGAAATACAATATGATGTGACTAGCTTAACAACTGTTATACCATAGTATATAGATTTTCTATAGAGTATTTTATACCTTTTCTGAGATATGATATAGATGGAAGCATGATTTACAAGAACATATAAATCATGACTGACACAAACACACATCACCCGCATCTCGTGGTCGTGCGGTACCGATCTCGCTTCCCACGCCCGGGTTCGATTCTCGGCGGGGTCAGGGATTTTCTCTGCCTCGTGATGGCTGGGTGTTGTGTGATGTCCTTAGCTTAGTTAGGTTTAAGTAGTTCTAGGGGACTGATGACCATAGATGTTAAGTCCCATAGTGCTCAGAGCCATTTTTTTGAACACACACACATCACACCTTTCAAACAACCCTCACAAACAAGTGTGCCTTATGTTTCATGATTTGTCATTTCCATAGGATTGCTAGGATTTCCGTTGGGGACCTCAAAGGGTGAAAGTGGTAAGTCCGTTCTGTAGGGGACGATTTAACACCAGACCACCTCTGGCATCTCACTCAAGTACCTGAGGGTTAGGGATCCTAGGAAAGGGGAGTTGAAATGGTTTCCGGTCTTTGGAGCTATCTTCTTTCTCTTCTTCGATCCTAGCATCCACATCTATTTTTTTCTTTACTTACCTCTCATTTGAGGACCTGTCTATTTTTTCCCTCTTTTCATATTCACAAACTTCTAATGCTGAAGTCCTTCCTTCTTTCCGTGTTTACCAGAAACCTAAATCTTATCTTTAGATAAGAAGGCCGAAAAATCAGACAACATTCACACACATTCACATATTCACTACACTTATACACAAACATTAAATTACATAAGACAAAGCCTGTCATGATGTGAGAACCACCAGGTGTTGTAGGGGAAAATAGGTGTATGTATGGAAATTGCACCCATATATAGGAAACTATGACGGTTGTACATCGAAAGTACATAAGAAGAGGTGCACATATACAAAGAACAGTGACAGTTCTAAATAGAGATTAGAATAGGCACAATGAACTCATGTGCGAAGAGAGACAAAAGCATATAAGTTTATGGAAGAAAAATGCTACATAACGAACAACTATAAAGTAGTAATGGGTAATGGATAAATAAGAAAATGAAAGGAGGAAAGGAAATAGTCATATTGATCATTAAGAAATGTCAGTGTAATAAATACTCTGATGAATTGAATGATAATGGGATGTAAATGGTATATGTAGACATAGTATCTATTGAAAATAGAGAAGTTGATAAGTAGAGGACGACTCTATGGAGTAAATGATATATTAAAGAATGAATGTGAAGCTTAAGATAGATTTATATCTTTACCAGAAGGTACTTAATTATGGTATACATAGAAATGTATACTAGGGTAATGAACCATGAGGCCTCCTCAGAAAGGATAAGGGGGACATACCCGGCATTCACTAAATATAAAGGGCAGGCATACCTAAGGACTAGGTGCTGATCCTAGGAGAAGGGGACAGTATCGTGACAAAAGTCACAAATTTTATAGGGATTATTCTGGGAAGTGTGAGTTCTATGAACAACTAGCATTATTATGTTTCGTGGAAATAAATGAGTGTCAAAAGAACACTTTCATTTCATCCAGAGGTCCTCCAAACTACAAATAATGAAAATAGTGCACACTAGAAAATAGGTAGTACAAAAGATAGGACCAGAAAATAATTACTCATGTGTCATATACATCTGAAGTTTAAGATTCCTAAATATTAGTAAAGCTGACTAAAACCACGAGTATATGCTCATGTCTTAATAACAAAGTAAAATAAGAAAAGAGTAGAGAAACAGAAAGCGAAAGATTGTTCAAGAGAGGACAGAAAATTGTTATTGAAAGGAAATGTATGTATATAAACATATGTAAGAAATGTATACTGTTATTATATGAAATGTCGTTATGAGTGACATTATTTGCATAATGATTATGTATAAAATATTGCATGTTCGATCTGGAGGGGGGGGGGGGGATACGTAGTGATTTAAGAATTTCTGTGTAAATTCTAGAACCTCTCACCCTTCTGCCGTCTCAAACACACAATATTCTGGATATGAGTGAGGGATGGTAGAATCCTACCTACTGTGCGTCACGTTTGTATGTGCAGGTTTAAAATCAGTCGTAGAAAGAAAGTAGACACAGCAGATGAATGGCACCGATGAGTATCTGTCGGGCAATCCATAGATGTTTTAGTGAGTGTGTAAGGATGAACTATGGAGTTTATGTACAGCTCTGTGCTTATTGCATCATTGACTATTGTTACTAAAACAAAGACTGTTGAAAACGAACTCTTGAAAACTTTTGATTTAACCTTGCTATAGGCAAGACTTATTTTCTTATTTATGTTAAGGAAATTTATGGTATCAAAGCCATTAATTTGTTTCTGACGTTTGACTGTATGAGGGATTTACTGGAAGTTATATATTTATGTTGAAAGTGAGAGTTTTATTGTGTATGAAAGTCAAATACATTGTTAATTGATGAAAAGCAAAGTTTGTACGTCTACTTATTTCATAAGTTAATCCAGATTCACACTAACGCTTTAAGTCGGAAACGTTAGACTATCGCCCATCCCTGTTTTAGCCAAGACCAGTTGTTGATCTTTCTTGAGCTCAGTTGTTTTGTTAATCAGTTCAGTTCTTACTTGCAGTTGAATTTCATGTACGTGGTATTGTTTATTGCCTTTGTTCTACGTGCTGTCGTGATAGTTTCTAATTACGGATAAGTTTGTAACAAGAAAGAAGAAGAAAATCAGATTTTGATTCATCTGCTAACATTGTGACAAGCTAAAAATGTGTACGCACTACTATAATAGTCTAATTACCTATCTGTAGCTGTTTAATGTTAGCACTGGACTTGTGAGTTTCTAAAAGATTTTTTTTCAGCGGGCTGCTGAATTTTTCTGAGCCGACTGTGCTCTGCATTCCTCCTTCCCCGTTTCATCATATTGTAATAACTGAAGCCAGCAGTTCAATGCACAATTAAATCTTAAAATATGTCAGCATTCATGCACTAACAAATGATTGCACAGTTGAAGGAAAAACATTCAATGTCAGAATTCAATCATTTGTTGTGATGCATTTTATTTTCTTTTAAAACAGTGTACAACAATCAATTTTTTCCAAATTCTTCACCAACTTGGGGTAGCTCTGCAAGTTGGGCTGCTGAAAATGGTTTCCTGTGGTTTTCTTCCGAATATCTTTCTTTGTAGAAAGATTCCATTTCCATTAAAGATGCAGCCCCTCTCCTTAAATGAAAAGAGCTGCATTGAAGGCAAGCCGGGCATCTCTTTGGAGACTCCCAGTACTAAGACCCACATGATAAAGAAATAATAATCCAAATTATCCACATTTAGGCTCTTGTACTTGTCTGCTGGGACATTCATTAATGCAAAAAATGCTCTTCCTTACATTGCGAGAAGTAAGGTTGAATTATTCTGGATCGTTTGCATTTTTGCCACCAAAAATTGTTCTAGCTTCTCTGTTGAACAGACATATTTTTATTCCAAAAGTCCTGTCATTAATAATCATGGAGTCCCAAAACATTAGCGCTCATCTGTTCCTGATCACTTCCTTAGTTCAAGTCCAGGCTGAAAGTAGATGAATGTGAAATGTCCTTGAAGGTTGAAGGGAGATTGGAGGTTGACCGCTTCTTAGTGGTATGCCAAAATACAGCACTCCGAAGAAATCAAATTATATCTCCGCTTCTTGACAACTAGGGTCATTGTCAAGTAAAATAGTTAATCGTTCTTTATGGAAATTTCAAGAATAAATGAAAACGTGGGTCTTTTTTGAGGTCCTCTTTAACAAATCAGACCGCCATTTGACAAAATCCTGGCTGTGTCCATGTAGAACAGGGCAGACCTGCAACAGAACTGGAGTTGGATGCCATGGTGGGTGTATCATACAGATCTTGCACCCACTTCTCCACAGGGGTACGGCCCATGTGGCAAGAGGTTGGGAGTGGATGTGGCTTAAAGATAAACTAGGGCAGGTCCCTCTGCTCCCTGCATGGGTGGGTTTAGTTTGGATAGGCAACCCTTCAGGGAGCCCTGATAGGCTGTGGACCAGCTGCTTGTCTGCCCACATGTTAGCAGTTTCCCCACTCCTGCCCAACTGTGTCCTTGGGTACATGGCTGCCTGCTGGTTGTGGAAAATTTCTTTAGGAGAGGTGGAAAGGGTTTTCCTTATTTCCGGACTTGATAATTAGTTGAAGCTCTGACAAAGGAGATGGTTCAGTTGTTCCAGTCTTGGAAGATATTGGGTGATGGGAAAGATGCTCCTCTGCAACTGTTTGTGGTCAGACAATTAGTGGCAGATGTGGATGTGGCATGGGAAAACTGTCTGCAGACTAGTTTTGGGATTAATCCCCGTCTGTAAAGGCTTTTCAATATACTACAGCAAAGGATTGTTCGTAACTGCAAATGCAGTGTTCACTGGTGGCCAGACTATGTGGGAGTGACTTTTTGGTGTAGAGTGGATGGCAGCTATCAAAAAGCAGGTACAGTTGATGTTTAGTGGGCATTATATGGATAAAGGTTTGGATGCGGACATTACGATAGGTGAAAGTCAACAGTCAAGACAGGTTGAGGGAGACCAGGTGAAGTGGGTGGGAGAGAAATTATTAAGGATTTGGAGGAATGTGGATAACAACTCGGTCCTGGTTCCAGATCATGAAGGAGATATCCACGAATCTGAACCAGACAAAGGTTTTGGTGTTTTGGGTGACTAGGATGGTTTCCTGTAGAACCCGTAACAGTTTAACATAAGAGGGTACAATGTGAGTGCCCATGTTTGTGACACAGAGTTTTTTGTATATCTTCCTCTTAAGGGAGAAGTAGCTGTTTTTGATGGTGTAATTAGTAAGGTGTATAAGGAACGAGGTACTGGGATTGCAGCTGGAAGGGTGCTGAAAGAGGTAGCGTTTGATAGGGACAGGACCATCAGCGTGGGGGATGTTGGTGTATAGGTAGGTGGCATAAACAGTGATGATTAGGGACACAGGTGCATTTGCTACCTCAGTCACCTGCCCGTGAACCACCATTCCTCAACCCTCCAATCCTCCCTCCCACTTCCTGTTACTTTTGTCTCCATGTCCGCTCCACCCAATAAAAACTGCAACTCCAGGCAAACTGCAGTGCTAGCAATGTAGATGTGCAGGTTTTGTGTGTGTGTGTGTGTGTGTGTGTGTGTGTGTGTGTGTGTGTGTGTGTGTGTGTGTGTCAGAGAGAGAGAGAGAGGGAGAGAGAGAGAGAGACCATATAGCTCTGAAGAATGATTCATCTTAAAGCTATCAAAATCAAAATTCTGTCTTGTTTATGCACCTATAGATTGCTTACCGCCTAAACTGTTCCATGAGCTGTTACTTTTACTCCTTAAATTATTTATAGTCCACCAAGGACTTTCCATTATCATAAATATATATTTTTGTTACTAATGGCATGCTTGTTAATTGTCTTCTAGGTATATATTGCTCCATCAACGCACGGCTCGCCATGAACTATTTACACCTTCAGCTGTTGGATCAAATGAGACACAGAAATTCACTTTAAGGCCTGTAGACTACTTCCTTAGCTCTAGCCGAAAAGTGGATGATGCTGTTGTAATGGGCTTACTGACACAGCTGAAAGAAGGGAAGTATTATCTGGAAGATACAACTGGAACTCTGCAGTTAGATTTGTCTGAAACTGTATCCTTTACTGATTGCTGTGAGACATAATAAATATAGTAATAAATAATGCTCTACTTTAACTGTAGATCTTCTCTTGTTTTGAGTTTTAAAATGTTTCATCTTTCTGACCAAAAGTAAATTTCTAAACTTTTTCATTATCTCTGGTGTGCTACTTTCTGCATAATTTTAATCAGCACAGTGCTTTAGCGTCCATGAAAACATTTTTTTTTTTCATTTATGGGTAAATGTCATTGACCACTGACTTTTGACAATAAGTTAAACAAAATTATGGCACAAGTATAAGCAATTAAGTGTTTTCAGCTTCTTTTATGTAGAAAAATTATAAGAACTGGAATATTCTTGTAAGCATGTAATGTAACTGGGGTTTTAACTTATGTTGACTTGCAACTGGAAAACACTGCAATTTTTCTTGACTGAAAGTGTGCCAGAGATATCATACTGGTTTACATATAGAAGGCTGCTTTGTGCTGGCAGAAGGTTGGTATGAAGACAGAGTATTTCATGTAAATGGCATGGGGTTTCCACCACCAGAATCTTCTAGGATTAGCAGGTAATTATGGAGTTTGTACTGAATCTTTAGGTTTCAGATGTGAGAAGAAAGGACCAGAGCAAGAAAGTCACACAACTTACAAAGGAAATAAATGAAAATAAACAGTGCACACAAATAGTGAGTAACTCTACATTTAGATAAAACATCTGCACATAAAAACACTTGTGTATGCAAAGCTCTCAGATGATTGCTTGTATCATCAAGGCAGATGAGCACAATTGAAGGAATCAGCAAAAGAATGTGGCAGTCTGCAATTTAGTAAGGATTAGTCTGCATATGTCATCTGTTGTACAATTGAATGCATCACAAGCTGGTAAAATATAATTCCACATGCACCACTAGAAAGAACAGTCTCTATTTGCATTTCTCAGTGGACTGACCCAAGGAAACTAAAATGCAAGAAAGTGTAAAATATAGGAAAGTATAGGCAACACTTTTTCCATAATTCAAAATGTCAAATGAAAACAATTTAAATTTTGCCTATTTAAAAAATCTGAAGTAATTAATTGTTTTTGTTTCTTTCTAGCAGCAATTGGCTCTATTTTTCTCTCCACAGTATACAAAGCATCAGTCACAAAGGCAGTGCTGAAACAAACAAACATTCGGGCTGGTTTCCCACTTTGTTGCAATCGTGTAAATACTCTAAATAAAACACGGTAGCAAAAGTCTTGTGTGAAACCACGTTAAAAAGACATTCATGTTCTAATGTGAGATTTATTATTGATAATAATTATAAAACTATGGCAAATAAAACTTGTAACACAATACTGGTTAGAACACTAAAGTTGGCAGTCTTTGTAAACCGAGAACAATAGGCAGGAAATCAACATGCTTGTTGCTAACAAAGTCACTTGGCTCGGGGAAGCCTTGGGTGAAAACCAGGGTGGCAATTGTCATCATGTTACGGAGTATCTTGAGGAGGAAAGTTAATGTCCAACGTCAGGTTGTACCAAAGTAAGACTGCGCGCCTAGTATGGATTAGTGTATTTCACATGGAAGTAGCAGCGATTTGTGAAAACCCATTATAGAGATGGCTATCTTCAAAAGCAGTGTTTATTTGTATAAATGACTGTGAAATTAAATTAAAACAGTTATAATACAATGCAATGACCAGAAGGAAGGTTACTACTAGAGTCACTGTCTTCAGATTGTGATTATCATTAAGACAGTGACTCAGTGTACTTTACCATTCTTCCAAATACTCCGAACTAACAATACAGGCAGCCGTGACCTAACACGCCAACAATGAAAATCTGGTTTACAGCACTAACACTGCATTACATGATCAAAAACTGACTTTGAGCAGGAACATGCTGCACTTTTGCAGAAATCTGTGTAAAAATCAATGTTAAAGGTCTTGACAGCATCAAAGAAAACTTAAAATGCAGGAAACGTTGTAACACGGAATTGTTAATGATGGGATAGCATTGTGTTGAGAGAACAGGACTACCGTTGGGACTGACAAAAACGATCTTAAAAGGCAGGTTTATAAAATTAGAGTTTTACTGTAAAATGGTTTGTATGTTTATGATGTCTTTGAATTTAAAAAAGCATATAATGTGCAACAAATCAAAATACAATATAGCTCTTGTGGATTAACAGTCTTTTCTGCCTATCCTTTCAATTTTTTAACAATACAAACATCTTTTTGTGATCAGGGGCCAGGAAGCTGAATTGTTCTCTCCTTCTACTTACAATGTGGGGTCCAGTAATTCTGTTTCAGGTTTGTACCCTGTTTTTACATGACATTGAGCCACTTTGTCCAGCACCCTCAACGTTTCTATGCCCATCATATGGATCTCAGTCTTAAGCTGCACATTCTCTCAACCCCCCCCCCCCCCCAAAGGTATTAACAAAACATGGACACACTATATTTGGGGGAGAGAGGACAGAGAGAGAGCAAGGAAATTGATTAAGAATTGTGAACTATCTGTTTATTCATGCATAGTTTTGTAACCTTAATTTTGATATTAATTGTAATGGCATAATTGTAAGGCATCCTTCCTCTTTGCATATTGAAAGTAATTTACTTTCCATGTAGAAACAAATTTGTGATGTTTATCTTGAACATAATTATTTTAATAAATGGATGATGAAAAGTATGGGTCACTGTCTGTCGTGTGTGTGTGTGTGTGTGAAGAAACATAGTGTTGAAAATGAAATGATCACTTTTAGTAGACCAACAGCAGCTGAACAAATATGTCGTTAAAACTAAAAACTCGCAAATGGTCTGTATTCCCAGCTGACTTAGAATTATTCTCATCTACATGAATGCCTTGAGACAATATACTTACTCAACCTACGAAAACTTATTTAGGGAGTTAGTTTCACTTTAAATTAAGCAACATATAGTTGCAAAATGCATATATCCAGGATAGCTAGCCTTCTTCAAACAAGCAGTGTTGAATTTGCAAATCCTGATATAGAATAAAAGGCTGTCAGCAGCTTTATTTAGGAACCAGTTAAAAGAAGATCCCTATGTATAAAATGTATTTTTATTTTATCAGGCTTTGTGGAAATGATAAGGTCAGTGAACATTTAATAAGATAGCAAGAATTAACTATGATGAAAAAGTGTTAGAAATTTGACTGTGAATTCAGAGTATGACAATAACATTAATAGATTGTAAAATAGGGCAATTAGGGATGATTCGTAAAGTTTTTTTGTAATAACTTTGCAACAATATTTTATTTAGTATTTGTATCCTATACCTTACAAAGACCTATTGTGAAGATAGTCGTTATGTATGGCAATTTTTGTTCACTACTCATAATAGAACCAGTTTGGACAAGAAGAGAATAGAAGCTTTCGAAATGTGGTGCTACAGAAGAATGCTGAAGATTAGATGGGTAGATCACATAACTAATGAGGAGGTATTGAATAGGATTGGGGAGAAGAGAAGTTTGTGGCACAACTTGACTAGAAGAAGGGATCGTTTGGTAGGACATGTTTTGAGGCATCAAGGGATCACAAATTTAGCATTGGAGGGCAGCGTGGAGGGTAAAAATCGTAGAGGGAGACCAAGAGATCATAAGCAGATTCAGAAGGATGTAGGTTGCAGTAGGTACTGGGAGATGAAGAAGCTTGCACAGGATAGAGTAGCATGGAGAGCTGCATCAAACCAGTCTCAGGACTGAAGACCACAACAACAACAATAGAATTTATATATTTTTTCATATCACTGTGTGTATTCATTCCCAGTAAAGGAGTCAACAGGGACAATGCCATTGTGGGCTTAATAGGGAAGTAAAGCAGATTTTTAAAAGACAAATATAAATGAAATATTTTATTTCAACTAATAAAAATTACAGTAAATGTTAAAAACTTATAAATACATTATGAAAAATACATACTTTTAGCAAGTGTTTTCACTGAACATATAATACCCATCGTTGCACTTCAGATTTTGGAGAACTGTTGCATCTGCTTTCTTGCATTCATACTAATCAGGTACGTTTGAGGGTGGAGTGAAGAGGGGGGGGGGGGGATTTTAATCTGTTTTGTTAAGAAAAGTTCTAATGTACCTATCATCTGAAAATTTTCCCAAGACTTTTCATCTGTGTGTTTTGATCTCTGTATTGTAATGAAAATTCACCTTGTCCCAGCTTGCCTATTTATACCATTTGGTTCAGTATCTTCATCAGTGACATCATGGACACCATCAGTATCTTCCACTTCAGTATCAGAATATTCTTTGTAACTGCTCTTGAATTCGTCGAGCGTAATACTTTGCCCAACAGGAACATTCAGCTTGTTTTATGGGACTTTTTGGTCATAATGTCTTCTTGATCATAACACGTTTCTTTCAGAAGAATCCTTTTCATTGTCATTTTTGTCTTCGGGTTCAGGAGACAGCAAATCTAAGACTATTTCTGTTTAAAGGACATATGCCCACCTTATTAAATCCTGATTTTATATCGTGTTCTAGGGATTTGGCCATCATATGAAGTGCTCTTTTCGGAGGTGATGGAAAAATTCGTTCATCATATGTATTAGCATTGGTTTGGGATTTTCAAGCACCTTACGCCAGTTCCATTTCATTGGCAGGAATAGTGTGATATGTAATGGCCAAGTTGGGTGTGTGGAGTTCACTGGAAGACACACAAAAGTAATGTTGAGTTCTTCACATAGTTTTACCATGGCTGGAGACAAATATAAACTCAAATTATCACCTATAACAACATTTTTGCTCCTCAATTCTATGAGAAGAGGCTATAGCTCTTTGGAACCAGTCTAGAAAAATGCTTCTGTCCATCCAAACAGGTTTAATAAGGTTTTAGAAAGTTCCAGTTTTCACACCACAAGTCGTACAAATATATAGTGATGTAAATGAAGTAAGGAGGTAATAATTTTGCAGAGGCAGTAACTGAAATTATTACTGACACATTACTTTTACTTTGGTTCATTATTCGTTCTATGTACTAACAGTGTTTCTTTAAAATTAGTTCACATTGATCAATATAATCTCAAAGAGCTGTCTCATCCTAATTAATTATTGCACCTGATGAGGTGCCATTAACATATTTATCTGAGCTTAAAAAAGTAATGTTCACAGTTGTCAGTGAAACGCTCCCCAACTTCGCTTAATAAATTTGGCACATCCATTGTGACAGTTTTTCCTCCTGTGTGGTCGAGTCCCTCCCAGAAAATGGTTTTTAAAACATTTTACAATTCTGCCGTCTTTTTCAATGTAGTGTTTCCAAAATAACTTAAGTTAAAAGCACTAAGTTGATATCCCCACTCACAGCACTTCACTAAACATCTAATAGCTTCATCTTCAGTAGCTATGGAAAGAACAGTTTGGGTGCCCTCCTTCTTAAAACTGATTTCACCTTGGTACCCATAATTTTTTGTCCATGTAGCAAAAAAGCACTGATTTAGACATTTTGAACTGTTATCCATCTTTTCTTATGGTCATTCCTCTAGAAACAGCATCAGGAGCCTTCTTCATAGCGTCTTCATCAACAAGGTGATGACCTTTTTTAATGCCTTAGCACTGTTTCATGTAGGTCTAACCTAAAGAGATGTATATTATCTAGGCCTCAGAATTATACAAGCATCAAGAAATGCTGTTTAAATATATAGTATGCATAAGAATAAGAGTTCCTAAGGACAAAAATGGTACAGGAAATGAGCTGACATTGCTTCCGAGCTGTGTCCGTAATAACTCAATTTTCAAGTTATTAACATCCTGAAAAACCTTAAATATATATAAAAATATGAATTTTAATACAAGTGCTATTAGTTTTTTAATGCCTTCACTCACCAAAAGATAGCAGATCAGGAATGAAATGACTTCAGGCTGTAAACACAATCACTGCTTACTGTCACTGACATTTGAGAGATTCTAATTTTTAGAAGAAGTGAACAACTGGCTAAACTATGTTGCCAGTGTAAGATAAGAATTTTTGGACTAACGAATTATTTTACAATGAGGATAACAGCGTACTCTGAAAGTAAGAGAAAGAAATTGCATTGGAACTTTTTCCCAGGATTAGTCGCATTTCACGCCATTTTATACTACTGCTTAATAATTGACTTCATTTCACAATTTGTAATAAATGATGAGAAAAAGTATACCACAGCCTATAAGTGGGCATCATCCTAGCATTTATTGGAATAATTTGGCAGAACCCAAATAAGGACGGATAAGGTTTCAAACTATAACATAGTAGTCATGTCCAGGTTCGCCGTTGGACTTTGTAACACCATCAGATTATCCAAAAGAAATTGACAGTAAAAGCAAAAGATTTTTTACGCTTTTAAGCATTCAGCTGGAATCAGCTTCCCCCTTCCAAGTTCTGTAGCTGGTCTAAGTGGACCTGCTCTGCATTGCCACAAGACTACTTCACATTCTGAAGAAGTTTGAGGACTGTAAGAGAGCTCTGAACTATGCAAGCTATTAAGTGAGGTAAATGTCTTTCAATAACTCTTCTGTATTTTATAATATATTAGAATGTTTACAAATGTGGCTGGACAGGTCTGCTTTCAATCCATAATTTGGATAAAACATTACATATAATAATTCCTGTACAGAATTTCAGAAAAGAACAATATTTTTGCTAAACTTTATTCAACTGTTTCTGGGCCTTGTCATTATCGCCAGCACTTCTTGCTTTGTACCATCCAAGACATGGCCAAGCTGCGATGCCAAAGTGTCTTGACAACATTCTGTGCTCACACTTCTTTCACCACATCTGTACATACATCGTCAAACCACAGCGCACACAGTGGAAAGTTCTTTGCTCAAATATGCATAAACAATGTTTTTACATGCACAGCTTTCATCAGCTTGAGAGGAAGAAGTATAAGTGTAACATGCTATTCTGAATGAATGTGGTGTCGCACCACACCAAGTATTTAAAGGGTGCTACAGTTTTCATTTTCAGGTGCTATGAGCAATGGTCTCAGATGTGATTATAATGTTGTTGAAATCTAGACAAGAGCGTGTTTATCTCCATTTGCTGTTACGTGTAACGGAGTTAATTCCCAATGCTGAGTGCTCCTTTATATGTGGTTGTTCGTTTTCTCTGGGTTGCAGCATTCCATACTCTGCCTGTCTGCTTCCTCAAAACTTCTCAACTCTGTTGGAGACAATGATTAGTAAGACTTTATTAAGTGTTTCTAGTTTGCTGCTTTGAAAAGACCACTTAATTGAAGATTCAGTTTGGTGTTTTGGTGAAGCTCTATAGACCTTTCTTCAGCTGTCATAATGAACTGGCCACACCCAACATGCTGTACAAGCTAAGTATTTGGAGGAATAGTTTATCTTTTATTTTAAAAAGCTGACATTTTTGTTCTTGGGCATGATCTATATTGGACATCATGTTTATACTGGACTTGTACAAGTCAGGTCTGATTACATGTAGTTATCAGAGTACCTACATCAGAATCAAGTCCTTGCATGGAAAGAACCCAATGGAAATTCACAACATATCAAGAGAGGTGTGTGCAGATAGTATAGTGGATAGTAGCACAGTATCACTGTGATCTTCTTGTTTCCATGAAGGTTGGGTAAGCACTGAGGACAATGCAAAAAGTGGAAGGCCATAAACTGCAACAGACAGTTTATTATTAAAGACATTTTGAGGGAGGCTCACCAAAAAATAAGAAGAAATTGCATATGATGCCAAAATGTCTGTCACTTCAGTTTACAGAATTATGACTGAAAAGTTGCTGCCAGATGGATTCCACAGGATATGGGTGAAGAGCAGAAAGCAGGCCACAAAGGAATCACAGAAGAATTGCTTCATTGTTATCAAACAGAAGGAGCACAGTTTCTAAAATTTTCTAAATAGGATTGTTGCCCTTGATGAAATATAGATATGAGATTTTGAGCCGGAACTGAAGTCTCAGTTGCCTCCATAGAAAAGTTCCAACTCCCAATGCCTGAACTGATGATAATCTTGGTGTATTTCATGAATGGAGTCATAGCTACAAATAGTGCCCCAGGGGATCCATGTAACAGGCCTGTACTGCGGGTTGTTTCTGCAAAAGAAGACCTGACACGCTTGCAGCTGCTGTCCTCTTTTTGCACAATAATGCAAGACAGCATATTGCCTTACCAGTGAGAGAAATGCTCAACAAATATGGATAGGAAATACTTCCCCACCCACCATACATTCCTGATGTGAGCACACCAACTTTGATTTAATTCCCAAATTGAAGGAACAACTCCAATGGAAAACTTTTTGATACAACTGATGAGTCGTCCAGTGAGGTGACCCGAGTAATTAGACAGTTCAGCAATGAAGGTGCCCTCTCCAGAATACGGAAGTTGCCAAACATTGGGAAGTTCTCATAAGCAAAAATGGAGATTATATAGAAGGTATTTTGCAAAATAAATTATTTTCTTCAGTTCTATCTTACAGGGTGCGAACTTCTGAAATGATCCTTGTATATCAACCCTTGATTATTTTTTTCTGCTCTTGTCTCTAACACAGCAGGAGTCGTTTGCTACACTGCCTCTCTTTTTGTGGCTCAGAGTGCCCATTACTTTGTAAAACAATTTTAGGCATTGTAATTCTTTAGTGTTTCTTTCTCTCTGTTTGCCATAATCCTTGTGCACCGGGGCATTCAGTGTGAAATTCCTCTGAATGGATGGTTAAGGTTTGATGTACAGAGCTGAAGTTACAGTCTCACTGTTATCCAATAGAAACTGTAACTGTTGGAGCTTCTGTTAAACAGCACATCATGAAAAAGTAGGTGGTTCTCTTTTTGTAGTCCAATTGTTAACATTATACAATTATGAGAATGGAAGGAAGTGAGAAATTGCAAGATATACGAGGGTGGTGTGAAAAGTTCTCAGAATCACCATGAGAGGTCAGCACTAATGCAACTAGTTATTCATGTGATATTCATTGGGCTGTTGCCTGTAAACATGTGCCACGTCAGTGCTCTTGGAAGAGAGCTGTGGTGGTGACGTGGCTCTGTTGTTTTACTCGCGTAGTGATTTGTGAAGATTGAAAAAATCGAGATTCGAGCAGTGATTAAATACTTTGTAAAGAAAGGTACAAAAGCAAAGGACATTCATGCTGATTTCCAGAATACACTGGGGGACTCTGCTCCTTCATATTCAACTGTTGCCAAGTGGACAAATGAATTTAAATTTGGTCGGGAGAGCTTAGATGATCCACGTAGTGTCTCTACTCCAGAAATCATTGCAAAAGTGCACAAAATGGGCAAGGAGGATCGCCGATTGAAAGTGCATAAAGATGCTTGTGCTAGCCAGATGTCATTTGAAAGGGTATATCACATTTTAACTGAAGAATTAGAAATGAAAAAATTACCTGCAAGTTGGGTGCCGCGACTCTTGACACTGGATCAAAAAAGCATGAGAAGGGACATACTGGAACAATGTTTGGCCCGTTTTAGGAGAAATGAACAAGGTTTTTTCCACCGGTTTGTGACCACAGATGAAATTTGGGTGCACTACTATACGCCAGAGACAAAACAACAGTCAAAGCAGTGGTAACATGCTGATTCTCCGCCACCAAAGAAAGCAAATACAATTCCTTTGGCGGGAAAGGTCATGGCTGGACCTTGAATTTTAAGTAATAACCTATGTTGTTCCTCATTAAATAAAGGCAATAAAAGTTTTACTTACACGAATTACACCAATTTACAATCGAAAACGCTAGTTTTATAGCACCTAAAAATACCTAATTTCAGGTTAGTACCCGACTGTACCTAAATTTTAAAAAATACAATTAAATAAAATTTTTTATGACTAACATTCTCTCGTGGTCTTCCCAGCTAAGAATTACGCAAATATTTTATTTAAAATCGTCATTTTATCGTACCTAAAATACCTAATTTCATGTTAGAACCTGATTGTACCTCATTTTTTAAAATCTTAAAAATACTTAATTTCATGTTAGAACCTGACAGTATCTAATTTTTAAAAATCCAGTCAAATAAAATTTGTATGACTAAAACTACTCTTCTGGTCTTACCATCTACTTAGAAAACAGTAATTGAATGATAACAGGTTTGTTTGCACACATTAACGCCAATCGTGAGTGAGACGAAGACAGCATATGCAGCCCGCCCTGCTCCACAGAGCGTTGTTGCTCACTGTGTACCGTCAAATGGGCCGGCAGGGCACTGAGGAGCCTTGTGATCTGCCTCTGGCGCCTCCATGCCCTGTTGGAACAGCCTGTTTAAAACACCTGCACTGTCTTCATTCAGTCGGTCAGCATGCTGCTTGGATGTAGTGAAATATTTTGCAGTGACAGTGTATTTGTGGAATGCAAAGCATGCCGAAAGTAGGCAACACCAGATCATCTCTGATTCGTCAGTGGTTACAAGAATTTCCTGATTCCTCTTCAGATGGAAGAGTTATTCCCTGTAATGTGTGCAACAAAGACGTAAGTAAAATGTTAACCTTTTATCTTCTATGCCCACTCAGAGAACAGTAATGCCACTGTTTTTCCCAAGTTCATTTTGACCAGAGACATGGGAATGCAAAAATATTGTTTCTAAACCCTTAATGTTGATTAATTTTGCCAAGCAGATCTCGTACGTAAATTCTTCGACAAAGTATTTCTCATTTCTTTTTGTTTTAGGTACATTCTGAACAGAGGTCGCATTTAAGTCGGCTTGTTTGCCGGAATTAAAAACCAGGCAAATTTAAAAAATAAGTCAAACTTGAAACAAAAGTTTGTGACTAAACCAAAAGCAACAAATGAAAATGAACTTCATCTTGACCTGTGTCAAGCCATTGTTGCAGCAAACATACCATTAAATGCAGTTGAAAATAGCCAGTTCAAAAGTTTTCTAGAGAAATACTGTCACCGAAGTATTCCATCAGAATCCACACTGAGAAAGAGCTGTTTAAATACTTTATATGAAAATACTTTGAGCAGGATAAGGGAAGATATAGGCGATTCATATATGTGGATCTCTCTGTCCATGAGACAACTGACAGACAAGGTCGATATGTGGTTAATTTGAATGTTGGAAGGTTAGATCCTGACACTCGCTCTGTACCTCATCTGATCAGCAGCAAGGAGCTAAAAAATACTAACCAGGAAACAGTTCCTCACTTTCTTAATAAAGCCATCAAATAATCCTGATCTAATAGAGAGCGTCATGACGGATACAGGGATTAGTGAACACAGTCATTGTAGCAAGGCTCAAAACCATATCAACCGAAACCACTAAAAAGTAGACACACAAACAAACACAAACACACACACAAAATTCAAGCTTTCACAACAAACTGTTGCCTCATCAGGAAAGAGGGAAGGAGAGGGAAAGACGAAAGGATGTGGGTTTTAAGGGAGAGGGTAAGGAGTCATTCCAATCCCGGGAGCGGAAAGACTTACCCTAGGGGGAAAAAAGGATGGGTATACACACACACACACACACACACACACACACACACACACACACAGACACAAGCAGACTTGTGTCTGTATATGTGTGGATTCTGTATATGTGTGGATGGATATGTGTGTGTGTGTGTGTGTGTGTGTGTGTGTGCGAGTGTATACCCGTCCTTTTTTCCCCCTAGGGTAAGTCTTTCCGCTCCCGGGATTGGAATGACTCCTTACCCTCTCCCTTAAAACCCACATCCTTTCGTCTTTCCCTCTCCTTCCCTCTTTCCTGATGAGGCAACAGTTTGTTGCGAAAGCTTGAATTTTGTGTGTGTGTTTGTGTTTGTTTGTGTGTCTATCGACCTGCCAGCGCTTTCGTTCGGTAAGTCACATCATCTTTGTTTTTAGATATATTTTTCCCACGTGGAATGTTTCCCTCTATTATATTGAAACCACTAAAAGTAAACGCAAAATATATCTATTTAAAACAGCAGATAAAAATTCGCTTGATGCCTTCCTAAGAGAGAGTCTCCATTCCTTGCAAGCTAATTATGTAACTGTAGACCAGATATGGTTCAAATTCAAAGATACAATATCAATATCAACAGCAATAGATAGATTCATACCGCATAAGTTAATAAGAGACGGGACTGATCCACCATAGTACACAAAACACGTCAGAACACTGTTGCAGAAGCAACGAAAAAAGAATGCCAAATTCAGAAGAATGCAAAATCCCCAAGACGGAAGCTTGAAATTTAGTGCAGATGTCAATGTGAGATGCTTTTAATAGTTTCCACAATGAAATATTGTCTCAAAATATGGTAGAAAACCCAAAGAGATTCTGGTCGTATGTAAAGTACTCCAGTGGCAAAAAACAGTCAATACCGTCACTGCGCGATAGCGATGGAAATGTTACCGATGATGGTGCCACTAAAGCGGAGTTACTAAATACAGTTTTCTGTAATTCCTTCATGAAAGAACACGAATTAAGTATTCCAGAATTCGAAACCAGAACAGCTGTTAGCATGAGTGACATAAAAGTAGATATCTTAGGTGTTGTGAGACAACTCAAATCACTTAAGAAAGGCAAGTCTTCCGGTCCATATGGTATACCAATCAGGTTCCTTTCAGAGTATGCAGACACAATTGCGCCTTTCTTAGCAGTCGTATAGAATCGCTCACTTGACGAAGGGTCTGTTCCTAAAGACTGGAAAGTAGCACAGGTCACACCAATATTCAAGAAAGGAAATAGGAGTAACTCATTGAATTACAGACCCATGTCACTGACCTCAATTTGCAGTAGGATTTTGGAGCATATACTGTACTCGAACAATATGAATCACCTTTAAGAAAATGCCTTATTGATACATAACCAACACAGATTCAGAAAATATCGTTCTTGTGCAACACAGCTAGTTCTTTATTCCCATTAAGTAATGAGTGCTGTCGACAAGGGATCTCCGGTCGATTCCATATTCCTAGACTTCCAGAATGCTTTTGATTCCATTCCTCACAAGCAACTATTAATCAAATTGCATGCATATGGAGTATCGTCTCAGTTGTGTGACTGGATTCGTGATTTCCTCTCAGAAAAGTAACACATCGTAGTGATAGACGGTAAATCATCGAGTAGAACAGAAGTGATATCTGGCATTCCACAAGGTAGTGTCATAGGCCCTCTGCTGTTCCTGATTTATATAAATGATCTAAGTGATAATCTGAGCAGCTCCCTTAGGTTGTTTGCAGATGATGCTGTAATTTACCATCTGGTACAATCATCAGACGATCAGTTCCAATTACAAAATGATCTAGAGAGAATTTCTGTATGGTGCAAAAAGTTTCAATTAACACTAAACAAAGAAAAGTGCGAGGTCATCCACATGAGTACTAAAAGAAATCTGATACATTTTGGGTATACGATAAATCGCACTAATCTAAGGGCTGACAATTCGACTAAATAACTAGGAATTACAATTACGAGCAACTTAAATTGGAGAGACCACATAGATAATATTGTGGGGGAGGCGAAACAAAGACTGCGCTTTGTTGGCAGAACACTTCAGAAGATGTGACAAACCCACTAAAGAGACAGCCTACATTACACTTGTCAGTCCTCTGCTGGAATATTGCTGCGCGATATGGGATCCTTACCGGGTAGGATTGACGAAGGACATCGAAAAAGTGCAAAGTAGGGCAGCTCGTTTCGTGTTATCGCGCAATAAGGGTGAGAGTGTCACTGATATGATATGCGAGTTGGGGTGGCAGTCACTGAAACAAAGGCGGTTTTCTTTGCAGCGAGATTAGTTTACAAAATTTCAATCACCAACTTTCTCTTCCAAATGCGAAAATACTTTGTTGACACCCACCTATGTAGGGAGAAATGATCATCATAATAAAAGAGAAATCAGAGCTTGAATGGAAAGATTTAAGTGTTCATTTTTCCCATGCGCCATTCAAGAGTGGAATGGTCGAGTAGTAGTATGAAAATAGTTGATGAACCCTCTGCCAGGCACTTAAGTTTGAATTGCAGAGTAACCATGTAGATGTAGATGTACTTTTCTCCAACAGTCAAGATGAAATTAAAGTACTTGTAATTTACACTGATACAGCCGCATACGTGATTGCTGCTGTTAACTTATTGAAAGTATTTTTACACAGTCTTGCCCCATGTCACATGTCTTGCCTATGCCATGAATTGTATAACTGAGACGATACATCTCCTGTTTCCACATATAAATAAGCTAGTTTCAACCATCAAAAAGGTTTTTATTAAAGCACCTACAAGAATCCAGTTATTTTAAGATTGAGAGGAACTTCCCAATGTGCCACTTCCGCCAAACCCATACTTTTGCTGGGGAACATGGCTAGAGGCTGCGGAATATTACAGGCGAGCATTTGGAAGACATTACGAACACTGTTCTTAAATTGCAGGAGGCAGCAGTGAGCATTACTTCAGCTAAAGATGTTCTAAAGGACCCAACAGTTTCCAAAGACATTGCATACATAAAATCTCGTTATGCATTTTGTGTCCCTATCATTAAAGCTCTAGAGGGTTCACAGAAGCCAGTCCACACACAGCTGCAATTGATAGAAGAGGTGACAGAAAAAATCAACTTGGTCCCAGGTTCAATTGGTATGAAAGTTAGTGGGGGCTGACATCTTATTAGGTAAATCAACAGAACATGAGGGTGCGCACCTAATGCCATCGTTTAAATATGCTCCGGTGACATCTGTTTGCGTGTATCGCTCATTCTCGGCATTTAAGATGTTATTACAGACAGGAGATGCAGTTTCTCAACGGAAAATCTGGAGAAAGTGTTAGTTATTTACTGTGACTGTAATTATGGACATGGACAATAATATAATGTGGAGTTTTGTCAATCTATTTATCTTTCTGGACAATAAAGTGTCATATTTTGGTCACCTATTTTCTAATTTTTATAAACTATTTTGTAAGTGATAGAACCTATTTTAAGTACCTAATTTACAATTTTTAGAACCTGAAAGTCCAAGGTCTAGTCATGACATCAGTGTTCTGAAATGCGAAGGGGATTCTAATTTGTAAATGATCTCCCCACTGGGCAAACAATTACTGGAGAATACTATCCTAACGTGGACAAATTGCAACAAAAGATATGCAAAAGAAGGCCAGATTCAGCAAGGAAGAAAGTCATCACCCATCAAGACAATGCGTGCCCGCACACGTGCCGTCACTATGGCAAAATTACATGAACTAAGGTATGAATTGTTGCCACACCCGCCTTATTCACCTGATATGACTCCGCCAGACTTCCACCTCTTTCCAAAACTGGAAATTTTTCTTGGTGGACGAAGATTCACTTCAAATGAAGAACTGATAGCCAGAGTTGATAACTATTTTGCAGATCTGGAGGAAACTCATTTTCGAGATAGGATCAAGGTACTAGAACGTCAATCTACAAGAAGACTACATTGAAAAATAAAACAAGTTTCAGTGATATAAGTACATTTTTTCTATTCCATTCCGAGAACTTTCCAAACCACCATCGTATTTTAGACCAATAAGACATGATGCACTAAAAAGATTTGGTTCTATTATTTAGGACCATATAACAAATATGTTGTTACACATTGATACAGATATGTTTATTCGAAATGTTTCATGTATAAATTTCGTAACTGGTGAATAATGTACTGTCCATTGCTGACTCATAGGTTTTTCGAAAATATTTTTCATTGAATAGGAAGTAAGTTGGCATGATGTTATGAGTGTAATTCAGGGAAATTTACAGCTGGCTATACAAACTGGTACCAAGGAGTTACTTAAAGAGTAGCACATAAAAAGTTACTGTAATATGTGTTCAGAACATTGTTCTGAAGATATTTAATGCATAAGTATGGTAACTCTGTTATAAGTAAGTACTTTAAAAGCTCATATAGCTGTGTTGGTAAAACTGCTCATGATCCAAAGCTTCCTTGTGCAGCCTGTCTGCCAACCAATTTTCCTGCCTGTTTGTAGACAACATCATAACATTTATTGGCCTTTGGATGATCTTATAACCTTAGAACTGCTCTTGTCTGCTGATTGAATTTTCTTGGTTCTCTTAATGCTGATAATCGTTTCATTGATATGTTAAATTTCAGTATTCACATTTTGGGTGAACTTTGAGAACATTTTCAGCCACTTCCAGTGAGATCAAAGCTGGATGATACACTCTGCCATTAGTGTATTGTGGTGCAGACTTAGTTTGAAGAATAATACAATTTGGTACTTTGCTGCAATCAGGCATGTTGTACATGCCTGAAGTCAGCTTTCATGTGTCAGTCGGAAAATGCTGAGCAACTGAATCTTGAAAGTAACAAGATTGTGTCTTGGTCCTTGTCCTCCGTTTCAAGTATTTGGTATGAAAATGAGTGATAAACTCCTTCATGGTGTGTCAAGATAAGTGTATAGTTGTTCATATTCCGCCCAAGATTTTCTGTTATGTCAGTCAAGGAATAATAATGTTTAAGAAATAAAAACTACAAAAAATAGTAAAAAAAAATTATCAGAACATGGAGAGGGGTGAGTGTCACTTGTAAGGGCTTTCAAGACAAGCGAAATACAAGAGGAAGTTAAAAATATCTCCCACTGCTTATTCTTTGCAACCTTGTTGTGTTCTTACCACAGAGAAGATAATTTTAGTATGCTTCTGATTGCTGGTGATGCATTAGTGGTACCATGTTGACCATTTCGTGGCAGTCTTGTATGAATAACATTCATTCAAATAGATTGTCACAATGCATTCTTCCAGAGCTGCTTCTTGCTCAGTAAAGGAAGTGATGATTGTGTTAAAGGAACTTCAATAGCAGAAATTCAAAGTATTCGGCAATTAATGTACCTCGCTATTTCAAGAATTTTGAGGGTAGTGAAACTGTCTTGCAAGAATGTTGCAATAAGCGAATATGCTGATCTGGTAGGTGTTAATCAGAAAGTTTTGTTGACTAGGCAAACAATGCTATCATGGTAGTTAAGGGTATAACTCATAGAAAGAAACTATCAAATTTCTTCTTCTCCTGTCTGTTGTGCAATCTGCGTATGGTTTGACTACGAAGGCTTTCCCGGCGTAATAATTGAAAATATTCTTCTCGGGTATGCAGCCGGATCATGACGTCTTCAAGACACAATATTTCTGCGGTCCAACTGGCCGCCATCATCAGGTGAGAGCGCTGGTGCACAATCTCGCCGGAACAGTTCCAGCGAGATTGTGCACCAGCGCTCTCACCTGATGATGGCGGCCAGTTGGACCGCAGAAATATTGTGTCTTGAAGACGTCATGATCCGGCTGCATACCCGAGAAGAATATTTGCGTATGGTTGCTATCAGTATCAAATAAAATTCTGAAGGTGAAGACAGTTGCTTCTTTTATATTTCACCCTAATTCCAAAAGAAACGTCAGAGCCAGAAAACTTTTATGTTAGCTGGCTCTAACTGCAGAAACTTTCGCTTTTATATTAAAGCGTTCTCTCTCTCTCCTAACCACCATGTTGGTAATAACTGATAAATACATGAGGTATCTATATCTGTACTGTGCAAACCACTGTGAAGTGATTGGCAGAGAGTACTTCCCATTGTACCATTATTAGGGCTTCTGCCAGATCCATTCACATGTTGTGCACTCGAAGAGTGAATACTTATCTGCATATGTTCCTGCTGTAATTAGGCTTATCTTGTCTTGGCATTTCCTACATGAGTGATACATAGTGGGTTGTAGTCTTCACTTGATAATTTTGACTGATTGTCTCTGGGTACTATTGGTCACATTTATAATAGCATTTATGTAACACAGATGTATGTTTGACATTTTTCTCCAGTGATGCCTACATGTTTATAATGAATTCTATTTACTGAAAATCAGCAATAATAAATACATTCCAAAGATGGTATAACTATAATTTTTTGTTTCTTGCACAAAGATATTTGTGTTGAGTATTGTGTTCTCTTTTATTTGTCTTGAAGTGAAACCAAAAACATAAAGTAAAAACAATAGAAAATACAGTAAAAATTCTACGTAGGGTACCCAAAGAATGTTCTCGTATAATATCATGGAAGAACTGGAAATTTACGCACACTCAAATGAAATTTTAAATGAACAAACAGAACTAAAGTGTAAAAAAATAGCTATAAAACTTTATTTACATCCTAAAAGAAAAAGAAAACAATAAATTTTCAACACTTCCTGACACATAAGACAGTAGAGTACCCAACACAAATATCTTTGTAGGAAAAAGAAAAAAAAATATAGTTATTCTCTCTTTGAATGTATTTATTATTGCTGATTTTCCCACAAATAAAATTCATTGTAAATTTATAAGTATCACTGGAGAAAACTGTCCAACACAAGTGCCATATAAGTGCTATAAGCATGACCAGTAACCCCGTGAGACAGTCAAAAAGACGCTCCAGGATGCAATATGTGAGATACATCATAAAAGCTGAGACATAAACAAGCAACATAATTTTATCATACATTTTTATGAAAAATTTTCAGTCATAACTTGTAAAGGCAAAAATGTTGAAACAAGCTCATCATGATAAATGTATAATGAGTTAATGAAGTGTTAATATATAAGTTGCAAAAACTTGGAGGAATTTAGATATGCTGCTTTCAGTTTTATGGATCATTTGGATGTCAGATATAGAAGTAACCTTGGGTGTGCTGCAGGGAAGTGTGTTGGGTACTCTTGCCGTTCATATTGCATATTAATGATCTTGCACACAATATTAATATTAAAATCAGGATTGTGGCAGAGGATGCAGTTATCTATAATGAAGTACTATCTGAGAGAAGCTGCATAAATATTCAGACAAATCTTGATAAGATTTCAAAGTGGTGCAGAGATTGGTAACATGCTCTAAATGTTCAGAAATGTAAAATTTTGCATTTCGCAAAAAAAAACCACATAGTATCCTGTGACTTTAAGATCAATGAGTCACAGTTGGAATTAACCATTCATACAAAGACCTGGATGTGACACTTTGTAGGGACTGGTTGTAGAATATTGCTCAAGTGTGTGGGCCTGTACCACATAGGACTAACAGGGGATATTGAATGTATACACAGAAGAGCAGCACGAATGACCACAGGATTGTTTAATCTGTGGGAGTACTGAAGGGACTGAACTGGAAGACCCTTGAAGGTAAAGGGTAAACTATCCCGAGAAAGTCTATTAACAAAGTTTCAAGAACCAACTTTAAATGATTACTGTGGGAATATACTACAGGCCCCTACATATCACTGACATAGGGATTGTGATGGTAAGATTGGAATAATTGCTGCATGCACAGAGACTTTCAGACCTTTATTCTTTTTCATGCTTCACACATGAATGGAACAGGAAGAAACCCTAATAACTGGGACAATGGGATGTACCCTCTGCCTTGCATCTCATGGTGGTTTGCAGAGTGTGGATGTAGATGTAGAAACAATTATTGAAGAAAAGTAAAACTTGTTTTACCTCATTTCCTTCCACCATAGACTCTGCAAGCAGAATAATACTTTATCTCCACTTTCTAAGTAAGTCAAATTCAAAACTTGGAACTCAATGGAAGCACTACTCCCTTTCAAGTGATAAAGAGGAAAACTAAATCAAAAGCTGAAAAATAAATAATAATAATAATAATTATTATTATTATTATATTATATATAACATATTTGTTTGTTTGTGGAGTTACTCAAAATTTGGTACCATATGACATAATATAGTAAAAGTAAGCAAAATGTACAAGTGTTTTTGTATTTATATCTCCATTGTCATCCATTCCAAGAAAATGTTATGCAGTCATGCAGCTGAAATTTATTGCTACGATATCACCCTTAAAATTGTGATCAGATGTTGGTCACCTCCCTTATAACCATGATGAAATGTGGATCACCCTAGTAGTTTGTGGTGAGCCACTCTGCACTACTCTGATAGGGTAAACTTAAACTGACTAGATGTACTGCCTCAGGTAAATTCAGCGACTGTCTTTTAAATCATCTGTTGTATATTTCAGTGTCAGGTAACTCAATGGAATCATTTCTGGGCTTAGATTTACTACCATGTTGTCATCAGATAATTTTATATACACTGAATAACCAAAGAAACTGTTACACCTGCCTAATGTTGTGTAGGGCCACCGCAAGCATGCAGAAGTGCCACAACACAACATGGCATGGACTCGACTAATGTCTGAAGTAGTGCTGGAGGGAACTGACACCATGAATCCTGCAGGGCCGTCCATAAAGCCACAAGAGTACAAGGGGATGGAGATCTATTCAGAACGGCACACGGCAACATCCCTGATATGCTCAATAATGTTCATGTCTGGGGAGTTTGGTGGCCAGCAGAACTGTTTAAACTCAGAAGTGTGTTTCCGGAGCTGCTCTGCTGCAATTCTGAAGATGAGGGGTGTCGCATTGTCCTGCTGGAATTGTTACAGTCCATTGAAATGCACAATGGACATGAATGGACGCAGGTGATCAGACAGGATGCTTACATATGTGTCACCTGTCAGAGTCGTATATAGACGTATCAGGCATCACATGTCACTCCACTGCACACGCCCCACACCATCACAGAGCCTCCACCATCTTGAATAGTCAGTCCCCTGCTGACATCCAGGGTCCATGGATTCATGAGGTTGTCTCCATACCCGTACACGTCCATCCGCTTGATACAATTTGAAATCAGACTTGTCTGGTCAAGCAACTTGTTTCCAGTCATCAGTAGTCCAATGTCAGTGTTGACGGGGCCAGGTGAGGCGTATAGCTTTGTATCGTGCAGTCATCAAGGGTACACGAGTGGGCCTTCAGTTCCAAAAGCTCATATCGATGATGTTTTGTTGACTGGTTCCCATGCTGACACTTGTTGATGGCCCAGCATTTAAATCTGCAGCAATTAATGGAAGGGTTGCACTTCTGTCACATTGAATAATTCTCTTCAGTCGTTGTTGATCCCTTTCTTTCAGGAACATTTTCTGGCCCCAGAGATTTGATGTTTTACCGAATTCCTGATATTAACGGTACGCTCATGAAATGCATTGGTATCGGCAGCAATTTGCAGAAGGGTTGCACTTTTGTCACATTGAATGATTCTCTTCTGTCGTTGTTGATCCCTTTCTTGCAAGATCTTTTTCTGGCCTCAGCGATGTTGGAGATTTAATGTTTTACCGGATTTCTGATATTAACACAGCATGCTCGTGAAATGGTAGTACGGGAAAATCCACACTTCATCACTACCTTGGAGATGCTGAGTCCCATTGCTCGTGCATCGACTACAACAGCACGTTCAAACTCACTTAAATGAACTTTGTAAACTACAGAGTCATTGTATGAAACCTATATAAATTGATCTAAACCCTCTTACAAGATGTACCAGTTTTTGTGGTGTAGCTACACTGACATTTTAGGAAATCAGTTTTCTTTCTAAACATATGCTAGCCAGGAAGAATTTTATATTGCGCTTGGTTATTAGGCAGGATAAACACAAAGCTTTCAGATATAGAATAAGAAACACTTGATTTCCTGCTGTGTGTTTTTAGCATATTTCTGTAGCTGTTTGTTGATCAAATGGATAGCAAAATTAACACCAGTGAACTACCTCATTTATTCCAATTTTACAAACTTCTGGAAAGGATGCGCAGGGGTGATTACCATAGCCAAAGAGGGCAACAGAAACAACTGCATATGCTTTTAATTTGGGTATTTTAATCAATGACATGTCAGTTTGCTCCAAAATTGGAAATTTACACTTTGTGGTCTAGTGGTGAAACAGTGCCTGGAAACAAAAAGGTCATGGGATTGAATCCCGGTTAGAATTTTTTAGCCTGTCAAGAACAACACATGGTTTGAATTCATGAAACACACACACACACACACACACACACACACAGTAGTGATAAACAGTCTGAAAAGCTAACTTCAGTGTCAAATAACTCTGAAAGGCACAATGTATCAATTTTTTTCCTAACAATTGTTCCTCAGCTCAACCTCCTCAGCAACACCCTTTTCAGACCATTCCTGACCACCATAGGCAAAATTAGAAGTAGATGATGTACATTAACTAGCATGGTATGACTTAGTATAGCAGTCACTACATTTTATTTTAATACAGTTTGTAGAAACACTGAAATATGGCGATGATCTAATTTAAATGGAAACAAGATTTCAGAATGGAAATAAATCTGATGGCAACAAATTGATGTTGTCCTGATTGAAATTACTCTCATTATGAGGCACTTTTAGCAACAATGTAAAGGGCAAGTAAAACAAATGAAGATGTGCGTGTTCAGTAAGCTAGATACAGATGGAACTGTGCCTCATGTCAAATAGGAAACATTTAGTTCTGGGCAGGAGCATGCAGAGAAATTTTGGCTAAGTTTAGAAGAATACTTGACCAAACATTAGAGGAACAGTTCTTGAGAGGAGGATCCTTCAATGATTTTCTCTGTAAAGAAGTTTCTAAAGATAAAGTGCACAATAGTCATAAAACAAATCGTAGGCTATTGCTAGTAAGATGCTGAGTGAAACACTTTTGCACAAAAGGGCATTGTGAGAAACTTAAAATGACTACCATAACAGAACCTCATTGAAATACCTCTCAAAAAGTGCAAAGATTGTCAGCTTGTCTTAAATATTAAAAATAGTGTATTTTCAAACAGCAAAACACATAGTAACCTAAGATTACGATACCGCTGAGTCACAATGGAAATCAGTCAACTCATTGAAGCATTAATACATGGGGGTAACAATGTGGGTACATGAAAAGAATAATCAAATACGAGGTTGGTTTGAAAAGTTCTCAGAATGGAATAGGAAAAAAGTACTTAAATCACTGAAACTTTTTTATTTTTCAATATAGTCTCCTTGTAGATTAACGCACTTGGCGCAATGATGTTCCAGTGCCTTGATCCCATTTCAAAACTGAATTTCCTCCGGGCCTGCATACTAGTTGTCATCTCCGGTTATCAATTCTTCGTTTGAAGTGAATCTTCGTCCACCAAAAAAAATAACAGTTTTGGGACGAGCTGGAAGTCTGATTGAGCCATATCAGGTGAATAATGCGGGTGTGGCAACAATTCACACTTTAGTTCGTGTAATTTTGCCATGGCGACGGCATGTGTGCGGGCGTGCATGGTCTTGATGGAAGATGACTTTCTTCCTTGCTAAACCTGGCCTTTTTTCGCATATCTTTTTTTGCAATTTGTCCAGGGGGTTAGCTTAGTATTCTCCAGTAATTGTTTGCCCAGTGGGGAGATAAACTACCGACAGATTCCCCTTTGTATCCCAGAACGCTGATGCCATGACCTTTCCCACCAAAAGGAATTGTCTGTGCTTTCTTTGGTGACAGAGAATCAGCTTGTTTCCACTGTTTTGACTGTTGTTTTCTCTCTGGGGTATAGTAGTGCACCCAAGTTTCATCTGTGGTCACAAACCGGCACAAAATATCTTGTTTATTTCTCCTAAAACGGGTCAAATATTATTCCTATATGTCCATTCTCATGCATTTTTGATCCAGTGTCAAGAGATGCGGCACTCATCTTGCAGGTAATTTTTTCATTTCTAATTCTGCAGTTAAAATGTGATATACCCATTCAGACAACATCTGGCAAGCACAAGCAATTTCACGCAGTTTCAATCGGCGATTCTCCTTGACCATTTTGTGCACTCTTTTGCAATAATTTCTGGAGTAGTGACACTGCACAGATCATCATCTAAGCTCTCCCGACGAAATTTAAATTCATTTGTCCACTTGGCAACAGTTGAATATGAAGGAGCAGCAGAGTCCCCCAGTGTATTCTGGAAATCGGTGTGAATGTCCTTTGCTTTCATACCTTTCTTTATGGAGTACTTAATTACCAGATAAAACCTAAGTGTTAATATGTGACCTTTCCTACAAGTTGTTTTGTTTTCCATGTAGTGTGATTTGAATGTAAATTGAAGCTGGAGGTGTGGAGAAAGGAAAGGAATGGAAGTACTTATGTCAGAATGCATATTCCCACCAAGTACCACCTATCCGCAGACCCTGTCCATTTCTTCCATGCTTGCTACTCAGATTCCCACAGCAGGTCGGATGTACTTGTGCATCCACATTGAGGAATATGGAACCATTGCCCATCTAGGCGAATTATTACATGAATGTTCGGTGTCTACTCTTTTCAACACGATGCACTCAAATGAACAGGTGGCGCTCAGTGGAAATGTGGATCGGCTGTGAGATGTGCCGAATAATCTGCACAGTTGTAAGAACGCTCTGTCTTGGAGGTGCAGTGGTTAATGCACCTGCCTAGTAAGCAGAGGATCCCATGTACGAATCCCAGTCCGGTACACATTTTCGCTCATCGCCACTGATTCTGCGTAATGTTAATGCAGCTGACATCTGTAATCCTTTTCCTTTCCTTTCTCCCCACCTCCACCTTCAATTTACACATAATGTATCACAGCTTCAGATTCCGTGTATTGTCTATTCTGTCAGACATATCCGAAAGAGCAGATGCCATGCATTCATGTAGTGTAATGTAATCCAACCAATCGAAATTACAGCAGTTCCTTTCTTCTAATCTACACCCCCTCCCCCCCCCCCACGACAATGCATAATACAGAAAAAAAAAAAGAAAATTGTTTCTTTTTCAGACCAGAGATGTAGTAAAAGGCACTTACCTTTTCTTACATAAAATTATATATTTCAGGCAAAAAGTAATATAAGCTCATGTGTGTTCATTTGCTGGCATTATTTCCATATACAATGGGGCTCTCCCATGCTGACAGTTACATCCCCTGTGGCTGTCATCAGTGTTGAAGAGTTAATGAGACTGGAGATAAATTTTTTTGTATCTTCTACCTTTTGCGTGTCATTAACAGCAACAAGTTTTATTTTTGAGTGAATGTTGTGTAAATTATACTTACATCAATTTGCTCTGGATTAAAAAAAAGTATTCGTGCCATAGTTCTTTACAGTTTTCAGTTCTCCAGTTACCTACTTATTCTTTGTCAAACAGAGATTATTTTGGAAACATGAACACATTTGGAGGTCCTTCCAGCAAAAGTCTGAAGCTGTCAAAGAAGCTGCTTAAAATAGAAGAGGAAAATGAGGATGCTACCATTGTATTTATTGCTGATGTTTGGGTAGACAATGTTAAGGTACTGAGGATTTCACACATAACAATGTCTGCTGCAGTTGTATTACTAAAAAGCTGAAAACACACTTGCATGGTTTGTCACTCAAGAATGCCAATTTTGTTTTTCAGGTATTAGAAAAGCTTTCAACATTATTTCAGGGCTACTCAGAATGTCCACCAGTGGCATTTGTGCTGATGGGCAATTTCCTCTCATCACAGCATGGCAGTGCACATGCTTATCTCCTTAAGGAAAAATTTAAAATTCTAGGGGATATGATTATTCAGTTTCCTAAATTAACAGCAAATAGCAAATTCATATTCATTCCTGGCCCTGTTGATCCTGCTTTTGCTAGCATCCTTCCCAGGTACGTTCAGATGAAAGCCACTTTGCTTTCAGTGTCAGTACTCTAGTTTATGAGACAGAATTTCATGCTGTTATTTAACTGCATAAAATTCTGGTTTATGGAAGGGGATACATCATCATTGTTACTGAGATTTTACAGTTTTTGTGATACGTCACTGAGCACCTGTTGCGTGTATGTAGACTTATGCGAGTAAATGCATCCCGTATTCATAGAGAGATTCTTTTTTCCTGGACAGACCACCATTGCCAACGTTTGTCACAGAAGAGCTGAAAAAGAAACTTCCTTCAGCTATCTTCAGCACAAGTCCTTGCCGAATACAGTACTGCACCCAAGAAATAGTAGTAATACGGGAAGATCTGGTGACTAAAATGTGTCGGAATACTATTTATTTTCCTACCTCTGGTGATATACCACAGCATGTGAGTTCCAATTATTGACATAGACATTTGTATTACCAGTATTACAATTCTCTTCTACTTGTCACTAATAATAATTTTTTCCTTGTTCGTAGTTTGCAAAGACTATAATAAGCCAAGCACACCTAGCACCACTGCCACTGGCTGTATGCCCTGTTTATTGGGGATTTGATTATGGGATGCAGCTTTATCCATTACCTGATCTAATCGTAACTGCTGATCAATTCAACGCATTCACCACATCCTACTCTGGATGCCAAGTGATAAACCCAGTAAGTATAAAATTAATTTATGAAGCAAGTTATATACCCTCACCCCCTCCCTGAAGATGTTCGTGCAGAGAACAGATCTTTTTTCACATAAAAAGAGTAATAACATCTCTCTATGCACTGAGGGATGGTGCTTACAAAAAAGTGTAACTTTATTTCATAGTCATTCATTAAATTAGCTGATAAATCATGAATCCTTACTTATTAGTATGATTTGTGGCTGCCTCGATATGACTGGGTGTTGTGTGTCTTTCATAATCACTGACTCACAAGTCGCCGAAGTGGCGTCAGCTAAAGAGGGCTTGCAATTTCGGGGGCCAAACACCCCGCGTGGGGTCTCCCGGCCAACAATGCCGTACGATCATTTCATTTTTGTTATGTTTGTGTTACCCACGTGTTAAGGAAAAACAATAATCCTGCCCCACGGAAAAAAAAAAGACGACTCAAAATTGCCCGTGAGAAAGGGTATTTCCTCTAGGTGAGTAATATTGCTGGAAGTAATTATGATATAACTGTCTATTTTTGTAATGAGAGTAATTACTCTAGTATACTTTACAATTGACATCTTGGAACTTCCTATAAGGGTAGACTACTTGACTTACTGCTGTACTAGAAGGAAAGTCTCAAGTAATACCTTGATCTCCGACACCTTCAGGAATATTAAAGTGAGCATTAGGCTTGTATGCAGTAGTCTGTTGTACAGGAAGTACTGACAGATGCCTTAGTAAATAAGAGTAAGATTGGTTTCTCTGAGGCTACTAATTGTAAATATCTCATATCTGTGTCATTAAGAAGTACAGTTCATAATGAGATGAATGGAGTGTTGATGTTCTTTCCTATATTGTGATTTCAGAGTTCTTTCCCAAGAAGCAATTATTCTTTTAAAGTGTACCTGCCAGCTTCACGCCAAATAGAAGACAGTCAAATTCCAAATGACTGATAATAGTTATTGTATTGTTTGTATATTACATATAATTACAATATTTATCTTACATAAATGTCATAAAGCTGTAAATATATTTACATAATTTTAAAAGGTGACCTTTTTCTTTACAAAACACTAATATTTTGATTTCAAGAATTTCTAAATAATTTACACAGGTATTTGGTATTAAAAAATATCACTTCGTTGATTGTGATACGTAGTATGTTACAAGTACTGTTACATAAATTACAATTTTAACAACAATAAAAGAAGACTCCACTCAATGACTTCTAGGCAGCACTGCACCATTGTGAACAATTCTAATTGTTTTTTAGTAGATAAACCTTCTGCACATAAACATGAGCAAAGGTATTGAGTACACACTCACATGCAACAATACTTGATTTTATACTTCCTGCACATCAAAAGGTGAAGTTTATGAAGCATACTGATTTGTTGGATTTTGACTCACAACCACTTAGCATCAGTTGCTTGTGACCTGTCGACTATGGTCTCCTGTCAAACAGAATGAAAATGTTAATGACTGCAAATTTTTACCGAAAACCAATGAAATAAAAGAGCGTAACTTACTTTCTTTTTGATATCTTCTGCAGGCTTCTTCTCTTTCATTTGCATCAAAATACCACAGTGTAATAGCATATCTGAAAAGGTAAAGTATCTTGGTCTAAATGGACAACTTTAAGTCACAAGAGATGAACTTAAACAAGCATCAAGGCAATAACAAGAATAAATCAATGCTAATTTTACCTTGTCTTGTATGCTGGCTGAACTTCATGAGGGTTACGCCTATCAGACCAGAAAAAAAGAATTCTGTCAAAGAGTGGTTCTATATCTGCTACTTTGTCTTGCCATCCAAAAGGGAAGATTCGTAAAAGGCCTCCATTTTCCTATGAAACGGTAAATTATGAGTGTTTCCTACTTATGTGTTAAATAGGAAGAGTCTTTAAGCATTATAAATTGTTACCACCCAACCACAATATTATTGCACTTGGCCTCCCATGACATTACAGTAATTAACATCACCACATTGCATTGTGAATGATTTCAAGACAGTTGTGCACATATTATCAAGTTGTTCAGCATGTCCTCATAAAGTAACAATTAAAAACTCATGCTATGTTAATCAAAGTGCCTTTGCTCCGAGGTACAGTAATATTGTGGTCGACTAATAATGAATGTCAAGATAAGACCACGAATATACTGATTATCTTAACTGTAAATATAAATCTTTTTAAGTCAATAATTAACAACAGAATTAGGGACTTTCCATTTCAGCGTGGAGGATGATGATACTACTACTACTACTACTACTACTACTACTAACTACAACAGAAATACTTTTATTGAATACCAAATGGTTTTTTTGTATGCCAAAAAGGTAAAAAAAATTAGTTTTTCTGAATAATGAAAGATTACTTTAAACATTGACGATTATTCTCTCACTGTGTGTATTTTTACGGAAGAAGTGGAGAAAAAGACATTACTTTCAGCAGGACACAGTAACACAAAATGATATCACATATTTAAATTATTGCCCAATTCATTAAAAACTCAAATGAAAAACAAAGTTATTAGGAGGAATCAAGTATAGAGGCATCAGTAATTAGGGAACAAGCAGGTGGGTGAAAGTAACACATCTATACTCAAGATTTGACTAGGCGGATAGTAGCTCTTTCATTGTGTTGCAGGTGTGTTATGTGTACTATTCATTGGTGTATGAAGATTAAATGAGATTTCCAATCTTTGACTCAAATCTGCACTGACTTTTGCCTGTGAATGTCAAACTCTTAGATATTATGCATCACTAATATTTAATACCCCCCCCCATGGACCTTGCCGTTGGTGGGGAGCCTTGCGTGCCTCAACGATGATGATGGCGTCCTCTTGGGTAAAATATTCTGGAGGTAATATAGTCCCCCCTTCCGATCTCCGGGCGGGGACTACTCAATAGGATGTCGTTATCAGGAGAAAGAAAACTGGCGTTCTACGGATCGGAGCGTGGAATGTCAGATCCCTTAATTGGGCAGGTAGGTTACAAAATTTAAAAAGGGGAAACGGATAGGTTAAAGTTAGATATAGTGGGAATTAATGAAGTTTGGTGGCAGGAGGAACAAGACTTCTGGTAAAGTGAATACAGGGTTATAAATACAAAACCAAATAGGGGTAATGCAGGAGTAGGTTTTATAATGAATTAAAAAATAGGAGTCCGGGTAAGCTACTACAAACAGCATAGTGAACGCATTATTGTGGCCAAGATTGACACGAAGCCCACGCCTACTACAGTAGTACAGGTTTATATGCCAACTAGCTCTGCAGATGATGAAGAAATTGATGAAATGTATGACGAGATAAAAGAAATTATTCAGGTAGTGAAGGGAGACGAAAATTTAATAGTCATGGGTGACTGGAATTCGACAGTAGGAAAAAGAAGAGAAGGAAACGTTGTAGGTGAATATGGATTGGGGCCAAGAAATGAAAGAGGAAGCCACCTGGTAGAATTTTGCACAGAGCATAACTTAATCATAGCTAACACTTGGTTCAAGAATCGTGAAAGAAGGTTGTATACATGGAAGAACCCTGGGGATACTACAAGGTTACAGATAGATTATATAATGGTAAGACAGAGATTTAGGAACCAGATTTTAAATTGTAAGACATTTCCAGGGGCAGATGTGGACTCTGACCACAATCTATTGGTTATGACCTGTAGATTAAAACTGAAGAAACTGCAAAAAGGTGGGAATTTAAGGAGATGGGACCTGGATAAACTGAAAGAACCAGAGGTTGTACAGAGATTCAGGGAGAGCATAAGGGAACAATTGACAGGAATGGGGGAAAGAAATACAGTAGAAGAAGAATGGGTAGCTTTGAGGGATGAAGTAGTGAAGGCCGCAGAGGATCAAGTAGGTAAAAAGACGAGGGCTAGTAGAAATCCATGGGTAACAGAAGAGATACTGAATTTAATTGATGAAAGGAGAAAATATAAAAATGCAGTAAGTGAAACAGGCAAAAAGGAATACAAACGTCTCAAAAATGAGATAGTTAGAGGACAAATGTAAGGATTTAGAGGCTTGTCTCATGAGGGGTAAGATAGATACTGCTTACAGGAAAATTAAAGAGACCTTTGGAGAAAAGAGAGCCACTTGCATGAATATCAAGAGCTCAGATGGAAACCCAGTTCTAAGCAAAGAAGGAAAAGCAGAAAGGTGGAAGGAGTATATAGAGGGTCTATACAGGGGGCAATGTTCTTGAGGACAATATTATGGAAATGGAAGAGGAGGTAGATGAAGATGAAATGGGAGATATGATACTACGTGAGGAGTTTGACAGAGCACTGAAAGACCTGAGTCGAAACAAGGCCCCGGGAGTAGACAACATTCCATTAGAACTACTGACAGCCTTGGGAGAGCCAGTCCTGACAAAACTCTACCATCTGATGAGCACGATGTATGAGACAGGCGAAATTCCCTCAGACTTCAAGAAGAATATAATAATTCCAATCCCAAAGAAAGCAGGTGTTGACAGATGTGAAAATTACCGAAGTATCAGTTTAATAAGTCACAGCTGCAAAATACTAACGTGAATTCTTTACAGACGAATGGAAAAACTAGTAGAAGCCGATCTTGGGGAAGATCAGTTTGGATTCCGTAGAAATATTGGAACATGTGAGGCAATACTGACCCTACGGCTTATCTTAGAAGAAAGATTAACGAAAGGCAAACCTACGTTTATAGCATTTGTAGACTTAGAGAAAGCTTTTGACAATGTTGACTGGAATACTCTCTTTCAAATTCTGAAGGTGGCAGGGGTAAAATACAGGGAGCGAAAGGCTATTTACAATTTGTACAGAAAGTAGATGGCAGTTATAAGAGTCGAGGGACATGAAAGGGAAGCAGTGGTTGGGAAGGGAGTGAGACAGGGTTGTAGCCTCTCCCCGATGTTATTCAATCTGTATATTGAGCAAGCAGTAAAGGAAACAAAAGAAAAGTTTGGAGTAGGTATTAAAATCCGTGGAGAAGAAATAAAAACTTTGAGGTTCGCCGATGACATTGTAATTCTGTCAGAGAAAGCAAAGGACTTGGAAGAGCAGTTTAACGGAATGGACAGTGTCTTGAAAGGAGGGTATAAGATGAACATCAACAAAAGCAAAACGAGGATAATGGAATGTAGTCGAATTAAGTCGGGTGATGCTGAGGGTATTAGATTAGGAAATGAGACACTTAAAGTAGTAAAGGAGTTTTGCTATTTGGGGAGCAAAATAACTGATGATGGTCGAAGTAGAGGATATAAAATGTAGACTGGCAATGGCAAGGAAAGCGTTTCTGAAGAAGAGAAATTTGTTAACATCGAGTATAGATTTAAGTGTCAGGAAGTCGTTTATGAAAGTATTTGTATGGAGTGTAGCCATGTATGGAAGTGAAACATGGACGATAAATAGTTTGGACAAGAAGAGAATAGAAGCTTTCGAAATGTGGTGCTACAGAAGAATGCTGAAGATTAGATGGGTAGATCACAACTAATGATGAAGTATTGAACAGAGTTGGGGAGAAGAAAAGTTTGTGGCACAACTTGACAAAAAGAAGGGACCGATTAGTAGGACATGTTTTGAGGCATCAAGGGATCACCAATTTAGTACTGGAGGGCAGCGTGGAGGGTAAAAATCGTAGAGGGAGACCAAGAGATGAATACACTAAGCAGATTCAGAAGGATGTAGGCTGCGGTAGGTACTGGGAGATGAAGAAGCTTGCACAGGATAGAGAAATGAGCTTTTCAATTAGTGACACAATGTATTATTTAATGGTATTAGTATGTGTTCAGACACTGTTTCTCGAGTTTTGCTACTACACTATGCTGCCAACCTCCAATATAGTGTACAATAAACCTGCCAACTTTTTTTTGTTTGTAAGGCATACATCAACAAGCTTTTACCATTTATCTTTTTCAGGACCTACTGAATGCCGTTAAAAATGTGTCAGTTTATCTGATTTTAACTGTCTCCCAATTTTATATTTACGAACAGCAATCCTGAGTTGTATTATTTACAACTTTTACATGCTGCTACCAGATAAAAAACATTATTTCGGTATTTGAAAGACTCATCTGTAATTTTTTAGTAGTGGTGACACATCTACAAGGAAAAGTGAATAGATCACAGCTGTGCTTTCAAATATGGTGGTGTGCAGAGTCCAAAATTTAGTATGCAAAGCTGCCAGCTCAGGCGGCAATGATTGTGCCTAACCCAACTGGGCACTGAATCAAACTGAGCTTATATGGTAAATACAGGTATGTCATTAGATACTCTCCAACTCAACGCTGGAGTTTTGGTAACTGGGAAAGTGCCAGTCTTTTGGCAACACATGACCAGATATGGGCTTAATAAATCAGAAATGTAATGCCTGCTGTCCAAACAACCAGCTATGTGAATAGAGGCAATCATTTTGTGTACAAAACTACTTCCATACCACCATGCCAGGTGATGGAGTACTTAGGAGGATGAAAAATGCTATCTGGTGTTTGTTTTCCACACTTGTATACATAACCAGGACTCATCTGAAATGTGATGTGGTGCTGCTAATGTGTCCAGTGTTATCATAGGACGCACCTTCATTGGTGTCCTGCTCTCTGCTGTCTCTTCAAGGGAAACTGCAACAATGGTCACTGTGCTGATGGCCGGTTGTCCTACATAGATGTTGCTGCATTGTCCATGTGGATACTTCTGTATGAACAAAACGTAATGGGAATGCTTTTCTTACAGAATCTATTTATTCATCAACAACAACTTTCTTCCCTTCAAAGTAATCCACCTCAGACATACATTTGTGCCAGTGCTTTTACCAACCTTGGAATCACTTCTGGAGTCCAGTGGCTGAAACAACATAGCTGTTTTGTTTCCTGCCAAAAATTACGTACAAGCACAGACGTGAGCAGGAGCAATATCTTAATGCAATTTGTACAAATGGTTTTTCCACAATTCTGGTCTTTTTGAAAGACAGCACATAACTCCAGTGCAGCATTCATTATTAACCATATGACCATAAGGCAGGAATTTATGACAAACTATACCATTGTAATTGAAGACAACAGTGAGAAGAACTTTCAGATGTGATCAATTTGGTAAAAACAATTTTTTTTTGTCTTATCTCTTCAGGCAGTTTCCACTGGGACTAACAGATCTTGGTTTTGACGTCATATCCATATACCCGTCCATCGTCACCTGTTGTAACCTTCTTGGGAAGTACTGGACCGTTGTTGACTTCATTTAGAAATTCCCGAGTGATGTCTATACAATGTCACTTTTGTTCAAAATTCAACAATTTCAGAGCAAACTTTCCTGTTACATGTTTCATGGCCAAAACATCTGGAAAAAACTGCTTGCCATGAACCAATGGTTATGCTGACATCATCACAACTTCTCTGCTGGTGATTCCACGATTTTCCAGAACCATTTTCTTTACTTCTTCCACAGTTATCAGTAGCTGATGTGCTAGGACGTCCATGGTAGTAATCGTCTTCAAATTATTCTCGACCCTCTTTGAAACATTTATACCACTTGTAAACTCTTGTCTTACTCATAGTAGCTTCGCCAAAAGCCACAATCAACATTTCGAACATGGTGTTGCACTTTATTTAATTTTTAAAGCAAAATCTTTGATCCACCTTTTTCAAAACTAAAAATGAAAGCATGTATATCCTTTTCAACTATCAACTAAATATTCAAAACGGTTAAAAAAAATTGAAAAATCAGATTTATTGCCTGTGAAATTAAAAACTTCCCATTACTTTTTGATCACACCTTGTATGATCCTGTTCACCAGAGTATACATCATGTGTCTCTCTGGGTATGAGTCACATGGTGCTGCTGTTTGGAGTATAATGCGAGCAGCAGCATCTCAAAATGATGAAACTCAATCTCCGTAGGCAACGGTCCTGCCACTGTCAAATTCCAAAATGTGCTGGTAGATATCTCTCTTTCTTACTCGAAGCACAGCATGATCTTCCCACAAACAGTCAACATTCAAAAAACTTGCTGGGTAAGCTTTCCTTATATACATAATGTAAGGTACCACCGGGACCTACTTTGTGGCATTAGTCCATTATGTGATATACAACTGACCTACAGGCAGTCTCCTTTGACTGCATTTTCCCAGTATCCACGTGCCTTAACTACAATTGAACCTATGTGATCATTCCATGTCGTGTTCTTACAAATTGTTCAGCTGGGTATTTGTGTGATTCGACTAATTCTGACTACCTGGTCGTGTTGTCTTAGGTTTAATAGCTCTTTCTCAATGCCACTGATACTAACATCTACATGTTCATCTTTGCTGTGGTAGTACTTCCTAAATCTTTTTTAGGGAAGGAACAATTTAAAATAAAATTTTATAGAGGCAGCAAAGCTCAAAATGTTTGCCGAGTCCATGCCACTATGCTACAATTTTTCATGGTGCATAATTTAATCATGGCTAACCCCTGATTTAAGAACCATGAAAGAAGGCTGTATGCACGGAGAACCTGGAGACTTAGAGAGAGAGTGGCTAGTGTGGAGAGCTGCAACAAACCCAGTCTATAGGCTGAAGTAGTAGTAGTCGTCGTCGTCCTCCTCCTCCTCCTCCACCACCACCACCCCCACCAACAACACTAACATTGCAGAGAGTCTTCACATTGCTCCCTTCCTTCAATGGAATATTAATAGTATAAAAACTGAAAAGACATGAGTTCCATGATTTACAAGTTTATGAATGTTTTGTAAAGGAAATCTTGATTAAGTCAAAAGCATTATAACTATTTTTTCAAAGCAAACAATTTCTTTCATTTGAGCTTGTATAATTGATGTAGCGTAGTCATAGTGGAGCACTGTCCTATTCACAACAAACCTTGAATGAAGTAAACAAACCATTTGCTCTGAAACTAATATGCAAATAAATAAAATTTGGTAGCTGAATGATGATTTTTTCCCCCTTTTAGAATGAAAAACACCACTGTGTGTCCAAGACATGAAATTTAAAAAAGCCTCAAGCCAAATCACAACAAATTGCTTGAATTTTAGCACTCAATATAGTACCACCACTGGTGATCAATGCTCTACATACACTGAGGGACAATCAGAGAGATGAACAATGTAATCAGTCATATTATTTTTTTCCTCTCGTTCTTTTCTTTTGACACACACAGATTTTTAATGTATGGTCAGAATACACATTTTTGAACAATAGTAATGCGGCAGAACTCTTCATACGTCTGCCCGCTACCACTTACAGAGATAAACAGGCGAATATACAGAAATTAAAAATTTGGAGAGTGTATCTCCACTTGTTTTGTTTGCATACCAATATTATCGCTGGTATAAAATAACTTATTATATATGCACCAGGGGCTCAAGGATGCACCAGTTTTGTCTATGTAAGTAATGATTTTGTTAAGAAGGCATCAGTCTTCGTGCAGGCGCTTGAGCAACAGCATTGGACCGCTCACACAGAAGATGCCACGTAACTATAGGAGGAAAAGGCATAGCTGCCTTACAATATTGCTATTGAGACTAAGAACTATGTCGGTGCACAAGTCATCCTGCATGGGCTATCAGTCATTTGTGGTGCAGTTTTGAACTTTACCCTTAGCAACAGTGATGCCAATCAGCGATAATCTTGGTATGCAAACAATATAAGTAGAGATACACTCTTCAAATTTTTAAGTTCTGTATATTCTACTTATCTCTGTAAGTGGTGGCTGGCAGATGTATGAAGAGTTCTGCCACATTAATATTGTTCAAAAATGTGTATTCTGACCGTACATTAAAGAAGTGTTATGGAAGTCATTAGCAAGATGAAGTTTCTTAATAACCCCATATGTTCATAATTTCGCCCACGCCGAGAATCCTATATCAAGAGGATCGAAGCAGACAAGAAGAATTTGCGTCAGCAGAGGTGGGGCAATCTGGAACCAGTATTGTCATACCAATCTCTATGCACAATAGTGGTAACAGGAAAAAGAGGTACTTAAATTTATGAATGTTAATCCAAAAATATATCAATTTCAAAGGTCTGTTGGTATTAGTGCTAGTTAAAGTTCACTCAGGATATGTGTAACTTTCAATTTCTTTCCAATTGTTTTGATTATTCAAGCAGCAATTATTAACCAGTTTCCATTATCTCTATTATTTTTTATCCCTGCTCCCCCTACTCCAGCCATGGAATTCAGTCATTCTTAGCAGAATTTTGTGCCAGACATAAACTCAACTAAACCACATCGTTTGTAGGCTGTACTTGTTCAATTTTGCTAACAGCATGCCTTATACTGAACTGCATGCATTTGTTTCAAAAGCAAGGATTGATCGTAAAAAACACTTTGCTGAATGGGTGTTGCAATCATGGAACAAATAAAAAAAAAGCAGAACTGTATTCGAATCAGATTCGACATGACAATATCAAGGCCCTTGATCATACTAAAAAATCTGGGAGAATGTTGTTACATAACTCATATTGATGTCTAACTGGAGACTACTACCAGCTTTGAAGCCTGCATGTTCCCTCCTTTATAAAATATTAACTAATGAGAATGTTTTGGGTTACAGTTTCATCCGCTATTAGATAGCTAACAAGAGAAATTATGTACACCAAATTCTGATAGAAATTTTGCATGTAATTTGCGTTTTCTTCAACATCACTATGCATGCAGAACAAAGTTGGCAGTTGTGGACACACATAAACAGGAATGCCCCAAATGAAATGGATTTTAGTTATCCACTGTGATAAGAGGTATTACTTTCAATGCTTGTGTTTCATGTGAAAGAAGTTACAAAAACTGAAACTGAGTTGCTTCACCAGCAAATGTAACAGTAGCCTGCATGATTTCCTGGCAACAACCCAGAACATACTGGGCAATCACAGATCTCTATGCACAAATATGATGAACTAGTCGATTCTTTGGAACATTGGTTTCTGTTCCACAGTCATTTAGAACATAGCTACACTCTCTTTCACATTTCTCTGACATTTGCGAAATTATTCTTCACAATATAAACATACATTTACCTTCACATTCCAGTCACGATTAAGGTAATATATTGCAGTAACACATCTGCCATCTCGGTTAGGGTTGTCCACATGTTTTACGTAACGTGAACCATAACCAGGGTAACAAGCAACCATTGCCTGTAACAAATGTGAACTACCTTAAATACTGCATCTGATACAAAACGTAACTACAATAAAAAATCTATGTATAATAATTAGGAGTTAGTAAATCAGCGCTGAACTAAGCAAATGTGCATGTAATGAATGGTGGGGTAGTTTAAGTAAGGGAAGCATGAGTAAATGAAAGAGGAAGAAATAGTAGACCATATTTTCAGTATTATAGATGTTAACAACAGTTAATATTCCATATAAAAATCATATCTCCAATTGATAAAATATCACTCATCATAAATTAAAGGGACACTGGAACTCCTCATAAATTAAAGGGATACTGGAACTATGAGGGTATAAGAAAAAAAATAATAAATGCCATTTACTTACATATGGATGACCATTACAATTACAAAATATACTACTGCAGGCACCACATTTAACATTTTATGATTATGATAATGTTCTCCCAGAATACCTAAATATGAGGGCTATCCAGAAAGAACAGACATTTTGAAACAAAAAAATAACAATATGGGAAAAAATCATATTATGTTATATACATTTTAAAGGTACACTCTTAAGCTATTTTCTACATAATAGCCAACTGAGGCATTTATCGTACCGTGACCCAAATTTTCCAACAACACCTCTGTAGAAATTTGCTGCCTGCAACTGCAACCTCAGATTTATACCAACATGCAGTTTGGTGTCATTATCGAAGTATTGTGTAGTGAGCTACATCTTCATTGATAGGAAGAGGCGGTAGTCGCTCGGCACCGAATGTGGGCTGTATGATGGGGTGATCAAACACGAATTTTGTTGTTGATTTTCATTCAGTCTGTCAGTTACAAGGCTAGGCCTACCACTGTGGTTCTCATTCTGAACAGTGGACGGCCATTTTTAAAATCAATGCACCACTGTCTCTCTCAACTTTCGCTCATTATTCCTTTTCCACATGCATTACAAAGGTTGAGAAAAAATTTCAATTGGTTTGCAGTTTTTGGCCCAAACAACCTAATCACAGAAGGCACCTCAGAATTGATGGCATTTTCTACTGTAGTGCACATTTTAACATGTCACAGAAAGCAACATAACAGGGACACAGATCACCCACTGCCACTGCAGGATGCGAACTGAGTGTAGGAATGTTAAGGCACCAAGATGGCGGCTGTAGCCCTGCCCACTGCCACAATAAATCAAAACCTCTGTCACTGTCTGTGCAGTCATCATAGATCAGTGATAAAAAATTCAAAACCAGTTCTACTTCAGATCATAATATTAGTGAATAGAGTAACAGCAAAATCACACTGTCTGGGATTTGTGTCCATTGCTTAAGTATGGCAGTTAACAAACTAAATAGTTTTTGGAGAACAGATTAGTTGGAACCTATTTTGTGAGGATGTGCAAGTAATACATATACCAATTGTCTCCTAAAATAGGACTACTTTCATAATCATGCCAATAAAACTCTAAATTAGGAGCAGTGCCATTATGTGTTTTGTGGAGCAATGTTGACAAGGCTTCTACAGCTAAAACTATACTCCGCAAGCCAATTTAAAATGTGTGGTGAAGGGTACTCCGTGTACCACTGACACTTCCTGCTCTCCTGTTCCAGGCGTAAATGGTGCACAGGAACAACTGATGGTAAGCCTCAATATGAACTCAAACCTACGTTCAAGATCTTTTTGGTATATATATATATATATATATATATATATATATATATATATATATATATATATATATATATATATAAAAAGGAGAAATCAATGTGGTGGTTGACTCTTCGAGGAATGTAAACACACTGAATTTTAACAGTAGACCACACCACAATGCACACCACCTCTCGTGTAGCACCTGCCACTGCAGTTGGATGAGCACATCTGTGTGGCTTTCACATTTATTAAACAATTCAGTTTCTGGCATCTATTTTTCCTATGGTTTCTTTAATATTGTTATTTCTCTTCAAATTGTTCCATATGCATTCTCCCAGATATTTAATAGATGTGACTATTACAATTTGATTGTTGAGCAATAGTGCAATTAAATTCACACGAGATCATCACTTGCAGAATTCATATTGATTCCTTCCAGTGAGGTGTGAGGGATGTAAGGAGGCATCTTAGTAGCTGGTTTTAAGTGTCCAACGAGGAAAGCTATCTTTCCTAGCAAACAGATGAAGCTGTAGCATAGCAACCATATAAGGGCATATAGTGCGAGTGTGAACCTGAGCAGTGTATTGCAGCAGCATTGAGGGCGGCAATTGCTGAATGCTGTCACTAATTATTCAACAAGGAATGTGGCTAAGGCAGGTTAGCTTGCTCAAACAGCGAACTCAGCGGTACTGCATTGATTAGTGTGTGCAACAAGGGGCAAGTTAGATTTACACGGTCATATTTGTAACAGAATCATTCTCTGAGTCTTGCAGCCCAACCGGGATGATGGGCTGTGCCAGATAAAGACTCCACATGCACTGCCAGCAAAGGTTACCAGTGGAAAGCCTTGGCAATACAACAGCTCTGTGCTATCAGTCTCTACCTGGACTTATTGCCATGGCTCGGTTCCTGCTTAGATGGGACAGCTGGTTGCTTCCCACGCACATCAGCCGCCATCCGCCGCTGCCGGACAAGCATCTCAGTGTGGGGGGGCATCCCTCGCTATAACCCACAGGGTGGCAGGAGCCGTTGTGGCCCAGTATGTCGAATCCGTGCAGATAGCTCATGCAACAAGGCCATCAGCATGGTGTAGTACCAGCAACACAGGGTGTGCAGGTAACCAGCCCAGCATAATTCACCTGTAAGCTGGCCACTGATCCCGTATATCAAGCAGAGCATATAAGTCAATAAAAGAACTTGCTACATTTGTAGCAGCCTTTCTCTGGAACCACCTGTGCCTCCTCCACCTGCTTGCAACATTCTGGCTTATAGCCGCCTCATCCTGCAACAGGGGACATTAAAATCTGGTGTCCGGATTTTGGGTGTCCGTCTTCAAACAGCACGGAGTCTTGACCACAACCTACAATGGACACAGTATGGTGAGTGGTGAACTATTTGGTTATGTTTTGGAGAGTGTAATAGACATGGAAGTGAGATGTGACTGTCGTTTTAATTTTAAGGCTACCTTGTTTAGCCCAAAGAAGCCAACTGACTTATTTGCGTTTGAAAGTAAATGTAGAGAGCAGTCCTGCTATTCACAATAAAGTGTCTGGCAGAGGGTTCAATGAACCACTTTCAAGATTCTCTCTACCGTTCTGCTCTCCAACGGCACGCGGGAAAAACGAGCACTTAAATTTTTCTGTGCAAGCCCTGATTTCTCTTATTTTATTGTGATGATCATTTCTCCCTATGTAGGTGGGTGCCAACAGTATGTTTTCGCACCGAAGGAGAAAACTGGTGATCGAAATTTCATGCGAAGATCCCGTCGCAAAATGAAAAATGCCTTTGTTTTAATGACTGACACTTCAATTCACGTATCATGTCTGTGACACTGTAGTTGTTGTTGTGGTCTTCAGTCCTGAGACTGGTTTGATGCAGCTCTCCATGCTACTCTATCCTGTGCAAGCTTCTTCATCTCCCAGTACCTACTGCAACCTACATCCTTCTGAATCTGCTTAGTGTATTCATCTCTTGGTCTCCCCCTACGATTTTTACCCTCCACGCTGCCCTCCAATACTAAATTGGTGATCCCTTGATGCCTCAGAACATGTCCTACCAACCGATCCCTTCTTCTGGTCAAGTTGTGCCACAAACTCCTCTTCTCCCCAATCCTATTCAGTACCTCCTCATTAGTTATGTGATCTACCCATCTAATCTTCAGCATTCTTCTGTAGCACCACATTTCGAAAGCTTCTATTCTCTTCTTGTCCAAACTATTTACCGTCCATGTTTCACTTCCATACATGGCTACACTCCATACAAATACTTTCAGAAACAACTTCCTGACACTTGAATCTATACTCGATGTTAACAAATTTCTCTTCTTCAGAAACGCTTTCCTTGCCATTGCCAGTCTACATTTTATATCCTCTCTACTTCGACCATCATCATCAGTGATTTTGCTCCCCAAATAGCAAAACTCCTTTACTACTTTAAGTGTCTCATTTCCTAATCTAATACCCTCAACATCACCCGACTTAATTCGACTACATTCCATTATCCTCGATTTGCTTTTGTTGATGTTCATCTTATATCCTCCCTTCAAGACACCATCCATTCCATTCAACTGCTCTTCCAAGTCCTTTGCTGTCTCTGACAGAATTACAATGTCATCGGCGAACCTCAAAGTTTTTATTTCTTCTCCATGGATTTTAATACCTACTCCGAATTTTTCTTTTGTTTCCTTTACTGCTTGCTCAATATACAGATTGAATAACATCGGGGAGAGGCTACAACCCTGTCTCACTCCCTTCCCAACCACTGCTCCCCTTTCATGTCCCTCAACTCTTATAACTGCCATCTGGTTTCTGTACAAACTGTAAATAGTCTTTCGCTCCCTGTATTTTACCCCTGCCACCTTTAGAATTTGAAAGAGATTATTCCAGTCAACATTGTCAAAAGCTTTCTCTAAGTCTACAAATGCTATAAATGTAGGTTTGCCTTTCCTTAATCTTTCTTCTAAGATAAGTCGTAAGGCCAGTATTGCCTCACGTGTTCCAGTATTTCTACGGAATCCAAACTGATCTTCCCCGAGGTCGGCTTCTACTAGTTTTTCCATTCGTCTGTAAAGAATTCGTGTTAGTATTTTGCAGCTGTGACTTATTAAACTGATTGTTTGGTAATTCTCACATCTGTCAACACCTGCTTTCTTTGGGATTGGAATTATTATATTCTTCTTGAAATCTGAGGGTATTTCGCCTGTTTCCTACATCTTGCTCACCAGATGGTAGAGTTTTGTCAGGACTGGCTCTCCCAAGGCTATCAGTAGTTCTAATGGAATGTTGTCTACTCCCACCTTTTTGCTTTCCCTTCTTTGCTTAGAACTAGGTTCCCATCTGAGCTCTTGATATTCAAGTGGTTCTCTTATCTCCAAAGGTCTCTTTAATTTTCCTTTAGGCAGTATCTATCTTACCCCTAGTGAGATAAGCCTCTACATCCTTACATTTGTCCTCTAGCCATCCCTGCTTAGCCATTTTGCACTTCCTGTCGATCTCATTTTTGAGACGTTTGTATTCCTTTTTCCTGCTTTATTTACTGCATTTTTATATTTTCTCCTTTCATCAATTAAATTCAATATTTCTTCTGTTACCCAAGGATTTCTACTAGCCCTCGTCTTTTTACCTACTTGATCCTCTGCTGCCTTCACTACTTCATCCCTCAAAGCTACCCATTCTTCTTCTACTGTATTTCTTTCCCCCATTCCTGTCAATTGTTCCCTTATGCTCTCCCTGAAACTCTGTACAACCTCTGGTTCTTTCAGTTTATCCAGGTCCCATCTCCTTAAATTCCCACCTTTTTGCAGTTTCTTTAGTTTTAATCTACAGGTCATAACCAATAGATTGTGGTCAGAGTCCACATCTGCCCCTGGAAAGGTCTTACAATTTAAAACCTGGTTCCTAAATCTCTGTCTTACCATTATATAATCTATCTGATACCTTTTAGTATCTCCAGGGTTCTTCCATGTATACAACCTTCTATCATGATTCCACTATCTCCCCTATTTTGCGATAATACAAAACGAACCGCCCTTCTTTGTACTTTTTCGATGTCATCCGTCAGCCCCACCTGATGCGGATCCCACACCACACAGCAGTACTCCAGAAAAGGGCAGACAAGCCGTGGTGTAAGCAGTCTGTTTAGTAGACCTATTGCACCTTCTGAGTGTTCTGCCAATAAATCGCAGTCTTTGGTTTGCTCTACCCACAATATTATCTATGTGATCGTTACAATTTAGGTTATTTGTAATTGTAATCCCTAAGTATTTAGTTGAATTTATAGCCTTCAGATTTGTGTGACTCTATCACGTAATCGAAATTTAGCTGATTTCTTTTATCATTCATGTGAATAACGTCAAAGTTTTCCTTATTTAGGGTCAATTGCCACTTTTCGCACCATACAGATATCTTATCTAAATCACTTTACAAGTCGTTTTGATCATCTGATGACTTTACAAGACGGTAAATGACAGCATCATCTGCAAACAATCTAAGATGGCTACTCAGATTTTCTCTTATGCCATTAATATAGATCATGAACAATAGAGGGCCTATAACACTTCCTTGGGGAATGCCTGATATTACTTCTGTTTCACTCGATGACTTTCCGTCTATTACTATGAACTGTGACCTTTCTGACAGGAAATCACGAATCGATTCACACAACTGAGGCGATACTCCGTAGGCACGCAGTTTGGTTAGAAGACACTTGTGAGGAACAGTGTCGTAATTCTTCTGAAAATCTAAAAATATGGAATCAATTTGACATCCCCTGTCGATAGCACTTATTACTTCATGAGTATAAAGAGCTAGTTGTGTTTCACAAGAACGATATTAAACCACCTGGCAGATTAAAACTGTGTGCCAGACCGAGACTCGAACTTGGGGCCTTTGCCTTTTGCGGGCATGTGCTCTACCAACTGAGCTACCCAAGCACGACTCACGCCCTGTCCTCACAGCCTTACATCTGCCAGTACATCGTCTCCTACCTTCCAAACTTTGCAGAAGCTCTCCTGCCAACCTTGCAGAACTAGCACTCCTGAAAAAAAGGATACTGCGGAGACATGGCTTAGCCACAGCCTTGGGGATGTTTCCAGAATGAGATTTTCACTCTGCAGCAGAGTGTGCACTGATATGAGACTTCCTGGCAGATTAAAACTGTGTGCCAGACAGAGACTCGAACTCGGGACCTTTTGAAGTAAGGCTGTGAGGACGGGGCGTGAGTCGTGCTTTGGTAGCTCAGTTGGTAAAGCACATGCCCGCGAAAGGCGAAGGTCCCGAGTTCGAGTCTTAGTCTGGCACACAGTTTTAATCTGCCAGGAAGTTTCATATCAGCACACACTCCGAAAGAACGATATTTTCTGAAACCGTGCTGACTATGTGTCAATAAATTGTTTTCTTCGAATACAGTATGTGTTCCAAAACACTACTGCAAATCAACATTAGTGATATAGGCCTGTAATTCATCGGATTACTCCTACTTCCCTTTTTGCGTATTGGTGTGACTTGAGCAATTTTCCAGTCTTTAGGTACGGATCTTTCTGTGAGCGATTGGTTGTATATAATTGCTTAATATGGAGCTATTTTATCAGCATACTCTGAGAGGAACCTGACTGGTATACAATCGGAACTGGAGGCCTTGCCTTCATTAAGTGATTTAAGCTGCTTCGTTACTCTGAGGATATCTACTTCTGTGTTTCTCATCTTGGCAGTTGTTCTTGATTGGAATTCAGGAATATTTACTTTGTCTTCTTTGGTGAAGGAGTTTCAGAAAACCGTGTTTAATAACTCTGTTTTAGTGGCACTGTCATCAGTGACTTCACCATTTTTATTGCACAGTGAAGGTATTGATTGCGTCTTGCCACTGCTGTGCTTTATGTATTATGTATGACCAGAATCTCTTTGGTTTTTTTGCCAGATTTCATTGTGGAAATTATTAAAACCATCTTGCATTGAAGTACGCGCCATATTTCGAACTTCTGTAAAACCTCTCCAATCGTGGGGATTTTGTGTTCTTTTAAATTTGGCATGCTTTTTTTGTTGCTTCTGCAGCAACGATTGACCCGTTTTGTGTACCATGGGGGATCAGTAACATCATTTATTAATTTATGTGGTATATATCTCTCAATTGCTGTCGATACTATCTCTTCGAAAACGTTCCACAACTTTTCTACACTAACACGACCAGATCGGAAGGAGTGAAGGCTGTCTCTTAAAAATGCGTTAAGAGCATTTTTATCAGCTTTTTTAAATAGATATACCTTGCGTTGCTTTTTGATGGTTCTAGGTGTTTCGGTATTCAGCCTAGCAGCAACTGCCATGTGGTCGCTAATCCCTGTATTCGTCACAATACTCACTATTTGTCCAGGATTATTTGTTGCTAAAAGGTCAAGTATGCTTTTGCAACCATTTACACTGCGAGTGGGCTCATGAACTAATTGTTCAAAATAATTTTCTGAGAAAGCATGCAGTACAATTTCGGATGATGTTTTATGCCTGCCACCAGCTTTAAATGTATAATGTAGAAAAGGTAGTATTGATGGTGGATAATATGCAGCTATGTGGACATTTGGCTGTTACAGAGGAACAGTTGGCAGTGCTTCAGGTACTGTAGCATGAGGTTGATTGCCCCTTTTTCTGGAAAATCATCTGAGACTGTGCGATAATTCTTAAGAGGATTTTAAAATGTCAGTAGAGATGGATGGTGGTATAAATAGTCACCTGCTATGGGTAGTAAAACTGCAACTAGTGGGAAAAGCAAAAACATATGTGAGGTATATGGAAGCATTAAAGAACGCAGCAATCTTGGAACAATTGGGTCTTTTACAAAAGGTGTGACAAACAGAATAGTGCAAGGTATTTTTGGAAACAGTTGTGCACTGTTGTGAAGAGGCACGGGGTATGAAGAGGCATGGGGAAATTAGAAAATCTTACTACTGGGACAAGGAAATGTAATTAAGATAATTAAGACATGTATGAGTTAGGGCAAAGCAATGCAACACACAGTTTTGTTGCAAGCAGCTGAGCAAGAGGCGCTTGATGCTTTTCTGAGGAGACTGCTGTCGGAAATCTCAAGGAAGGTGCATGCAGGTGCACCAAAGAATCTGTATTCTGCTATTAGGTTAACTAAGGACTGAAAAGAAATTGGTAAGTCAACTGTGGTTCAAGGCAGACTTGGGATATTTTCCGCAAACAGTAAGTGTTACAGGTGTGGGCAAAGGGCAGTGCCAGCCTAATGGAAGTAGAGGAAATGAAAGACATCATGAGCAAAATTTTGATAATGGACATACGAGTGGATGAGGAGGAGATAATTAACCATCAAACACAAGAGGCTCCACCTACATGTGTTCCCATTAAAATTAGATGGCAACAAATACATAGCAGAGGTGGAGTGTGCAGTATGAAGTGCTGTAGGAGGTGAAGCATATAAGTTTCTGTTACACACAGGGATGCGCATGTTAGTTGCCAATAGAGACTTAGTGGGTCGTAGGCAATGGAACCGACCATGCTATGGATTACACGAGGTCAGAGGTAACTACGTGGGAGTGTTGAGGGTCAGTGGACATAGATCTTAGTACAGAGGCCGTTCAGTTTAAGCAGTATGTAGAGGTAGTACCCATGTGAGCGAGGGTTTCAGCATGATCTTGAGATTAGACTTTTTTTTATCAACACTGTGCTGAAACTGACCTTCAGCAATGCACAGTACAACTTAGTGGAATAACATTCCAACTAGGGCAAACTGTTGTCAGTGTAGAATTGTATCTAGCCTATTGGACAAACTAGTTTAATGGCATACAACTGCTCTAGGCTTGATTCACAGACTGTACCATAGCACTGGGAAACCGTTCAGGTGAATGTAAAGCCGGATCTAGCTGTGGGTACATTGTGTGTTGTGTAGCATCAGAAGGAAAATGATATAGAGGATCCAGCAAGTACTTTTGTTAAGAAAAGTGTTATATGTGTACAAGAGAGGTATGGTGAGAGAGTAGTACCTGTAAATATTAGATATTCCAGATGGGGAGAGGGGAGCATCTAAAGGGAATAGAAAGACGAAGAATTATTTGAATTTGAGGATTTATTTTTTCCATGGAGTCCGTTGTCAGCAACACCCTCGGTCTCTGTTGTCAGCAACACCCTTGGCCTGACATACAATACCACCAAGGAACAAAGCACTGTTGTATTGGAAACCATACTGCATTCCTAGACATTTACAGCCTATTACAGGCAATTTTAATAACCAGCAGTTAGCGGATGAGGTAACAGCAGACAGAAGTAGTCCAAGGGGTGCAGCAATTGTGGTTGTATAAGAGAAGTCTATGGATGAATCTAGAAAAAAACCTTCTGCTGTGATTACCATCACCTGAACAAGACCATACCAGATGCAGATACCATCCCAAACATTCTGAGACCATAAATAATCTAGAGCAATGTTGGTATTTGTCAACTACAGATTTGAGGGGTGGTTACCAGCAATTGGATGTTGTTCATACAGACTACTTGAAGACAGCATTTTTGGTACCACGGGGGCACTGCCAGTTCAAGAGAATGCAGTTTGATTTAATTTATGTACCTGCAATGCTGGCTGGTATGCTGAGAGGTTTGAAACCACATCGGTGTCTAATTTACTTGGATGATATTGTATTTGCAAAACACATGGAGTACCCTAAACAACATCTCAAGGAAGTTTTTAAGAGACTGAGGGCTGCACATGTGACGTTGAGCACAGGGAAGTATAGTTTTGCCTTAGAAGGGGTAGGGTATTTAGGTAATTAGTAAAGATGGAGTGAGGACAGACACCGGCACTAGTATAAGCTGTACAGGAACTGGAAGTACCTAGCAGTCTTTTTTCGAGTTCTCAAATTCCTACAGAAAATTAGTGAGTGAGTTTGATGAAGTAGCACAACAGCTCACAGAGTTGCTAAGGAAAGATGTAAAATTCATATGGGGAGAGGTGTGTCAGGATGTGTTTGAAGAATTTGTGTTTTCACATCCAGCCCAGTTCTAGGACATCCTGACTTTCAGAAGGAGTTATTTTTTTATGTGACATATCTAATCATGCTTTGGAATGTGATTTAAGCCAGATTAACAGTAAAGAGCATCCTGTAGCCCTAGATGTAAAGGCAGGTGACTGCAACAGAGAACATTTATTCAATGACAAAGAAGGAAATGTGAGTAACATTTACGGTGTCACGTATTTCAGATGCTTCTTAACGGGAAAAGATCTCATGTTGCGACCAGCCACACTGCTTTGAAGTGGTTATTGGGACTGAAAGATCCATCTAGCAGACTGACAAGATAACCCTTGAGACTTAGTGAATTTCACTATGAAGTAGTAGAAAAGCCAGGAAAGAAGGATGGAATAGCAGCAACGTAGCAGTGATGAAAATTCTGAGCCACGGTCTTGCAGAGTGGAAGGTAATGCACAGTGCCGTAGTGGCTGTAAACAGCACAGGACGCACATGGACTTCAGCACATGTGACTGTTATGCAAGATAACAAAGCTAGGGTCACACGTAGTAGTAACAACACAGGAGATTTTAAAGGAAGCACATGGTCCCATTATCCGATCACAGAGGTTGCAAAGCAACAAATTGGAGAATAGCCAAGAGATATCGGACAGGAAGGAAAACTGGTGTGGATCAGTACTTGAGGAATTACATACAGTGTGCACAGCAAGCTGACTTGAACCATAAGTGAGTACCATTGCAGAGGCTGTTACCAGAAGCATCGAAATTGTTTGAATGGCTTGAGATTTATGTTTTAAGGCCATTCAATTGTATACCAGCAGGAAGCCAATTCATACTGTCAGTAATAGATCACTTGTGTTGGTATACAGGGATAGTTGCTATGCCGAACCAACACATAGTGATCACAAGTAATTATTGAAAACTGGTTGATGAAGTGTGGAGTACCAGATAGAATAATTGCAGACCAGGGTATGAATTTCATGTTGGGCTTACTGAGGGTGCAGTGTTAGTTAATGCATGTGAAGAAGTTAAGAACTAGTCCTTTTCATCCACAGGCCAATGGTAGAAAGGAATGAATGAATGCATACAACAACTATGAAAATGTTAAGTTTCTATGTGCATGCACATTATATGGTCTGAAATACATATCTAAAGTATGTCGTGTAGCATACAATTCAAAAGTACACATGAATACTGGGTTGTCCCCAAATGAGGTGGTTATGGTCAGAATATGCCATTATCATTCGACTTAATAAAGGTCAAGCTGGAGAGTTGCTAAGCAATTTTGAAAAACAGTTCAATTAGTATGGAAACAAGTACAGAAGCAAATACGAAGGCCTCAGAGGAAAAGGAAAATCAGTGAGACATGTGGCATGTTTATTGCACTATAGGGTAGGACAATGGGTCATGCTATCCAGTCTTTACATGCTCAACGGGAAGATGAAGTTCATCACAAGGTATCAAGCATCTTACCAGGTGGTGGAGACTATTTCGTCAGTCAAAGCGAGCCTACAGTTAATAACAAGAACAATAATAGTGCTTGTTGGTGTCTATGACTTTTTCAAGGTAGTCCATAGACAATTCCTTGAATGTCAAGGATTGAGGCAGAGAAGAACGTGATGAGGATGGGGTGGAGGAAAAGACAAGAATCTGTGGTTGAGCCTGTATGCAAAGTGCAGTATGCATTAAGGTCAAGAAGGAGAGGGGTGTTTGCTATGAATTATTATGAATAATTTACATTAGTACAGAGGTTTTTTCCTACTATTTTGTTGTTTGTAAAGTTTGTTAGTGGCAGTATCCTTCTCAGGAGAGAAGAAGGAAGGGTGGTATTTGTCCCTACCTGCAGGTTGTAACATGATGAGGGCAAGAACGGAAAGACAAGTCATAGCAATACTGCATTTTGTTGCTTGGACTGGGACGGAGGTGTTGCAGAACTAGCACCGGAAAGGTGGAGTGCTTTCCTTGAGGCAAGATGATGTGATAGTCACCAGCCCATCAGTGGGCATTGAGGGTGGCTTTTAATGTATGGGAAATGCGGAAAGAGGTGAGGAGGTTGGAAGAAACGAACATAGTTAAATTGCACAGAGCTTGAGGGTACTCAAGAAGTGTCAGGGGATGTGGGAAACTGCACAGATCCTATGAGAACAAATGAGATAAGTAGTGGAGGTTGTGCCACATACATGGCAGAAGACAGGATGGTTGGATGCTGGGGGTAAAATTTTGAAACTTGTCATTTTATGGATGTCCATCTCATTACACAAGGGGCTTCAGCTAATGATACATATGAGTAAAAGTACTGCCACAGTTGTATCTTGAGAATATATCTATTCTATCACTTGACTAGCTGATTGCAGATATTGAGTACAGACTCCTGATGAATGGTTACCCAAGTGTGCTAGAAAAAAGGGTCCCCCAGGAAATGTGACAAGGAAATTAAATACTCTTTTGGCAGTGGTGGGAACTGAGGATGAGGGTACTGTACTGCTGAAACTAGTCGTGTGATAGAATAAAGACATTCTCAAGATATAGCTGTTGTTGTACTTTTACTCATATTTGAAAATGGTGTTTGGAATGGAAGATGAGGGTGATATTAGAGACTTAAACAAAACTATGGAAGCAGGACACACAGGGTGTCCCATTTATCTTCATCACTCTAAATAACAGTTTGTCCAGATGCAAATTACAAAATGTTTCAAGCAAATGTTCTTTAGCCATCAGGGGGCCATCAATCAGCATGATGGCCTTTGTTGTAGCTCTGTTTCTTACAAAAATATGAACAGCAGTATGTCTCTTCTATATGGCACCCTGTATTTTTTATTCGGTAATTCATATCCTCTCCTAAAGACCTATTCAAAAATGTATCACAGTGTACCATTCGCTGAAACACAACGTTATTAATTACATATAGCAACACTGACTTTGAGCCTGGGATCACAAACTTGTCCACTTGCTGGAGTTGTCAGAAAACTAATGAAAACCAAGTACAAACATAACACAAAATTGACTGACTCTCCTGTACCATTGTCCACAAGTAGAACATTCAAAGATGCTCAAAGTGGTGACCCTGGACACCGATACACTGGTGCACTTGTTGAATAAAAGAATTAAGTTACTGGTTCCAGTGTTGCCTGTTGACAAGAATTACAAGCAAGCACGATACACTCCTGCATATCCTCTGGAGTTGTTGGAATATCGCAATACACAACATCTTGAATGCATCTCCAAAGTCCAGAGGATTTAAATCAGGACACCTAGCAGGCCAAATAACTGTTCCTCCTCAACCAACCCATCTGGCAGGATACCTTCGGTTCAGAACATGATGTGCACACAAGGCATTATATGCTGGACATCCATCGTGTTGATACCACATAAGCATTCTGGTTCTTAGTGGCACTTCATCCAGAAGAGGAGGAATAATTCATCTGAGGAAGTTGGCATATGCTGTGTCGTTTAGACTACCGTTGATGAAATAAGAGCCAATAATTATTGCACTAAGCATCCCACACCAGACGTTAATTCTCCACTGACCAATGTTCCACCTGTATAAGCCATTGTGGGTTGTCACTGGACCAATAATGACGTGTTCCTTGTATTTACCTGTCTTTTGTTTGAGAAGGAATATTCATCGGTAAATAGAACATTGGAGAAGTAGTTCAGGTTGGCGAGGATTTGCTGCTGTGCCCACTGGCAGAACTGTACACGATTCTGGAAATCATTCCCATACAATTCTTGATGTAGCTGTACATTGCAAGCATGGAACCAGTGACGTGTAAGAATACAATGTACACTGGTTTTAGGAATGCCAATCTCACGTTCAAGCTGTCGTGTGCTCACATGTGGATTCATAGCAACAGAAACGAGGACAGTAATTTCGGCAGCTTCGTCTGTGCAAGTGCTGCGACGATTGCGTTGTCGTCGGTTGAAACTTCCTGTTTTCTGAAGCAACAAGACGAGAAAACATCAGTCTGGAAAGTAGGTTCTTGTCAGGACATCGCTCTCTGTACAGTTCCGCTGCCTGCGTAGCAGTTGCCTACCTTCAACAACAACAATAAAAGAAACGTTATGTTGATGCAATTTGTAGGAAGGACAGCATTTACTGTTACTCTACACAGCAGTATTTAAAAGGACTAAACTACTGTACTGAATGTACCCGTACATAAAAAAGCAGTATTGAAATTACTGTTCTGCTAACTTACATTCGCCCTAGATGAGTAGCATTTCTACCTTCTCTTCATTGGTGTACATTCTACTCACACAACTCTTCAACTGACGATAGTTGACGGAATGATGGGTGTGCATTCTACTTATGTTTACATTTGTCCTCTGTCAACATCAGAATGTTGATGTGTTCCATTACCCCGAGTACCTGCACTAAGTGCTGGGAGTGACAATGTCAATGTTGTGTTATGTAATTAATAATGTTGTGTTTCAGTGAATGGTACACTGTGATACATTTTTGAATGGGGTTTTAGGAGAGGAAATTAATTACCAAATAAAAAATACAGGGTGCCATTTTAAAAAGTCATACTGCTGTTCATATCTTTGTAAAAAACAAAGCTACAACGAAGGCAATCATGCTGATCGATGTCCCTCTGATGGCTAAAGAACATTTGCTTGAAACATTTTGTAATTTGCATCGGGACAAACAGTTATTTAGGGTGGTCAACATAAACGGGACACCCTGTATATGCTGGGGAGAAGTAAGTTATCAGAAGAATGGCAGGTTACAGAAAACACGGTGCGAGCTACTGCCCGAGTTGAACCATAATTATGGAACCCAGTAGGTAAAACCTACTCTTCTACCACCACCAAGTATAAGCAGAAGGGAAAAGTGATTGAGCACAATTGTATGTTTGAATTTGGTTCCTGGTAACAGAAAGATATAAATGGCAACCACTTAAACTATTCATATGTACCCAGTGAAATAGGGAGTTCTTGGAAAATTCATACAAGTGATGTTCCATGGAGTATTATTAATTTTGGAGATGGTAGTAGACTTGCAGTAATGATGGAGGAGAAGCTGCAACATTGTTTAAGAGAGAAGGTCGTGGTGTGTCCGACCAGCAGGACAGTATATTGCTGTGAGGCAAGTTAACTTGCTAAAACAGCAAACTTGTCAGTACTGCTCTGACTAATGCAGCAAGGGGCAAGGCAGTAATATTTTAAGATACAGAACTGGTAGTGACATACTTACACAAATCCACTCCTGCAAACTGTAAGTACTGGTCTTTTTTTTTGTAACACAATTGTTTCGAGTCTCGCAGCCCAACTAGGATGACAGGGCTGTGCTGGGTGAGGATGCCACTTGGACCTGTCAGCAGAGGTCACCAGTTCGAGGCCGTGGCAGGGTGACAGTTCTGCAACAGTTAAGTCCCTGCCTGGACTTAGTGCCACAGCACAGCTGACCACAACAGGTCATCCCCAACAGTATGGCCAACTCCTGCCTAGGTTACAGCGGGTCACTTCCCATGCACACCAACCATACTACCCCTACCAGACTGGCATTTCAACATGGTGGGCATCCCCTGCTGTGATGCCAAGAGGCCGTAGCAGCCACAACAGTACTGAGTTTACACACTGCTGGTGTGGGGACCTAGCAACTGAATTATATAACGTGGCTGCTTATGTGGTTTAGTACCATGTCAGCAATGCGGGATGTACAGGCAGCCAGCCCAGCATAATTCAGTGGCCAGATGACCCAGAGTATCAAGCAGCGCATATGTGTCAATGAAAGATTGGTTCAAATGGCTCTAAGCACTATGGGACTTAACATCCAAGGTCATCAGTCCCCTAGACTTAGAACTACTTAAACCTAACTAACCTAAGAACATCACACACATCCATGCCCGAGGCAGGATTCGAACCTGCGACCGTAGCAGCAGCGTGGTTCCAGACTGAAGCGCCTAGAACCGCTTGCACCGCGGCCGGCTTCAATAAAAGAACTTGTTACATTTGCAACTGTCTTTCTTTGGAGTCAGTTGGGCTCCCACCTCACCGCTTCCACCTGCTCGCACCATCCTTGTTCACAGCCACCCCATCCTGCACCAGGGGCACTAAAAAGCAACTGAGACAAATGCTAACATAAATGTTACAACAGAATGAGCCGTTTTTTCAGAAACACAGCAGACGTCATCTCAAAAGTTCACAGTAAATTCATCATGACCTAAACCATACCTGTGTGGCGCTCGAGATACATATGATGTCGTTACCTGAAATGTACAGTAACTGTAGTCAAGGTTTTTGTGATCACAATATCATTATCAGTAGCAAAGCTTTTTTTTAACCTTGATACTATCATTTGTTGGCATTACCAAGTCATGTTCAAAGCATCGCCTTCCAACCTAACCTTGACTTCAGTATAGTCACTCACTGCAGAAAGTGAAAATTGAAGGAAACCCTTCAAGATCCAAAATGACCACAATTTAACAGCGAAAAATACGATACAGTTTTCATTTTAGTGCTCCAAATACCCTCCTTTGCCGCCTACCACTGACTACCTAAAACTACTACTGATTATGTATGTGATAGATGCATAGCCAAACTATGCAATGTAGAAAGTGTAGCAAATGGTAGCAAATATACCCACACACACTGCTGAAACAATATGACCAACTGCAGCTCCAGTGTGGCCACTCTATTGTAACACCGAGAGAAATTACATATGAATGTAATTCATGGGACAAATACTATTTACTTGTCAGTTTGACTCTCCATCTGACACCGCATTGGACATGTTAACTACAGCTGTTCGGAACTAGAAGTGTAAACTCTCTAATCCCTAATACTCTAATACATGCTGTAGTGACATGTCATATGGTTACCACTTTGTAGTTTTACTGCCTCCACAATATATAGCAAGTTATGTTTATAATTACGTTAGTGATTTTTGGTAGAGCAAAGGTCGTTGGTAATCATGTGAATTTTACATCAGCGTATGAAATCTTCACTGAGACGGTAGTGCATCACAACGAGAAGCCCAAGGTTACACTCCAACTGTGAGGCCATCATTGCAGTATAATGAAAAAATAATAATTAAAAATAATAAGTATGAATCTGTTTCTGTTTGGCTTTGCTTCCATCTACATATATGATAATGGATTTAAAATTGTATAAATGGAATATTCATTGGGGGTGAGGGAAATAAACCAGTTTGAAGTTGTTATAGGAATAAAATGTGTTTGGGTGTTATGGATTTTTCTGAAAGTACATAGAATGGACAACCTTTATCTTTACTTTCATTTGTACTATGATGGATAATGAAATGAAGATTGCCCACTTTGGAAAGAAAAGTTATAGGAATAGTGAACACTATGGAAATTACAAAGCTGATTTCTGGATTTCCTTTACTTCAAAGAAATAAATTTTATAACAGAATATTTGATAATTTGTGTAAAGAAGGAAACTTAGGTGACAACATAGGTATTTTATGTTCCAGTTATTATGAATGTTCTCATACTGACCATCAAATTGTTAAATTACAATCTGGACATAGCTGAGAATAATTGATATGCAGACAAATAGTAATGCTGGTTGCAATGCACCAGTGTTTTATTATCTTTGATCCTGATAGTTACCAGAGCTAAAGTTATGTGAATCTAAAGAGAAATTTTGGATGAATGCAAATAGTAGAATTTGTGCCCATATTCTGTCTAACCATCAATAAGAAAAACATGCAAATTGAGATATAACTTCAGAAAAGCAAGTTGTCCTCAACGGGAATCTGTTTAGCCATTTTAATTGTGGTGTGATGAAATCTACCTAAGTCTGACATGCAACTGAGCTTACACAGTGGTCGTAGGCACACTTTGTGGCTGCTGCCCTAAGAAATAGGCATGCACAATAAGTTTTCCAAAAAGCTGATACCCATATTTTGCAGAACAACATTTAACACAACTGCAGAATTTTCAGTTTCAACTCTTGCATCTATGCACATTTATATTTGGTGTAAAACGGAGGCCTGGCTAGTAAGACAACTCGTGCATTGTACAGGACTTTCTGGTTGGCCTAAGATGACAATAATAAGAAATGCCATACCAAAAATATTATATGAATACCATCAAATGGTCTCTTAAGGAGAAATTAACAATATCTGTAATACTAATTGTGGCCTAAATTATGCACACAATGTCTACATAAATATTTTTACTCTGCAATCCTTGACAGTTGGTAGCACAAGTACAACTATCATTTTAATGCCAACCAATTCCATTCACAAATTTTGTGTGGGAAGCCAGCTGTCATTTATAGTCTGTGTAAGTCCAGATTAATTTGATTTCATTTCAGATGTATGTGGAAGGAATAACATGTTTGGCTCATTGTCAAAGTAGTTAGATGAGCATATTTTGACTTGTTGGTGCAATGAAAAAATATTTACTTCCAAAGTCTGAGTTATTGTTAATATTTGAAATATTTCTTTGTGATGGAGAACATCACACTGCAAAACCACAGGAAGTGTTTTAAAGTGAACAAGCGTGGCTGTCTAACTCCTCACATTATATACAGTGGCGGTCGAAATAATAGAGCCACCTCTATTGACGAGATTAAGAACTAGGATATCTATTAGTTCGCGAAATCGCCACGAGTGCCGTGTTGTCAGTCCCTTGTAGACAACATCAGGGAAGACGTTGCTGCTATCTTTAGTCATCCGAAAGGAAGCGTTTGAGCTAGACGTGTGAAAAGAGGCATAAAGGTAAGAATCTTATGGGTCAAAATAATAGAGCCGCTTTACACATGTGCCTTTAAATTGATTTTTATGCAGTTGTTTTGTATGTAAATTGACGTGTGGTTTTGTTTACATTCGTCTAGATGGGCAGAGCAAAGCATACCAGTGAAGATGAGCGTATAGTAATGTTCCGGATGTTCAAAAGTGGGATGTCCATGAATAAAATAGCCAATGTCTTTCACGTTTCGCGAAAATGAGTCCAGAACGCCATGAGACGGTCAAAACAAACAAAGCCGCAGGTGGAGAACAGGGGGCGACCTCGTGTAACTACTCCTCGCGTAGACAGACTCATCACTAGGGAAGTGAAGAAAGACCCATTTTTGTCAACACCACGACTGAAAGCCATTTTGTTTAGCGACGAACATGATGTTCAACCATCAACCTCAACGATTCAAAGACGACTGAGATCTGCAAAATTGAATGGGCGCATTGCAAGAAAGAAGCCACATGTTTCACAAGCTAATGTTCAGAAAAGGTTAGCCTTTGCCCGGAGAAATGAACAAAAACCTAATACTTGGTGGAGGAACATCCTTTGGTCCGATGAATCCAAGTTTAATAGGTTTGCCTCAGACGGAAAAGTCTATGTGCGCCGCCCACCAAACCAGGAATTTAATCCCAAGTACACTTTAAAAACTGTGAAATACGGTGGCGGAAGTGTTATGGTATGGGGATGTTTTTCGTGGTACGGCATTGGTCCAATACACCGTATCAACGGCATAATGAACGCAGAAATGTACAAAGACATCTTGGCAAATGTGATGCTGCCTTATGCTGAAGAGGAAATGCCGCTGAAATGGAAATTTCAGCACGATAACGATCCAAAGCATACTGCAAGGATCATAAGGCAGTTTGTTCAAGAGCACAATATCGAAGTATTAGAGTGGCCACCTCAGTCCCCTGACGCATCACCCATTGAGAACTTATGGGAGATCTTAGACAAGAGAATTGACCGCTCAAAAGCTACATCTTCAGAAAAACTGTGGGAAGAAATCCAGAGAGCCTGGTATGCGATCAGTAGTGACGAATGCAGGCGTTTAGTAGACTCTATGGGTAAGAGGTGCAGGGCAATCCTCAAAAATAAGGGTTACCCCACGAAGTACTAATGCAGTCCTATGCAAAAAAGACTGTTCCTGTACGTTTCATAAGACTGAGATCAAGTACAATATACATTTGTTTCAATTGGCTCTATTTTTTTGACCCTGTGGTCTGGTATTCTTTTGAATATTATTGATTATTACTGATTATTTTGTGTTGTGTTATCTATATAACTGACTATAGTACAATGTGACTCGGTTGTAATGGTTTCCATCATAGTTCAAACATGTCTAGTAATAAATGTGCACGTTATTCCAAACCTTTGCCAGGTGGCTCTATTATTTTGACCGCCACTGTATGTGACATAAGCAAGCAAATACTTGAGAAACAAGTGTAAACTGTATTGAACTCTCTGGTTATGAGTGGTGGATAACTACTGAGTTTGATAATATAGCTTTTCACCATAAATGTGACAAATATATTACAAGTGCATATCTGAAGGACACAAGTTAAGATTTAAAAACATAACTCCTCTCAAAACAGTTTGGAACAAACTAATAAGTACTTGAATCAGAGAACAGTTCTGGATAAAGCGAGCTCCTGTCACATGTGAAACTCCACCTCTGCGTTTGTGCAGACACTGGGGCTATTCACATGCTATCTCTCTTGTCTAGTGGCAATTCAATTTTGGGAAAATCACATTGATTTGCAGCAACAGATAATGTGCCACAATGCAGCAAATCACCTGTCAGTTTAATGTTAGACATTAACAAGCTGCAAACAGCCACAACATCTGCTCATGCCACAGGGCAGAGATGCAAGCATCAACACAGGAATGCTCAATGGATGGGTCAAAGATGGAAAACACTGCCTGGATAGGTGAGTTGCAGTACATGTAAGTGCACAATTAATGACAGGATGTGAGTTCATGGAACACCACCATTTAGGCAGTTTGCAAGAATATTACTGTGTGGAGGATTTATACTCAGAATGAAAGAGACCCCACATAATCTGTCCCACTCACTAGTAAATGTATAGGAACTTTCTGTCTTATTATGTGCAACCATTGTCCATTCCACTATTCTGTAGATGTCAATACCTTTGCAACATCACTTTACTCAAAAGCAGTGTCAGAATAGCTTCAGACACACATGCATATCGATGGTGTGGCTTCAAGGTCACAGAATCTCAATCCCATTGACCACATCCAAAATGTCTTTTAGCAAGAGGTGCATGCATCTGATTTATCTCCAACCAATACCCACAAGCTGTGGGCAGGGGTTGAGTGGACACTGCCTCATGGAGTGGTGCCTCATTGAGTTTATACATTAATATGTGACCAGCATTAACAATTTGAGAACGTGTGCTACATGGTACTAGGCAGGAGGGGAAAAACAGAAGAAGAAGAAGACATCTTTACTTCATACTTGGTTTATAAGATCACATACTTCCATTTTTAATTCCATCACAGATGGTGAACAAGTGAAATTACCAATTAAAATTTCAATTTATCCTTCCATCAATCACAAAATTGGAAAACGTAACTGCAAACAAATAAGGCTTCTGTTTATTATAATCCACCCCCCCCCCCCCCACTTCGGACATATCACACGTAGATAAGGACTTCAATAACTCTTCACAATTTGCGAAATGCATAGTTGATAAAAATTATATTTTTTTGTGAACAGCACATTCACTCCCAGCATAATGAACAAACTTATGAAAGTAAAAAAGATTTATCAAATTACTGTTCAGTGTAAATAGCCTTACATCTCAAACAGATGATTTAACATTATGGACCTTTTCCTTTATTGTCAAAGAGGAGGCACATGACAATATATGATGGAATATGAATTACCAATCAAACAACAATAACATTTGAAAAGGGGGGAGGGAAGGGAGAAGTAACCCAGGCATTTGCCTTTCGTAATTCATAGAAACCACAGAGATCTAAACCTGGATGGATGGGGTTTCATATTAGTTTTAAGGGAACCCTTGGGGATCACTTTGTTGTCTATCTATCTGTCGATTAAAAATCCTTTTCCTCAAGAACAGACAGGCCCCTACCTTGCTATCCCACCCCACCTCCAGTACTGACAGATTACTTCTCCCATCAGGCAAAGTTGCTGTACGCAGTCCAGTCTCAGTGGCCAAGGATGGTGGTGGTGGTGTGTGTACGAGGGTTGTGAATATGTGCATGTTTTATACTTCAGAAGGCCTTTTGACCGAAAGCTAAAATGTATAGCATCTTTTTGTTGTGCCTGTCTTGACATATTCTCTACACACTGAGTAGCCATCTATTCTTCTCATAATACTGTCATTATTCCATCCTGAATTTTCAACTGTCAGCTTATGTTATACTGGTGATAATGATTCGTCATCAAAATGTACGTAGGCTACTTGGCTATTTGTATGTAATCATTTTACAGACAAATGCCACTACATTACTATGAAGCATAAGGCATTTTAACTTTTCGTAACCTTCAAACTGCCTTACTACTAGCACATGCCAAATTGTTTTATTCCTCAATGTTAAATGAAACTTTGTATAACTAATGCATGGACAGAAACTGCAAACATGGGACAATGTCCTGCTTTTACTATTATATTAATGGCTTCATACCATTGTGATTCCGGAGGTAAAATAGTCCCCCATTCGGATCTCCGGGCGGGGACTACTCAAGAGGACGTCGTTATCAGGAGAAAGAAAACTGGCATTCTACGGATCAGAGCGTGGAATGTCAGATCCCTTAATCGGGCAGGTAGGTTAGAAAATTTAAAAAGGGAAATGGAGAGGTTAAAGTTAGATATAGTGGGAATTAGTGAAGTTCGGTGGCAGGAGGAACAAGACTTTTGGTCAGGTGATTACAGGGTTATAAATACAAAATCAAATAGGGGTAATGCAGGAGTAGGTTTAATAATGAATAGGAAAATAGGAGTGCGGGTTAGCTACTACAAACAGCATAGTGAACGCATTATTGTGGCCAAGATAGACACAAAGCCCATGCCTACTACAGTAGTACAAGTTTATATGCCAACTAGCTCTGCAGATGATGAAGAAATTGATGAAATGTATGACGAGATAAAAGAAATTATTCAGGTAATGAAGGGAGACGAAAATTTAATAGTCGTGGGTGACTGGAATTCGTCAGTAGGAAAAGGGAGAGAAGTAAACATAGTAGGTGAATATGGATTGGGGGGAAGAAATGAAAGAGGAAGCCGCCTTGTAGAATTTTGCACAGAGCATAACTTAATCATAGCTAACACTTGGTTCAAGAATCATAAAAGAAGGTTGTATACCTGGAAGAATCCTGGAGATACTAATAGGTATCAGATAGATTATATAATGGTAAGACAGAGATTTAGGAACCAGGTTTTAAATTGTAAGACATTTCCAGGTGCAGATGTGGATTCTGACCACAATCTATTGGTTATGAACTGCAGATTGAAACTGAAGAAACTGCAAAAAGGTGGGAATTTAAGGAGATGGGACCTGGATAAACTGACTAAACCAGAGGTTGTACAGAGTTTCAGGGAGAGCATAAGGGAACAATTGACAGGAATGGGGGAAAGAAATACAGTAGAAGAAGAATGGGTAGCTCTGAGGGATGAAGTAGTGAAGGCAGCAGAGGATCAAGTAGGTAAAAAGACGAGGGCTAATAGAAATCCTTGGGTAGCAGAAGAAATATTGAATTTAATTGATGAAAGGAGAAAATATAAAAATGCAGTAAATGAAGCAGGCCAAAGGGAATACAAACGTCTCAAAAATGAGATCGACAGAAAGTGCAAAATGGCTAAGCAGGGATGGCTAGAGGACAAATGTAAGGATGTAGAGGCTTGTCTCACTAGGGGTAAGATAGATACTGCCTACAGGAAAATTAAAGAGACCTTTGGAGAGAAGAGAACCACTTGTATGAATATCAAGAGCTCAGATGGCAACCCAGTTCTAAGCAAAGAAGGGAAGGCAGAAAGGTGGAAGGAGTATATAGAGGGTTTATACAAGGGCGATGTACTTGAAGACAGTATTATGGAAGTGGAAGAGGATGAAGATGAAATGGGAGATAAGATACTGCGTGAAGAGTTTGACAGATCACTGAAAGACCTGAGTCGAAACAAGGCCCCAGGAGTAGACAACATTCCATTAGAACTACTGATGGCCTTTGGAGAGCCAGTCATGACAAAACTCTACCATCTGGTGAGCAAGATGTATGAGATTGGCGAAATACCCACAGACTTCAAGAAGAATATAATAATTCCAATACCAAAGAAAGCAGGTGTTGACAGATGTGAAAATTACCGAACTATCAGTTTAATAAGTCACAGCTGCAAAATACTAACGCGAATTCTTTACAGACGAATGGAAAAACTGGTAGAAGCGGACCTCGGAGAAGATCAGTTTGGATTCCGTAGAAATGTTGGAACAAGTGAGGCAATACTAACCTTACGACTTATCTTAGAAGAAAGATTAAGAAAAGGCAAACCTACATTTCTAGCATTTGTAGACTTAGAGAAAGCTTTTGACAACGTTAACTGGAATACTCTCTTTCAAATTCTGAAGGTAGCAGGGGTAAAATACAGGGAGCGAAAGGCTATTTACAATTTGTACAGAAACCAGATGGCAGTTATAAGAGTCGAGGGGCATGAAAGGGAAGCAGTGGTTGGGAAAGGAGTGAGACAGGGTTGTAGCCTCTCCCCGATGTTATTCAATCTGTATATTGAGCAAGCAGTAAAGGAAACAAAAGAAAAATTCGGAGTAGGTATTAAAATTCATGGAGAAGAAGTAAAAACTTTGAGGTTCGCCGATGACATTGTAATTCTGTCAGAGACAGCAAAGGACTTGGAAGAGCAGTTGAACGGAATGGACAGTGTCTTGAAAGGAGGATATAAGATGAACATCAACAAAAGCAAAACGAGGATAATGGAATGTAGCCAAATTAAATCGGGTGATGCTGAGGGGATTAGATTAGGAAATGAGACACTTAAAGTAGTAAAGGAGTTTTGCTATTTAGGGAGTAAAATAACTGATGATGGTCGAAGTAGAGAGGATATAAAATGTAGACTGGCAATGGCAAGGAAATTGTTTCTGAAGAAGAGAAATTTGTTAACATCGAGTATAGATTTAAGTGTCAGGAAGTCGTTTCTGAAAGTATTTGTATGGAGTGTAGCCATGTATGGAAGTGAAACATGGACGATAACCAGTTTGGACAAGAAGAGAATAGAAGCTTTCGAAATGTGGTGTTACAGAAGAATGCTCAAGATAAGGTGGGTAGATCACGTAACTAATGAGGAGGTATTGAATAGGATTGGGGAGAAGAGAAGTTTGTGGCATAACTTGACTAGAAGAAGGGATCGGTTGGTAGGACATGTTTTGAGGCATCAAGGGATCACAAATTTAGCATTGGAGGGCAGCGTGGAGGGTAAAAATCGTAGAGGGAGACCAAGAGATCAATACACTAAGCAGATTCAGAAGGATGTAGGTTGCAGTAGGTACTGGGAGATGAAGAAGCTTGCACAGGATAGAGTAGCATGGAGAGCTGCATCAAACCAGTCTCAGGACTGAAGACCACAACAACAACAACCATTGTGATTTGACTTTAATGACAATGCTGGCACTGTGTTCACTCATTACCGTATCTGCACTATACATGTACTTTCAGCATGACAGAGCTTCCCATCATTGGAGCCCCTTGAGGAATTCTTTCTCCACTGCAGTGTGAAAGATTTATTATAGACGCGTTTATCAGCATACTGTTTTGTAATTGGTAAATTGATAATGATGATTTCATTCATTGCACATTGGACAAGATCTACAAGCTTGATGAAAAGCAACACTGCAATTATCTTAGGCAACCAACAACTTAAAGAGGTATTTAAGAAATTGTATTTCTGAAACCCATATTCTTTTAATTTTGCAAAATATTTGATAGTAGCTCACAAGCTAGAAATAAAACACAGTTTTGCAGTGTTTACATTCAATTAATTGAATGTCAAGAAGCAGAGAGAATAGGTAACATGTTTTTCATAACTTTTTAATGTAGGAAAAGATAGATTGCAACTTACCATAAAGAAAACATTTTCTTTTAATTGTGCCTGTCTGCAACTTGACATGTCTTCTTTATGGTAAGTAGCAATCCATCTTTTCCTACATTATTGATATTCCTACCTGGAGTTTCCATTGTTTGCTTTGTTTACAACAGCCAGCAATTTTATCTCAAAGAAAGGTGTTGCAAATGGTGCAGAATGTGAGGATAGAAACACTGACACACCATTACAGTAAACAAAACGAAAAAAGTGTAGTGTCCCCTAGTAGACATGAAGTACAAACAGTATAACCTAATCAAGAATGGACCTTAATGATTATAATGGTCTAGTCACAGAAACATCCCCTGGTACCTTTTTTCAAGACAGAAAGCCCGAGAACCTCCCACAAACATTTCTGGTGTTGAACTTGTGGACTACCTCAATTTGTCATAAATTCAAAGGTATTTAGTGCACCATTAGTACTGGAAGTTAAAAAGTGTTTGATCTCAAATTCTGGTAGATAGTTTCTAAATCTGCACTTGTACTTCGCAAGCCACCTGATTATGTGTGGCAGAGGTTACTTCTAGTACCATCATCTGACCCCAGCCATACCTGTTCCGTTTTGCGAATGGCGTGTGTGAAGAACAGCTGTCGGTAGACTCTCATATTAGCTGAAACTTCTCAAATATTTTTGTGGATGTTTCATAAGACTTGTGGGAGAAAGCAATATTTTGTTCAACTCTTCCCAGAGCATACACTCTCAAAATTTCAATAGTAAAGCTCTCTATGATGTACATCTATCTGTGGTGTCTGCCCCTGGAATTTGCTGAGTATCTGAGTCACATTCTCACACTGACTAAACAGTCCCATGACAAAACATGCTTTTCTGTACTGGATCTTATCCCCCCTCCCTCCTTTTAATTCAATCAGGTAAGGATGCCAAACTCGTGAGCAATACTCAAGACTCCATAGAGCAACTGTTTTTTAAGCCACTTCATTTGTGGATGAATTACATTTCCTTGAGATTCTTATTAATCTCAGTCTGACATTGTTTTCCTACTATTTGCTTTGTGTGGGCATTCCACTTAAGGGTGCACCATACTGTTATTCCTAGATATTTTATGGTAGGTAATGTTTCCAACAATTTGTCACCAATGGTGTAATTATACAGAAGCTGCACATGTTACATTTGTTTATATTCAGGGCCAAATGCACCATTCATCACTCCTCTGTAGGTCTTCCTGCAGTCTAGTCTTCTGACATTGCCACCTTCTCACAGGCAACTACATCATCTGTAAATGGCCTCATGAAACTTCTGGCATTATCCACTAGATCATACGTACGTTATATATATATTTTGTAAACAGCAACGGTCCCTATCATACTTCCTTGCGTTACTCCTGAAACTGGATTTATATCTGTTTATTTTTTTCCATTTAGAGATATGCGCCGAGTTCTACCTGCAAAGAAGTCTTGAATCTAAATGAGGGTGCAGACTGTACCAAATGCCTTCCTGAAGCAAGGAGCATGGCATCAACCTGGGTGTCAATGTAAACAGCACTGTGGATTTTATGGACAAACAGAGCAAGCTGAGTTTTGTATGATCTCTGTTTGCAGAAGACATGTTAATTTTTGTAAGGAGACTTTCGTTCTCCAAATACATCATAACACACAAACATAAAATATGGTTTACAGTTGTACAACAGATGGACATCTGCAATATATGTCTATAATTACATGCACCAGTCCTACGATCCCTCTTGAAAACAGGAATGACCTGTGATTTTTTCCAGCCGCTAGGTACTCTTTGTTGCTTCAGTGGCCTATGAGAAACTGCTGCTATAGACCCAGATGCCTTTCCACTACTACTAAGTGACTGTAGCTGCTTTTCTACCCTGTGACAACTTTTCTCAATATCTGCCACTTCGACACTAATGTGATGATTGAAAAGAGGGACTGTATTAAGATCTTAAGAAGTGAAACAGTTTTGGAAGACCGAATTCAGTATTTTAGGTGTCTGTGTCATTTTCTGTTTCAGTGCCAGTATTGTCACTGAGTGACTGAACAGCTGATTTCGATTCGATTAATTATTTCAAATTTCCTGGGATTATTAGTCAGATCAACTGGTAAAATTTCACTTTCACATTCTCTCACTTTGCTCTCCTCATGTTCATTTTTGCTTCATTCAGCTGTTGTTTGTCAGCTGTGTTTTGAATTCACTTAGCTTTGTGATGAAGCTCTCTTAGTTTGTGTAGCAACTTTCTGTTATGGTTATTTAATAACAGTGGGTCTTTCCCATCCCTTAAAATTTTGTTCAGTTCATAAGTGGCTAAGTTTTGCTGAATGATACTTTTGAATTTTATCCTTTGTGCTCCCCATCTTCCAGCTTAGCACTGAATATTTTGTTCAGTACCCAGATAATCTGCAATTTATATTCTTTCATTGTTGTTTAGCAAGAATATATTCCCTTCTTAATAGTCCTAACACCCAGTAGTCATTGACGCTATCACAACCTTGGGTCAATCCAAATGAAGTGGTCCAATAAAAATTAAGTCTGTTGCTTGACCATTTTTAAATATTTTTATTTTTTTATATGTGATTACCCTATAACTGAGAAGTTCAAAACAGTTTTTAAAATAAAATTTACCTTTCACGTTTACTGAATGACGGCCATTTTCGTTTGCAAGTGCGTGATGATGTTTCAGTTTAGAGACATTAGCAAAAAAATGAATATCTCTGCACTGGGTTAAGTTACAACATTGCAATTGACATGATTGTCTTTAGAAAAGTGTCCTCTACAACATTGTCTATTACACAAAATACCCGTAATTCAAAAATTACCTCCAAAGTTTGGTATCCAAATTTTCAAAAATCCACTTTTTAGGCCCAAAAATAACAAACAAGGAGTGATTTATGAGAGTCTATTTTTTTCCTATAGTTAGATATCATACATAGCATCGATCTAAGTTTTCTGCAATGTCAAGGAATTTGTGCAAATACCGTGTTCCTTTTATTGCTACACAGTTTTCAAATCTGGTTTGAAGTGTTGTTTTCATATGCTGAACCACTTCTTTCTTGATCAGAAAATAGGTAATGCCTTTAATGTTATCCTTGCAAAAGACATACCTGTCCTGTACTGTGAAAATTTGGTTTGTGGTTGGTCTTTGTAGGCTGGCTTTACTTGCTACACATTTTGTTCTACCTCCTACCCCATCACATGCACTTTTACCATGGCAAGATGCAAAAAAAGTGCCATTCAGCCTCCAACTCAAAGTCTACTTTGTGGTTGCACAGATTTTCTTGTACTGACTACCACTTCTATCTGTAAAGTATATCAGCTTCTCAACCATGGGAAAATTTTCTTTTATGTAATTTATTACATACTTTTGAAATATATGTACAGCCAAAGTGTTGTGCTCCAAGTAGACACTTAGAACGCAAACTGAAGAACTGCGAACTTCATATCTCTCATTTTTAAAGTAGAGAAAAAATGGACGCACTATTGCCCGGTCATTGACCCAGTGGTACCCTTGTACTGCATCCTGAATCAAATGTAAAATCCTTTGCAAAATCAGCTAGCATTGTGCATTCAGTTTCATGAAGTTGTGCGGTGCGGTTTTGTCCTTCAAAAACTAACTTTGGATTTTAGAAACATAGTGGTGACTTTTGAGTTTTTGTATGTTATCAATTAAAGATTCCAAGTACTTTTCCAGAGATTTAACCACTGTTATCATTTCTGCCCTGTCTGTTGTGACCCGCTGTTTGATGGTAATACTGTCTGGCATTTCCTCATCATATTCGTTAAACAATTCGATAATGGTTTCCTTACCGCAGCATTTATTACAAAAACTCATCATGCAGTCATAACTGTTAGTCACACACCATTAAATCTAGTAACTCTTTGTAGTTAGGATCACCGAGTTTTGCACCTGCAATCATCAGTTTGACATTTTGATGATATAAAGAAACACATATGGAGTGTGTCCCTGTGGATGCAGCCAAAATACACCCTTAGGGTGGAGGTCACAAAATTTTGACGTTCCAATTTTGGATTTAGGATGAGAATGTTTGAAAGCTACATAAAGTTCATTTAAATTTGTCAGCACTAGTCAGTTCTGCTAACTCCATTTATAACAACTCTTTGTCTATCTTTGCAACCTGGGCACATTCTACTGTTTTCATCATCTTCAAAAAACTCTTTTTAATTGTTTCTTCACTTATACCTACTCCTTTCTTCTTTCCTAAAACTGGAAGAATGCCTTGCTCTTTCATTAATTTTCGGGTTAGTTTAACCAAACGATGAGAAACATTGAATACAAGAACTATTTTTCCTCTTGGCTGTGAGTCAGGGAGCAAACTTAAAATTTTAACTTTTTCCTCTTTAGATGTCACTGAACATTTAATTTTATTATTTAATATTAATTAAGCTCAAATATTCAGTGTCAGATGATGCTGGTGGTAGGTTTTGCTTCTTCTTTAGAAATAATGCTGGTATCAGTATTATTAACAGCCATTCACAGGAACACAATTACTATGGAGAGGTCTCACAGACATTTTATATATCAAACCAGAATTTTGCTGAACATACAGAGTGGGCCAAATATCTCACGAAATAAGCGTCAAAAGAAAAAACTACAGAGTCGAAACTTGTCTAGCTTGAAGGGGGAAACCAGATGGCGCTATGGTTGGCCCGCTAGATGGCGCTGCCGTATGTCAAACGGATATCAACTGAGTTTTTATTATTACATATTCGTGTAGTACGTAAAGAAATATGAATGTTTTAGTTGGACCACTTTTTTCGCTTTGTGACAGATGGCACTGTAATAGTCAAATTAAAATACAGAACGTAGGTACGTTTGTACATCTTATTTCGGTTGTTCCAATGTGATACATGTACCTTTATGAACTTATCACTTCTGAGAACGCATGCTGTTACAGAGATTACCTGTAAATACCACATTAACGCAATAAATGCTCAAAATGATGTTCGTCAACCTCAATGCATTTGGCAATACGTGTAACGACATTCCTCTCAACAGCGAGTAGTTCGCCTTCCGTAATGTTCGCACATGCATTGACAATGCGCTAACGCATGTTGTCATGCGTTGTCGGTGGATCACGATAGCAAATATCCTTCAACTTTGCCCACAGAAAGAAATCGGGTGAACGTGCGGGCCATGGTACGGTGCTTAGAAAAACCAATCCACCTGTCATGAAATATGCTATTCAATACCTCTTCAACCGCACGCGAGCTATGTGCGGACATCTATCGTGTTGCAAGTACAACGCCATTCTGTCATGCAGTGAAACATCTTGTAGTAACATCGGTAGAACATTACTTAGGAAATCAGCATACATTGCACCATTTAGATTGCCATCGATAAAATGGGGCCAATTATCCTTCCTCCCATAATGCCGCACCATACATTAACCCATCAAGGTCGCTGATGTTCCACTTGTCGCAGCCATTGTGGATTTTCCGCTACCTAATGGTGCGTATTATGCAGGTTTACATTACCGCTGTTGGTGAATGACGCTTTGTCGCTAAATAGAACGCGTGCAAAAAATCTGTCATCGTCCCGTAATTTCTCTTGTGCCCAGTGGTAGAACTGTACACGACGTTCAAAGTCGTCGCCCTGCAATTCCTGGTTCATAGAAATATGGTACGGGTGCAATCGATGTTGTTGCATTCTCAACACCGACGTTTTTGAGATTCCCGAGTCTCGCGCTATTTGTCTGCCACTGATGTGCAGATTAGCCGCGACAGCAGCTAAAACATCTACTTGGGCATCACCATTTGTTGCAGGTCATGGCTGAGGTTTCACATGTGGCTAAACACTTCCATGTTTCCTTAAATAAAGTAACTATCCGGCGAACGGTCCGGACACTTGGATGATTTTGTCACGATACCGAGCAGCATACATAGCACCCGCCCGTTGGGCATTTTGATCACAATAGCCATACATCAACACGATACCGACCTTTTCCGCAATTGGTAAACGGTCCATTTTAATACGGGTAATGTATCACGAAGCAAATACTGTCCGCACAGGCGGAATGTTACGTGATACCACTTAGCTATACTTGTGACTATTACAGCGCCATCTACCACAAAGCGAAAAAAGTGGTCCAACTAAAACATCCATATTTCTTTACGTACTACACGAATATGTAATAAAAAATAGGGGTTTCTATAAAACAAAAAACTCAGTTGATATCCGTTTGACCTATGGCAGCCCCCTTCAAGCTAGACGAGTTTCGTTCTTTGTAGTTTTTTCGTTTGATGCTTACTTCGTGAGATATTTGGCCGGTCACTATCAATGGACCACCCTGTTTATAGTTTGACTTATGTCGTTCATTACACTTCTTAGAGGCGCTCTTTGTAGAAATTTGATTTTTTTTAAACAATGCAGTATTTTAAACACTTCGAGTAAAACTGTGAGGGACGGGAAAAACCCACCGTGGTTCAACAACAAAGTTAGGAAACTACTGCGAAAGCAAAGAGAGCTTCACTCCAAGTTTAAACGCAGCCAAAACCTCTCAGACAAACAGAAGCTAAACGATGTCAAGTTAGCGTAAGGAGGGCTATGCGTGAAACGTTCAGTGAATTCGAAAGTAATATTCTATGTACCGACTTGACAGAAAATCCTGGGAAGTTATGGTCTTACGTTAAATCAGTAAGTGGCTCGAAACAGCATATCCAGACACTCCGGGATGGTGATGGCATTGAAACAGAGGATGACACGCGTAAAGCTGAATACTAAACACCTTTTTCCAAAGCTGTTTCACAGAGGAAGACCGCACTGCAGTTCCTTCTCTAAATCCTCGCACAAACGAAAAAATGGCTGACATCGAAATAAGTGTCCAAGGAATAGAAAAGCAACAGGAATCACTCAACAGAGGAAAGTCCACTGGACTTGACGGGATACCAATTCGATTCTACACAGAGTACGCGAAAGAAATTGCCCCCCTTCTAACAGCCGTGTACCGCAAGTCTCTAGAGGAACGGAAGGTTCCAAATGATTGGAAAAGAGCACAGGTAGTCCCAGTCTTCAAGAAGGGTTGTCGAGCAGATGGGCAAAACTATAGACCTATATCTCTGACGTCGATCTGTTGTAGAATTTTAGAACATGTTTTTTGCTCGAGTATCATGTCGTTTTTGGAAACCCAGAATCTACTATGTAGGAATCAACATGGATTCCGGAAACAGCGATCATGTGAGACCCAACTCGCTGTATTTGTTCATGAGACCCAGAAAATATTAGATACAGGCTCCCAGATAGATGCTATTTTTCTTGACTTCCGGAAGGTGTTCGATACAGTTCCGCACTGTCACCTGATAAACAAAGTAAGAGCCTACGGAATATCAGACCAGCTGTGTGGCTGGATTGAAGAGGTTTTAGCAAACAGAACACAGCATGTTGTTATCAATGGAGAGACGTCTACAGACGTTAAAGTAACCTCTGGCGTGCCACAGGGGAGTGTTATGGGACCATTGCTTTTCACAATATATATAAATGACCTAGTAGATAGTGTCGGAAGTTCCATGCGGCTTTTCGCGGATGATGCTGTAGTATACAGAGAAGTTGCAGCATTAGAAAATTGTAGCGAAATGCAGGAAGATCTGCAGCGGATAGGCACTTGGTGCAGGTAGTGGCAACTGACCCTTAACATAGACAATTGTAATGTATTGCGAATACATAGAAAGAAGGATCTTTTATTGTATGATTATATGATAGCGGAACAAACACTGGTAGCAGTTACTTCTGTAAAATATCTGGGAGTATGCGTGCTGAACGATTTGAAGTGGAATGATCATATAAAATTAATTGTTGGTCAGGCGGGTACCCGGTTGAGATTCATTGGGAGAGTCCTTAGAAAATGTAGTCCATCAACAAAGGAGGTGGTTTACATAACACTCGTTCGACCTATACTTGAGTATTGCTCATCAGTGTGGGATCCGTACCAGATCGGGTTGACGGAGATAGAGAAGATCCAACGGAGAGCGGCGCGTTTCGTCTCAGGGTTATTTGGTAAGCGTGATAGCGTTACGGAGATGTTTAGCAAACTAAAGTGGCTGACTCTGCAAGAGAGGCGCTCTCCATTGCGGTGAAGCTTGCTCGCCAGGTTTCGAGAGGGTGCGTTTCTGGATGAGGTATCGAATATATTGCTTCCCCCCTACTTATACCTCCCGATGAGATCACGAATGTAAAGTTAGAGAGATTCGAGCGCGCACGGAGGCTTTCAGACAGTCGTTCTTCCCGCGAACCATACGCGACTGGAACAGAAAAGGGAGGTAATGACCGTGGCACGTAAAGTGCCCTCCGCCACACACCGTTGGGTGGCTTGCGGAGTATAAATGTAGATGTAGATGCATGGAGAAACAGTAGCATGCAACAAAAACGTGGCATGCAAACACTATGGTACGTCTGTGAGACCTCTCAGGGCTAATAATTACGAAACAAAGAGCTGCAACAATGCTGGCACGTGTAGCTTGAGAGCCAATAGGAAGGTGAGCAGAAGACTTCATTTGGCTTTGTAGGGGTATGAGAAATATCTCCACACAAAAATTAATAGCGGTCCGAGAGACGATCTATAGTAGTTAAGGGTTAAAGCATGATTCCAAGTCTTCTAATTTTGTCTGACATTTGTTGTACCTTATTTTCAATAGCTGCTTTTCTTTTTCTGCTACTTAATTTTATTATTTTCGAAGCAGGTGATACATCTAACTTAGAACAAGCAAAATCTAATATGCCAACAGCTTCCTCATTAGGAATATAAATGTCTTTAACAATGTTACATGATTCTGGTTTTGGATTCACAACAAATATTTTAGAGTAACAATTTGGGCACAGGGAATTTCCAGGAATCACATTACGTTTCAGTTGAGAAGCTGTTTCACGTAACAAGGACAAATGTTCAAGTTTTATTTCCCTTAAACCTTTAGTAATAGGCTTTTTATGAACTTTAAGTGAATCACAGCACTTTCTTCCAAAAATGTGGTTGTACTTCAGAGTATATTTCTTCTCATGATACTCACACACTGATGTTACAGAAGAACTTACTCAAAATTTAAACAAAGTTTGTCTAATTTCATCTAAGTGACTGACATTTTTCTAGTTTTTTAAAACTGAACCGTAAACTGTTTTGTGACACACTTCACTTGCTATCTGTCCAACAGAGCACTGTTCATTCATGTTATTGCACTCCAGTTAATCTCTCAAAATTTATTACAAATTATACACATACCAAAGCACATAACACATTCTACACTCTCAATGAAGTATGTACATCCACTCTAACAGAGGTTTCAGAACAGACTGACTACAACAATGCCACACCCAGCAATAATTTACTTCTTTATTGACAATAAACCTAAATGTAAATGGGCATTTTTATTACCATAGAAAAAAAGCAAAAGCTCCTACTGTTTAATATTGCATTATTAAAAATAAATAAACTAAATGAATATTAGGTGATAAGTGTTAACTAAATATATGTCAATTAAATTTTATTAAAATGAAACAAACCATTTAAATAGGCAACAGCCATAAGATCAGTTGTAGAGTAATATGAATTATTTCCTCATTTTCAAAAATTCATATCTTTGTTCGCAGTCAGGTATCTATGTTGAAATTTTTACGGTATGTTGCTATCATATAGGTGTACAAACTGTGCAAAAATCATATTTTTATACTTGGTCCCACCTAAGATAACCAAACCCAAACTTTACAAAAATAAAAATTATCAAATTTCAAAAATTCATAAAAAATTAAGGAAACATTTGTAAGTGTTCTTGCTCTATATGAGGCTAGTAGTGTATGATACCTAACTATAAGAAAAAAAATACTCTCATAAATCACTCCTTGTTTGTTATTTTTGGACCTAAAATGTGAATTTTTGAAAATTTGGATACCAAACTTTGGAGGCCATTTTGACTGGTTATTTTTTAATTTAGGGTATTTTGTGTAATAGACAATGTTGTAGATGACACTTTTCTAAAAGCAATCATGTCAATTGCAATGTTCTAACTTCTCTAAACTGAAACATCGTCGCGCGCTTACATATGAAAATGGCCGCTATTCAGTAAACATGAAAGATAATTTTTTTTAAATAGTTTTAAACTTCTCAAATATAGGGCAATCACATATAAAAAAATTAAAATATTTAAAATTGGTCAAGCGATGATCACTGGACCACTTCTTATGGATCTACTCCCTTATGATCAATGATTAAATTCTGAAAAACAGTGTGCAAATCATAATATAATGCCACTTCTTCCTGTGAAGTCCCACAACAAAATTTACACACTTAATGCCAAATATGTTACTGAGGAGACACTGCACAGCTTGGATACTATCTATCTAATAGTTCAAATGTATACCAAAATTACATGAAGTAATCATTGTCTTCAATTGTTTTTCTGTAACAATATTTCATTTTTGTATCCGTTCTATTACACTTTAATTATCAACAAAAGTTTCTATTTTTTGTTCTATCCTTAATCATTTGTTATTCACTGGATAACACTTCACTCTTCAGGAGTCTGGCATTACTATACTTTCATACCCATCTTGCTGGGAGTAGCTTAAATTACTAAAAATCTCCATTTGCTCTCAAGTAGCTGTCACAGATTGTTTCTTCTATGCAGTCTATTTAGCTAATTAATTTAATATGTGCTTTTGCTTACCTCTGCTTCATTTGTTTATATGAGCTTTAGTATTGCAACATTTTTCTGTAATAACATTACAGAAAAAAAACATAGCTAAAAGTGTCCTTTTTTTAACTTCAAGTATGTCTTCTGTTCCTTTCAAATACAAATTTAGTACTTCCATTCAGCAGCATTACAGGAAGTACTCTTGTTCTCATCTTTCTAATATTAACCATTTCTGACTGAGGAGTAAAGTATGTATATAAGCTGACTGAAACTGCTGCAACATTTATGAGTCACATAGGCTAGTCAGCAAAACTATCGCATTAACATTCTGGTTGAATGTATAGTACCCAGATACAATTTTACTGCAGGAAGTTTAGCTTTAATTGATGAAATTTAGAGTGAGCAGAGCAGTAGTTTGTTTGTGCTTTTGTAAACACATGAAGTGTCATCCGACAGTTCACTGTGTCAGCTGTGCACACATCTTTATGTCAACAATGGTAGCTGAGGCAAGGCACGTAGGTGTATGGGTCTTTATTTTTCAAAGACAATAGGTAGTAGGATGGAGTGTTCTGGATGGTTGAATGGCATCAAAAGTACTTAAAAAACTGGGCCAAGCATCAGAATGATAAAGTTACAGTTTTGATAAGGGATTTATGAGTAAAACTCAATAGAAAACTATGTCCCACTAACGTAAATAGTAATGTTGAGATCAAAGTATTTCTACCAAAACGGTGTACTATCATCACTCTCTCCTCCACCAACTAGACAAAAATTGCAATCGAGAAATGTGCGTGAAAATAAGTGAGCTTTTCACCCAAACCTTACTGGACGGCATCTAATACTTAATAAATAAATAAATAATACGAAAATTCCAGTAACACGGCTCCATCGCCTATGTTCTATCAATTCATGTCTAGCTATGTGTATGACAGATAGCAACTGGCAATGTGTGTGTGTGTGTGTGTGTGTGTGTGTGTGTGCTGCCTTTTTTCCCCCTTCAGTTCAAGCATTTACACCCTAAAAATGACATCTCCATAGGCTAGCTTAACCGTCGTGTAGTTCAGCGCGCACTGTGGATACGTATTATCAATTTATTTTCATGGCGACGTATGTTGCGTGACGTGTCGTGAGGTGAAGTGGGGCCGGGACGGGGTAATATATGGCTGGCTATAGGTTGCTCGCCCGTCTGCAGCCTACGTGCCTCGGCGCACAGACGCACTGGGCCTCTCTTTACACACGACTCACTCCACCAGTCACTATGACGTAACGTGTATGTAGCTTGTTTGTGTGGAGCTCTGCCGCTTCAGTGCGGTCCCTATGTAATCAAGCTTCGCCGTACAGAACTTTGCCACCAGTATCTACTTCCACGTTCCTTTTACCGCTGTGTTTCCACACAAAGGAAACTGCGTAGTCTCCGGAGGATAGCCTACTGCCGAGAAATTCTGCACATCTATGGATGCATATTATTAATTTATGTTCAGTTTGACCAGTCTCATTCGCGGTAATCATATTTCATTACGCAATAATGAAGTGTGAAAATTACATTGTTTCACCGCCGTCTTCGTCACGCTTAGTAAGGAGGTGCCGAAGTGCAACTTCATTTACAGTAAAGTTTTCTTCTTAGCCCTCAGAATCAAGTTCCTAAAGTCGATACCGGCAATGTACACACTTACCAACTGCTTTTTTTGCTTTACAGCGCAGTAGCATTAATAGCATTTTGGTCTCATTTTGTACATATTAGAATTTATCGTGAGAGTAGTTAAAAAGTAAGGACTATGTAAATGCATAAATATGATACAATTATGGCCACCACAAAGAATAAAACAAAAAAATAACCATGAAGCCTAATGTGCCTGATTCATTGCAAATATGGGCATAACAATATGCTTACACAAATATGCACTTTAATTATCCAAAGAACGTCTCAAAATGAGTTAATGAGACAATGAAATGAAATCTGTTAACCTGATAGCATGATTAAATATTGCGTGCAACATTTTCACTAAACATGACCTTTACTCTCTGTTGTCACTTTGTGGTGTGGATGAAATTACCTGATTAACACCTGTTCAAAAAGGAGGGTCCAATTTCCTTCTTGGCTTGTTTTACATTATCTTTGGAGATGGGGAAAATGTTGAGGTAAATTGTATTTTGAAGGTGGAACAATGAAGAAATTTACACTGTTTTACAAGGAACTGGATAATCCCTCATCTCAAATAAAATGACAGATAAATGTTACCCTGACCAAGCAAGCACCTTGCAATCTCCCTAAATAAAATAAATACATCCAACTGTGGGAACATCAATACCACAACACACAAGTGAATGTAAGGTACACACTACACAGGACCCAGCAAAAGCTTTAAATGAATGCATGCCAAATTTTCCACAAAATGATAAATAAAGCATTTCTTTACTGAAGCTTACAGCAGCTAGTCAATATTCAGACATCACAATATGTTCTTTATTTTATTAATTAAACCCATACTAAGACAAAAAATCAAAATGAACTACATATATTCTTATCAGGAAATACAGGGTGTCCCACAAGGAATCGTCAGCATCGCGGATAGAAAGAAAGCAAAAGAGTCTAGTGCACCTGGGCTTGAAATACATACCTTAACAGCCCATTCATTTGTGCAATAGAAGGGATGCACTTCACAACTGCGAAGATGAAAAAGTGCTCACAGGTCATAAGATATACATTTATCCCTGAATATTGACCATTCCTTATGGGACACACTGTATAGTAATAGAAACAATATTCTCTCTTTCTATGTCAATAGAGAAAACATCTTTTCTGTGTTAAGAAGCTACAAACACCATATAATTAACTGTTCAGTTATTCTTAAGTTAACACTTTGGCCTGCTGATAATTATTTCAAGACGTCATTCAGTTGTATGTGATGTCAGTCTTCCTGTAGTCTTTCTTCATGCTCATTTAGGATGGAAAAGTGTTCTTTTTTTGTGGTTGGCACAGAGATATTCAATAGCATTAACATCATGACTTTTGTGGAGACAATTCAATTGTTTTGGCATAGTTACACAGTAGCCTGACTTTCCCAGAATGAAATCTCTGCGCTCTTACAATGTGTCTACTCCAGTTTGAGAACACTAAGTTTCCATCTTCTAAGTCATTTCCTGACAATTTCTTCTGTTGGCTTCTTTAAGGAAATGACTTTTTTGTCTCTGATTTCAAGACTTCATATTAAATTATCTATGTGCTCCTTGTGACATTACAATTAATCTTTGTCTGAATTGCTTCTCTTTCCACAAAGGCTGTGTGAGCGTAAGTTCAGAGTAAGATAAGGAGTCACTATATAACCTTCGAACCACAAATGTGCATGCATCATTTGGTGTTCAGAAAACACCACCAGCTACATCAACAAATGCAAGGTGGTGATGAAAGACCTAACTCAATGCTCCCAAAAAACATATACAGCTGAGAATTAAATGCAAGGAGCAAAACATATCAGTTGTGCTTTTATTCATAAACTATTGCAGTTCTAGTATTGATATACAATATGTTAAGCTGCTACGACTATTATGGCTGATGCTCTGCAATCATCACCCAAAAAACTGAAGAAACTTGTCTCAAGCTCTATGAGAGCATTTGGCATACTAGTGCTCTACAAGCTAACGTACAAACAGAAGATTATTTCTCTGTGTAATATACACACAAACAAGGTGTTCCTACTTTCCTGAAGTTTCGCTATACAGTCATATGCAATAAACTGCCAAGTGATAATATATTTTCTAATTATGAAGGCCACACGTTGTCAGCTTGTTGCTATACTTTTCAATGAGAAAGCGAAATATTATAATTGTAAAACTGAGTTTTTCCACATTGCAGTGAGAGGTTACAATTATGATCCATGGAACATGGAAATAACTAACTAATTATTCAAAATATAATGTGATTAGATAAAAAAATCTACTCATCCAGTGGTGGCAGGAGAAAACGCATATAAATATATTGAAATTTGCAAGCTTTCAGACCCAGTGGCTCCTCCTAGCGGACTAGTTGAAGGGGAAGGGAGAGGCATGAAGAAAAGGGACTGGTGTGGTTTAGGAAATTGAGGGAGTTCAGAAAAGTCACCTAGAACATCAAATCAGGTGAGACAGGATGAGAAAGGAAAACAGATTGTTGGAGATGGCAACTGCCAAGATTTGAAAACCTAAGAGCTTAAAGGTGGAAGATAGGGCAATGTTCAAGACAGAGATTACTGACAAAACATCATGCACGAGTTAGAGTGGAAAGCTAAGTGCACTGTATGTGGTAGCGATGGATGGCGGTGAAAAATAGACAGATGAGAAAGTAAAATATGTAGAAAACTAAGAGGGACTGAAGAAAGAAGTAATTACTTAGAAGAAATGCTGAGATCATAGATATTAACATAAATTCAGGCCAGGTAGGTGGACAGGTACCACCTGTGGAGTTCTGAGAAACTTGTGGCTGGGGAAAAAAATCCAAGTACCACATGTGATAAATCAGGAACTGAGAGTGTGCTCTGCAAAAGGAAACTGTGTTGCCAGTATACACCCTCTGTCTACTCATCCAAACTGATAACTTAGTGGTATCCATGCCAATGTAAAAGACTAAAAAGTGTTTACAGAACAGTTGATACATGATGTGTCATTTTACAGTTGGCTAGTATATGTCTTACCAATTATAGGCCTAGTATAATTGGTGGCAGGAGGGTGTGTATGGTATGTCCTACAGCAAGGACAGCCACAGGGGTAGGAGCCATAGTGTTAACTAATTATTCACGTGGAAGTTAAAGCCAAACTGAAAGACCAAATACTGAATAGCACTAAAGATTGCCAAATATATTAAAGTCTAGTAACAGATGAAGTTGAACTGCTCTTGCTAATCATGAGGGATGGAGTAGGGGGGAAAAATATTAGCACATCAGAAAAAAAAGTGTTCATGAAGACAATTTTCTTCAAGAGGTCAAACACATTTATGGGGGAAAAGTAACAAACTGAGGTAAACAATAATTACTGATCACACACTTGTGTCATACAATGCATTGCTGTTTCAAAAGGCACCACTTGTAAGTTTTTAACATTGGCAAATAGTTTTCATGACAATAACACCATAATGAAAAATTTCCCTGTCCTGGTTCCATGTACACAATGTTCAAACTTAAGTAAACTGTCACACCTCAAGTATCTTTCCCTTCACCTAGTGAACACAGCTGACCGGTTGTTTTCAGTTAAAACAACTAGACCACTGAAATTTTCTAGCAGATTCAAACTGTGTGCCGGAACAGGACTTAACGTGGGATCATTACCTTTCACAGGCCAGTGTTCTACCAACTGAGCTATCCAAGCATTACTCATGATCCTTCCTCACAGCTTTACTTCTGCCAGTACCTCATCTCCTAACTTCATACTTTAAGGAAGGTCTCCCAAGAAACTTGCGAGACTAGCAGTCCTAGATGAGAGGCTACGGCGAAGACATGGTTTAGCAACATCCTGGAGGGGTGGGGGGGTGGGGAGTTTTCCAGAGCTAATATTTCACTGTGAGGCATAGTGTGAGTTGATATGAAACTTCCTGACAGATTAAAATGGTGTGCCAGACCAGGACTCAAACCTGAGACCTTTGCCTTTCATGGGAAAGTGCTCTACCAATTGAGCTACCCAAGCACAACTCACAACCCAAACTCACAGCTTTCTTTACACCCTTACCTGATCGCGTACCCTCCAAACTTCACAGAAGTTGTTCTGCTGTGAGATCGAGTTGTAAATCGTGCTTGAGTAGCTCAGATGGTGGAGCATTTGTTCACAAAATGCAAAGGTCCCAGGTTCGAGCCATAATTCGACACACCATCTCAATCTGCCAAGAAGTTTCATATTAGTACACACTCCACTGCAGAGACAAAAATTCATAATGGGAACTACATCACTGACTATAGACCGTCATCTGTTATCTGATATCTGTCATGCGCCACTACAATGTTGCCACAATTGATGAGAGATGTATTAAACATCTGATGAGTAATTGTTTTCTAAACCACTACTTTAACCCTATGCAAGCTGTTTCTATATCACAATCATTGGTTTTGCTAATTCATGCCTAAAACCTAGTCCAGGCCTATTACAGTACGAATCAGTCTATAACAAGAACCAAAATCCCAAATGCATGCCTTCAGTACCACCTCACTGATCAAAGCCAACAGTACATACCAGAAATTAAAATCAATACTTTTTTAGCATACCCTATCTATGTAAGCAACTTTTGATGAACTATGATCCAGGACAGAAACATAAAGAAAAGGAGGAATCAAAGGAACCTACTGGTCTGAAAGATAGGAGTCCTATGTCCTACTTTGCGCGTAATACATGCAGTACTGGCAATTACACTTCTAGAAGGTCTCCACAGAAACTGTAATTTAAAAGACCTAAAAATATCAGTAGCACAATATGACACTCTTTTACTATATTACCATTACACTCTCATTACATTACCATTACACTCCCATCAAGTACAACCGTGTAGAATTTTTATGAATGACTTGTCTTCATGATCTATGCCTCTTATTTTTCAGTGTAGCACAATTAGAAATAAAGCTTTCTCGATGCATGCTCTGAAATATTTATAAACACCTACAAGGAACATTATTCTTCTTTATATCATCATAAATCTGTAATTAAATGTTCTGTATTTCGGTAATGGCAATTTCTGCACACACTGTGTACCCTCTATGTTGGTACGTAACAGTTGTGCCACTGTAAACTTTTTTGTGCCACCTCATTTTTGCAATTCATGTCAATTACTTTTACAATAGTGTAATGATATTTTAACTCTTCAAAGAAGAACAACTGTTCATACACCGACAGAACCATTAAGCAGGTATACAAAATAAGGCAACTTCAATAATGATTCTCAAGTTTATTCTATTTCCATTCTATTCTCTTCTAGGGGTTGAGAAAGCTAGTTATTTCAGTGTTTTGTTTATGTCACTAGCCTATTTGGAGGGACAAAAATATACTGCTTGTTCACAAAGTTCTGAGCCAGGGCTCTTTACTTCTGGGTAGGGAGAAGTGTGTCAACTTTGGCCCACCAAAGTTTTGTGTATGGCCACTGCCAACTCTTGTGGTCTAATAATACAGTATCTGTGTGTAACACAGCTGTTGCAAAGTGACACTCTTGCTGTACCACACCAGTAAGTGCATGTGTAACACCAGCATTGCATGACAAAAGTGACTTGTTCCTCACACTGCCTCATCCCCCTCGGCAGTCCCTGTGATAGGAACTGGTGGATGGCGCTCGCTTCCTCTGCCTAAGAATTTGATCAGGACATTGAGAACAAACTGTGGAATAGCAACTCAAAAATGATTATTCTTGGCAACTTTTAACAATTATGAGTTTTCACTTAGGAGACTGATGAAAGTTGGGATACCAACTGTCAGCTTTGATCCATGATATCATCCAGATGGTGGACACCCCTATTTCAAGCGTATTTAATACAGCAACTATATCATACATTACATCCATGAACAAACGTCAGCAACATGCGAAATATCAAACTCCAGCATTTTGTGCAGGGACAAATTAATACAAAAGAATAACAATCACACCACCATTCAAAAACAAATATTAACCCAAAAATGGTGCACATTAAATCCTCAACAATCGACCCAACAAAAAAAAGCACCATTGGTATTATTTATGTCACTTGACCTACTAGCTCAAATTAAGACAGTGATACCTGGAAACCAAACACAACTGAAAAGCCCAGCACAGCAAATTTCACTTTACCTATAAAGCTCAAATGAAGACAGCAATACCAATAATCCACATGCAATCAGTTCTGCAAATTTTGCTTGACCTATATAGCTCAAACAAAGCCCATGATTTCAAGAACTTACACATAATTTAAACATATGCTACAACAAGTTTTGCTTAATCTGTATTGCTCAAACAAAGACAGTGATACTAGGATTCCACACACAAATCAAAAATCTGGCACCACAAATTTCGCTTGACCTTTGTACCTCAAACAAATCTCACGATACCAACAACACACAACCAGCAGAACTAACTATTATAAAAGACTAACGAAACCTAAATAATTTATACGCTCTCAACAATGGCCACAACTATAAACTACTAAATATGAATTTCAACTATCAACACATATTGCAGAATCATAAAAAACTGCTCCAATAAAAATTTCAACATTATTATGGAAAGGACTGATTGCTTCTCACCGTATAGAGGAGATGTTGAGTCAAAAAAACAACCCCATGCATCAACCCACCTACATGCACACACAAGCACTGTCTTTGGTCACTCAGTGGACAGAGATAGTGATCATGAGAGTGAGAGTTGAGCTTGTGTGAACATACAAGTTTTTTCTATGAGTGTCATCCAATAATTAAAGAGACAAATTTGTCTGAGGAAAAAACTGTTAGTAGGGCAAGTTTGGTACTTTTACAGCTTTAAGTTGGCATCACTGGGATGAGCTCTGATCGGCTGATGAATCAATATTGTTTTGTTTATAACCTCAAAAATACATCTCAAGATGGCGAGTTTGCTTGAAACATCCACATTAGTTGAACAACATTCTGTTATTTGTTCTTTACTTGCTGAAGGCAAGAAAACAGTGAACATATATGGTAGAATGTCTAAAGTTTGGTGAAGTTTGTATGAACTGTGCAAATTTTTACAAGTGGGTAGAACAGTTCAGAAATAGTTGCCACTCAGTGACTGCCGAAGATCATTCTGGACGACCAGTTGCAGTTTCAACTCGCTCACTTGAAAGTTGAATTGATGACATTATTTGTGCCGACCGCCATATGACTGTGGAAATGATAGTTGATAAGGTTCAAGTTAGTACTGGTACTGTTTAACACAATATCTGTAACAAGCTGAAGTACTGCAAAACACATCCTCATACTGCTCAATTAACCCGTGAAACCATTGACAAAATGGGCTGGGAAGAACTACCTCATCCCCCTTTGAGTCCTGATATTGCACCTAATGATTCCCATTTGTTTGGTGCACTGAAGAGGTTCTAGGACAACGAGGACGTGAAAAAGTTTGTGGGAAAATGGTTCAAACAGTTCGCAGTTGGAATAAAAAAGCTTGTAGCCCGCTGGAACAAGTGTGTAAGTGTTCAAAGGGATTATGTTGACTGTTTGTAACTCACATTATCCCATCCTTGATTTTCCGTGATTTGATTTTATCCAACATAAACTTCAATACCCATGTCTTAAAGAAAATTATGAAACAAATCAACACTCTCATGTGCGGACATATGTGTGTGCGCACACACACACACACACACACACACACACACACACACACACACACACACACACACAAAAACACTACTGAAACGTAATGAAAACACCATCTACACTCGTCCCTCATTTGAGAAACAAAAACTTTGTCAATTTAATAAAGTCTGTTCACTGCTGATACTTCACACATTCTGCCATGAGGCCATAGAACTGGAAAGAATTAACTGCAGGTGCCATATTGTCGCCCCTAGTAGCAACCAACCAACTACTAGTAAATTTCATTGTAAGATCCATACTTTGTACCAAAAAAAACCAAGAAAAACTTTCTAACAATTAGCAACACACCAACTAACAATCTCATAACTGAAAACAAATCAGCAGGGAATGCATAATGACATTACAACTACTCATTGGCAATGCAGCAAAAACAAAATTCCCAAAACACTAGGTAATACGCAGCATTAAGCCCAATGCCACAATAACATCACTCAAAAATAATTTATAAATATAAACATCTCATATTAGAGTGCCTAACTCCAACATGTCCTCTGCAAACGCAATCCATTTCACAAGTACATGCCTCAATGGCATCACACAACAACAAAGTTACATCATGAGTCAAAGCGAACATGTGGTAGGATAGCTTTCGGTTGACCCTCACCCAGTAATACATAAGGATACTAAGGAATCAATGTTGTACACAAAATTGTTCATAGGACTAACTGGTTCCAGAGGATGAGCAACATGATCAATTGAAAAATGAAATATGAGGCAGACACCAGAAAGTTCCGAAATAAAATTTCCCCATCAATAGCAGAATAGATTTATTCAAATCGATGTCTTTTCCAATGAAGAACCCCTCTAATGCCATGGATATTACTCCCTGGTGTCTTAACACATGATTCTCATTTTGTTTCTCCTCCTAGTCAATGTTGTGCCCCAGACATACATTTTCAGAAATTTATTTCTCAAATTGCAATCTATGTTTAATATTTGTTAACATTTTTTGCAAGGAGTGATTCCTATGGCTGCTCCTTATGTACTTGCTTCATCCATGCATTATTTTTCTTCCAAAGCAGCAGAATTCTTTCACTTTGTCTACTACATGGTCCTGAATTGTGACGTTCAGTTTTTCACTAAAGTGATTTCTGCTACTGCTCCAAATTTTTGTATGTTTCTTTCTCATTTCATATTGTGCAGCCAGCATACTGTTTGTGCCATTCAACAGGTCTTTTAATTCTTTCCCCCCTTTCATAGAGAATGTCAATGTCAGCATATCTTATTTTTTCTACCTTTCACCATAAATTTTAATCCCAATTCTGAATGCTATATTTCCATTGATATTACTTGCAAAATATTTTCAAAAGCTCTGCTGTATCAACAAATGGCTGTTCTCTAAGGATATATAATTGTATTGCAACACTACCCAATACTGAGGTAGCCAGCCCGTATTTTATAGTGAGAGATTTTTGTATTTGGTCAGCAAATGAGGTAAAAGCCTTAGGTTATAATTACTTATTATCACACTGTGCACGTATCTTAATTTAAATTCTGAATCTCTCCTCAGCATGTTAAACTGAATGAGAAGTGCACTACTGTTCATGCTAATCAGTCCATTAATAGAACCTCAAGTTCAATGCTACACATACCATTCACCTGAGAGTAGTATGCCAGATAAGAAGGATGGTTACAATTGCTTTCAGAAAGGGAGGCTGAGGAAGGAAGCATCCTTCCACAGGCCTGCAGTGATTAAGGAGAAACTGAAGTTATGATGCGGTCAGTCCACATCAAATGAACGAAATGAATGTACTTCATCATGATGGACGGAAATACGGAAGCGTCCGATCCCACCCGTCTGCTTTGACCCATGACGTCACAAATATGGTGGAAACAAAAACAAACACACACACTTTCCACAAGAAGCCTAATGACACTAACGGGACAAGTGCGGGAAATGGGGTGTTTTGGGTGGGGGGCAAACTAAATATAAACAAATTTAGACGTCTTACGTAGCTACAATGTGTAAGTGAAGACAGCCATGCATGAATACCCACCCACCTCCCCAGTGGTCGTAACCCCTGCAACCCATAGAAGATAAAGATGCTTCAGTAGCTGATTAGTGTTTTTTGTCTTAAAAAAAAAAAAAAAAAAAAAAAAAAAAAAAAAAAAAAAAAAAAGAATAAAAAAAAAAAAACTCACGGGATAGAACGAACAGATCAGAAAGATAAATATAATAAACTAAAACAGAAATTGGAGGAAACAGATAATTAAAATAAGTAATAAGTGTTTTTAAATTAAAAAAAAAAAAGAAAACTCACGAGATAGAACGAACAGATCAGAAAAGTAAATAAAATAAGATAAAACAGAACTGGAGACTGCCACACTCAAACCAAACTCCGCGCCGTCATGACGTCACACACGACAACACCCTTACGTCACGGGTCAAAACCGACGCATGGGATCGGACGCTTCTGTCGACCCTGATGGACATTTATTTTTGTGTACACCACCTGTGTACTTGAAAAATTAAGTTATTCACGAGTAGCTTCACATATTTGTAAAAATGGTATTAACAAAATGTCAATTTGGTTTTCAGAAAGGGTTTTGAACAGAAAATGCTTTCACTGATCAAATATTAAATGCTCTGAATAACCTATCATCACCCATTCGGTTATTTTGTGATCCCTCAAAGGCTCCTGACGGTGTGAATTATGAAATTCTTCTAGATAAGCTTAAGCACTGTGGTATGAGTGAGATAGTGCACAAATGGTTTGATTCATACTGAACTGTAAGAATGTAGAAGGCAGAAATTAACAGTACAGATAATCTGCAAAAATCAGCAGAGTCCTCTAACTGGGGAGGTATCAAGAATGGTGTCCCGCTGGCTTCAGTCTTGGGTCCCTTATCGTACTTAATATACATTAATGATTTGCCACTCTACATTCTTGAAGGTGTAAAGCTGATGGTAGAAGTATAATAATCACACCCAACAAACAAGAATTAGCTGAGGAAACTGTAAATAATGTCTTACAGAAAATTATTAAGTGGTTCTCTGCAAATAGACTCACTAAATTTTGAAAAACACAGTATATACAATTCTGTATAGTAAATGGCAAAAACTATTGGTAAATATAGATTTTGGACATTGGTGAGAAATTGAATTGGAAGAAACGCTTTGATGACTGCTGAAGTGGTTACGTTTAGCTACTTATGCTATTAGGGTTATTGAAAGTTTTGGTGATAAACATGTCAGTAAATTCGCCTAATGCCTATTTTCATTTACTGCATTCATATGGCATCATATTTTGGGGCTCTTCAGCATTAAGAGAAAAGTATTCATTGCACAAAAGCATGTAATAAGAATGTTTGCTGGAGCCCACCGAAGATCACCTTGCAAACATTTATTTAAGGAAGTCTGAATATTCACAGTGCCTTCACAAAATGTATATTCACTTATGAAATTTGTTATTAATAACCATCCCAATTCAAAAATAATAGGCAAGTGCATAGCTACAACACTAGAAGAAAGGATGATCTTTACTATTCTGGGTTAAATCTGACTTTGCCACAGAGAGAAGTCAATTATGCTGCCACAAAAATCTTTTGTCAAGTCTGACAGACAGCCAACCAACATTTCAGAACAAATTAAAAGAATTTATAACTGACAACTCCCACACAACATTTGAATTTTCAGATATGAAGTAATAAAAAAGGTAATATACATATTTTTTGTGTAATGAGAAATTACATTAAACTGACACATTCCACACTGCTATGGAATTTCAAATCCATGATCTATGGATCAAATATTAATGTAATATATATGTAACCACAGACTAAAGAAAAAAATTCATATGCTTTTGAAGCATCGCTAATTTGTTTATTCAAATATCAAGAAATGGAGATAGCTCATATTTCTGAGTGCTTTGCTGAATATATATGGTTAGCATACATCAAGAACTATGGCTTAATTCAGATATTGGAATGAGAGTGTAGTACAAGACTCTAGGATGCCTTCTGCATTATTGAATAAGGACAGTAATTTCATTTCACTTTCCTAGTATTCCTCTGTCATACATAATTACAAAGATTAGTAAAAGACATCTGCTTAATAACACACCTAAAACATTCTTCATTACTTGCAACACTCTGAGTAGTGGTTAATAATGAAAGGGGATAGGTACAACATCCTTCTACATCAGAGTACATGATCACAATATATTACTTTTACTAGAAAATTGTGTGCAATCAGCTGTAGTGCATGTTGGTAATGTGCTGTCATTATCCTGCGCTCAGCTCTTCACTCATCATGGGAAGATGTCAACACAATTTTTCAGGTAGACTGAGTGAAGGAGATGAAGGCTTGTATAGGTCCTAGGTGCATGTTTGCAGGCCTGGTGTCAGTTTCTGCACGGGCTGGAGTTAGTGCAAGGGGAACAGCAACATATCTGTGGTCCAGCAGTCACTAGCAGATGTCTTTAGTGTGTGTACAATGAACTGCAAAATTATAATTTACATTGTAAGTCTCTGGCACAAACTGTGAATGAATCAAAGAACACTGTACACTAGGGACCAACAAATTGAGACAGTGCAGTTGTTAAGGCACTGACCATATTTTTTGGAATTTGCTCTATCTGGCAATCTTATTTTCTGTAGGTTTCCTAAACCATTCCAGGCAAATATCATTATGGTTCCTTCAAAGCCATGGACGACTGTCTGTCCTATCCTCATAAAAGCATACTTACATATTCTCTGTGTGTGTATAATTTGAGGTATTTATTTTCCTGTATTATGCTGACAAATCCTTTATCAAAACTGTATAGCAGCTTGTGAGTCATGATTTCAGTTACAAATGGCCTTCTCAAATTTTTGTTTAGGAGTAAGTCTTGACAGTACCTCCAATGCATGCACTTTTTACCACACAATGTGGCAAAACAGTGCCATTCGTCATCAACATCGATATCAATTTTGTGATTGTACATACTGAAATCTTTTTGTATGTGGCTTCGCTGGAAGCCTAGTGATATGACTAACTTTTATCATTATAGACTGACGAGTAGTTTTTAGCAAAATCGTAAGTTTTGAGACCTTGGGTCTCTTAACTTATCCAGAGAAATGGTTTGCCTCACAGACGGACACTATGGTCAGTTATTTTCAAAAGCAGCTTCAGTGATTACTTATTTTATGTTACCAGCAAGTACCTAAACGAATTAACAATGTTAAGAATATCTCTCCATTCATGATACATGCAATAATACCTATGAACACTACCAAATGAAAAACAGTAGAATACAAGCTACAATAACCATTCCTTGCAATTCGAACCATTGACAAGGAACCCCTTGAGTGTGAAGTCAAAACAGGCTCCCCACGTATTGTCTACCATGCAACCACAATGTTAGCTGCTAATGACAACAGGGGAAGGGACTGGAACTACCCAACGGTGAGCACAGCATCAGAATACAGAGTGTAGCTGACCTGCTTAGTCAACAAGTATCTCACAACAGTGTTACAGTGCTAGTGGTACTGATACAAGCAGAACAATGGCAACGATAAATAAAGCAAATACCGCATTATATCTACAACAAAAGTTGACAAAATTGACATTTCGTCAGAAAGGAACCCAAGAAATTTCACAGAGTGAGAAATAAGTGGCAGGTAATGTACCAGTGTTTCTGCAAGATGGTTCTGTGGAATGTATGATGTCGTATACACCTGACTCTGCGGACGATGTGCACGAGGAGTATGGCGACGACACTGTCGAACAGGAAGAGACAAATCCAGTATCCAGTGAAATGTAGTAAAGTCATTGTAGAAGGAGAGAGTACTAAACATAATTACATGAATGGCAGATCACCTGCAGCACAGGAAAAAAAAAATTATTAAGATTTCAAGTAAGTCATAGCAGTATGACCATTTAATGCATGAGAAAAACTACAGATGTTAAAGGAAAGACAAAGTGTACTTGTTCAAAAACTGGTGTTTATGCATTTAAAGGATGCTCGATACAATTTACAGGATATACACAGTAGGGAGCTACTACATTATGCACATCAAACTGCATGTGACATAGATTACAGTGATTTCAAGAGATGCAGAGGGTGGTTGCATAACTTCAAACAGTACTACAGAACTGGAATTCATAAGATGACAAAATTTCAAACAAAGCATCAACTTGATGCACAGCACATTGTGGAATCAGCCCAAAAATTTGTAGATGAGATAAACAAACTTATCCTATTGTTTAGTAAGGAATTTGTTTTCAGCTGCAGCAATCAGGATTTGAAGGGGAACTGTAGATGAAAGGAACCGTGGAAATCAGACGTAGCAAGAGAGTTACATCAAGATCAACTAACATCAATGCAATAATGCATTCACATTCAATTATACTTACTTCTAATCTGGATGGTAAATTTGCTAGAAAGTTATTTACTGTGCTGCAAGAAGCTGGAGATGCGCTGCCCCCTACGATTCTTTCTCTTCTATGCGATCTTGCAAGGGCAAAAGGGAATATTTACATCACAGGTGGCATGAGTGGGAAAATGGGTGTAAGAGAACTACAACTATGGTATGAGCACTGCTTCTGTCCAATAGCTGCTCAAAATAATTTTTGATCGATTCATGGTCAATCCAGTCTTTTGATCGATTCCTGGTTTGTGTATAAAAATCATACTTGTTTAGAGTAAACAAAAGGTGTGTGACATTGCAGTCCATACTGCCTGGAGTCATTGGACGAATTCAGCCTCTGGATGTCTGCTTTTTCTGTGGCTATAAAACATTATCTCCAGCTACACCTTACAAGGTAGTCAGTTTCACAATAAGCTCCACAACTGACTTTTCAGATTCTATTGCATGCCATCACTTTCCAGGTGTTCTCACCATCCTGTTAAACCAATAACATTCTATATGCATTCATTAAGAGTGGATATCCAACTGAATGTCCTGCATGGTTTATAACTCCCAAGGAGTTTGCCTTTGATCTTGACAGTACAAACCTTTGTGATCACTGTGGGGTGCCATTTTTCCATTTGGTGTGTGTGGTGCAAGTTAATGGTTTGTTTTTAAGATTTCTTGAATGTTGACAATGTCCATTTTGTGAAATTTAACACATATGTCCCACAGAAGGTTGAACTCTGCATCCCCAGACACTCATTTTCTGTTGCTCTCCATATGCACACAGTGAATCACTGGCAGCTAATGTTTTTCTGTCATAATTGTTAACACAACACTTTCAATGAGCCTTACTAAAGACTGAACTTGTGACCTCGCACTCAAGAGGATTTCCCGTAAGAAACATGTGGTACACTGCTGTAGGCCCTATTTACACAATTTTTCCCTTCACTCCACCCTTTCTCCATCTCCAAATTTTGTCAAGGCCAAGCAAATTATAAGAAACAGATTTTCCCAAGAAAGAAAAACAGGCTTTTTTGAGATTTTGAAAAACCAATTTCTTTGCAAGAGTCAATTTCACTGTAGTGTAATGGAGTACTTAATTAAATTAATGCACAGTTCAAGAACTTTAGGCCTAAGGACTATGAGTAAACTCAAAATTTTTAAAATTTGATAAATTTTCTTATTCTTAAACCCAGAAACAAAAAATTGGCATGGTCAAAAGCCATTAGGGTATGCACAATTTGTTAACTGTGAAAGTAAAGTCAAATAATTTTAAAAAACAGAAATTTTGGACATCAAGGTCCAAAAATTAACCAAAATTGGCTGACCTGATGGACTGTTGGGAATTTGAGGTCAACTGTCCCAAATGATAATTTCAGTGTCTTAAACACTGCCTTACATATGGCTAGGTAAAAGTTGGCTCCAATTGTCAGTTCACGAAAAAAATTACAGGACAATATGTAAGAAGTATTCCTTACAACCACCAATATGGTTGGTATACTTTTGTACAATAATTAATCTATATATCACGGGAATGCATGGCAAACAATATAATAAGTACTTTGTGAGTACAATTTGTAGTAGGCCCTACTCACTTGTCACCCACGCACATTTAACTATCGTTAAATCTCATCATGAGAGCCTTCAGGTTTTTGGAAAGAGTCAATACACTCATCCCATTATTACTTGCATGGATTCTCTGGGGCAAAGGCGAAGATGAAGAAAAAAAAAAAATTAACTACTTGAAGAAATCTACAATTTTTTTTCAGTAGGCCTAAGTCTATGTATTTGGTTTGAATTTTTTATGTTTCAGCAAACAACTAGGATTATATGAATATGCACGAGAGTTAATCCTTACCTTTGTTCTCCCGTTGATAACGTAATGACCCATCTTCCCGTTATTGCTCATTTTATTTGCGAGCATTATAACAGCATCAACTTTACTTATAAGAGTTCCTATGTTTTTGCAGGAGCTTTCTTTGCCATCAATCCAAGTTATCTGGTCTCCACGAATAGTTTTTAAGTCATTTTTACCTTTGTTACTAACTAGCTGACCATCCTTAAACATTCCTGAACTATACATACCAATAACTTCTGACAAGACTGCCATTCCTAGCTCCTCTCCCAAAAAATTGTCCACAACACACACACCGTAAGCATCCATGTCTCTGATAACATTTCGCGACACCTCCTCGAGGATGCCCTGTTGATCTCTATTTGTTCTATGAAGAAACGGTGGGCCGTCAGTTAAACTGACTTCCGGAAAAGACCTATATCCATTAGTATTTGTTGAAGCTGCATACCCCGCGTCTTGAACTGGCATATTAGTTACGCTGGCTAAGCTATTATCCACAGAATTACTTGAAGAGGAGTCTTCAAAATCGAATGTAGGGCTTAAAATTTCAGTTCTGGCACTAAGAATTTCGGTTTCCGAGCTACCTTCGTACGTAATAGGACTCGTGTTCCAGCCTGCCAATGAATTATCTTCTCTACTCTCCCGTGCCCAGTTTCCAATTCCACTGCGAGGGATTTCTGCATTCGGCGATGAAATTATTCCATGGTGTATCGCAGCTCCTGAATTGACAGCGCTGTTTTGAAGACAAAATGCCTTATGCTTTTTCCAGTGCTTGGTTTGATGATCCTTCGAGCAATAGTAAACACTTCTGCACCTTGAGCATCGGAGAACACGATCACTTGCCCCACAAAGCTCGCAGTTTGTGGATGTACTCATTTCTTCACTATCACACGCAAAATTTACGCCGACATGACTCTTCCCTTCATTTTTTCCCCTTTTTTTTAGGCTCGGACTACGCAGATAGATGTTCAGCTGGAAGTTCTTGGATAAATGTTCAGCTGCACACGAATTGAACAATAATCATAATAAAATATTTAAACAGCACTAAAATATTTTTTGTCGCACAAAATAAAAAATACTCTATATTCTACAAAGAAACGAGTTTCTACTTTCACATCACATCACGATCACATCACTCTCCACAGTGTCTATTTGTCTAAGATCTATGCAATAAGCAGCGATGACACACCAAACATCACAAGTTATAGTTCGCCGGGGTATAGAAACTTATATTTTTTCGCTACAGGCTCCTCCTGCATAATTTTGGATTGGGATTCCAATTTAAAATTAATTTCACTCTAAGCGGTACGTGTAATATTATTTTCAAATCGTTGTTTATCCTATATGATTATGGGGTAAAATACATACATCACTGTTCAATGGAGTATTAATTATTTATCATTAAGAAATTAATTATTTGACGCCGAGAGTACACGATTTTGAATTCTTTGTTCCAGTGTTGTTAAAGTGTTGTCAACTAAATGGTGTCGTAACTTTGGTACCATCCACCCCGGGGAAACTATGTGCAATTATCTCTGTCGTTGATTCGTGTTTAGTGATATCGACGCAGGAACTGCGGATAATAATAGTGTGAAAAGTATTTGCTGAGGAAAAATGGCCACTGATAACGAAAAAAGAAAGCTTGTAGATCTGCGTGTAGTAGATTTACGTTGTGAACTGGAAAAACGTGGGTTGGACAAGACCGGCGTGAAGTCGGTACTGATTCAGAGATTGCAGAAGGTGAGTGAAGTATGGCGTCATTGGATCATTTCAAATTTTGTTTTGAACCTCCACTAATTCAGTTTTCACCTTTTTTTAATTTTAAGGTCCTAAAAGAGGAAGGACATGATCCAGAGGAATATACCTTTGAGTCAGAAAAGAAGACGCCTAAGAAGACTTCTAGTAAGTATATATATGCTTGAATTTCCATACTGTGCGGTGTAAAATGGCGATCATGTCGGTAGTAAATGTTACTAAATTAAAGTCGAGGGTTGGTTTGACTTCTTGCACTTGCAACAGAACATTTGCACCTATAGTTTTAAATAGTTGGCTTACTTGGCGTGTCCGATTGCATTACGTTCTGGTCGTGTTATCGGCGCGATAGTGGGCGACCACGCTCCCTTCTTTTCCCTAAATTCTCTGTGGAGACAGACGGAAATCGGGCATAGGTCTTGGTCTGTTACGGTAACTGTAAGATCAGTATCGTAGTCAGAAAGTTGTTTGTTACCAAAATTTGCAGCATACATAATTCAGTTGTACTTATAAATGAATAAAACTGCAAGAAAAACTCAATGAATACAGAAACAAGAATAATTTGGCACATATCAGGTTTGGTAAACTCTTGGACCATGGGGAAAATGTGTGTGTGTTTTCCTGGTTTGAAATCTGACAGTGATAAGGGTTAGTGGTGTGCTGACCACTTGCTCCGTGTGATGTAACATTCCATGAAACCATTGGTAGGTCCTCATTGCAGCAAATAAGTTGGGTCTAGTGTAGCAGGGGATACAACCCGTCCGCTTTGAACAATGACGTCATTCCTTAGTCATAGATAGTAATGTCTTCACTTCGAGGCATAAATAATAAAGCAGTTCTGTGTTCTAATAAGCGCTATCATTAAAATAATTGAATGTGAATCTAAAAGCGATCATTTATCTATATTTCACTATTTTGCCATATTTCACTTTCTTATTCCACCAATATGCTTCAGTAGCTGATAAGTGTTTTTTGCCTTTTTTTAAAAAAAATCTCACGAGATAGAATAAACTGATCCTAAGATACAGATGCTTCAGTAGCTGATAAGTGTTTTTTGGCTTTTTTTTTTAAAAAATCTCAAGAGATAGAATAAACTGATCCTACTTCATTAAGCAATCAATAAAAAAACTAAACTAAAACATAACAGCAAAAGACTTCGTAATCTATTCTATTTTCAGTTTACCATTTTCGCTTTTGCTGTTATGTTTTAGTTTAGTTTTTTTATTGATTGCTTAACGAAGTAGGATCAGTTTATTCTATCTCGTGAGTTTTTTTAAAAAAGCCAAAAAAACACTTATCAGCTACTGGAGCATCTGTATCTTAGGATCAGTTTATTCTATCTCGTGAGATTTTTTTTTTTAAAAAGCAAAAAAACACTTATCAGCTACTGAAGGGAGCTACAACACTAAGAAGAATCGCTTCTCGGCTTTTGACAAGATCAACTTTCAACAAGTGAAACGCAAAGATTAAATAAACAATCAAAACATATAAAATGAAACAGTTTGCAAATGTAACGTATGTGCATTTCCACCTATTCGTTACCAGTGTACATATATCGAGGTCAATGGGAGTCTGGTATACTTATATTACATACGTAGGTCCTTCTGTCATCAGTAATACTGATATGTACGTAAGAAAAGACTGTTAGTAATAGCGGGGACGAAATAAACAGCACATCTGCAATTTGTATCCCGTGTTCCACTTAGGGTTTACTGAAGCGAAGGATACATTGTTCAGGTGAAGAACAGGACAGTAATGCTAGTGAAAACGAAGAAATCTCCTTACGACAAACTCGTATTCCGGACTGTACTTAAGCAACACACTTCGAATGAGCTTTTAATTTGTATCGGGTGTTTCATTTACGGTTTAGTGGAGCAGGGGATACATAGTTCAAGTGAACAACAGGACAGCAATGCTAGTTGAAACTAAGAAATCGACTACGCTGAACTTGTATCCCGTACTGCACTTAAGCAATACAGTTCGAAAGACTTTAGAGATACAACTGACGTACATATAACGTGATGTATTCTTTGCTAGTAATTTCATTCATTTCTTTCCATTGTATTTTGCGGAGAAATACTAAGATACAAACACGCGATATCGTTAACGTGAAAATACTACTGGTCCTTACATATGTGAAATAAAGTTTACCTCTCTCGCATTCCTTTGTTTCTCAACATTCTCCTCAGCTCTTTCATCTTTGTAATACATGCTCTCTGGTGACTTATGACGTCATTGTTCAAAGCCGACTGGTTGTATCCCCTGCTACACTAGACCCAATAAGTTTAAAGATGTTCCACATTTTGTGTTAAAATAATATTGCGAATTTCCATTAGGGCATGGCTGCTGGGAAGGAAAAAAATGTTACACAGCTCATATTAGAATATTGTGTAATCAGCTAAATCTGATTAGACCTACGTTAATCCAGATCTACTTTGTGTACAGTGTAACTACTAACAGGTTGCATCTAATAACAAAATTTTTTATTCGAATTCTATAGCGTAACAAGATAGTAAATCCTATATTCGAATGCTTATATTGGTGTAGTGCAAACTAAGATTGGGGATAATAGTTCATTAAAGGTACGTCCACCCAATGCCTCTTTTGTTGCGCACACGGGAATAAAAGGACATGCCCAAAAATTTAAAATTTGTGGGAAGAACGCATGTATGCATGGGTGTTTTCATGTCCACATGTTGCCTCATTGTGAAGCAGTCTGCTGTGAATCCCCTTCTTTGCTTGGTAGTGTTTATTGTAATGAAAAGGCAACAGAAAAAGAAAATTTGGAAGTGATTATATGAAGAAATATATAAACTACATAGGTATGAGAAATGCAAAATGCTATCTTTTTGTCTGCAATTTTCAGAAGAAAGTCGCAACAAAATTTGATTTTCTCCTTGGGAGATTGTAGAGATAAGTCCAAAATTAAATTTTGTTGGCTAATTGTCGACTTGCATACTCGTTTGAATTATTTGGTCCTCAATTCAAAAGAAAGCATTTCAACTGTATCAAATTTATAAGTTGTAATGTGCAATAACTGTAATTTATTATTTGATTGTTTTATACCTCTTTTGACTGTGGAAAATCCCCAAGCTTTTGATTATTAGAATATTTTGTTTCCATAGAATATTAATATTAATATCTGTAAGCACTCTCCTCATATATAGGCCTACTTAAGATTCATTCCATATCCATGCAACCCTGTTGCATACTGGATCAGTGAAACACAAATAATTGAAAGTGATTGTTTCTGAAACTGACAATTATGTGGAGGTTAATTTACTTTCAATGCATCATTTGCATTCAGTCATGAAATATGATACATAGATTAACATCCTCAGACTCGACAAATTTGGGAATATGATAAATGCCAGAATCCACTAGAATAGAGGTTGTGTTTTTCAGATTCGTATTTTATGCATCATTGATGTGCTGCATTTTTATTTGTAGTTCTTTGTTGTAGAGCTGCACATACCCATCATTTCTTTTGTTCAGATGTCAGGCTCCTCAGTTATTGTTGTTTTAAGTCACAATAGCATGAAATTTGTTCAGCATTCATATAAACTTTTCGTAAATTTTTTGATTACACTTCTCTGTTTTCTTGCTTCGAGGCTTATGGTGTCTTATTCTGTACAGAAATATGATCAGATGCTTTTTATCTAATACATGATGCTCAGAGCAACACCTCATGCATTTTTGGTCTAATCTTGATAAGTGGAGTTTCACACAACTTTTTTCTGTGTCCGTAATCACCTATAAACTTCCGTATGCATCTTTTACAGTTAACAGACATTATTGCATATAAATCGCCTTATAGCATCACCTCAACACATTACACAAACATACTCATAAGGACTTGGAAGAGCAGTTGAACGGAATGGATGGTGTCTTGAAGGGAGGATATAAGATGAACATCAACAAAAGCAAAACGAGGATAATGGAATGCAATCGAATTAAGTCGGGTGATGTTGAGGGTATTAGACTAGGAAATGAGACACTTAAAGTAGTAAATGAGTTTTGCTATTTGGGGAGCAAAATAACTGATGATGGTAGAAGTAGAGAGGATATAAAATGTAGACTGGCAATGGCAAGGAAAGCGTTTCTGAAGAAGAGAAATTTGTTAACATCAAGTATAGATTTAAGTGTCAGGAAGTCATTTCTGAAAGTATTTGTATGGAGTGTAGCCATGTATGGAAGTGAAACATGGATGGTAAATAGTTTGGACAAGAAGAGAATAGAAGCTTTCGAAATGTGGTGCTACAGAAGAATGCTGAAGATTAGATGGGTAGATCACATAACTAATGAGGAGGTACTGAATAGGATTGGGGAGAAGAGGAGTTTGTGGCACAACTTGACCAGAAGAAGGGATCGGTTGGTAGGACATGTTCTGAGGCATCAAGGGATCACCAATTTAGTATTGGAGGGCAGCGTGGAGGGTAAAAATCGTAGGGGGAGACCAAGAGATGAATACACTAAGCAGATTCAGAAGGATGTAGGTTGCAGTAGGTACTGGGAGATGAAGAAGCTTGCACAGGATAGAGTAGCATGGAGAGCTGCATCAAACCAGTCTCAGGACTGAAGACCACAACAACAACAACAACAACTCATAAGGGTGCTCTATGTACGGCCTCCATTTCCAGAAAATTATGCGGGCACAGATGCACGTGCATAGTTGCACTGTTGGAGTTTATGTGCTTGTCCAAAGCTGAACACAAAAAGACATTCTGTGGGTGCACCTTAATTTTGATAGGTTTGGTAGTCAACAGCTCTAAATAAAGTAGTAAGGTCATTCCGTGTCAAGTGGACTGCTTTTCAGTGTCTCATCTTGAACCTTTGTGAGTGTAATGAAATTTGAGTAAGTTCGACAATGCCTTGGGTGGAGGTGTATGAAATTTCAGATTTATCTCTCTAGATTTCATTTCTATCCATTTTCATAAATAGGGATTCAAAGTTCGCGCCCCTTATGCACATGCTTAAATGTGAGCTTTGAATAACTTTCATGAAAGATACTCCTCACTTGCAAGCATCTACTTCGTGTAATTTAACAATTTTTGTGCTGAATGTTACTAATTAGATTTTTAAATACCCCGGTGACAGCTGAACTACTTCAAAAAGTGGCAGATAATTTATTAACCAGACAGGAATTTGTGATCCGACACTCAGTGCCGTGTTCTTGTACTTTTTGTTCTATAGCCTCTGTCCTCTATCTAGATCTATCCACAGTGAAGTGTGTGGCAGAGGGTGTGTCCCTCTGTAAAAGTTATTAGGGTTTGTTCCCATTCCATTAATTTATAGTGTGTGAGAAGAATGATTGTTCGAAAGTCTTTGTGCATGCTCTAATTATTGTAATCTTATTCTCACGATCCCTACACGAGTTCTACATAGGATGTTTCAGTATATTCCTAGAGCCATCATTTAAAGCTGGTTCTTGAACCATTAATAGACTTCGCTGGGATGGCTTATGTCTATCTTCAAGAGTCGTCCAGTTAAGTTTCTTCAGTATCTCTGTGACACCCTCCCACTGAACAGGCATGTGACCATTCGTGCCACCCTTTTCTGCATACACTCAGTATCCCCTGATAGTCCTATGTGCTATGGGTCCCACACACTGGAGCAGTATTCTAAAATCGGATGCATGAGTGATTTGTAGTCTGACAGCACTTCCCCTGTATTCTACCAATAGACTGAAGTCTACTACCTGCCTTACACATGATTGAGTCTATGTGATCATTAAATTTTGTACTGCTACAAAGTGTTACACACAGGTATTTGTAAGAGTTGGTAGATTCCAACTGTGAATCACTGGTAATATAATCATAGGGCACTTTATTTATTTATTTTTTATTTAGTGATGTTCACAGATTCACATTGTACAGCAAGTTGTCAGTCTTGACACCATTTTGAAATCTTATCAAGATTGACTGAATATTTTTGCAGCTTGTTTCAGACAGTACTTCATCATAAATAATTGCTTCATCTCCAAATTGTCTGAGGTTACTATTAATATTTCCGGCAAGGTCATTAATATAAAACATGAAGAGCAAAGGTCCCAACACACTTCCCTGGGGCACACCTGATGTTACTTTTACTTCTGATGATGACTCTAGATCAAAGATAACATGTTGTTTTCTCCCTACCAAAAAGTCCTCAATCTAGTCACAAATTTCATTTGATACCCCATATGATTGTATTTTTTATAATAAGCATAGGTGTTGTACCATGTCATTTTCTTTTCGGAAATCAGGAGATACTGCTGCTACTTGACAGACTGTCTTGATCCAAAGCTTTCGGTATGCCATACGAGGAAAGTGCAGGTTGTGTTTCACAAGATCGATATGTTTGGACTCCATGCAGGTTGACATTGAGGTCATTATGTTTGAGCTTAGTGTGTGTTTTAAGATTCTGCAACAAATCATTGTCAAGGATATTGGACAGTAGTCTTCTACAACCCTCTTGTAAACAAGTGTGACCTGTGCTTTTTTTTTCTCTCTCTCTCCAGGACAGTGTGTTTTGTTCAGGGGATGTGTGATAGGTTATAGTTAGAAGAGGGGCTAACTCGAGTGCAAATTCAATATAGAATCTGATGGGGATTCAGCGCGCCCTGGAGTTTTGTTTAGTTTTAACGATTTCAGATGTGTCTGAACACCACTGATACTTAACACTTACTTCACTCATCTTTTGAGTGTTACGAGGATTAAATGGGGCAATTCTCCTGGGTTTTCCTTTGTAAAGGAATGATTGAAAACTGAAACAAGATTTCACTTTTGATTTTGTACCTCAATGTGAGTTCCTATCTCATCAGTGATTGTCTAGATGTAACTTTGGTGCAGCTAACAACTTTTACGTATGAACAAAATTTTCTTCTAGTTTTGTGAAAGGTTGTTTGACAGTATTCTATTACTGTAGTCACTGAAGGCTCCATATATTGCCCTCTTGACAGCCAAACTTGTTTCATTCATCATCTATGTTTTGTTTTACATCTATTATGTAGTAGTCTGTTTCTTTAGAAGTTTGCTTATAGTTTGCTTATATCATGGAGGATCCCTTCCATTATCAACTGTTCTACTGGGTTCGTATCTGTCCAGTGCATGGTCAACTATTCTTTAAAACTGGAGCCATAGTTCCTCTACATGCTCCTGCTCTGTGCTGAAAGTTTCAAGTTCCTCTTCGAGATGTGACACTACTGTTTTTTTATCTAGTCTACTGAATATGTATATCTTTCTTCCTATTTTACGTACTCTTTGTACTTTGATAATCATTGTTGTCGCAACTGCATCATTGCCACTGATACCAGTTTCGATGTGGACATCCTCAGATCAGGTCTATTTGTTGACATTAAATCCAATATATTTCTGTCATGAGTGATGTTCTGAACTATCTGTTCTAGGGAAGTTCTCAGAGAAGGCATTTAGTAATGTTTCACAGTATATCTTACTACACCCACCACTAACAAAATTGTAATTTTCCCAATTGATTGTTGGATCATTAAAGTTCCTACCATTGATTACAGTATAATTGCGGAACTTACATACAAGTGAACTGAGATTTCCTCTAAATTATATGGTTACATCAGGAGCTTTGTCTGGTGGGTGATAGAAGGAAGAAATTACCATTTTTATGCCCACCCCTCGTTCTGAGTCTTACAAAGTCAATCTCACATTCAGCTTCAATTTCTATTCTGCTAGATTTGAGTTTCTTGCCTACTGTGTCAAATATGCCACCTCTATTTCTCATTTGCCTATCCAACAGTGGAAAATCTGGGATGGAATGTACAATATTATGAACAGGAAAGTTGTCACTCATGATATAGTGAAGATACTGAGTTACAGATAGGCAAAACAAAAAGACTGTCACAAATAAAGCAAGCTTTCGGTCAGTAAGGCTTTCATCTAAAATAGGCGGCACACACACACACACACACACACACACACACACACACACACACACACGAGACTGCAATCTCTCGCAGTGGAAACCACTCTTCACAGCCGTCATTCCACCATCACACCCAGTCTTTTTACTTCTCTCCTTTTCTGCTGCCCCCTCTCCCCTGCTCACCATCCAACCTGCAGCACTACACTGTCTGCTACCCCTACTGTACTCTCTCTCCCCAGCCAACTCCTTACTACCCCCACCCAGTCGCTACTCCCATCACGCACTGCTACTGCTGCTCTCCGTGTGGTTCAGTTGCCTGATACTCGGGTTGTGTGTGCGAGTTGCGTTTGCACAATTTGTGACAAGTCTTTTTGTTGTGCCTATCTGCTTTTCTTTTCATAGTATCATTTGCCTGTCCTTTAGATATAGGCTTGAATTTTCCCAAAAAGTCTCACTGCCACCAGTTTCTGGTTTCAACCAACTTTCTGTATCAAGTATTATGTGAGGTTCACAGTTCTTCAGGGGTGCTTCAAACTCTGGCACTTCGTTGCCAATGCTTTGGCAGTTAACCATTAGGATTTTAATACTCTCGTGGGGGAGGCTGATACTTTTGGGTTTACTACAACTGTCGTTACCTGAATTGGATGAAGATTTGCCTAATCTAAAAGATCCATGTGTGCACACCATGCACAGTCAGCTATCTGAGTAGCAGTCTCATGTGTAGTGCACACCTGGCCCATTTAGGTGGGACCCTACTGTTCTCAACCCTATGGTGCAAGTCCAGGAAATTACAGCCTTGCTGGTAGAAGAACCTTCGAAGTCTATGGGTTCAATCCTTACACTCAACTCGGAACAAAAAGGCTGCAATCAGTTCTGGAAAGAATTGTAAATTGTGAGTGAGCTCCATTGAAACTCCATGTGCAAGGCTGGTCTTCTCAACCTTCTCTGCCAGTTGCTGAAATGACCCAAGTATGACCCCAGAGCTCGGACAACAGGCATCGTATGTTCAAACATACTCCGCAATCTGCAGTTAGTTGCATCCTGTTCCGTGATTGGCTGCCAGAATAGCCTTTTCAGAATGTTGGATGAGGTCTCCAGGCTGTTAAGACTTCTGCACCACTTGTTAGCAGCAGACAGTGGCTGTGCCAAAGACTGAGACAGCATGGAGTTTTACAATTGTTTATTGAACTTTCTTTACAATTTCTCCTTCGTCAGCACTGCTCAGCCCTACAGATCCCTCCGCCTGGATGCTGCTGTGTAGATTCTCTGACAGTGCGCGTACACGTGCCGCTGATTACACTCGAGAGCCTCAGGCCACCAGTGCTCCACTGATGCCAGGATGCCCTGTGGTTGAGATGAACTCATCGCCGCTTGGCGCCCCAGTACGGGTACGCCTACACGGAGTCGCATCACCATGAGGTCAGCTTCAAACACCTGCTGCACCGGCTTCTGGGAAGCTGTCAGTCGTGAGGTCCCGTCGTGGACAGATCACGCGCTGTGGAGCCGGGTTGCCGTGAAGTCTTGAAAAAACTGTCATCCAGATACACCATGCATTTTTCGGTTTCAACCCGTGAAGGACTCCATCCAACAACCTATGAAATGAAATGTTGCTGGAGCGGTTTTTGGTCCAAACAGCATTCTTTTATACTCGAAGTGACCACAATGCGTCATAATTGCTGTTTTTGGCCTGTCCTCCGGACATACTTCAATCTGGTGATAACCGCTTCGCAAATCCATAGTGGAGAAAAATTTACACTGCCCTAGGTTGTCTAACGTTTCTGTGATATTCGGAATCGGAGATACTTCCACCACTGTCAATTCATTCATCTACATCTACATGACTACTCTGCAATTCACATTTAAGTGCTTGGCAGAGGGTTCGTCGAACCACAATCATACTACCTCTCTACCATTCCACTCCCGAACAGTGCGCGGGAAAAACGAACACCTAAACCTTTCTGTCCAAGCTCTGATTTCTCTTATTTTATTTTGATGATAATTCCTACCTATGTAGGTTGGGCTCAACAAAACATTTTCACATTCGGAAGAGAAAGTTGGTGACTGAAATTTCGTAAATAGATCTCGCCGCGACGAAAAACGTCTTTGCTGTAATGACTTCCATCCCAATTTGCGGATCATATCTGCCACACTCTCTCCTCTACTACGTGATAATACAAAACGAGCTGCCCTTTTTTGCGCCCTTTAGATGTCCTCCGTCAATCCCACCTGGTAAGGATCCCACACCGCGCAGCAATATTCTAACAGAGGACGAACGAGTGTTGTGTAAGCTGTCTCTTTAGTGGACTTGTTGCATCTTCTAAGTGTCCTGCCAATGAAACGCAATCTTTGGCTCGCCTTCCCCACAATATTATCTATGTGGTCTTTCCAACTGAAGTTGTTCGTAATTTTAACATCCAGGTACTTAGTCGAATTGACAGCGTTGAGAATTGTACTATTTATTGAGTAATCGAATTCCAACGGATTTCTTTTGGAACTCACGTGGATCACCTCACACTTTTCGTTATTTAGCGTCAACTGCCACCTGCCACACCATACAGCAATCTTTTCTAAATCGCTTTGCAACTGATACTCGTCTTCGGATGACCTTACTAGACGGTAAATTACAGCATCATCTGCGAACAACCTAAGAGAACTGCTCAGATTGTCACCCAGGTCATTTATATAGATCAGGAACAGCAGAGGTTCCAGGACGCTTCCCTGGGGAACACCTGATATCACTTCAATTTTACTTGATGATTTGCCGTCTATTACTACGAACTGCGACCTTCCTGACAGGAAATCACGAATCCAGTCGCACAACTGAGACGATACCCCATAGGCCCGCAGCTTGATTAGAAGACGCTTGTGAGGAACGGTGTCAAAAGCTTTCCGGAAATCTAGAAATACGGAATCAACTTGAGATCCCCTGTCGATAGCGGCCAGTACTTCGTGCGAATAAAGAGCTAGCTGCGTTGCACAAGAACAATGTTTTCTGAAACCATGCTGATTGCGTATCATTAGATCGTTCCCTTCAAGGTGATTCATAATGTTTGAATACAGTATATGCTCCAAAACCCTACTGCAAACAGATGTCAATGATATAGGTCTGTAGTTCAATGGATTACTCCTACTACCCTTCTTAAACACTGGTGCGACCTGCGCAATTTTCCAATCTGTAGGTACAGATCTATCGGTGAGCGAGCGGTTGTATATGATTGCTAAGTAGGGAGCTATTGTATCAGTGTAATCTGAAAGGAACCTAATCGGTATACAATCTGGACCTGAAGACTTGCCCGTATCAAGCGATTTGAGTTGCTTCACAACCCCTAAGGTATCTACTTCTAAGAAACTCATGCTAGCAGCTGTTTGTGTTTCAAATTCTGGAATATTCCATTCATCTTCCCTGGTGAAGGAATTTCGGAAAACTGCGTTCAATAACTCCGCTTTAGTGGCACAGTCGTCGGTAACAGTACCATCGGCACTGCGCAGCGAAGGTATTGACTGCGTCTTGCCGCTTGTGTACTTTACATACGACCAGAATTTCTTCGGATTTTCTACCAAATTTCGAGACAAATGTTTCGTTGTGAAACCTATTAAAGGCATCTCGCATTGAAGTCCGTGCCACATTTCGCGCGTCTGTAAATTTTAGCCAATCTTCGGGATTTCGCGTTCTTCTGAACTTCGCATGCTTTTTCCGTTGCCTCTGCAACAGCGTTCAGACCTGTTTCGTGTACCACGGGGGGATCAGTTCCATCTCTTACAAATTATGAGGTATGAATCTCTCAATTGCTGTTGCTACTATATCTTTGAATTTGAGCCACATCCCGTCTACATTTGCATAGTCAGTTCGGAAGGAATGGAGATTGTCTCTTAGGAAGGCTTCTAGTGACACTTTATCCGCTTTTTTAAATAAAATTATTTTGCGTTTGTTTCTGGTGGATTTGGAAGAACAGCAACTATATCATCGGAGTCTGGGGGTCGGTAGAAGGAGCCAATCATTAACTTAGTTCGGCTGTTAAGTATAACCTCCACCCATACCAATTCGCACGGAGTATCTACTTCGACTTCACTACAAGATAAACCACTGCTGACAGACACAAACACTCCACCACCAATTCTGCCTAATCTATCTTTCCTGAACACCATCTGAGACTTCGTAAAAATTTCTGCAGAACTTATTTCAGGCTTTAGCCAGCTTTCTATACCTATAATGATTTCAGCTTGTGTACTTTCTATTAGCTCTTGAAGCACGTCCTGTATTTGCCATGCACCATTTGAGATTGCAGCCCACCCCGTACTTTCCAGAGGCCTTCTAACCTAAAAAACCGCCCAGTCCACACCACACAGCCTCCGCTACCCGTGTAGCCGCCAGCTGAGTGTAGTGAACTCCTGATCTATTCAGCGGAACCCGAAACCCCACCACCCTATGGCGCAAGTCAAGGAATCTGCAGCCAACACGGTTGCAAAACTGTCTGAGCCTCTGATTCAGACCCTCCACCCGGCTCTGCACCAAAGATCCGCAGTCGGTTCTGTCAACGATGCTGCAGATGGTGAGCTCTGCCTTCATCTCGTAAGCAAGACCGGCAGCCTTCACCAAATCAGATAGCCGCTGGAATCCAGAGAGAATTTCCTCAGATCCAAAGCGACACACGTCATTAGTGCCGACATGTGCCACCACCTGCAGCTGGCTGCACCCTGTGCTCTTCGTGGCATCCGGAAGGACCCTTTCCACATCTGGAATGACTCCACCCGGAATGCACACGGAGTGCACACTGGATTTCTTCCCCTCCTTAGCCGCCATATCCCTAAGGGGCCCCATTACGCGCCTAACATTGGAGCTCCCAACTATCAATAAACCCACCCTCTGTGATTGCCCGGACCTTGAAGACTGAGAATCATCTTCTGAAACAGGGCAGGCAGCTGCATCTGGCTCAGCCAGAGACAGTGCCTGAAACCCGTTTGTCAGACGCACCGGGGAGGCTTTCTGATCAGCCTCCGGGGACGTCTTTCGCTGCCTGCCACGCCTTGGAAAGACCTCCCAATCAACCACAGGCGAGGGCTCAGCCCCACTGCCGTCAGCAACTGGGGCAACCACAGCGGCAGACCGATCTGGGGACAGACGGACGAGGTTGATATCCCCGTGATACCCAAATCCGGCTCCCCACAGTGGTGCCCATTGGCAACAGCCTCAAGCTGCGCGACAGAAGTCAGCGCCGCTTGCAGCTGTGAGCGAAGGGATGCCAACTCAGCCCTCAACCGAACACAGCAATCACAGTCCCTGTCCATTCTAATCAATGTTGAACAACAGTTACTGAAACACGAGTCAGTGCCTAGATAACGCGAGGGAAACACGCAAAGAATGTATTAACTAACCTGTACAAATGCCTAACGACTGCGCTACAATCTGCCTGAATTTACGATTACAGTAACTAAAACTCAAAATTACACCTCCTATACGAAACTCACACGCAATTTAAATAAGAATCTACGAAGTAAACACTAAAGCGCGATGCTACAACTCTCAAATACTGTAATACGCCCAAAAGTTATGAATTAAACAATGCAAGTACCCAAAAACACGCATAGAAATTAAGAATTAAACTATGTAACAAATAAGTAAGCTAAGAGTATATGACTTGTACGCAGTTTAGTTGGTATCACCTTAGCTATCGGTGCACCTTGTGACTCAGAAACATTTGAAACGGCTGTACCCATTGAGAACAAGTTCCCATCGAGTTCCAGAGTATGTTGCGAAAGGTCAATTTTGGCATGATGTTTAATCAGAAAGTCCAACCCAAGTATCGCTGAAAATCCCTGTCCCACAGTTGACAACACCTCCAATTGTTCCCGGAACCACGCATTCCCTATCTTAAACTTCAGCTGTGCTGTCCCAAGTGCATCTAACTTTTTATCACCTAATGTGACTTACCAAACGAAAGCGCTAGCAGGTTGATAGACACACAAACAAACACAAACATACACACAAAATTCAAGCTTTCGCAACCAACGGTTGCTTCATCAGGAAAGAGGGAAAGACGAAAGGAAGTGGGTTTTAAGGGAGAGGGTAAGGAGTCATTCCAATCCCGGGAGCGGAAAGACTTACCTTAGGGGGGAAAAGGACAGGTATACACTCGCTCGAGCGCCCGCGCCCGCCCGCGCCCGCCCACACACACACACACACACACACACACACACACACACACACACACACAGAAGCAGACATTTGTAAAGGCAGAGTTGCTGCCCAGCCCTGCGGATCCTCCACCTGGCTGCTGCTGTGTACATTTCCGACAATGCGCGCAACGCGCGCCGCTGACAACACTCGAGAGCCTCAGGCCACCAGTGCTCCGCTGACGCCAGGATGCCCCTGTGGTTGAGATGAACTCGTCGGATGACTCCTGCGAGTTGAAACAGGCTTCCGGAATCGTCACCTATGAAAATTGAACATTCGGACACGGACCACGTCCATCCTCAGATCCGAACTGCTTCCTAATGGCTTCTGTCTGTTGCTGCCTGCGCTCCACTATTTATGTCTGGCAGGAGGACGTTTTTTACCCTCTGTGGTAGCTTTTTGTTATTACTCCCGCAGTATATTGCAGCGTAACTTATGGCCTCACTTCCCCTTACTCAGCACTCTCCAGGCTTCGCTTGGCGCTCGGTCTGTGTGCGTCCTTGCGTCAGCCTGTTGGTAGACTGCTGCTCTCAGCAAGGCTATCTATGCTTGCCTACTTCGCAATGCCTCGGTCGCCGGCGTGCCTCTGTTTTGCCATTCCCCACTGTGTGAAGCAACGCTTACTACATGTGGCCACAACAAGGCATACACACTGAGTGTGCCATGTGTCCTTTCTTGTCCCTTGCTGCCGTTTCTCTAGTAGGTACCATCATTCGCTCTACATTTGAACTGCTGACAATTAATAGACCCTACTCTTCTGCATTTGCCATCTCTTGGCAGTGGACAAAATAGGTTTCCACAAAACAGGTGAAGTGAGTCCCACTGGTTGTGTTTGTATCAGCGAAAGACTTGTTGGGTAGGTGGAACACAACAGCATCCTGAGTCCTCCCTCGCCCCCATTCTCTCTGTACAGAACACCTAACTCTGCCATTGAAATGCCACTTTCTGTCAAGTCGAGAAGTAATGACAGATTGCATATGTTCTGCAGAGGAGACACAGGAGCAGTTAGTACTTGAAGTACTTCTGGTAAGCTACACGATTCTCAGGAGCTCTTTCAATATGACTTGCAGCAGCTGCCAATTGTTTCACAGTAGTCAGGACACTGCTTACTAATGCTGCTTACAAATGTCAGCCAAGTCATCCCATGTTCAAAAACAGCATTAACAGTGGGGCTGCCTTTTAACTGGTGCAGTGTACTGGGTGTATATGCCCCAGAACAACTGGGAAATCCGGGTAAAACCTGGGAATTTTTTTAAGATTTCTGGAATGTTTTTGCTTTTAGTTAAATTTTTATAATTTTTGCAAGTAGGAATGGATACTCCAAAGAAGAATTTTACTTTCAACCGCTACAACAAAATAATAGCTGTAAAGCATAAATGAGAGAATGGCATTGAAATAAAACTTTGATTTTGCAAAGAATGTGTCATTTAGAACAACAAAACAGTGTACATGCAAGCATCTGCCAGCCACAAACTGTGTCAAAGGGTTTAGGATGATAACTATGCCAATAACCATGCCATACTTCACAAACTGCTGTCAGTGAGTGTGACATCACAGTTGTTGAAATTTCTAACAGGTTGCAGGAAAATATTGCAGAGGCTGGTTTAAGAAGCATTACTTTCTGTGTAAATTTCCTTTTATGCAAGATAAATTGTGTGTGACAGTGTGTGATGAATTTCTTAGATCACGGAGCATTTGACTGTCATTCAAAACTTAACTCTTTGAAGACCACCCACTTCAAAAAAATTTCGATCCCAGAAGACCAGCCATTTAAACCATTGTGTAATATTTTGCTGGCAAATTAGTGTTTGCTCATGTATTGTAAAGGAAAACATGCACTAAAAACATGGAGCTTCAAGGATAGTTTTTCATGTTAAAGGTCTTTCATAGATTTCAAATTATGCAATAATGATGGCGAAAAGTGTAATTATCCTTCAGAAAAAGGTCTGAGATTAGCTCAGCAGTTTTGCACATAATTGGCTTTTCTATAGATAAGTTGAAGTGCTCGACAGACTGTGTATTCATCCAGGCAACCCATGAAATGTCCGGTGCACAGCAGTGAAATTTATAATTGTGCTTGTCAGAAATCTGCTATTTCAAGGCTTGACCCAAAGCTGGTGTTGAACCCTCACTCCTCCATCCAGCCATGTTCCACACCTACCCACTGCCCTAAGCCAGCCCCTGTTAACTGACCATCATTCCCCTAATCCCTCAGCATGAAAACCAACCTTACATCTGCAGAAAGAATTGCAATTTACCACCTAAAAACTGTTCTGGGCCTTATAAGCCTACCTGCTGGCAAAGGCTCCACCACTTAGGTTATGAACCTCTGGGATTAACTGGCAGAGGATGGAGCATCAGCTGTCAGATCCTGCCACAGGGACCTCATTCCTGAAACTCAGCAGTATCACAAATTACTTCTCAAATCTGTAGATCCGTCCCAGAACTTCTCTTAAGTCTACCACTCTCCTCACCTCATCACTCTCTGCACTTGTACCTTCTTCGTGCTTCCTAAATTCCATAAATCAAATCATTCAAGATGTCCCTTTTGTGACTGGTTACTGTGCTCCCACAAGACACAATCTTTTCCTCTTTCGGCTCTCAACAGTTTCTGTTCCTTTACCACCTGGCCCCCTGTTTGTGTGTCAATGCCACCTCCCTCTATGGTAACATCCCCAACCTTGTCGCTATTTAAAACTACCTCTCTCAAAACCCAACTGACACCAAGCCTACAACCTCCTTGCTAGTACCATTACCAACCAATCCTCACCCACATTACTTATCCTTTGAAGGTATCGTCTCCAAAAAAAAAATACAACAAAGAGCACCCGCATGGCACCTTCCAATGCCAACCTATTCATGGGCCATCTAGAGGAATATCCCAAATCCCTCACCTGGTTCAGATTCACTGATACATGTGTGGTCTGGACTGAACCAGACCTCAGCACCTTCCATCTGGTCCTCAACCCAACAAGCCTCTTTCTTCAATTTTGACTCATGACTGGAGCACCTGAATCACATTCTCCACCAGGGTTTCCACTATCTCTTTGTCATCCCTTGAAATGAGGAATATCCTACCTACCATTCTCCCCACCCCTCCCACAGTGGCATTCCGTTCCCCACTCAACCTACACAATTTCTTTGTTCATTCTTACTCCATCCCTCTCCTATTTCCTTGCCTTGTGGCTCATATCCCTGCAACACATATAGATGCAAGACCTGTCCATACATCCTCCAATCATCTCCAGTCCAGCCACAGGCAGCACCTGTCAAAGGCAGTGAAAGCAGTCGTGTGACATACGAACTAAGCTGGAAGTACTGAGCTGCTTTTTACGTGGGCATGGCAATGAACAAACTGTCCGCATTAATGACTTCTGCCAAACTGGCTAAAGACAATTGGACCACCCAGTTGCTGAACAAGCTGCTCCACATAAAGAACTGCCTCACTGCCTGCACCATCTGAATTCTTCCTACTGACACCAGATTTCTTGAAGTGTGCAGGTGGTAATTCTTCTTACAATACATCCTTCAGTCTCTTAACCCCCTTCACTATTCCTTGTCTTCTGTCACCTTTCCTAATCCTACACCTAGCACCACCCTTGCTTTGTTTTCCACCAATGCACTTACTATTGTTCCCTCTACATCCTCTTTGTCCTTTGGCCCCCTCTCCCCTTAGTCTCCCTACTCTACATCTAATTGGTGGCCCTATCCTGTCCCTGCCATGTCCTTATCTCTCCCACAGCAGCAAGTCATTTTCCCCTACCATTACAGTGTTATCCCTCCCTCCCTCCCTCCCTCCCTCTTTATCCCATTCCTCTTCCTTACCCCCTCCCCCACCCCCCCCCCCCACCCCCCACCCCACCGACAACAGAAAACTGGCATGTTAGATGCAAGCACAGCCTGCTGTCTGACCTGAGCAGCTGTAGACATTTGCTCTCTCTCTCTCTCTCTCTCTCTCTCTCTCTCTCTCTCTCTCTCTGTGTGTGTGTGTGTGTGTGTGTGTGTGTGTGTGTGTGTGTGAGAGAGAGAGAGAGAGAGAGAGAGAGAGAGAGAGCGAGAGCGAGAGAGGACATATCAAGCTGAAACTTTGTACATCTGTGCAAAACAACATTAAATCTACTCAAATTTCATCAGCTTTGGACATGTTAGTGGGAACTCCAGGCCCACTTCATATGCAATCATCCGTACCATAATGCCATGTTGATGACATTATTTCAGGTTCTGTAAAACAGTTGCTGTAATACTTCTGGGGAAAAACAAAGTTGGCACTTCAGCAAGCTTGTTGGTAGTGGGAACTTGGGGAGGGGGGCAGCTATCTAGGAGAGGCTGCAGAAATGAAACCAGAATAGATATAGATAAAGGTGGGACCTTACCATCAAATTTATTAGATTGGCAACAGTTAAGCTGTGACCCCTGGTCCACTTGATATGGGATAATTTAGTAATTACTGTTAATCAGTAAACAAGTTTTTGATGCCAGGGTAAATACATTAGTCTACTTTGACAACCTATAATGTGTACTTAGCTACCCTGTTATTAATACACTTTTGAAGTGAAGTGGTAAAGTTGTTGACCATATGCCTGCTTGACATTTTGTGTGCATTATCACAAAACAGATGTTTGACTACACGATGTCTTTTAGGTATTGGTTGGTTAGAAAAGGTTATGATTTATTTAAATGAGAGAGAGGACAACTACTTGTTTTGCGTACAGTTATCAGATCAAAGAATATTGAGATAGTCCACTCTGAACATAAAAGGGACAGAAGGAAACATCACTATTTAATGCAAGTGGGCTAAGGTGCAGTTAGGTGTCGGCATCCCTTCTGTCCCACTGTGGGTCCAGGTGTTAGAATAGGCCCGAGGTATTCCTGCCTGTTGTAAGAGGTGACTAAAAGGAGTTTCACACATTTCGGCCTTTATGTGATGGTCCCCTGTAGGGTTTGACCACCATTTTTCAAAATTTTCCCAAAGAGCGAGCCAGTTGGGGAAGGGCGCATTACAAGGTGCATTGTGTCCATTGTGCATTGATCTCTTTAGCCCACTTTCTTGTCATTGCATTGCAGTCCTGCCCATTCTCCAACTGTTGGGCATGGACACCTTCCTGGGTGCGTTGTCCACTATGCAGTGTAGATTTCTGCACCAACGATGACCATGGACTTCTTTGCACCTGATATTTAGCACGGTAGCGACAAAGTTCAACTCCCATCGAAAATCAAAGCAGGCTATGAGATAATTTCCGTTCGCCCTTATGTCCCAAACCCTACGCGTTGCTATCGGTGTCAGCGGTTCAATCACACCAGCCAGTCCTGTTCCAATCCGGCCAAATGTGTTACGTGTGGCAAGGATGCCCATGAGGGTGCTTGTCCACCTCCATCCCCTCGCTGCATCAACTGTATGGGTGACCACGCTGCTTCCTCTCGAGATTGTCCCGTTTTTAAGGACGAAAAGCTCATCCAGGAAATTAGAGTAAAGGAAAAGGTGTCGACCTTTGCTGCTCGAAAATTATTCGCCAGTCGACAGCCCACCGTGCCTCAGAAAGGAAAATACAGCGCTGTCCTTGCTTCTCATCGGCCAACAAAGGAGGCGGTCACGCAGACATGCGACCTCACCTTTAGTGCCACGTTCGTCAGATCGGCCAGCGCAAAGATCGCACGTTCAACCTCACCACTTTCGCCTGCCCACTCTCTGGCTCACCCTTCGTCGGGTTCTGCTAAATCTCGAGCCCAAAAGTCAGACACCAAGACTTCGAAAAAAGAGCATACTCGTGAAGAGTTTTTACGTACGGCAACTTTCCAACCATCGGTTCCTCCTTTCTCTAAACATCATACTTCCAAGAAGGCTACAAAGAAACCCAGTTCTTCTCCTTCTCCGCCAAGGCGTGTCCCATCTACAGCACCACCTGGCGGAAATCGCCCTCGGCCGTCTTCTGTGTCGCCGAGGCGCACTGCTGGCGGCCGATCAACCGGCCGGTCGCTGGTGGCAGGAGCTGCTCCTGACCAACCTATGGATCAGGATCTTCTGCCTTCGGCTGAATGCCATTCCATGCTGTCGATCGCAAGCTCGGAGCAGTCGTTGAGTTGACAGCGACCTTGGTCACATTCCTCCATTTTCTGTTCACCCTATGTCCATTATCCACTGGAATATCTGCGGTATTCGAGCCAATCGGGATGAATTGTCGATCCTCTTACAATCCTACTCGCCGGTCATCTTCTGTCTTCAGGAAACAAAGCTGCGTCCCCATGACCGCTTTGTTCTCCCTCATTTTCAGTCCGTCCGATATGATCTCCCCTCTGTCTAAGGCACTCCAGCACATGGAGGACTCATGATTCTTCTCCATGAAACTCTCCATTATCACCCAATCCATTTAAACACTTCCTTCCAAGCTGTCGCCGTCTGTCTTTCCCTTTCCGGATACACGTTCTCTCTTTGTACTGTATACATTCCATCGTCCACACCAATGGCACGAGCTGATCTCCTTCATCTTCTTGGTCAGCTTCCACCCCCATATTTGCTGGTTGGGGACTTCAATGCCCACCACCCGCTTTGGGGATCTCCACATCCTTGTCCACGTGGCTCACTATTGCTAGACGTCTTCCACCAAGCAGATCTAGTTTGCCTCAACACTGGGGTCCCTACGTTTTTGTCTGCCTCCACGACAAATTTATCTCATTTGGACCTTGCGGTCGGTACTGTTCCGCTAGCTCGGCGCTTCGAATGGTTCGCCCTTGATGATACACACTCGAGTGACCACTTTCCATGTGTCCTTAGACTGCAGCCTCAACAGCCATATATGCGCCCGCGACGCTGGAAGTTTGCCCAAGCCGATTGGACACTTTTTTCGTCTCGAGCGACATTCGATGACCGTCACTTTCCCAGCGTCGACGATGAGGTCACACATATTACCGACGTTATTCTTACAGCTGCGGAACATTCAATGCCACGCATCTCCGAATTGCCCCGGCGCCCCCCAGTTCCTTGGTGGAACGAGGCATGCCGTGATGCACTACGTGAGCGGCGACGTGCTCTCCGCGTTTTCCGCCACCATCCTACTTTGGCCAACTGTATCCGCTATAAGCAGCTCCGGGCGCGATGCCGTCGTGTCATCCGCGATAGCAAGAAGGCAAGCTGGAAGTTCTTTATTCGCTCATTTAACACCTTCACTCCCTCCTCGGAAATTTGGAGTCGGCTTCGACGGTTCTCAGGCGCGCCTAGTTTCTGCCCGGTCTGTGGGCTCACTGTCGCGCATGACACATTAGTGGACCCCGTCGCAATTTCTAACTCGTTGGGTCAGCACTTTGCCGAGATTTCGAGCTCTTCAAATTACCCGCCAGCATTTCTCCCGAAGAAACGTGCAGCGGAAGTGCGACATCTTGCTTTCTCCTCTCAAAATCGCAAAAGCTACAATACTGTTTTCTCCTTGCGGGAACTCCAACATGCACTCTCTTCTTCTCGCTCCTCCGCCCCAGGACCGGATGGTATCCACGTCCAAATGTTGCTGCATTTATCAACCCATAGTCTGCGTTACCTCCTTCGCCTTTATAATCGAATTTGGACCGACAGTACTTTTCCCAGACGATGGCGGGAAGCTATCGTCGTTCCTGTTCCGAAACCTGGAAAGGACAAACATCTCCCTTCTAGCTATCGCCCCATTTCTCTCACGAGTAGTGTCTGTAAGGTTTTGGAGCATATGGTGAATTACCGTTTAGCGTGGTGGCTGGAATCCCGCAGTCTTTTAACAGCTGCCCAATGCGGATTCCGAAAGCATCGTTCTGCAGTTGACCATCTTGTTGCTCTCTCCACTTATATCATGAACAATTTTCTCCGGAAACGCCAAACGGTAGCAATATTTTTTGATCTGGAGAGAGCATACGATACCTGTTGGAGGACAGGCATCCTCCGCACACTGTTCTCTTGGGGCTTTCGAGGCCGGCTGCCCCTTTTTCTTCGCGAATTTATGGCAGAGCGCACATTTAGGGTGCGGGTGAACACTACTCTCTCCCGCACTTTCTCCCAAGAAAACGGGGTACCCCAGGGCTCCGTGCTGAGTGTTGTACTGTTTGCCATCGCTATAAATCCAATTATGGATTGTCTCCTTCCTGATGTCTCGGGCTCCCTCTTTGTGGATGATTTTGCGATCTACTACAGCTCTCAACGGACCAGCCTTCTTGAACGACGTCTTCAAGGATGTCTCGATCGCCTCCACTCTTGGAGCATCGAAACAGGCTTCCGTTTCTCTCCCAGTAAGACCGTTTGTGTTAATTTTTGGCGACGTAAGGGGTTTCTTCCACCCTCCTTACATCTAGGACCTGTCAACCTTCCGTTTTCGGACGTCGCTAAATTCTTGGGTCTTATGTTTGACAGAAAACTGTGCTGGTCCTCCCACGTTTCCTATCTTTCGGCTCGCTGTCTGCGATCGCTTAACACCATCCGTGTCCTGAATGGTACCTCCTGGGGAGCGGACCGAGTGGTCCTTCTCCGCCTCTATCGCGCCTTAGTGCGCTCGAAATTGGATTATGGAAGCATAGTCTACTCCTCTGCTCGGCCGTCTATTCTTCGGCGTCTCGACTCTATCCACCACCGTGGATTACGTTTAGTGTCTGGAGCTTTTTACACTAGCCCTGTGGAAAGCCTTTATGCTGAGACTGCTGAACCTCCGCTGTCCAATCGGCGAGCAGTCCTTCTAAGTAGTTATGCTAGCCATCTGTCTTCCATGCCTGCTAATCCAGCCCATGACATTTTTTTCGACGCCTCCTTTGATGTAGGGTATGCAGGCCGATCCTCCTCCCTACTACCCCCGGGAGTCCGCTTCCGTCAACTGCTCCATTCTCTTTCCTTCCGCTTTCCTAAAACCTTCTTGACAACTTGGGGTACAGCACCGCCTTGGCTCCGTCCCCGGATCTGCCTGCTCCGTGACCTTTGTCGATTTGCCAAGGATGGTACCCCTTCACTTGTTTATCGTCGGGCATTTGCTGCTCTATGTGCACAAATGACGGACACCACATTTATTTACACCGACGGATCGAAAACATCATTAGGTGTAGGGAGTGCCTATATTGTTGGCGACACCCCAAATCAATTTCGGCTTCCCGACCAGTGTTCGGTGTATACTGCGGAGCTTTACGCTGTTCTCCAGGCTGTCCACTACATCCGCCGCCATCGGCGGATACAGTACGTTATCTGCTCAGATTCTCTCAGCTCTCTCCTCAGTCTCCAAGTTCTTTACCCTGTGCACCCTCTGGTCCACCGGATTCAGGACTGTCTGCGCTTGCTCCACCTGGGGGGCGTCTCGGTGGCGTTCCTCTGGCTCCTGGGACACGCTGGTATCTGTGGGAATGAGGCGGTCGATATAGCGGCCAAGGCTGCAGTCTCTCTTCCTCGGCCAGCTATTCAGTCGCTTCCCTTCACCGATCTACGGAGCGGTTTATGTCGCAAAGTTGCTCATTTATGGCATGCGCATTGGTCAACACTTCCCCATAATAAATTGCGGGAAGTGAAAGCCCTTCCTTGCGCTTGGACCTCTTCCTCCCGAACGCGTCGTCGGGAGGAGGTAATTTTAGCTAGACTCCGGATAGGGCACTGTCTTTTAGCCATCGACATCTTTTAAGCGGCGATCCTCCCCCACTCTGTCCCCACTGCTCTCAGCTGTGGACGGTAAGACACCTTTTAATTGAATGCCCCTATTTTAATCCATTACGCTCCCGTCTACAGCTATCGCCTGATCTATCGTCGATTTTAGCAGATGACACGCGCTCAGCCGACCGCGTTCTCCAGTTTATTAGTGACAGTGAGATGACGTCAGTCATTTGAAGCTTTTTTTGGGGACAACCAACCCCTTTCTGTAGTGGATTTTTAAGCATTCCTTCTGCTTTTAGTTTCTCCAATTTTATGGCTTTGTTCCCATTGCTGCTGGTTTTCAATTTCGGTTTTTTACTGTTTCGTAAGTCACGGGCTGGGCGCTAATGACCATAGAAGTTTTGCGCCCTAAAACCAAAAAAAAAACCAAAAAAACATTGCTGGCCTGACTGCAGGACTCTCCAGAAAGAAAGGAAAATCATGGAGTACAAGACCCTGGACAAACTCACGTACACTGAGGCTAAGAGAAAATTTGAATGCCTGCATCCTATGCGTATGGCATTGTCTTACGCTGCCGCCATAGCAGTTCACGCTCATCGTCAGTTTCGGAGACTGATTCAGTGAAGTCCTCCCAGCCAGGGAAACCAAAGGAGCAGCAAGATAAATCCAAATAAGAAACCCCCTAAGACCAAGGAAAACGCCATGGCACCACACCACTTCTACGTGCAAGCTCGTCGGCTGAGGATGGGGTGGAGATTTTGGTGTCCGCTGAGGACCTAGATCTCGCCAGACCCTCAGACACAATGGATATAGACTGATCAGGCAATAAATCGGTGGCAGCAGGTGACTCTGAGGCGTAAACTGCCTCATTGAATGTTCTCTGTCTTCCCAGTCTCAAGATGCCATGCTCCAGTGGAATTGTGGCAGTTTTTCCACCGCCTCACTGAGCTGCAGCAACTGTTAAGCTTTACACGTGCTATCTGCATTGCCCTCCAGGAAACCTGGTGCCCAGCAATGTGGACTCTTACCCTCCATAGCTATAAGGGATATTACAGGAACCGTAGTGACTATAATAGTGTCACTCGGTCTGTAGTGAACATGTGCCCCTTCAAACCCCTATTAAAGCTGCGGCTGTCCGAATAACGATGATTCAGGAAATAACTGTCTGCAATGTATATCTTCCTCCAGATGGTGCAGTACCCCTGAATGTATTAGCTGCACTGATTGATCAACTCCCTAAACCTTTCCTATTTCTGAGCGATTTTAATGCCCATAACCCCTTGTGGGGGGGGGGGGGGGGGTGCACTATGATTACTGGCCAAGGCAGAGATGTCGAAACTTTACTGTCGCGATTCGACCTTTGCCTCTTAAATACTGGGACCACCACACATTTGTGTGGCTCATGGTAGTTAGACCATTGATTTATCAATTTGCAGCCCAGGACTGCTCCACCTATCCACTGGAGAGCACATGACGACCTGTGTGGTAGTCACCACTTTCCCAGCTACCTGTCACTGCCCCAGCATCAGGTGCACAGACGCCTGCCCAGATGGGCTTTGAACAAGGTGGACTGGGAAACTTTCACCTCTGCTGTCACCGCTGAATCTCCCCCACGCGGTGACATCGATGTGATGGTTGAGCAAATGACTAGCACAGTTGTTTCTGCTGCAGAAAATGCAATCCCTCACTCTCTAGGGTGCCCAAGGCGTAAGGCAGTCCCTTGGTGGTCGCTGGAAGTCACTGAAGTAATTGAGGAGTGTTGGCGAGCTCTACAGCGGCATAAGCGGCACCCTTCCCTGGAGCACGTCACGGCCTTTAAACGTCCCCGTGCCTGTGTTCGCTACTTTATCAAACAACGGAAGGAGGATTATTGGGAGAGATAAGTCTCCACCATTGAGTGCCACACGTCACCTTCCCAAGTCTTGGCAAAGATCATATGTCTTTTCGGGTACCAGACCCCATCAGCTGTTCTCGGTGTTACATAAATGGCGAGTTATTTACCGACACAAACACAATTGCCGAGCACTTCGCTCGAGCCTCTGCATCGGAGAATTACCCCCCCAGCCTTTCACAAACTCAAAAGGCGGCAGGAAGGGAACGTTCTCTCATTCACTACACACTGCAGTGAATCCTATAACGCCCCATTTACAGAGTGGGACCTCCTCAGTGCCCTTGCACATTGCCCCGACACAGCTCCTGTGCCTGATTGTTTCCACAGACAGATGATAAAACATCTCTCATCTTACTACAAGCGACATCTTCTCATCATCTTCAACCGGATCTGCTGTGATGGCATCTCTCCATCACAATGGCGGGAGAGCACCATCATTCCGGTGCTCAAACCCGGCAAAAACCCGCTTGATGTGGGTAACTATTGGCCCATCAACCTCACCAACCTTCTTTGTAAGCTGCTGTAACGTGTGGTATGTCTGCATTTGAGTTGGGTCCTGGAGTCACGTGGCCTACTGGCCCCATGTCAGGGTGGCTTCCAACAGGGTCGCTCTACCACTGATAATGTTGTGTCCATCGAGTCTACCATCCGAACAGCCTTTTCCAGACGGCAATATCTGATTGCTGTCTTTTTTGACTTACGTAAAGCATACAACACGACTTGGCGATATCGTATCCTTGCCACATTGTATGAGTGGGGTCTCCGGGGACCACTCCCGATTTTTGTCCAAAACTTCCCGTACTTTCCGTGTCCAAGTTGGTGAGTCCCATAGTTCCATCCATATCCAGGAGAATGGAGTCCTGCAGGGCTCTGTATTGAGTGTCCCTCTATTTTTAGTGGCCATTAATGGTCTAGCAGCAACTATGGGGCCCTCCGTCTCACCTTCTCTGTATGCAGACGACTTCTGCATTTCGTACTGCTGCTCCAGTACTGTTGTTGCTGAGCGGCGCATCCAGGGAGCCATCCACAAGGTGCAATCATGGGCTGTAGCCCACGGCTTCCAGTTTTCAGCCACAAAGTCGTGTGTCATGCACTTCAGTCGGCATCGTACCATTCATCCTCTAAGAACCCTACCACAACCAAGATCAAAATTTTAATAACGATTGTGGTGTTGCTCACGCTGCTAAATACTGCTTTTTCGGGCAACATCAGTCATATTATGTGGCAGGTGTCATTAGAGCACAGTTAATAGTCATTTCATGTAATAATGAAAAAACTAGGCACTCATCTTTTTGTGTTTCCCACGCTGGTCTCGTATTATCATGGCTCAATTGTTGAAAATCTAGGTGATTATGATTCCAAGCTCGGATGCAAAGAGGCCTAGGTTGTATTCTGCTATATTCAAAAGTTTTGTAGATGCGCTTCTCAAACCATTCTTGGAGATACTTCCTTTTAATTGCTTTTATTGCAATATCACGTAACACACAAAACATCACTTCACAATACAAAACATACTTGAAAACATCTTCCTCACAGTCACTGTTAAAGTTCAAATTTTATAAGCTGACGACAATATTCGTCTTTCCAACATGACGTCCACGACTTTACTTTTTCAAGGTCTGACTCTAACAAGTTAACAACGAACTAACAATCGCTTACGCGCCCAAAAATCAGAGTTACAAGTACGTCAAAGATCATAGTGACAAAAGAAAGAATACACTTAAGAATAATATCATTGCAATATAAACATATCGATGTATCAAAAGTGAAATCAAATCTGAATGTTGTCCCAGAAATATGTCAAGTAGTTAACAGAAATACAGTAGAATATTACTGGTTTCGAGAGGTTCAGGTGAGGTACCATAATGGTTGCGTAATTCAAGTACCATTACAATCCGGAACGCGCACTTTACCTTAATGACGATCCACTGACTGTAGTGGAGACAAATCATTTCATATTACTGATTTTCGATGCTCAATTGACTTGGCTCCCTCATCTTCATCAGCTTAAGCAGAAGTGCTGGCAGCACCTCAATTCCCTCCGTTGACTGAGCAACACCAATTGAGGTGCAGATTGCTGTATGCTGCTGCAGCACTACAGAACCCTTGTCCAATCCTGAATTGACTATGGGAGTGTGGCTTATGGTTCAGCAGCACCTTCAGCATTGCATTTACTTGTCCCTGTGCGCCACTGTGGTGTTCGATTAGTGACAGGAGCTTTTAGGATGAGTCCAGTGACCAGTGTACTGGTGGAGTCTGGTGTCCCTCCACCGCAGATCAGATGCGCGCAACTGCCTGCCAGCTATGCAGCACACATTCATAGTTCCCCTGAGCATCCGAATTTGTCTGCTTTTCCCGCCCATGGCAGTCCATCTCCCACATTGGCAGCCCAGATCGGGGCTAACTGTTATGGTTTGCGTGCGGTCCCTTCTCTCCGAACTGGGTCCTTCCCTTCACCACGTGTACTTGCGGTCCGTGCACGTATGCCTCCATGATGTACACCTCGGCCGCAGCTTTGCCTGGACCTTATGTATGGCCCTAAGGACTCCGTTAAACCTGCTGCTCTCCACTGTCACTTCCTCTTGATTCTTGACGTGTTCCAGGGCTCTGAAGTGGTTTACAGCGACGACTCAATGGTTGATGGTCACGTAGCCTTCGCATATGTTCATGGAGAAGACATATTGAGTAGCACTCCTTGCCAGTTGGCTGGAGTGTTTTCACTGCAGAACTAGTGGGTATATCTCATGTTCTTGAGTACATCTGCTCATGCCCTGGTGAGTCATTTCTCCTGTGTACTGACTCATTGAGCAGCCTACAAGCTATCGACCAGTGCTACCCTCGCCACTCCATTCAGGAGTCCATCTATGTCCTGGAACTGTCCCGCCGTTCCGTGGTGTTTGTGTGGACCCTAGGACACGTCGAAATCCCTGGCAATGAACTTGCCGACAGGCTGGCCAAACAGGCGGTGTGTAAACTGCTTCTGGAGATAGGCATCTCTGAAGCTGACCTGTGTTTCGTCTTATACGCAGGGTTTTCCGGCTTTCGGAGCCAGAATGGCATAACAGCATGCACAACAAACCGTGTGTCATTAAGGAGACTATGAATGTGTGGAAGTCTTCCAGGCAGGCCTCTCACGGGGAATCAGTTGTCATCTGCCGCCTCCACATTGGCCACACGTGGCTAAAGCATGGATACCTACTCTGTCGCGAGGACCCACCTCAGTGTCGCTGTGGCTCCCAAATGACAGTCGTCCATCTCTTGTATACTTCTATGTAGGTTTTAGTGCATGTCCTTTGTCCCTCTGTGTCCTCCACCCTAGTGCTTTTAGGGTGGAGGTTTTAATGTCTTGCAGAGTGGCTGGCTTTCCCTTTTTATACTCGTGAATGGCCAGCTACTGTAATATACTTTCATGTTTTACTCTCTTCTGTTTCTAGCGTCTATGTGTTGTTTTCTTGTCATCTTTTGTTTCTTTTAGTGTTTGTTGCCTTCCCTTCGTTCTTGTGGCTTTTCCTTTCTTTCCATTTTGTGTTATGTTTTTCGTTTTATTCTCACACGTGTGGCATTGTTTTATTAGGAACAAGGGACTGGTGACCCCGTAGTTTGGTCTCTTCTCCTGCCTTTAAACCAACCAACCATCCCTTCTGTGCTTCTGTAGGCAGCCCATTATCATTGGTCATAGCCAGTCAGATGATGGTATACAGTAGCCAGTGGGAATTGCACAATCTAAATATAAATAACCATGATTGTTTCAAATATCGGACTGGTTTTTTTCCTAATACACCGAGATTGTTGAGGTTGTGTTTAGGTTGGGACCTAATAGCACAGCTGTAATTCATCATGTTCAGTTCCATGGGAATGATGACTATGATGTAATCTAGAACAGAAGTACGGTCAGCGTCACTCATAAAATCATCTTTCTTTAATTGAATTCTGGATTTCAGCCAACAGTGTAACTTGTATCAGTGTGTTACAGGTTGTCATGCAGATTCAGTTAGAACACCACTTGTTCCAATATAACTTAGGCCTAAGATATATCAGAGAGTGTGGCATTGTTATATTGAGTCTACATGACTATCTGTAACACTGATGATAGCTGCACTGTTAGCTGAAATCTAGATCTTCAATAAAAAGACAAATGATATTATGACCGATGATGGCAGCTTAAATTGCTGTGAATGAAACTAAATACCTTCTGGCTCCATTTACAAGGCATAGGCAATTACAAACAAGAATGTTATTGGCTATCTACATCTGACTCATGATTTGTTGTGTTGACTTCATGTCATTCATTGTGTGAATGTTATGAACAGCAACACACAGTGGAAAAGCTGCTGGCACTGTAAGTGCACTTTTACCTTAAAGTTTTTAGAGTTGACAACATGTCAAAATATAGTCACTTTGCTTAACACAGTACCAGATGGTGAAAGTGAGCTGTCAATTGCTACACATAGGATTGGAGTAAAGACTCATGTGTAAGGTACTAACATCGATATTGGTATCCCCCCCTGGGTCTCCAAATTCTTTCATGAGTACGTGCTTGGTACACATGGGTCCTGTGCCCTTGCAGTATTCTTTCCTTTTCCCTACCGCTTACCAATCCTCTTCCTACTCTTTCTCCCCACACTTGGGGGCCATGTGTTGTGTACAATCAGGAAACCGAAAGTTGTGAAAGTATTGGAAATTGAAACTTGTGAAAGTGTCTGAAGACTTGTGTGGGTTTCGTTTTTGTCTTTCTCTCCTATCTTGTTCTGACTTCTCTTTTCCTTCCATGTTGGTGTTTTAGGTCCCCTTTTTTGTCTTTCTTCCTCCCTATGTCAAAAGGCCAGTTCATGCATTTGACGCATAAAGGGAGACTGGGTAATGTGTAACTCCCAGCACCCAGGTCAACAGGTAGGGCTTGCATGTACACCCTAGTAAAGGCCAGGAGGGAGGGGTGATTGCCTGAACCGTTACCTTCCCAATTACTGATTGGTCGCGCTGTCTGGATTTTGGGAGGTGTGAACACTCACCTAAGGTGAGGGTGGTCCCCTCTGTGGGGGGCCTCAGAAGGAAGGAGCATGCCATCAGAGATACTGGCAAACATGGGGATTCACCCGCTATGAGTAAAACTGCAGCAGCACAACCTCCATCTAATAAATGGAAACAGAATATGGCCAAAGACACGACAAATCTTCAAATGGCGCCCCACTACCTAATGGTACCAAGCACAGGAGGTATTCAGATCTTTTCTAAAGTGAACCCAGTCCTCAGTCAGAAAGTTGTGGATAACAGTTACAGGCGCACTAAAGTCCTGCACTCGCTTATGCAATGGAACTCTGCTTCTTGAGATAGTGTTGTCCATACCCAAAAACTGCTTAAAGCTACACTCCTCCAAGGATACCCTGTTGATAGAGAGACTCATCGAACACTGAATTCTTCGTGTGGTGGCATATACATCTGGCTGTTTGATGGTGTGACTGAGGGAGGGGAGATAAACAATGCTATCTCTCTAATCAGGGTATAACTGCAGTCCATGTTACGAAGAGGGTTGATGCACTGTCAAAAAACAAAAACATTATCACATACTTCGAAACTATTCTAACATCATTGATAATAATTAACAATATTTACAATTGTAATGTGAGCAGTACTCATCAGTGCTGTAAAATTCCTTTTCTACCAGATAATCTTTTAGGTTTTTTTGAAAATGTGTCATGTACGTGTTTTTTAGGCAGATTTCTAAGTAATTTGATACCAGAGTACTGGGGTCTTTTTTTCAAGCATTGTCAATCTGGGGTATGCTTTATATGCCGTTCTTCATCCGTGTGTTGTGGGTGTGTACACTAGCATTTGTAGTCCACTCTGCACTATCTTCTGTGGCATTTAGCATAGTGTTATATTTGTACAAGAAGGAAAAAGTGAAGATGCCTCATCTTTTGAAGCAGTTTCTGCATGTTTCAGAAGTCTTTCTTCTTAATATGATTGTGACTGCTTTTTTTTTTTTTTTTTTTTTTTTTTTTAGCGAATACCCTTTTTTTTTCTTGAATGTTACAGTATTCCCACACTACCACTCCATACTGCAGGTATGATTCAAAGAGTACTTGGTATACTGTGCACAGGAGCTGTTTGTCTGCATACTGTGTTAGCTGCCTCGTTATAAATGTGATGGAGATGATATTCTTAAAGACAGAATTAATATGTTGTTTCCATTTCAGCTTGTTATCCACAGTAATACTGAAAAATCTAGTGGATTGTACTTCTTCTAGTCTCATTTCATCCACCTCCAAACCCATGTGCACAGCCTCCTCTTTATTTCTGAACACTGCATATATAATCTTTTTTTAGGTTTATAGAAAGTCAGTTTTCCAGGAGGCATTCAGTTGTAGTGGCTGCAGATATGTAAGCTCTTCTCTCAATCTGTGCCACAGTTTGGTCATTGTTCAGTATTATCATGTCATCTGCATACAATATTTTCTTCTTTCTCTTCAACACCTAAGTCATTAACAAACAGATTAAATAGCAATGGCCCCATTAATGATCCCTGTGGCACTCCACAAATGTCCTGTCTACGTTCGTGAGTGAGCTGTTCAGGAGTTACGGATGAGGAAAAAAATACCCCTCAATGTTGCTCGCAAAATGTTAGACGGCCGAAAGTTGTGCATACCACTGTCTGGCAGTTACAGTAACGTTGCTGCTATGTTGTGACGCACAAAAGATATGGCCACACAAACCTGCAACCTCCAGTTCAATGCTACGGTTGTAAAACTACCTAATGTTAAGCTGAAGTACTCACCTCCACACACTTCAGTTGCTCTACACACGAAAAAACCTTTACTGACACTGTTGAAGTCACCTATGATGCAACCAGAACAGTGGAAATTCAAAAATGGATACTCCAGAGGTGACTGTTTATGCACCTCAAGTCGGCATATATTGGGTCCACATCTGACAAACGCAAAGGTGCTAAGAAGTCAAAGAAAGACACATGTTCGTCTCCTTCTCCAGTTTGGAGATCTTCTAAAACAGTGACACTGCGTGACACCTCTATCTGGGCAACCACCATTCAACGGGTGTGAATTACCAACAAATTCTCCACCCTGGAATCAGCTGACCAACCCAGGGAGATTATTAGTACCTGTGAAGAAGTAATGGATCAGGATCCTCCAACCTCAGAACCATGTAGTAGAATGCTGCCAAAATCTGGTACTCGGCAGCCATCGAAGCTATTCCCCCTCATAAGAGAAATACGTCATCTAATATGGCTGTTCTCCAGTGGAACATTTGTGTTACCATATCACACAGGGCAGACTTACAGCTACTATAATCAGTGGCGATGCCCAGTTGTTTTATGCCCTCAAGACTGCTTTAACCTATTAAACTTTTCTCTAGTACATTTCGACCTTTGTTCCGAACAAGAAACTCCAGCTCATGGGGGCATCATGGCACCATTCGGGATGATATCCATAGCCAACCTATTTCATTGGACACTCAGCTACAAGCTGTTGCTTTTCGACTTTCTCTCCCCAATTAGACCTTTTTCTTTATAATATCTACATTCCTCTGTTACCTGATCTCGCCAGGGCAGACATACTGCAGTTGACTGTTCATCTCCCTCAACCTGTTTTCCTACTCGGCACTTCATAGCCCGCTCTCCCATTTGGGGTCACTCAGAGAACTTGTCAGAGAGGCTGTCTCCTGGTGTATATTCTCAGCCAGATTACTCTTATTTCTCTCAACACAGGTGATCTTACATTTCTTTCAAATTCAACACACACACACACACACACACACACACACACACACACACACACACACTCAGACACACACTCTCTCTCTCTCTCTCTTTCTCTCTTTCTCGCACCTGCTTCTCTTGTTCTATAAAGCACAGGTTGCCCACAGTCGAGAGTGTTTCATCATCTCAGACAAGTACTCAAGCAACCGTTTCCCATGTGTAATTCATCCGCTAACTCATGTCCCATCTGTGCACAAGACCAACTGGCAGGCTTTCTAAAGCTGACTGGAGGCTCTTTCAAGCAGTGACAACCTTCTACGAACATCATTTCCATAGCAGTGATGATCAGTTTGAGTACCTTATGGATGTTATCCTTACCGCTGAGGAATGTTCATCCATCGAGCCTCTTTCCTACAGTGATGTGTCCCAGTCCACTGGTGGTGTACGGTGACAATATTCGCGCACACAATGTGCTCTCCATATCTTTGAATGACATCCCACAAAGGAGAACTGTATTGATTATAAACAGTTGTACACAGTGTCATGATACTATCAGAGAGAGCATAAAAACTAGTTGGATATCTTTTATTAATTCTTTTAACAGTTTTACTCCCTTTTCTGTTGTTTGTCGTAACATACGTCAAATTTGTTGTTGTTGTTGTTGTTGTTGTTGTTGTGGTGGTCTTCAGTCCTGAGACTGGTTTGATGCAGATCTCCATGCTACTCTATCCTGTGCAAGCTTCATCATCTCCCAGTACCTACTGCAGCCTACAGCCTTCTGAATCTGCTTAGTGTATTCATCTATCGGTCTCCCTCTACGATTTTTACCCTCCACGCTGCCCTCCAATGCTAAATTTGTGATCCCTTGATGCCTCAGGACATGTCCTACCAACCGATCCCTTCTTCTAATCAAGTTGTGCCACAAACTCCTCTTTTCCCCTATTCTATTCAATACCTCCACATTAGTTATGTGATCTACCCATCTAATCTTCAGCATTCTTCCGTAGCACCACATTTCAAAAGCTTCTATTCTCTTCTTGTCCAAACTATTTACCGTCCATGTTTCACTTCCATACATGGCTACACTCCATATAAATACTTTCAGAAACGACCTCCTCACACTTAAATCAATACTTGATGTTAACAAATTTCTCTTCTTCAGAAACGCTTTCCTTGCCATTGCTAGTCTACAATTTATATCCTCTCTACTTCGACCATCATCAGTTATTTTGCTCACCAAATAGCAAAACTCCTTTACTAGTTTAAGTGTCTCATTTCCTAATCTAATTCCATCAGCATCACACGACTTAATTCGACTACATTCCATTATCCTCGTTTTGCTTTTGTTGATGTTCATCTTATATCCTCCTTTCAAGACACTGTCCATTCCATTCAACTGCTCTTCCAAGTCCTTTGCTGTCTCTGACAGAATTACAATGTCATCGGCGAACCTCAAAATTTTTATTTCTTCTCCATGGATTTTAATTCCTACTCCGAACTTTTCTTTTGTTTCCTTTACTGCTTGCTCAATATACAGATTGAATAGCATCGGGGAGAGGCTACAACCCTGTCTCACTCCCTTCCCAACCACTGCTTCCCTTTCATGTCCCTCGACTCTTATCACTGCCATCTGGTTTCTGAACAAATTGTAAATAGCCTTTCGCTCCCTGTATTTTACCCCTGCCACCTTCAGAATTTGAAAGAGAGTATTCCAGTCAACATTGTCAAAAGCTTTCTCTAAGTGTACAAATACTAGAAACGTAGGTTTGCCTTTCGTTAATCTTTCTTCTAAGATAAGTCTTAAGGTCAGTATTGCCTCGCGTGTTCCAGTATTTCTATGGAATCCAAACTGATCTTCCCCAAGGTCGGCTTCTACCAGTTTTTCCATTCGCCTGTAAAGAATTTGTGTTAGTATTTTGCAGCTGTGGCTTATTAAACTGACTGTTCGGTAATTTTCACATCTGTCAACACCTGCTTTCTTTGGGATTGGAATTATTATATTCTTCTTGAAGTCTGAGGGAATTTTGCCTGTCTCGTACATCTTGCTCACCAGATGGTAGAGTTTTGTCAGGACTGGCTCTCCCAAGGCTATCAGTAGTTCTAATGGAATGTTGTCTACTCCCACCTTTTTGCTTTCCCTTCTTTGCTTAGAACTAGGTTCCCATCTGAGCTCTTGATATTCAAGTGGTTCTCTTATCTCCAAAGGTCTCTTTAATTTTCCTTTAGGCAGTATCTATCTTACCCCTAGTGAGATAAGCCTCTACATCCTTACATTTGTCCTCTAGCCATCCCTGCTTAGCCATTTTGCACTTCCTGTCGATCTCATTTTTGAGACGTTTGTATTCCTTTTTGCCTGCTTCATTTACTGCATTTTTATATTTTCTCCTTTCATCAATGAAATTCAATATTTCTTCTGTTACCCAAGGATTTCTACTAGCCCTCGTCTTTTTACCTACTTGATCCTCTGCTGCCTTCACTACTTCATCCCTCAAAGCTACCCATTCTTCTTCTACTGTATTTCTTTCCCCCATTCCTGTCAATTGTTCCCTTATGCTCTCCCTGAAACTCTGTACAACCTCTGGTTTAGTCAGTTTATCCAGGTCCCATCTCCTTAAATTCCCACCTTTTTGCAGTTTCTTCAGTTTTAATCTACAGTTCATAACCAACAGATTGTGGTCAGAGTCCACATCTGCCCCTGGAAATGTCTTACAATTTAAAACCTGGTTTCTAAATCTGTCTTTCCATTATATAGTCTATCTGAAGCCTTTTAGTATCTCCAGGGTTCTTCCATGTATACAATCTTCTTTCATGATTCTTGAACCAAGTGTTAGCTATGATTAAGTTATGCTCTGTGCAAAATTCTACCAGGTGGCTTCCTCTTTCATTTCTTAGCCCGAATCCATATTCACCTACCAAGATTCCTTCTCGTCCTTTTCCTACTGTCGAATTCGTCACCCATGACTATTAAAATTTCGTCTCCCTTCACTATCTGAATAATTTCTTTTATCTCATCATATATTTCATCAATTTCATCATCATCTGCAGAGCTAGTTGGCATATAAACTTGTACTACTGTAGTAGGTGTGGGCTTCGTGTCTACTTTGGCCACAATAATCCGTTAACTATGGTTTTTGTAGTAGCTCACCCGCACTCCTATTTTCCTATTCATTATTAAAGCTACTCCTGCATTACCCCTATTTGATTTTGTATTTATATCTACAGCACAAGCCGTAGATCCTGTTGCCTTTTTATTCATCTTAGTAATAAGGTGAAGGAAATTCAGTTTTCAACAGTTCGAGCACCCTCCTCAAAGGAATAGTGACCATTTTTAGCTATCCCTGTACTCCAGTCACATTGGCTCTTGAGGATGTAGCTGTCCCTCTAGTCCAGTCACATTGACTCTTGAGAATGATTGACTTTAATTTCATTTGGTAATTGACTATTTTAAGTTATGAAACAGATGTCTATGATATCAGTTGTTTTACGCCCTAAGCAATAACAACAATTAATATAAAGGACCAAAACAAAACAAAGCTCCTCCTGCTGGTCCGGGGTTTAGAATGGGCCCGAGGTATTCCTGCATGTTGTAAGAGGCGACTAAAAGGAGTGTCTCACATTTCGGACTTCATGTGATGGTCCCCTGTAGGGTTTGATCTCCATTTTTCAAAATTTGCCTGAACAGCGAGCCAATTGGGGAAGGGTTTCTTACATGGTGCATTGTGTCCATCGTGCATTGAGCTGTTCAGCCCACTTTCTCGTTGTCACATTGCAGTCCCACCCATTCTCAATCTCTTCGGCAAGAACACCTTCCTTGGTGCGTTTTCTACCATGCACTATGCAGTGTCATTTTCTGGGCCGATGATGACCATGGACTTCCTTGTACCTGACATCCAGCATGGTAGCCAGTCTGTTGTGGTGGGGCCGCTATGTACCCTGTTGGTTGTAGCCCCCGAAAACACAGGGATCACTCTGCTGATGCCTGTGCCTTTGGCTCCCTGCGTGTGCAAAGGAGTAGGTGCTCGTCACCCTGAGCCATCGGGACTCCCAGTAATGCCAGATGGCCTTTGACACAGCTGGGTGGCACCCGCGGGGAGGACTCCTGGTCGGAGTGGGTGGCATCAGGGCGGATGACACGCCATGAAGCGTAGTACGTCATCTCTTGCTGGTGGTCCGCCGCGAGCAGTCACTAAGCGGGCAAAGTCTAACAACAATGCTAAGAAATATGGCCCCAAGTCATTCCCCTTCCTTGACCTCACCATGGGAGAACGCCAGGCTAAGAATGGCAGTGAAGGTTATTCGCCCCTGTACCTCATATGTATGAGAGTTGATGGGGAATCTTTCATGTCCGTGAAGCCTGTGTTTCTTGTGGAGCATTTATAGGACGAGTTTGGGGAGGTGGTGGGCTTGTCCAAAATGCACTCTGGGTCAGTTTTGATAAAAACAGCACCCTTTGCTCAGTCACGGGCATTACTCACTTGTGGCAAGTTGGGGATGTTTCTGTTACCGTCACACCTCATGAGAGCTAAATATGGTTCAGGGTGTTCCACAGGGACCTTCTTTTGCAGTCTGACGAAGAGCTGCGCGCAAATTTATAGGAGCGAGGTGTTCATTTCATCTGGCACGTCCATCGGGATCCGAGGGATAATCAGGTTGCCACTGGTGCCTTCGTCTTGGCTTTAGAGGGTGACACATTGCCCAAGAAGGTCAAGGTGATAGTCTACCACTGTGACGTCGAGCCATATATCTCTCCCCTGATGCGGTGCTTTCAGTGCTGGAAGTTCGGCCATAGGTCTTCCTGCTGTTCTTCCAGCCCCATCTGTTGCGATTATGGACGTCCATCGCATTGCATTACTCCATGTGCCCCGCCTCCCATATGTGCAGACTGCAGGATTTTACAGAGAGGAAAATCATGGAATATAAGACCCTGGACCAACTAACCTACACTGAGGCTGAGAGGAAATTTGAGTGCTCACATCCTGTGCGTATGACCACCTCATATGCTGCCGCTACGAGAACTGTTGTTGCCCCATCAGTTCCTCGAATTCCTGTCACCTATCAGAACTGGGACATTACACTCCCCCTTTAAGATGGTGGGGGGCACTTCCCTCTCCCTGTTGCTCCTGCACCACCTACTTCTGGAGCAACACTCTCCAACCATCGGGGATTGTAGGCCCCACTTCTGAGCCAGAGAAGCATAAGGCTTCTTCGGCTCTTCTAGCTAGGAAGAGGTCCCTTCCCAGGTTTCTGCTAGTGGGAAAGATGATACCCAGCAGTGTCTTGAAGAGCCCAAAAGCAGCTGGTCGTAGGGCTTCACGCTCATCCTTAGTTTCAGAGACTGATTTAGTGAAGTCCTCCCAGCCATGGAAACCCAAGGAACAGTGCGAGAAAGTAAAAAAGAAGACCCCCAAGAACAAGGAACTTGGGGTGGCACCCTAAGCACCACTACCTAAAAGCTCTACATTTGAGGATGGGGTGGAGATTCTGGCGTCCGCTGAGGACCCTGATCTTGCCGGACCTACAGACACAATGGATAGAGACTGCTCAGGCAAAAAGTCGGTGGCAGCAGGTGACCATGAGGCGTAAACTGCCTCTTGAATGTTCCATGCCTTCCCAGTCTCACGATGATGTCATCCTCCAGTATAATTGTGGTTTTTTCCACCCCCTCACTGCTTTACACCTGCTTTCTGCATTGCCCTCCAGGAAACCTGGTTCCTGGCAATGTGGACCCCTACCCTCCACTGCTATAACGGATGCTACAGGAACCGTAGTGACTCTAATAGTGTCGGGTGGAGTTTGCGTAAATGTCCTAAACTCAGTCTGTAGTGGAACTGTGCCCCTTCAAACCACTCTTGAAGCTGTGGCTGTCAGGAGGAGGAGGATGCAGGAAGTAACTGTCTGCAAATGTGTATATTACTCCAGATGGTGCAGTATCCCTGAACGCATTGGCTGCACTGATTGATCAACTCCCTAAACCTTTCATACTTAAGGCAGATTTTAACGCTCATAACCCCTTGTGGGATGGCACCGTGCTTACTGGCAGAGGCAGAGATGTCGAAACTTTACTGTCTTAGTTCAACCTCTGCCTCTTAACTACTGGGGCCACCACTCATTTCATTGTGGCTTGAAGCAGTTACTGGGCCATTGATTCAGGAATTTGCAGCCCAGGACTTCGCCCATCTATCCACTTCTCCAGTGGACCTGTGTGGTAGTGACCACTTCCCCATCTTCCTGTCACTGGCTTGGCATCAGGCCCATGGACACTTGCCCAGATGGGCTTTAAACAAGGCAGACTGGAAAACTTTCGTATCTGATGTCGCCATTGAATCTACCCACACGGTAACATCGATGTGATGGTTGAGCAGGTGACTATCACAATTGTTTCTGTGGTAGAAAACGTGTTCCCTCACTCTTTAGGGTGCCCCTGGCGAAAGGGAGTCCCTTTTAGGTCACCGGAAGTCACTGAGGCAATTACAGAGCATTGGCAAGCTCTACAGCAACATAAGCGCCACCCTTTTCTAGACCATCTGATAGCCTTTAAGCAGCTCTGTGCCCGTGTACGCCAGCTTATAAAACAACGGAAACAGAAGTGTTGGGAGTGGTATGTGTTGACCATTGGGTGCCATACGTCACCTTCCCAAGTCTGGACGATCAGATGTCTTTTTGGGTACCAGACCCCCAACAGGTGTCCCTGGCATAACCCTCAATGGCGTTCTATGTACCGACGCAAACGCAGTTGCCGAGCTCTTTGCTGAGCACTATGCTAGAGCCTCTGTGTCAGAGAACTACCCCCAAGCCTTTAGCACCCTCAAATGGTGAAAGGCCTTCTATTCACTACGTGCCACAGTGAACCCTATAACGCCCCATTTACGGAGTGGGAGCTCATCAGTGCACTTGCACATTGCCCCGACACAGCTCCTGGGCCAGATCGGATCCTCAGTCAGATGATTAAACATCTCTTGTCTGACTACAAGTGTCATCTCCTCGTCATCTTCAACTGAATCTGGTGCGATGGTGTCTTTCCATCGCAGTGGCGGGAGAGCACCATCGTTCCAGTGCTCAAACTTTGTAAAAACCTGCTGGATATGGATAGCTATTGGCCCATCAGCCTCACCAATGTCATTTGTAAGCTCCTGGAATGTATGGTGTGTCGTCTGTTTAGTTGGGTCCTGGAGTCACGTGGCCTACTGGCTCCATGTCAGGATGGATTCAATCAGGGTCGCCCTACCACTGATAATCTTGTTTCCCTTGAGTCTGCCATCCGAACACCTTGTTCCAAATGCCAACACCTTGTTGCCGTCTTTTTTGATCCACGCAAAGAGTATGGCACTACCTGGCGACATCATATCCTTGCCACATTATACGAGAGGAGTCTCTGAGGCTTATCCAGAATATCCTGTCACTCCGTACTTTCTGTGTCTAAGTTGGTGCCTCCCATAGTCCAGTTCCCCCCAAATCCAGGAGAATGGGGTCCTGCTGGGCTCTGTATTGAGTCTCTCTCTATTTTTAGTAGCCATTAATGGTCTAGCAGCAGCTTTGTGGCTGTCCGTTTCACCTCTGTATGCAGACGCATTCTGCATTTTGTACTCCTCCACCAGTACTGATGTTGCTGAGCAGCACCTACAGGGAGCCATCCACAAGGTGCAGTCGTGGTCTCTCGCCCCCGGCTTCCAGTTTTTGGCCACTAAGACGTGTGTTATGCACTTCTGTCGACGTCATACCATTCATCCAGAACCAGAACTTTACTGTCATGATGATCCACTCACTGTAGTGGAGACATATCGATTCTTAGGACTGGTTTTTGATGTCCGATTGTCTTGGCTATCTCACTTTCATCAGCTTAAGTGGAAGTACTGGTAGCACCTTGGTGCACTCCACCGCCTGATCAACACCAACTAGGGTGCGGATCACACTACTCAGCTGCAGCTCTACAAAGCCCTTGTTCAATACCACCTTGACTATGGGAGTGTAGTTTATGGTTCAGCAGCGCTGTGTGTTGCGTGTACTCGACCCAGTGCACCATTGCAATGTTCGCCTAGCGACGGAAGCTTTTAGAATGAGTCCAGTGACGAGTGTCCTGCACAACTGCTCGCCAGTTACTTTGCACACTTTTTTAGTTCTTATGAGCATCCGAATTACCATCTTCTTTTTCCACCCATGGCAGTTAAGCTCCCGCATCGGCGGCCCAGGTCAGGGCTAACAATTGTGGTTCGCATGTGGTCCCTTTTGTCTGATCTGGAGTCCTTCTATTTACCACTTTCCATCCAGGTCCATCCGCATGTACCTCCACGGTGTACACCTAGGCCACAGATTCTTCTGGACCTTTCGCATGACCCTTAGGACTCAGTTACTCCTGCCACTGTCCGCTATCACTTCCTCTCAATTCTTGACTTATTTCAGGCCTCTGAAGTGGTTTACACTGACGGCTCGATGGCTGATGGTCATGTTGGCTTCACCTACGTCCACAGAGGCAATTTTGAACAGCATTCCTTGCCCTATGGCTGCAGTGTATTCACTGCAGAGCTGGTGGCTCTCTCTCGTGCACTTCGGTATATCCGTTCATGCTCCGGGAAATTGTTTCTTCTGTGTACCAACTCCTTGAGCAGCCTACAAGTTATTGACCAGAGCTACCCTTGCCATCCTTTAGTAGCATCCATCCAGGAGTCCATCTGTGCCCTGGACCCGCAGCAAGAGGGGGGGGAAGAAAACCAATGTGCACTCCGTGTGCATATCGGGGGGAGTCATTCCAGATGTGGAAAGGGTCCTTCCGGATGCCATGAAGGGTACAGGATGCACCCATCTGCAGGTGGTCGCTCATGTCGGCACCAATGATGTGTGTCGCTATGGATCGGAGGAAATCCTCTCTGGCTTCCGGCGGCTATCTGATTTGGTGAAGACTGCCAGTCTCGCTAGCGGGATGAAAGCAGAGCTCACCATCTGCAGCATCGTCGACAGGACTGACTGCGGACCTTTGGTACAGAGCCGAGTGGAGGGTCTGAATCAGAGGCTGAGACGGTTCTGCGATCGTGTGGGCTGCAGATTCCTCGACTTGCGCCATAGGGTGGTTGGGTTTCGGGTTCCGCTGGATAGGTCAGGAGTCCACTACATGCAACAAGCGGCTACACGGGTAGCAGGGGTTGTGTGGCGTGGGCTGGGCGGTTTTTTAGGTTAGATGGCCTTGGGTAGGTACAGAAAGGGCAACAGCCTCAACGGGTGCGGGGCAAAGTCAGGACATGCGGGGACCAAGCAGCAATTGATATTGTAATTGTAAACTGTCGAAGCTGCGTTGGTAAAATACCGGAACTTCAAGCGCTGATAGAAAGCACCGAAGCTGAAATCGTTATAGGTACAGAAAGCTGGCTGAAGCCAGAGATAAATTCTGCCGAACTTTTTACAAAGGCACAGATGGTGTTTAGAAAGGATAGATTGCATGCAACCGGTGGTGGAGTGTTCGTCGCTGTTAGTAGTAGTTTATCCTGTAGTGAAGTAGAAGTGGATAGTTCCTGTGAATTATTATGGGTGGAGGTTACACTCGACAACCGAGCTAGGTTAATAATTGGCTCCTTTTACCGACCTCCCGACTCAGCAGCATTAGTGGCAGAACAACTGAGAGAAAATTTGGAATACATTTCACATAAATTTTCTCAGCATGTTATAGTCTTAGGTGGAGATTTCAATTTACCAGATATAGACTGGGACACTCAGACGTTTAGGACGGGTGGTAGGGACAGAGCATCGAGTGACATTATACTGAGTGCACTATCCGAAAATTACCTCGAGCAATTAAACAGAGAACCGACTCGTGGAGATAACATCTTGGACCTACTGATAACAAACAGACCCGAACTTTTCGACTCTGTAAATGCAGAACAGGGAATCAGTGATCATAAGGCCGTTGCAGCATCCCGGAATATGGAAGTTAATAGGAATATTAAAAAAGGGAGGAAGGTTTATCTGTTTAGCAAGAGTAATAGAAGGCAGATTTCAGACTACCTAACAGATCATAACGAAAATTTCTGTTCCGACACTGACAATGTTGAGTGTCTATGGAAAAAGTTCAAGGCAATCGTAAAATGCGTTTTAGATAGGTACGTGCCGAGTAAAACTGTGAGGGACGGGAAAAACCCACCGTGGTACAACAACAAAGTTAGGAAACTACTGCGAAAGCAAAGAGAGCTCCACTCCAAGTTTAAACGCAGCCAAAACCTCTCAGACAAACAGAAGCTAAACGATGTCAAAGTTAGCGTAAGGAGGGCTATGCGTGAAGCGTTCAGTGAATTCGAAAGTAATATTCTATGTACCGACTTGACAGAAAATCCTGGGAAGTTATGGTCTTACGTTAAATCAGTAAGTGGCTCGAAACAGCATATCCAGACACTCCGGGATGATGATGGCATTGAAACAGAGGATGACAGGTGGAAAGCTGAATACTAAACACCTTTTTCCAAAGCTGTTTCACAGAGGAAGACCGCATTGCAGTTCCTTCTCTAAATCCTCGCACAAACGAAAAAATGGCTGAAATCGAAATAAGTGTCCAAGGAATAGAGAAGCAACTGGAATCACTCAACAGAGAAAAGTCCACTAGACCTGACGGGATACCAATTAGATTCTACACAGAGTACGCGAAAGAACTTGCCCCCCTTCTAACAGCCGTGTACCGCAAGTCTCTAGAGGAACGGAAGGTTCCAAATGATTGGAAAAGGGCACAGGTAGTCCCAGTCTTCAAGAAGGGTTGTCGAGCAGATGGGCAAAACTATAGACCTATATCTCTGACGTCGATCTGTTGTAGAATTTTAGAACATGTTTTTTGCTCGAGTATCATGTCGTTTTTGGAAACCCAGAATCTACTATGTAGGAATCAACATGGATTCCGGAAACAGCGATCATGTGAGACCCAACTCGCTTTATTTGTTCATGAGACCCAGAAAATATTAGACACAGGCTCCCAGGTAGATGCTATTTTTCTTGACTTCCGGAAGGTGTTCGATACAGTTCCGCACTGTCACCTGATAAACAAAGTAAGAGCCTACGGAATATCAGACCAGCTGTGTGGCTGGATTGAAGAGGTTTTAGCAAACAGAACACAGCATGTTGTTATCAATGGAGAGACGTCTACAGACGTTAAAGTAACCTCTGGCGTGCCACAGGGGAGTGTTATGGGACCATTGCTTTTCACAATATATATAAATGACCTAGTAGATAGTGTCGGAAGTTCCATGCGGCTTTTCGCGGATGATGCTGTAGTATACAGAGAAGTTGCAGCATTAGAAAATTGTAGCGAAATGCAGGAAGATCTGCAGCGGATAGGCACTTGGTGCAGGTAGTGGCAACTGACCCTTAACATAGACAATTGTAATGTATTGCGAATACATAGAAAGAAGGATCTTTTATTGTATGATTATATGATAGCGGAACAAACACTGGTAGCAGTTACTTCTGTAAAATATCTGGGAGTATGCGTGCTGAACGATTTGAAGTGGAATGATCATATAAAATTAATTGTTGGTCAGGCGGGTACCCGGTTGAGGTTCATTGGGAGAGTCCTTAGAAAATGTAGTCCATCAACAAAGGAGGTGGTTTACATAACACTCGTTCGACCTATACTTGAGTATTGCTCATCAGTGTGGGATCCGTACCAGATCGGGTTGACGGAGTACTGAAATTGCCTTTTTGCTTAATGGATACTCCCATCAACTTCCAGAGTTGCAATTTATTCGCTTTTACTCTGCAGCTTGTCGTTTTCCAGGAATTGCATTTTATTGATACTGGATCTCCAACCCTTTGTGGGTCCTGTGCTTTCTGTTGGTCCTTAGTGAGGGTTTTTGGTGGTGTTTATATGTACATTTATTTACACGGACAGTTAGTAAATGGATCCCTATTTGTACCTCATTGGAAGCAGTTGGTGTACAGGGTCCACTTGAACTCTGTGGCCACGGTTTGCAATCTCCCTCTCTCCTGCTGAGCCACCTACATAAACTGTCGTTAACTGCACTCGTTCAACAACTCTCTTCCTGCCCCCTCTCCCCCCCCCCCTCCATCCCTGTCCATTGTTCTCCTCCTCTTCAGGATTTTTAATGCTAATCACTCCAAGTGGGGCAGTGCATTTCACCTAGTAGGGGTTTCCCCATAGACCAGTTTATTGCGGATCACAACCTGTGCCTTAATGATAGTTCCCCTGCCCATTGTAGTGTCACTTATGGCACTTTTTCTGTCATTGATCTTTCACTCACTTCCCCTTCTCTTATCTCTTCATTACTCTGGTTGCCGCACAATGATATCTGCAATAGCAACCACATCTCGTAGATTCTCTCTTTCCCTTCCTGCTTCCTGATGGGCAGATTACCTTGTGGGACTTTCCATCACTCTGACTGGCCTGTATATATCTCCCAGGTCATATTTACCCCATCTTTGTCAGGTTGTGTTGATGAAGAAGTCTTCACAAGTGACCAACCTCTGGAAAGTGAAATGCCTTGGGGCATATGTCATGAAAACAGAGCTCCACCATCCCTTGAACTACAGCAAAGATGTCATCATTTAGAGGTCTGGATGACATTCCCGAGGAGAAATTGAAAGATGAGTGGGCTCAAGAAGAGATTTTTGATGTGCAGAATATATTGAAAAGAATGGTTGAGGATCATGTAAAAGCATACCCCCTCATCATTACCTTCTAAAACATGAAACCACCAATGCAAATCAAAGCAGCTTTCCTTCACCTAAATGTATGGCCCCATGTTCCTAACACAATGTGCGGTTTCACATGCCTGCACTTTGGGCATACCACCATAGGATGTAAGGGTGAAGCCACTTGTAGCAGATGTGTAGCAAAGTCCCCTTGACAGAGTTGCTTGCTTCTCTCCTCTGAAGTGTGTAAATTGCTCAGGGAATCACCCTGTCTGCAGTAGGGATTGCAGTGTCTTCCTTGAAGAAAGGAAGGTGCATGAAATTAAAATAATGAAATTCACCCTGTATAGTGAGACCAGGAATATCTAGAAGGCCATGCAGCCTCCCACATTCACTACAGCTTTAATTTCAGCTTTTAAAAAGCCTCTTTCGACACCCAACACTCCTACATAAACAGAGGTTGCTAATGTCAGCACTGCATTTGTCATGCTGCAGTTGTTTCCGAGCCCATAGCCCTCCCAAGAATATCGGATAAACCCACAGTTGCCATCATTGCAGATTTCCTGGTATCTCGAAAGGCAGAGTCTGGTCAAAAATCCAGCATTGTCTGCACTGATGCTGCATTACCTCCTACAAAGCCCTCACAGACCAAAATAGCAAATAGAAAGCCTCACCACAGGCGAAAACAGGTGATACATGACCAGACCATATCGATGTCATTCCATTTCATGGTTCTACTGCTTCTGCTTCAGAGCAGATGGAATGTGAAGTCTGCCAGAGGCAACCATCTTACCTCAAGGCTGAACTTCCACCTTTCGCGGGCTCAACTTCCTGGCGGAAAGGCAGGAGGAAACTGCAACCCTCGTGATAAATGGCCCCCATACTACAGTGGAACATAAATTGGTTCAGGACTCGTGTGGATGAACTGAAACTCATGGCACAGGCACACCCCCTGTCCCCGTTTTTACAAGAAGCATGTTTCAAAGCCACAGATACCCTTGTACTATAAGGCTATAACCTCCACCAAAAGGGTGACCTGACTGGGGGAAGATCCAAGGACTGGGTTGCTGTGTTTGTCAAGAAAACACACCACTCCTCTGCTCTCTCCTTGGTTAATGACCTACAAACAGTAGCCATTGCTGTTCATATGGTTCAGATCATCACTATCTGCTGCCTGTATTTAACACTGCAGGATGCGATAGACTCTAGAGGCTTTCGCAGATCTTATTGGACAACTCCCTTGCCAATTTTCCCTACTGGGTGATTTCAGTGCCCATAGTGTTGTATGAGGCTTGGGCTATATTGAGTCTAGGAGAACCCCAAAATTTCTCAGGAATTGTACATCTTCAACACAGGGAGGCGAACTCAATTTCTTGGCTGCTACTGGGTTATCCTCAGCCATTCACCTCTTTCTGCTCTCCAGACCTTGCAGACTTGGCACAGTGGGAAGCGGCTAATGACCTTCATTCTAGTGCCCACTTCCCACTGTGGATCCACCTACTGGGTGGAGGGTTGTTTTAACAGAAGCCACCAAAATGGTCAGCAGGGCTGTTCAGACAGCTGGCTGTGTGTGAACACCGTGACAGCATTTAGAATGGGTGGATCACATCACTAGTGGTCCATCATGCTGCTGGCTTAACCATCTGTAAGTCTTTAGGTCGTCTTATAAAGCAACCTCTACCTTGGTGCACTGATGAGTGTTGTTCAGAGATCCAGGACAGACGTGAAGCTTTTAGACAGTTTAAATTTCACCCAGCAGCGTACAACCGTACAGTTTTGAGAGTCACAATAGCCAAGGCTTGATACTTAATTACAGAGAGTAAGAAAAAGCCATGGCAAGCTATCCTAGACACCATAAACTGTACACTTGATGAGTGGCCTTCAAGCTGTCGCCTGGTGTTTTTCCTTCCATCCTTTGGTCTCTGCCATTTGATCTCACCAATCTTGGCTGACTGCTTGTTCGGTTGATTTCTTTCAGGTTCCTAGCCATGTTGGGACTCCCCCAGTCTCTATGACTCCTCTGGGTCAGATTTGCAGCTTCACATCAAATCCTTCGTTCAGTTGTGGGCTGACTGTTGGGAGGGCCAACCCCCTGTCTAATAAACTTTGTGCAATGAATGGGACTCCCACCATGTGGTGTACATCCTTCTTGCTCTTGCTGTGGGCTTATACCATCCTCTGCCATCTTCATATTGACCATACCAGGTAGATTAATGGTTTTCTCTTACTCTGTATTGAGCTGCCTCCTTTGTAGTTGTGGGGCACCTGTTCATGGTGGTACGTATTTTGCTGGAGTGGCCCAGCCTTTGGTCCTTAACACTAAATACACCCTCCCACTATCCTCACCACAGGTGCTAGCATGACTAACACCTTGTTTTGGTTTTCTTCAGGAAATCGGTTGTCTTTCTGGAATTGGAGTCCCTTGGTTAACATTGTCATTGGTTTGGGAGGCCTTTGGCTTTGCCTCCCTGTGCCGGCGAAGTTTCCTCTCCCCCTTTCCCATTTCTCCACATTTCGTGTGGTATTTTGCCCCCCCCCCCTTCTACCTTTGTGTTCATCCATTTTCCATTTAATAGACTGTGCTGCTGCTGTTCTTCCTCCCTTAGTTTCTGCCTTGTTTGAATGTGGGGCTGATGACTTCACTCTTTAGTCCACCAACCAACTAATCTCTGCCTCCAGAGTCAGTTATAACAATGTGACAATATGGATTGAGAAGCTATGATTTTTTTTAGATCCTGCAGTGTCTGTGAGTGAATATTTGTCAGCATTTAACAGTCCTAAAGTGCCCAGTTAAGTTCTACTCATCACAAATCACTGAAGCTGCCTTTCCAACAGTATAAAAAAAAGTTCTAGTACGCCTCTCAGAGGTTTTGGGAATAATGAAAGATGTAGTTTGGAAGGTCATTGTTGTAGCAGGTGAAATGGATGGTGTACTTTCCAGTAAACACAATTTGTGCTGAATAAAAACCCTGGATTCTCAAATCTTATTTTCTCTCGCTTATTAAAAAAAAAATTGTAGAAACCCCTCAAAATATTATTCCTATCACAATCCCTTTGTGTAAGTATGCACCATTGACTTGAATAGTTGAGTGCTCTTTCTCTATTTATAAAAAATGTTGTCAGGCAGCAGACCATTTGCAAAAGTAATTTATAATATTAGAAGCCAAGGTTGAAATACTTTTTTGTGACCAGTTTCAACAGTAAGTAGCTGTAACCTCAGATTCTGAGATCTGTACAGATAGAATAACATCAATGTAGTAATCTGCATGATCGTACAACAGTTATAGTCAAGGAACCGTATTATGTGAATAATAAACATTACATACCTCCTAGAAATACAGGATGTACATAAAGTCCGGGAACACTTTCAATTATTTATTGCACAAGAACCAAACATTGTACAAATATCGTGTGTGTCGTCGTAATTTTGAAGAGAAACACTGAAAGTTTTCTATGATAGACAAAAGGCTGCTTTGGTGGATTGTTTTCGGTTAAGCTGAGATGTTATAATTAAATCACTTCAACTCTTAGTCCTGTTTACAATGAATTATTAAATAATCAGTTGACTACTTCATATTGAAAGGCAACTTTAAATACGTGTCATAAATTTTAATGCCCAAGAAACATTTCATCGTCTTACCATCCACCATTGCTAGGTTTTTTGCATGTTGTGTTTAATGACCTGCTGTTTCCAAGAACTCATCTTTTATCTCCATGCTTAATGCCGCCCCCTCCACCCATTCTGCCCCCTATACCTTCCCTGCCCCCTTCACACCTTTGCAACTTCCCTCTTCAACTCCATCCCCATGCCGGTTGGCTTTTAGGTCACCTATCTTAAGATAGTACCATCCACTGTTTATATAATGTTCATATGAATCCACTGTTATCCAGTTGTTTTGCTAGGTACCTTTCTAAACGTGTATTCACTACTATGTTCATACATTCAATTTACTACTTGTCAGTTACATAATTTAAAATTTTGTTCTGGCTGTGAGTGTACTATTACATATATTTGTATGTATATGATGCTATGTTAATTTACACTTGGCGTGTTCCTTTCATTTGGAACCTTGTACCTTTCTGTGGTTTTAGATTCACTTGGTTCTTTTCATCTGTTTTCTGCTTTACCACCACCCCCTCTCCGCAACCTCTCATAACCCCCCTCCCTGGCCCCAAATCAGGTGAATTGGTGGCTGAGGCATGAGTGTTGTGGCCAAAAAATCTCTCACAAACGACGATGAATGAATGAGCAGGTGCATTCTCGTGACACAAAAGCGATGAATTGTTTTCCCACAATTCCAGACATTTTTTGTGTAGTGCTCTTCCAAACAGTGGGTAACGTCAAGGTAGTACGCTTTGTTGACTGCATGACCTTGAGGCAAAAATCCATGATGCACTACGCCATGGTAATTGAAAAACAAAAAAAGCAAAACTTCTACATTTTTATCGAACTTCGAATGCTTTTTTTCGGTTTTTGCTCTCCGGGATGCTTCCATTGGGATGATTAGGCTTTGGTTTCAACATCATAACTGTAAACCCACATTTTGTCACCAGTTATGACCCTTCTGAGAAAATCAGGATCATCATTGTCTTCATTCAAGAGCTCCTGAGCGATGCTCGTGTGATTTCTTCTTAGGGTGTGGAAAAATTTCCACTACCAGTCACAATAAAAGATTATATATTCGTCGCACAACTGGTTTTGGGCTTGTGCCCATCCTCAGTTCATACATTCATGTACAAGTTTATACTGCTGGAGATCACTGTATAAATACAAAAAAAATATTTACTGGTGACTGTATTTATAGTGATCTCCAGCAGTATAAACATGTAAATAAATGTATAAACGCATGAGAATGGGCACAAGCCAGAAACCGGTCATGTGACGAATAAATGTTTATTGTGACTGGTAGTGGAAATTTTTCTACTTCCTATAAAGGAACAGTCACGGAGTTCAACAGTATCCACTATGGATAAAATTCACTGACTGTTCTTCCGGTCAAAATTGAAAATTTTTGGAACAAACTTCGCTGACACACGTCTCATGCCCAAAACATCAGAAAATCAGCAACTTCTCTTACAGTAATTCAACAATTTTCTTCAGAGTTGACATCATTTGTTGTTGATATGTTGGGGCTTCCAGAGTAAGGTTCGTCATTGGCATCTTCTCAGCCGTCCTGGAATAGCTTGTACAATTGTAAACTTTTTTGTAGAGCAGACTCGCAGTTTGCCACTGTCAACATTTCAAATGTTTTAGAGCACTTGATTCCATTTTCCACACACAGTTTGATGCAAATTCTTTGCTCCATTTTTATAATATTCGAGAATCGTCAAGCACACTAACATACGTCTGACCTTTCTATCTGTTGAAAACAAAGTATGCAAGCTGTACACTTGAAACTGTGAACATATATTTGGAACATGTGTGCCAGCATAAAAAAAAAAAAAAAAAAAAAAAAAAAAAAAAAATCGATAATCTAATGTATGTTGCCCGCAGTATTTGAAAAGTCACCTTACTTTTTGAGTAGCCCACATACATGTACCACCTGTAAATAGTGATGAATATGTACTATAAACTATTTGATCCTATTTCTTGTTGTGTACTTGTTTTGTGCTTTGAACTCAACCAAGCTTCAAACAATTTGACACGTGCTCTGATGCACATTGGCTCAGACTTCCTGAGCTGTCATCGATGCATCATCTTTAATGATGTGGCTGCGTTTCCTTCTCTACTACTTATTGGTGCTATAGAAATTTGATTTAAAAAGTTTTGTATGTTTGACAAACCATAGCGAAGTTATATTATTATAACTTGATCGTGTTTTCAGTGTGTCAGTCTCATTTGAAGTAACACTTCTAGAGTAGTATTATGTATTACTACTTGAGATTACCCCAAAAACATGCATAAATTATATTGGGAAAAAGAATTAATAACTGATTGTTCATCCCGTTCCACTGTGTCTTAAATGCTTGAATAGGAGACCCTTGTACTTCAGAAATTTGCCACAGAAATGACATGATTGTGAATTAACATAGGTATTTGACTGGCTACCAGTGAATTTATATTTACTAGCAGAAAAGATTTTACATATCTTCTTTTCATACTTAAAGGTATTTCACCATTTTCAGTTGTATAGTTATGTACCTTTCTTAATTTGATTTTATATAAAATCTGGTCTCAAGTTATGAGGTACCTCCATTCTGCCTAACTTAGTACCCACAAACTTCATTCAAGAGATAACCACCATTCACTTTTCCCCCTACGGTCCTAAGGGCACCTTACATGGTGCATCGTGTACATAGTGCATTGAGATCTTGAGCCCACTTTCTCGTCGTCGCATTCAGCCTCGCCCATTCGCCACCTCTTGGTCGAGGACACCTTCTTGGGTGCGTTTTCCACCATGCACTATGCAGTGTCATTTTCTGTGCCGACGATGACCATGGACTTCCTTGTACCTGATATCCAGCATGGTGGCCAGTCTGTTGTGGTGGGGCCGCTATGTACCCTGTTGGTTGTAGCCCCCGAAAACACAGGGATCACTCTGCTGATGCCTGTGCTTTTGGCTCCCTGCGTGTGCCAAGGAGTAGGTGCCCGTCACCCTGAGGCATCAGGACTCCCGGCAATGGCCATCCTGCCAGATGGCGTTTGCTGTGGTTGGGTGGCACCCGTGGGGAGGGCCCCTGGTCAGAGTGAGTGGCATCAGGGTGGATGACACGCCATGAAGCGTAGTACTTCATCTCTTGCTGGTGGTCCGCTGCCAGCAGTCTCTAAGCGTGCAAAGTCCAACTACAATGCTAAGAAATATGACCCCAAGTCGTTACCTTCCCTGGCCACACCATGGGGAAAACGCCAGGGTAAGGATAGCAGTGAAGCTTATTCGCCCCAGTACCTCATATGTAAGAGAATTGATGGGAAATCTTTCATGTCCGTGAAGCCTATGTTTTTTGTGGAGCATTTATAGGACATTTTGGGGAGGTGGTGGGCTTGTCCAAAATACGCTCTGGGTCAATCTTGATAAAAACAGCATCCTCTGCCCAGTCACAGACATTACTCACTTGTGAAAAGTTGGGGGATGCTTCTGTTAACATAAAGCCCAATAAGAACATAAATATGGTCCAGGGTATTATATTCCACAGGGACCTTCTTTTGCAGTCTGACGAATAGCTGTCCGCAAATTTAGAGCGGCGACTTGTACATTTCATCCGGCGTGTCCACAGAGGTTTGAGGAAATAAGCAGGTTGCCACCAGTGCCTTTATCTTGGCCTTCGAGGCTGGCACATTGCCCGAGAAGGTCAAGGTGATGGTCTACCGCTGTGATGTCAAGCCGCATCTCTCTCTCTCGATGCGGTGCTTTAAGTGCAGGAAGTTCAGCCCTATGTCTTCCCACTGGACTTCCAGCATCACATGTCGAGATTGTGGATGTCCATCAAATCCCAATACTCCATGTGCCCCGCCTCCCATATGTGTCAGCTGTGGAGAGCATCATACACGTTGCTCGCCAGACTGCAGGATTTTACAGAAAGAGAGGGAAATAATGGAATATTAGATGCTGGACCGACAGACCTATACTGAGGCTAAGAGGAAATTTGAGCGCCTACATCCTGTGACTGTGACCTTCTCTTTCACTGCTGCTAAGGGAACAGTTGTCGTCGTATCAGTTCCTCACATTACTGTCGCCTCTCAGAACGAGAAGAAGACTACAGCTGCCCCCTTGGTGGTGGCGGCGGCGGCGGCGGTGGGAGGGGGGGGGGGGGGCGGCACTTCTCTCCCTGTTGCCCGCACCACCTACTTCGGGAGCAACACCCCCCCTCCCAACCATTGGGGATATCAGTCCCCATTTCTGAGCCCCACTTCGGCTCCTCTCGCTAGGAACTGGTCCCTTGGGTCACTCCCTTCCCATGTTTCTGCTAGTGGGAAAGGTGACACCCGTCAGTGGCTGAAGAGCCCAAAAGCAGTTGATTGTGGGGCTTCACGCTCATCCTCAGTCCCGGAGACAGAATCAGTGAAGTCCTGCCAGCCAGGGAAACCCAAGGAGCAGCGAGATAAATCCAAAAAGAAGGTCCCCAAGACCAAGGCACCCACACCACCGTTACCTACAAGCTCTGAATCTGTGGATGAGGTGGAAATTCTGGCGGACCCTCAGGCACAATGGATGTAGACTGCTCAGGCAAAGAGTTAGTGGCAGCAGGTGACCCTGACGCGTAAACTGCCTCATTGAATGTTCCATGCCTTCCCAGTCTCACGATGACATCATCCTACAGTGGAATTTTGGTGGTTTTTCCACCGCCTGGCTGAGCTACGTCAACCGTTAAGGTTTACTCCTGCTTTCTGCAGTGCCCTCCAGGAAACCTGGTTCCCGGCAAGGCGGACCCCTGCCATCCACGGTTATAAGGGATACTACAGCAACTGTAGTGAATATAATAGTGTGTAAGGTGGAGTTTGTGTTTTCTCCTAAACTCAGTCTGTAGTGAAATTGTACCCCTTCAAACCCCACTTGAAGTTGTGGCTGTGTCAGAATAAGGAAGTAACTATCTGCAATGTATATCTTCCTCCAGATGGTGCAGTATCACTGAATGTATTAACTGCACTGATTGACCAACTCCCTAAACCTTTCCTTCTTTTGGGAGATTTTAATGCCCGTAACCCCTTGTGGAGTGGCACAATGCTTACTGGCCCAGGCAGAGACGTCCAAACTTAGTCTCAGTTCGACCTCTGCCTCTTAAATACTGGGGCTGCCACACATTTCAGAGTGGCTCATGGTAGCTACTCTACCATTGATTTATTAATTTGCAGCCCATGACTTCTCCCATCTATCCACTGTAGAGCACGTGACGACCTGTGTGATCACATGACAACCTGTGTAGTAGTGACCACTTCCCCCATCTTCCTGTCACTGCCCCAGCGTCAGGCGCACGAACACCTGCCCAGATGGGCTTTGAACAAGGCAGACTGGGAAATTTCACCTCTGCTGTCTTCGCTGAATCTCCCCCACACGGTAACACCAATGTGATAGGCTATCCGAGGCTCGCTCCTGATTTTTATCCACAATTTCTTGTCACTTCATAGTTTTCGTGTCTAAGTTGGTACCTCCCATTGTCGTCGTCGTCCCCCAACCCCCCCCCCCCCCCCACCCCCCCATCCAGGAGAATGGGGTCCCGCTGGTCTCCATATTGAGTGTATCTCTATTTTTAGTAGCCATAAATTGTCTAGCAGCAGCTGTAGGGCCATCCGTCTCACCTTCTATATATGCAGGCGACTTCCGCATTTCGTATTGCTCAATCAGTACTGGTGTTGCTGAGCGGCGCCTACAGGGAGCCATCCACAAGGCACAGTCATGGGCTCTAGCCCACGGTTTCCAGTTTTTGGCTGCAAAGTCATGTGTTATGCGCTTCTGTTGGCATCATACCACTCATCCAGAACCAGAACTTTACCTTAATGACAATCCACTCACTATAGTGGAGACTTTTCGATTTTTAGGACTGGTTTTTGATGCCCGATTGACTTGGCTACCTCACCTTAGTCAGCTTAAGCTGAAGTGCTGACAGCATCTCAGTGCGCTCTGCTGCCTGAGCAACACCAACTGGGGTGCAGATCACTCTATGCTGCTGCAGCTCTACAGAGCCTTTGTTCAATCCTGCCTTGGCTACGGGAGTCTGGTTTATTGTTCGGCAGCACCCTCAGTGTTGCGTTTACTCGACCCATTACACTACTGTGGCGTTCGCCTAATGACAGGAAGTTGTAGGACAAGTTTGGTGACCAGCGTCCTTGTTGAGGCCAGAGGCCCTCCATTGCAGTTTAGGCATACACAACTGCTGGTCAGTTACTTCACAGTCGTTAATAGTCCTCCTGCGCATCCAGATCACCGTCTCCTTTTCCCACCCATGGCAGTTCATCTCCCGCATCAGCGGCCCAGGTCAGGCGTTCCAATTGCAGTTCGTGTCTGATTCCTTCTTTCCGAACTGGAGTCCTTGCCATTACCACCTATACTCGAGGTCCATTCGCGTACACATCCATGTTATACATCTAGGCAGCGGCTTTTTCCTAGACCTTTCACATGGCCCTAAGGACTCAGTTAACCCCGCGACTCTCTACTGCCACTTCCTCTCGATTCTTGACATGTACCATGGCCACGAAGTGGTTTACACCGATGGCTTGATGGCTGATCCTCACGTCGGCTTCACATATGTCCATGGAGGACATATTGAACAGCATTCCTTGCCCGATGGCTGCAGTGTTTTCAGTGCCGAGGTGGTGGCTATGTCTCGTCCTCTGGGGAGTCATTTCTTCTATGTACTGACTCCTTGAGCAGCCTACAAGCTGTCGACTAGTGCTACCGTCGTCATGCTTTGGTAGCGACCATCCAGGAGTCCATCTATGCCGAGGAACGGTCCAGTAGTTCAGTGGCGTTTGTCTGGACCCTAGGTCACGTCGGAATCCCAGGCAACTAACTTGCCGACAGGCTACACGGGAACTGCTTATGGAGATCAGCTTCTCTGCAACTGACCTGTGTTCAGTAGTACGCCGCAAGGTTTTGCGGCTTTGGGAGATGAAATGGCATAACCTCAGTACATACAACGAACTGTGTGCCTTTAAGGAGACTATGAATGTGGAGACAGTCCGCCATGCAGGCTTCTCGCAGGGACTCTGTGATTCTCTGCCGGCTGTGCTTTGGCCACACTTAAGTGACACACGGCTACCTCCTGCGTCGTGATGACCCACCTTAGTGTTGGTGAGGCGCCTTGCTGACAGTGGCCCATATCTTGTTGAGCTGTCCTTTGGCTGCCCTGTTACTAGACTCGTTGCCATTAATTTTAGCTGACAACACCTCATCGAATAATTTAGTTTTATACGTGATGTTGTGTTTTACCAATCTATATAAGTTTTAGCGCATGTCCTTTGTCTCTTTGTGTTCTGCACTCCACTGCTTTTAGGGTGGATGTTTTAATGTGTTGCAGAGTGGCTGGGTTTTCCTTTTTATTCTCGTGGTCGGCCAGTCACGGTCATCTGCTCTCTTGTTTTTACCCCATCTACCTGTTTCTTGCTTCTCTCTGTGGTTTCTTTTCCTGTTTTGTCCATAGTAGTGTTGGTTGTCCTTCTGTCATTTTGCTGGTTCTTCCTTTCTCCTGTTATTGTGCTTCACGTCTCCTATCTTTTCTTCTTTCCTTTGTGTCATCATTTTACAGGGAACAAGGGACCGATGACCTCGCAGTTTGGTCCCTTCCAACCCCCCCCCCCCCCCTCCCTCCCCTCTCTCCCTTTTAAACCAACAAACCAACCCTCACTCTTCTCACACACCATGCTGAACCAATGAATCGAGGTCTTCAGAAGAATGCAGTATTTCTTAACATCCAATATATATGACTTACCAGGGTACTGCCCAGTCTAAGTGTTGAAACCTGGCCATGATTTTTTATTTTATTTTTTTTATTTCACAGGAAGGATACACTGAAAGAAACATATCGAAAATTTTGCTACTATGACACATTGGAAGTGTGTGTGTGTGTGTGTGTGTGTGTGTGGTTTTTTTTAAATGATGAAATTTGTTACATTTCTAGCCAGCCGGGTGGCTGAAGAAATGTGCAGTTACAGCAAGCAGCACGTAAGCAACGCTTTGGACCATATCCGTTTTTTAATGGCACATCAGTAATTAGATAGCACAGCACAGTGCGTTTGTAATTTGTGAAGCAAATTTCAGTGTCTGTCGATAGTTTCTGAGACAGTTGTTCTGTTACTACTCACTTGAATTTGCAACTTATTTAATATCCATAATATTCAGCAGTTGCCTTTGCAGTCTACTTCTTTCATTTCTTGGTATATACTTGGCATCAGTCTTATGAAGGTTCTCGAGTTTTACAGTTATGTGGAATCCAATTGATGTTTTCAACCTTGCAAAGATGAAATATGAAGAGCATGGTATGCAATCGAAATGCACCTTTTTGCCTGATGACAAACATACTTGTTATTTATTAGTTAATTTCTTGGAGATATTCAAATGACATTTTGTTAGAAAATGTAGAAACGTTGAAAGAAATGGGAAATTACTTGGACATTTCTGTGAACTGTGGTTTGAACGATATTGTTGTGATTATTAAAGTCCAGGACAAAAATAGAGTACTTCACAAGCCTAAAGAAAAATGTGCAGTTATAGCTTTCAGTGAGAAAGGCTATACATTTTTTTGGTGAAACATAGGAGGAAGAAAACACTAATATATAAGCAGTGTGCACAGCTGGTTTTGTTTTGTATTATCTGAACATGGATTGTGTACATGGAATAAAGGTTTGTACATAGTATAAAATTTGCTCCAAAACTAAACTCGCTAAAGTGTAAAAGAAAAACTATGCAAGATATAGAACTGCATGTAAAGTGCACTCACCATGACTGAGGGAGATGAGTTAGACTATGTGCTCTGAATTGCAAGTGAGACGAAAATTTCTGATTTCCAGGCTGCTTCGATTTGGTTAAACAGATTCAGGAAATTATACAGAAAAGAAAGTTGCAGAATTACGAAGTTTACCTCAAGTAAACATGTAGAGATTATTTCATTAATAGGTAATACTAGAGAGATATTCGTTGTTGATGTGAAGGCGAAACTTCATGTTATCCCCCAAAAATGTGTGTAAAGCCAGTCAGGTTTTATGAAAACCGCACTTCATCATTTCAAACAAGAAGACAGTCAGTTATGCAGTTGATGTATGCTGTGACATGTTCACTCAACAATGCCAGGGATAAGTATCCGTGGATTATTGTTTCCACATCTTTCTCTCTCTCTCTCTTGAGGAACAGTGTTTATTGTGCTGTGACATGTTCACTCAACAATGCCAGGGATAAGTATCTGTGGATTACTGTTTCCACATCTTTCTCTCTCTTGAGGAACAGTGTTTATTCATTGTTGTTACATATAGGCACTATAAATATCTGAAGATCGTCGGTTGTCATTACAAAACTTAGAGTTCACTTCATTGTGTTGTTGGTTGTGCTTTGATGGTTTTGATGTATTCTCTAGGATTATTGTACTTCTGAGATATTTTAAATAATAGTTTTGTTTAAAATGGCATTTGACATTTTATTAACATGCTAACAGATGTACATGGTTAGTAAAGTTTTCAGGAAGTGTTACCATTGTAGCCAATTTTTCTGACAACACTATATTATAGAAGTGCGAAAGAAGGCACAGTGGCAAATGAAGGACGATGAATTCAAAAATTTACTGGCTATAAAAATTGGAGAACCTGTAGAACCATAAAGAGAACTGTTTAACTGTGTGATGCAGTTCTTGACATTGTAAATGGTGAGCTTATAAAGCCAGATTCAAGTGTGAAAAATTAAGGAAACACTCTTGCTAAATGCACAAAGGTTAATGCAAATGCAAGGAAATGGCTTAATCTATCACTTGACACAAGGCCTTTACTTAGTGTTGACTGTTAGAGGGCCAGAGAAATTTCAGATAAGATGATCACTCAGCTGAAGAAATGGATCTGTTTAACCACAAATTTCTTAACAGTGTTTGGGAAGCATGAAGCCATCAAACCAAATTTGGTGAAGTACAGACTTAACTTAGACAAACAGATTGATGACAGTGACCTTTGATCATGGGTTTTGCAAATTTTGCCCCAAAAGTTTGATTACATTTATATTACATGGCCTGATTGAATGAAGATTAACACCCAGTGACAAGGGTGCAAATAAACTTCACAAGCTAGAATACGTTTCTCATGTTCACTTTATAGGAAGTACCAAAAATTAGTTTTATGCAGTGACTTAAATATTAATTTTGTATGTGATTGTGCAAGAGAAAAGATGTTGGAAGATCTCCTAAATTCATATGAACAGATGCAGACTGCTGGGTGTAGGGGAACAGTAGCGTAGCCATAGACAATATTTTTATTCATACTTCATTACTAGATGGGCATTCTGTTAGTAAAAAGAATGAATGGCCTTTCAGAACACAATGCACAAATTTTAACATTAAAAGATTCTTGTACTGAAACATACTATGTACATAATTATAAACTATGTAGATAAGCTAATCTGACGGCAATAGAGTTTCTTAAATCTCATTAAGGAGCACAAGTGGCAGGGTGTTTATAGCACTGATAACATAAATGAAACATGTATTGCTTTACTTAATGCGTTTCTCATGCTCTTTGAAAGTTGCTTTCCATTAGAACATTTTAAACAGGGTACTAGAAGTAAAAGGCAGCCTGGTTGGATGACTAGTGGGATAAGGATATCATGTAGAACAAAGTGGGAATAATACCAAAATGTTAGTCACAATCGAGCTACAGTAGTCCATTACAAACAATATTGTAAGGTGCTTAAAAATTATTAGGAAGGCAAAGAGTATGTGGTACGCAAATAGATAGCTAATTCACAGGGTAAAATTAAAATTTGTCAGTCATGAAGGAAGTGCCTGGTCAGCAGCACAAGGTTGACAATATAGTCAGTTAAAAGTAAAAATATATCTAGCCATCAAACCAAATTTGGTGAAGTACAAACTCAGCTTAGACAAACAGATTGATGACAGTGACCTTTGCACATGGGTTTTTCAAACTTTGCCCCAGAAGTTTGATTACATTTATATGAGACAGATGTATGTACAATGTTTGACAATCATTTTCTTAGCACTGCTGGTGAATTAAATTAAAACTTAGCTTCTTCCGGGAAAATGCCTTTCTGAGATTATTGTCTGAAATATTCCTCTGTGATACTGACAAGGGTGAGAGTGAGTCAGTAATTAAACCACTGAAGACTAAGGACTCATGGATATGATGGAGTGCCTAGCAGAATACTAAAGTACTGTGCTGCACATGTTAGCCTTGTACTTCGTTGTATTTGTAATTTTACCTTTAAGAATAATCAGTTTCCTGAATAACATACTCAGTAGTAAAGCTGCTTTATAAAAACGGTGAAAGGGATAATGTAGACAATTTTAGACATCCTTGTATGCCATCAGTGTTTGCTAAAGTTATTGAAAAGGGTGTGTATGTAAGGATAATTGATCATTTTATTTCACATAATTTGCTTTCAAATGTACAGTTTGGTTTTAGAAGTGGTTTAACAACTGAAAATGCTATATTCTGTTTTTTCTGTGTGGGATACTGGATGGATGAAAAAGGTTTTGAATGCTAAGCATCTTTTTTGATTTAAATAAGGCATTTGATTGTGTTGATCACAAAATATTTCTCCAGAAGTTGGACCATTATGGAATACGTGTAGTACTTCACAGTTGGTTTATCTCTTACTTTAACAGATGGCAAAAGGTCGTTATCCACAGTGTTAAAAAATGGCTATGCTGTGGGCCCTGATTGGGGCATGATCAGATTGGGGTGTCCCAGGGATCAATGCTGGGGCTTCTTCTATTCCTTGTGTTACAGGTGGATCTGAAATATTTCTTTTTGCTAATGACACTAGCTTGTTAGTAAAGATGTTGTGTGCAATATTGACACTGTTTCAAATAGTGCAGTTCATGACACAAGTTCAAAGTTTGTAGAAAATAAACTAATTCTAAATTATAGTAAGACTCAATTTTACAGTTTCTGACACACAATTCAACAAAACTCGACATTTTAATTTCACAGAATGGGCATATGATTAGTGAAACTGAATAGTTCATATTTCTAGATGTTCAGATAGTAAACTGTTGTGGAAAGCCCACATTCAGTATCTTTGTTCAAAGACTTAATGATGCAATTTTTACTATTCGAACAGTATCAGAAGTAAGTGACAGGTAAACACAAAAAGTAGTCTACTTTGCTTATTTTCATTTGCTTATAACATATGGTATTACAATTCACAGTAACTCTTCCCATAGTGAAAGGATATTTTTGGCTCAGAAATGAACAGTTCATGAACCTCTTGTCGACCTCTGTTCATTAGTCTGGGTATTCTGACATTGGCCTCTCAATATGTATATTGTTTCTTTACTGTCATTTCTTGTTAACAATATCAGCTTATTCCCAAGAATTAGCAACTTTCACTCAGTTAATACCAGCCAGAAATCCAGTGTGCATTTGGAGGAACTTTTCTGTTCAATGAACAATATAGTAAAAACCAATAAGGTGAGAACAAATTAATGCAATTAATTCTACATCTACAGTTATACTCGTCAAAACACTATGACGTGCATGGCAGAGGGTACGTCCCATTGTACAAGTTGTTAGGGTTTCTTCTTGTTCCATTCACGTATGGAGTGCAGGAAGGAAGATAGTTTGAATGCCCCTGTGCATGTAGTAATTATTCTGATCGTGTCCTTTCAATCCCTGTGTGAACAATACCAGGCTGTAGTATTTCCCTAGTGTTCATTTAAAGCTGGTTCTTGAAACTTCGTTGGCTCATTTTTTTAAAAAGTGGTCATAGATATTCTAGAGACCCTCGTATTTCCACCATCTCAAACATGCATTATTTTAGAGATGAGTGTAGTAAAGTAGAACTGTGTCTACTGCACCACAATTATGTGTGTGCAGGACGGACGTGTATCTGAAGGATGGCCGGCGCGGGCAGGTAGCCCGCCTAAGAAGTTACACGTCCAGCTCAAGGAATAAACGCGCAATACTCCGTGTGAGACAAACATTGTTGTGTTAACATTTGAACGTTGTTGAAAGAAGAGAAGAGACAATTACTTGTTCATTCTTTCACTTACTTTCGTAAAGTCCAGACAGTTGTTTTGTTAAACTCCGAGATATTTGTAAGACTGTATTTATGGGAAAATGAATGTGACAGTTTCTGACAGACCGGAAGGTGTCGAGCTTACGAGAAGTGTTTTAATTGTATAAAAACTTATGTACGATGAAAGTACAGTGGTATTGAGTTCAAAGTATTCTCAAGTGTACGGAGTTATTTTAAAAGTATAAAAAAATTACTCCAAAGTAGCATCTTATCTTCGGAGATGATGTTGTGCAAGATATCTCAGCCGGCTATCCTGAAAATAAGATTGGCGAAGCAACTCCAAGTAAGTTTGATAGCCAAGGGGGAGTGAGAGTCTTACACACCAGTTCATCAGAATAGTTGTTAGACTGACACCAATTTTGTCCACTTAAGTACATGACGTAGCATAATGAACCACAATATGTTCTTCCTTCTCTCATGTACACGTACTAGTGTAATACCGTCATCATAACCATAAATACTCTTAGCTCTTACATATGTAAATGTATCCCTGTACATACCATTATGTGATGTGGAACCATCACCTCACATAACCAGGTGTCCACACCCATCACTGTGTGCACACTTCTCTCCCTCTAACATATGACGGTTCCCACATTATCTTAAACTGTACTCTTTCTGTTTGTGTCGTTTCATTGTGTGTATGCATATGGGTAGTTGTGTAGCCTGATGCTTTGGCCAGCTTATGGAAAATAAGTTGAAGGTTATAGAAAACCACGGAAATTGAGGACTACAGTGATAGAAGTGTATGCAGAGGGAAAGATAGATGGGTACTCAAAAGAAAGTAAGAAAGGAAAAAGTAGAAATGGTTGCTAAGATCGAAGAAGAGAAAGGAGATAGCCCCAAAGACAGGAAACCCTTCCCACCCCCCTTTCCCAGGATTCCCACTTCACCTGTACTTACGTGAGAAGCCGGAGGAGGTATGATGATAAACGTCTCCTGCGGAACAGACATTCTCACCTTCGCCTTTGAAGTCCCCGAAGGAAGATCTTAGCAACTCCTATGGAACGGCAAATGGTGAAGAATCAGTCACACTTGTGTGTGTGTGTGTGTGTGTGTGTGTGTGTGTGTGTGTGTGTACCTACACTATCCACCCCTTTGAAAATCGATAAAAACCCTCTCTATTCATATGATATCTCACCAAAGGGTACAAAATAGTCTGTAACACTAGAAAATAATAATAATATTCATTTTATGTCATTGAGATAGCACTCTGCTTACCACCAGATTATTGTTCTGTTTGATCCATATTATGTCTAGAGATCAGTGGTTATTCATGATTCCCTAAATTAGTCACAATCATGTAATCATGTTCGATCACTGAAATACTAATATGATAGGATAGTTGAAGATTTGAAGGGAATTTGGTGTAGGAAAACTAATGTGGAAGTAACACCGAACCCAACTCATGAACTGACGGTCGTCACTCTGCCCGTTAACACAGAATGTTAACGTCCGTGGGGTATATACCATTTTATATCCTTAACATTATATTTCCCCCCCCCCCCCGCCCCTTTTTTTTCTGCAGTTGTAGGGTCCACTAAAAGTGTTTTTGGGTGGATCACCGATTGTACTCGGTAAGGCCCCACGTACTTTTGAAAGAATTTATGCTTTTATTTCTTCAGGGCAGAGCTCTGAAGATGTTGTCTTACTAAAACTAAGTCAGCGACCTTTTATTAAGGTTCTATAGCCTTCTCGTTGTGCTTGCTTACTCGTTGTTGTGCTCTCTTAACTAAGTTCTTAGCAATTATCATTTGATTCAGTTGGTAATCGGTAGTAGGTCGTTCTGGCCAAGCAAAGCATTTAATAAGTGAGTCACCTACAAAGGGTTTACCTAACACTTCCAAGGGTGTTAGTCCAGTTGATAATTGTGGTAACTCATTTAAAATAAGCTCGAAATCTTCAATTTTTTGTCGCCCATGATGTATGGTTTTCATGGCAGTAAGTGCGGCATAATTTCCCAATCTTAATAACTCTTTCACATGGGTTAGAAGATGGATTATAATTGGATATTAATACTAGACGAATCCCTCCCCATGCTAAAAATTCTTTAAACTCATTACTAGTAAACTGTGGTCCATTTTCAGAAAGAAATCGTCTTGGTTTGCCTACTTCAAGAAAGTATTACTGTTGGTGTGTTTGCTTTTTTAATGGGGTAGAATTTAACATACTACTTCGACCAACACACTATGGCTACAAAAATGTAGGCCACTCCTCCTCTTCCCTTTGGAATTGGTCCAAAGAAATCTGCAGCTATCAGATTGTGTAACGCTTTGGGAATAATTGGATACATTTTATATTTAACATGAGAGTTATCCTCTTTTACTTTCTGACAAATCTCACAAGTCTTACTGACTGATGCTACTTTATGACCTAGCTTTTTAAAGTAATAGAACTTATTAATATGTGTAATGCATTTGTTTATACCGAAATACCCGTACCCCACATTAACGTACCACACTAACTTGTCTTCTACTAAATTCAGTATACATAAATGTCAATGATGTGTTGTTTTACTGTCTCTCCAGAACAGATTATGCCCTACAATCTACAACCTTCCGTCTTGACTAGTCGGTAGCGATTTCCTAACACGCATAGCAAAGATGTCCGTAAAATAAGGGCCATGCTGGATGTTCTGTTGTTTTCTGAGCCATCTCTTGCACTTTGTTGCATGGGTATTCTAATGTCAGAAAATTAATCGCAAAGATTACGCCAGGTCCTTCCGAATGCTTTGTGCCTACTGCCTACTGGTAGCCGAGACAAAGCGTTTGGTACAATGTTCTCCAAACCCTTAACATACTGGATCTTAATGTCATACCATTGAAGAAACAACATCCACCGCATCAATCTACTATGTAGTAATCGACTAGTCATTAGAAATGACAGAGCTTGGTGATCTGTATAGACATGCATTTCAGACCCCCATATCAGTGTTCGGAATTTTTGTATACCCCATACTGTGGCCAATAATTCCTTTTTGGTTGACGTAGAATTTAATTCATGTTTGTCGAGACTGGCTAGTGAAAGATATTGACCTATGGCCTATACTGCCGAACCCCCATTCACCTTGGAAAAGCTCTGCGGCTATACCGTAGTCTTATGCATCGGTTGAAATCTTAAATGGTTCTCCCATCACCGGGTGGTGTAGTAACGGTGATTCTGATAGAGCCCGCTTTACATTTTCAAAAGCATCATATGCCTCTTGGTCCCAATGAGATGGTTTTCCCTTTCGTAATAAACGCAAAAGTCAAGGGTCGTTCAGCTCTTGATTTTGTACATATCCCTGCCATTCCAAGAAGTCCCTTCAATTGTCTTACGTTTCTAGGTGGTGGACACTCCTTAATAGCCTTTATACGTTCTGGGTAGGGCTTAATTCTTTGTACACCTACGATATGTCCCAAGAATTTTAGTTCTTGCCTGGCAAAGTGTGACTTAGACAGTTTTACTGTAATACCTTTTTCTTTAAATTTTTTCAGGGTTTTCCTCAAGATTAGGCAATGCTCTTTCCAGGTGGGTGATATTATCAACATATCATCTACATATATAATTAAATCTTTTAGTAACTGTCTCCCTGTCACTTCGTCCAGTGCTCTTATAAACACTGATACCGAGATATTTAGCCCAAATGGTAACACATCAAAATGATAGGATTTTTCCATCAAAAGGAACACTGTATATTTCCTTGAATCTGGATGTAACCGGATCTGCCAGTGTCCAGCTGTCACCCATTGGTATTTTTTGTAATCTCTCAAAGGCCTTTGATTGTGTAAATCATGGAATTCTTTTAGATAAGCTAAATCGTTATGGTTTGAGGGGGGCAGTGCACAAATGGTTTAATTCCTTCTTAACTGGAAGACTGCAGAAAGTTGAAATAAGTGGTTCATGTAATGTTAAAACAACAGCTGATTCCTCAAACTGGGGGGCTATCAAGTAAGGGGTCCCACAGCGTTCGGTCTTAGGTCCTTTACTGTTCTTGATATACATTAATGACTTACCATTCCACATTGATGAAGATGCAAAGTTAGTTCTTTTTGCTGATGATAAAAGTATAGTAATAACATCCAAAAACCAAGACTAAGTGATGTAATTGTAAATGATGTTTTTCACAAAATTATTCAGTGGTTCTCAGCAAACGGACTCTCTTTAAATTTTGATAAAACACAGTATATACAGTTCCGTACAGTAAATGGCACAACTCCAGTAATAAATATAGACTTTGAACAGAAGTCTGTAGCTAAGGTAGAATTTTCAAAATTTTTAGGTGTGTCCATTGATGAGAGGTTAAACTGGAAGCAACACATTGATTGTCTTCTGAAACGTCTGAGTTCATCTATGTATGCTATTAGGGTTATTGAAAATTTTGGTGATAAGAATCTCAGTAAATTAGCTTACTATGCCTACTTTCATTCACTGCTTTCGTATGGCATCATATTCTGGGGTAATTCATCGTTGATTAGAAAAATATTCATTGCTCAAAAATGTGTAATCAGAATAATTGCTGGAGTCCACCCATGGTCATCCTGCAGACATTTATTTAAGGATCTAGGGATCCTCACAGTATATATATATATATATATATATATATATATATATATATATATATATATACTTATGAAATTTGTTGTTAATAATCCAGCCCAGTTCAAAAGTAATAGCAGTGTGCATAGCTATAACACCAGGAGAAAGGATGATCTTCACTATGCAGGGTTAAATCTGACTTTGGCACAGAAAGGGGTAAATTATGCTGCCACAAAAGTCTTCGGTCACCTCCCAAACAGCATCAAAAGCCTGACAGATAGTCAACCAACATTTAAAAATAAATTAAAAGAATTTCTAGATGACAACTCCTTCTACTCATTGGCTGAATTTTTAGATATAAATTAAGGGAGGGGGAAAAGAGAACCTAACTTAAACATTAGTGTCATGCAATATTTTGTGTAATGTAATATCTTGTACAGACATCTTTTATTAACCGACACGTTCCACATCATTACGAAGTGTCGTATTCATGATCAATGGAACAAGTATTAATCTAATCTAATCTCAGGTCCATTGAATTAAAGTACTGTGCTTTCTCAAATTTGGATAATAACTCGTCGATGTTAACGGGTCTATCCCCTTCGGTTTCTATATGTTCATTCAGGGTGCATGCATAGAGTACGAGCCGCACACCACCTGTAGCTTTTTTTCACTGCTACCAAGGGATTATTTATAACGCTTGTACTGCGTTCTATTGTTTTATTATCTACCGTTTTATCTATCTCCTCCGTAACCGCTTCTTTTAAACTCACTGGTATCAGGTACAGTTTACAGAACAATGGTGTATCATCTTCGATCTTAAATTTACATACGTAGTAACTAATACTTTCTGGACTATCTGAAAATACCATTTCATATTATAATAGAATTTCGGCTAAATCCGTTTTCTGGTTGTTGGTTAATATTGGGGATTCATTTACTTTATTTTGTATGTCAGCTTGTTGTGATGCATGACTTACATTTTCCATCTCTGGTGACAATTGCACTGTCGCGGTTAATTGTAAACTCTGGTGTTCAGTTTGTTTATCAACATAACTATTAGAAACTTAACACAATATTTATTTTCCCAGAGTCCAAAATAAAGGCAGCTCTCTTCAAAATTCAATATAATGTTCAACTCTGACAGCCAATCTAAGCCCAATAACACCTCTCTGTTAATATTTTCTAGTACCAGCAGTGTTTGCTGGAACGTGATCTCACCGATGTTACAATTTACTTGGGTTTCTTATTTGACAACCTTGCTTTTAGTTCCAGTTTTAGCTCTTAAATATACTCTCGTTACTGGTAATATAGGTATAATGTATTAAAGAATACTTCACTACCAGAATCAATAAATATGTCCACTTTGGAATCCTCTGCTTTTCCAACTATAATCGGTTGTGGATTAATTGTAGCTGGGTAATGTTCTTCTAGCAGCAACCGTTCTTTTGTTGCTATTTTATGCATTAAGGAAACATACTTATTATGAGGTAGGCCTCTTAATGTATCTCTATGACCTGGGTTCCGGCCCTGGGTCCAGATCACCCTATGTTTTCCTCACTATTTGTGACCACTGGCTGGTTACCAAACCTAGGTATGACATTTCCATTTCGACCTCTATTATTGCCAGGTACAAATTCTTGTGTAGTTATGTGGTCTATATTCGAAGGTGGATGTCCTTTTTGATAATTTTCATTACCCCTATTCAGATTATATCGGTGTACTCTAGCCAAATTTGTCTAGTGTCTTTAAATTACCAGAGCTATTATTATTATTATTATTATTATTATTAGACCACGGATTTTAGGTAAAAACCTATTTTGTTCCTGAGTTCCTATTTGCATAAAAATTTGTACTTATGCGTTTCATGACTATTTACACTTAATAGCGTTAATTCAATAGGACCTAAAAAAGCCTATTTCGACGTTAGTGCCTATTTTCCCCTCTTTAGGCTTTAATATCCTAAAAAGTGCCTATTTCATCATATAAGACAGTGGCTCCAAGTATTTCCACACTATACAGATGGGAAAAAATGTTTTCTGCCCAGCGTGCAGCAATGTGGCTAGTTGATATGCTCTCATGCTTCGTATTTGCCTAACACTTCGGGCTTTTTTTTATTTTTTTACGTCGCTATCCCTGTTAATACCAAATACTCTTTATAGATGTTTTATTATTCGTATGTAAAAAATAGATCACGGATCTTTAAGTTGAAACCTATTTTTTTCCTAACCCCAATTTGCATGTAAGTTTTTACTTATGCGTTTCATGACTAACTAAACTGAATACCGTTAGTTCTATAGGAACTAAAATTGCGTATTTCGACGTTGACGCCTAATTTTGCCTATTTCGGCATCAAAATCCCAAAAAGTACCTAATTCGTTAACCTGACATAGCGTTCTTGTGTTTTCAAAGATTAGAACAGGAAGTAAACTTAGGGCTTTAAGTCTCGTCGAAGGCGAAGGTTGTTAGAGACTGTTTACAGTTCCTTTGCTTGCCCTACTACCAACAGCACTCAGCACGGTTGAATGGTCATCCATCCAAGGACGTACCGAGCGCGACAGTGCTTAACTTCGGTGAGCCAATGGGAACCGGTCAAAGATTTGAGTTACACATTAGAATAGAACGTGGGAGTACTAAATGTTATATTTGAAAATATTTCGTTCGTAGGATTCTAACCAGCTGTGTATTTTCGCAAAGAACAGTTTCATAGGCCTTAAGCTGAGCACGGATTAAAAAATCACAAAATTCGTAGACGCCCTCTATAGCTAAATTACTGCCCTTCGCACATTTTCTCGCTGCTGTCTACAGGCAGTCCTATCAAACTAGTGTTTCGTGAAAGGTATTATATGTGAATTTTCCAGTTCGAAAAATAATTTGCCAGTAGTGAGATGTTTTCATCTGAAGCACCGGTAGATTCCATTCACTTGTTCAGAAGGGGCGGCCATCTGTCAGGTGCCATATGTCCAGCAACGAGTACAGTACTTCCCCTACCGCTCCCATGAACCGCGGAGGGGGGGGGGGGGGGGAGAAGAGAACAGGTCATCGTCAGCGAAAACAAATTAGTACATTGTGTAGCGACCGACGTGTCAAGTGTTACTGACATTCTAAGTGCAAAATAAATTCTAGTTTCTGTGTGAGAATACTACGCCATGCCGAAAACAGCTAGTTCAAAGTCTACTCGTATAAGGCAGTGGCTGCAAGATTTTCCGCATTATACAACAGATGGGAAAATTATTTTCTGCCAAGCATGCAACAAGGTTTGTTGATGTTTTTCTTAGACTTCTTATTTTCCTGTCATTTAGGATTCTTTTTTATCGCTATCCTTTAGTAATATGAAATACTCTTTATGTGTGATTCTAAACTGCACTTCCCTTTTCTCTCGTATTAGGTTTAGAGTGCTAAGAAATCTCACTTAACTCAGCATGCAGATGGAATCGCACATAAAGCTAATGTTGAACGAAAGTCAAAATTGAAGCAAACTCTCTTAACCAATAAATCTGGTGAATCCTCTGAAAAATCAAGTTATGCAGTGATTTGTGTCATGCACTTGGGGCAGCAAACATCCCCTTTCGGAAACTAGAAAACCCTATTTTCAGAGGTTTTCTTGAGAAGTACTGCCCTGAGTCTATTCCTGCAGGGTCAACTTTACGTAAGAATTATGTGGATTCAGCTTACAATGCTGCATTGCACAGAATCCGAGATGATGTTGGAGAATCTTGTATATGAATTTCTGTGGATGAAACTGACAGTCTCGACCGTTACATTGCAAACCTGATCATTGGCAAGCTAGATCCAGATGCTCCGTCCAGGGCTCATTTGATTTACTCAAAACAGCTTGCAAAAACTAACCAACAAACAATAGCACAGTTTGTGAACAACGGGCTTAAGGTGCTACACCCAAACGGAGTGGACGAGAATAAGGTGCTTCTGGCCGTCACTGATGCTGCTGCATATATGATAGCAGCGTTTCAACTATTAAAAGTATTCTATCCATTGATGCTGCACGTAACTTGTGTAGTGCATGGGATCAACCGTATAGCAGAGCACGTAAGGCTACAATTTCCTAAAGTAAATAAGGTAATATCTATGGTGAAGAAAATTTTTGTTAAGGCACCATCAAGAATACAGGCATTCAAAGAACAGCTTCCAGATGTCCCATTGCCGCCAGAACCTGTTGTCTCCCGCTGGGGCATGTGGCTGATAGCAGCAGAATACTATAGTACGCATCTCCCAGCTATCCAGAAGTTGGTTGAAAATATACCGGAGGATGCTGCATCCGTAACTGCAGCAATGGAGTTACTCAAAGATTCTTCTTTAAAATGGGACTTATCTAACATTAGGGCCCACTACACATTTATGGCAAGAATAATTTCACAATTAGACAATATTTCTTTGCTTGAAGAAGTCAAAATGAAAATTAATGAAGCGCCAGGTGAAGTAGGGGAAAAATACGGGCAAAAATGCAAACGGTTTTGCAGAACACTGGCCTGAAGGAGTTGTGTGCAGCTGCCGACATACTTAGTGGAATATTCAGCACTCCTGACTGCAGCATTCCTGCCCAACATGCGCCGAAAATGAAGTACGCCCCTGTCACATCTGTTGATGATGTAGAACGTTCCTTTTTAGTGTATAATTTGATTCTGACTGACAAGTGCCACAGTTTTTCACTAGAAAACCTAGAAAAGATTTTGGTTATTTATTGTGAAGCCAACTATGGTCAACATATGTGAAACTACGAATGTATTAATTAAACCATTGCCACATCTTTTTTACGGAGATCTTTATCTTGCAGGAACTCAAAAATATTTGGAGTTACGTTCAACATTAATGTTGCTGGCTAGTCCAGAATTTGCTCCCCATTGTAAATCTGTTGCTACTTCACTAGTCAACACTACATTCTGTGAAGTTACCCCCTTCTGTCTTATTCTGGATAAGTTAAATTCCTTCCACAAATCGTCTGTCTTTTTTTAGTATCATCTAGTTCCGATTCTAAACTTGGTGGAACGTTGTCAGTGTTCACCCTCTCAGCAACTTGCCGGTTGATTAATTCCTCTACCTTTTCCTCCAGACCGCTTATATTTATGGTGTCTGAGGTAGCTAGCTTTTCATTAAAATTTCCGTCTACCGCATCTACAATTGTGTTGACTCCTGCAATTTGCGATTAGACAATAGGGGTCAGTTTGTCTTGTCTTTCAATGGTATCTTTTAAGGTATGTGATTTCTGTTTCATTGTGTGTTGAATGTAACATTACACACACTTTGAAATGACCCTAACTTCTCATTAAATTCAGACACTATATTGGTACACTTGTCCTCAATACCAAATTCTAATTTCTGGGTCAACTTATGAAATTGATCATCCTCTTTTTTGTTAAAGTCCGTAAACTTTTTATTCATTTGTAGAGAAAAAATTACGTAATTCATTCTTCAAATGGACTTGTAAATTTTCCACTTCATCATTTAACACCTCAAATTTAGAATGTAAAGCTTCACCCTGTGCTTCTAGTTGTTCATTTAAAGAAACATTTTGATCACTTATTTCGTTCCTCAAAGAGGAAATTTGAGCAGTTGAAGTTACACTCTGTGCTTCTAACTTTAAGTGAAAAGTAGTACTTATTTCATTTCCCAAAGAGTCAATTTGAGCAGTGGCGGCTACACATTGCCCATCTATTTTTTCACTTAACGAACCATTCTGAGCATCTAATTTGGTATTTAACTGAAGTTTTAGGATACTTTGAACTCAGTACCACTGTATCTTCATTGTACATAAGTTTTTATACAACTGAAACATTTCTCGTAAGCTCGACACCTTCCGGTCTGTCAGAAATTGTCACATTCATTTTCCCATAAATACAGTCTACAAATATCTCTGAGTTTAGCAAAACAGCTGTCTGGACCTTACAAAAGTAGAAGCAAAAAAATGAATAAGTAATTGTCTCCTCTCTTCTTTCAACAATGTTCAACTGTTAACACAACAATGTTTGACATCCCACGGAGTATGGCGTGTTTATTCCTTGAGCTGAACGTGTAACTTCTGATATGGGCTCGACGACTACCTGCTCGTGCCGACCATCCTTCAGGTACACGTCCGTCCTGCACTCACACACGTAATTGTGGTGCAGTAGATACAGTTCTACTTTTCCATACTCCTCTCTAAAATAACGCGATTGAGACGGTGGAAATACAAGGGTCTCTAGAGTTTTCCCCAAAATTGTCGAGGCACTACAGTATCATAAAGATCTATTAAGTGTGTAATGTTCAGATTTTTATCTGGTCTCCTAACAAAGATATTGCAGGCCACAAAATGAAAAAATTAAAGAAATCCATTTTTAAAATATTTTAAGTCTAATTATATTCTATAAAGAGGAACTATACTGTGCAATGTAACAGCACAAAAAATGCTAAAGTTGAGAAATTGCTCCTTCTTTGAAAAAATAGTTTTCAGAAACTGAGTTTTTTTAATTTGTGACCAGTAATTTCGAGCTATTAAAAATACATTAAAGGATGTATTCAGATATGTGATAATGGTTGTAATTTATAGTCCAGTATGTTCTGATTTGAAAAATCTGAGGCAGCCCATTACTGAATAATTTAAAAAACCACAGATGCTTCTTAATGTGAAGGAATGTTTGTGGCCTGAAACAAAAATGGCTGCTGTTTCTAAATGTTAACAAAAAAAATTTAAAAACATTCTTGAGTCCATCAAACATAAGAGAATTCACATAGAAAATATTAGGTTTTTTTTTTTCCTTCCTTCTGAGATGGTGAAGTAACCAGTGCTGGACCACTTGGTATGGATTGACCCAGGGGCAACATGAAGCAGCAATATTTCTTGATATAGAAATAGGGTGGAACACTACCTCATAATGAAATGACAGTCAGTAATTATACTAAAAGATGATGGGTCAGGTGGGCACAACACATCTTAGGCTCCTACCCAGTTAGCTGACTGTGTGTGGGGTGCACACAAGTGTTTTTTTAGATTAGGTGACTCTTCGTGCAATCCAAATAACAATAGTTGTAGGAAACCTCCCAAGAATCTGTGTAAGAACAAAAGAAACACCTCCCACAGTCAGTGTGTTATTAAAATCCTAGTGGTTAACTTCTGAAGCATTTGCCAACAAGTTGCCAAAGTTCAAAGTGCCCCTGAAAAGCAACAAAGTTCACATAGTAATAGGTACAGGAAGCTGGTTGAAACCAGAAATTGATAGCTGAGAGATTTTTGTTGAAAGTTTAAGTGTATATCAAAAGGATAGGCTAATGGGAAGTGGATGTGGTGTGTTTGTTGCAGTAAACAAAAAAACTTGAATCCACCCAGATAGAAATTGCAGCTACGTTTGAGATTGTTTGGGTAGTTCCCAGTATCAGGGATGGGTACAAAATAGTAATTGGACCCTTCTATTGCCTGCCAGAATCATATCATATTGTAACTGTAAACGTTAGAGAAAATCTCAGCTTGTACATGAGTTCCGCAGTCATACAGTTATTGTTGGTGGAGACTTTGATTATCCAACAATCAATTGGGAAAATAACAGTTTTGGTAGTGGTGGATGAGAGAAGACATCCTGTAAAACAATACAAAATGCCTTCTCTGAAAACTATCTAGAATAGATAGGTAGGAACCCCACTCATGATGGAAATATATTGGATCTAATGGCAACAAATAGACTGACCTCTTTGAGGGTGTCCACATTGAAACTGTTATCAGTGACCATGATGTGACTGTGGGAACAATGGTTACCAAAGTACAGAGGGCAACTAAAACAAGCAGGAAGTTACATATCTTCAGTAAACTAGATAATCAGTAGTGTCACATCTCAGTGAGGAACTTGACACTTTCAGCACAGAGCAGCAGCATGTAGAGGAACTATGGCTCAGGTTTAAAAGAATAGTTGACCATGCACTGAATAGATAGGAACCCAGTAGAACTGTAAAGAAACTTCTAAAGAAACAGATATTATTACATAATTGGTGTAAAACAAAGCGTAGGGCAGTAGATAAAGATGCTGAATGAAACAAGTTTGGCTGTCAAGAGGACAATGTGTGGAACCTTCAGTGGCTACCATAGCATTATATTGTCAAATGATTTTTCACAAAACCCAGAGAAATTCTGGTCATATGTAAAGGCTGTTAGTGGCATAAATGTTAGTGTCCAGTCCCCAGTGATTGAGACAGGAACTGAAATTGAATATAGCAGAGCAAAAGTTGAAACATCTCTCTGTTTTCAAATGTTCCCTTTACCAAAGAAACCCAGGAGAATTTCCGCAATTTAATCCTCATACCACTGAAAAGATGAGTGAAATAACTGTTAGTGTCGGTGGTATTCAGGAATGGTTGAAAACATTGAAACTGAACAAAGCTCTAGGGCCCAATGGAATCAGTCAAATTCTATATTGTGGAGGACACAGAATGTTATCTTGCATGGAGAGTCAGTCAGATGTAGAAGTAACTTCAGGTGTGCCCAAGAGAAATTTTGCAGACGGTGCAGTTACCTGTAATGAAATACTGTGTGAAAGAAGCTGCATAAATATTAGTCAGAACTTACGATTTCAGAGTGGTGCAAAGATTAGCAACTTTCTGTAAATGTTCAAAAATGTAAAATTATGCACTTCCGCACTTCCACAGAATGAAAATATATGGTATCCTAGGACTGTAACATCAATGAGTAACAGGTGGAATCAGCAAACTCACAAATACCTGGGTAAAGCACTTTGCAGGGATATGAGATGGGATGATCATAAAGGAGTAAAGCAAATGTTAGACTTGTTTCATTGGTAGAATACTGGTGAAATGCAGTCAGTCTATAAAGGAGATTGCTTAAAAATCATTCGTGTGACTGGTTCTGGAATATTGCTGAAGTGTGTGGGACCCATAGAAAATGGGACTAACAGGGGATCTTGAATGTATACAGATAAGGGCAGCACAAATTGTCAAAGATTTGTTTGGCCCCTGGGAGAGCGTTACAGTGATGCTAAAGAAACTGAACTGGCAGACTCTTGAAGACAGACCTAAACTCTCCCGAGAAAGTCTACTAACAAACTTTCTAGAACCAGCTCTAAATGATGATTCTAAGAGTATCTGTATCAATCATATAAGGATGGGGAAGACAAGGTTAAAATAATTACTGTATGCACAGAAGTACACACAATCATTCTTCTCCCATTCCAAACATGACTGTAACAAAGAAACTTTAATAAGTGGGCCCGATGGGACGTACTCTCTGCCGTGCACTTCGCAGTGGTTTCCAGAATACAGATGTGGATGTATGTGTAAAACGTGGTCCCACACAGCCACCCTTCATTGCCTAATATAGCTAAGGAGCTTTTGAATTGATACCAGAAAATTGACCCCCCAGGGGCTCAGCATTCATTTGCTGAGTACGGGCTTGGCGACCCCGGGGTCCTGAGCTGGGGACTGGTCAGCACCGCCAGTCTCCTGTCACCGTAACCCCCGGACATGCTTCAGCGACCACCGTATGGCGCTGCGGTGGAATGTTGTGTGCTGTCAGGAATGGTAATCTTGGCTTGACTGCCTGGATTGCGAGGAAGGCCAACCTCTATAAAAACACCTCAATCTTATGGTGTGCTCCGCGCCTATAAGATGGACGGCTGTTGGGGTGGAACAGTCATAAGCGGGCAACCTCTGGGGCACCTGCCACACCCCAGTTGTATTAGGCTTACTCAGGCACGTGGGGCTCTGTCTGAGTGGACCTTTAGTTCCCTAGCTGCTCGTTGGACCGGAATGGACCCTTCGACCTCTACATTTCCCCCTACCAGTGGATTGGGTGGGCCACTGGTAGGAAAACACACCCCATCGAAAAAGTGACTTCGTGCTGCGAGTCCCCCAGTGCCTGGTGTTGCTAGAGATTTATCAGACTTTCATAACAGAGCACATGCTGATAACCAGAATGTGTTTTTGATTATTAAACAGAAGGAGGGTACCTTTGAGAGGATTTCTCCCTTTTACATCCACAAGGGTCTTGAGGGAATTGCAGGAACACTGAGTTGAGACTTCTAGTTCCCGTCAAGTCGCTTTTCTTCGGAAAGCAACCTGCCTCGGAGAGTACGCTATCGAGACCGAGCTCCACCCCACTTTGAACTATAGTAAAGGCGTTGTGACATGTAGGGACTTGGTGGATATCCCCACAGACGAGTTAAAATCTGCGTGGGCTGACGAAGGTATTGTTGACGTGCAGCATATTATGAAACGAGTCGATGGGGACCTAGTCAAATCCGACTCGTTTATTCTCACGTTCAGTTGCCCGAGACTCCCAGAGCATGTTAAAGCGGGGTTCTTACGTTTGCCAGTACGGCCATATTTCCCCAACCCAATGCGCTGTTTTAAATGTCAGCGCTTTGGGCATACTACGTTGGGGTGCAATGGGATAGCCACTTATGGTAATTGTGGTCAGCCTGCCCATGAAGGAGCCGATTGTTCATCGCCTGTGAAGTGTGTGAATTGCTCTGGGAGTCACCCTGTCTGGAGCCGGGTCTGCCCCATCTATCTCGAAGAGCGGAAGATACAGGAGATTAAAACATCTTAGCGCATCCCCTATGGTGAGGCCAAGAAGCTCTTTAAGGCCATGCAGCCTCCTGTGTTTACATCTTTCGCTTCCGCTCTGAAAAAACCGGTGCAGTTGGTCACTGTTGCTACGCAAATGGAGGTTACTAGTGTTAGCACTAATACCTGCATTTGCCAGTGCACTTGTGCTGCTGTGGTTGTTTTGAAACCTGCAGCTCTCCCCGCTACGTCGGACAAGGCTGTGGTTGCTGACATTGGGGTACTTCCTGCCTCTCCCCGTATGGCGCCTTCTGCCCAGGCGAGTAAAGCTCCAACTGTTGACAAGCCTCTGCATTCTAAGTCCCCCAAGACAAAGACGCCGAAGGTGAAGGTTTTGCCACCTGAGGAGGCTAGTCAGGGTCGGTCCGATGACAAGGCCATCGTACTGTCTGACATCTCCGTTGGGTCGTCATCGGAGCTGATGGACATTGATGTTGACCGGGGGTGATCTTCTCGCCACAGGAATAAATCTCCGGCCAGTACATGCTCTCCTCCAAAGCACAGAGGCAGGGTGAAAGTTCAGCCACCCTGATCACTGGCTCCCATATTACAGTGGAACCTGAATGGGTTCAGGATGCATGTGGCCGTATTACAACTCCTTGTACGAGAGTGCCCTTTGTGCTTATGTCTCCAAGAGACACATTTTCGGGCCACTGATGCTCCTTCTTTACGGGGCTGTACCGTATATCGAAAAGATGATCTGACGGGGGAAAGGGCAAAGGGTGGTGTTGCGATTTTTGTCCGTGACATGCACCCCTGATCTGAGCTCCCTCTCGTTACAGACTTGCAAGCAGTTGCAGTTGACCTTCTTTTGGGTCGGAGGTTCACAGTCTGTTCAGTTTACTACCGCCTCAGGATGCAATAGTCTCTGAGGCTCTCACAGACCTTATTAGCCAACTCCCCCACCCATTTCTTCTTCTGGGGGACTTCAATGCTCATAATGTCTTATGGGGCTTTCCAACTACTTGCCCCAGGGGTCGCGTTCTGGAAATCCTCATGATGTCTTAAGAACTGTGCATCATCAACTCTGGTGCTCCCACTCATTTCTGTACTGCTTCCGGGTCGTCATCAGCTATTGACCTTTCCTTTTGCTCTCCAGCACTCACGGATTCTGCTCTGTGGGAGGTTGCTGCTGACCTCCATTCTAGTGACCACTTCCCCCTTTGGATTCGCCTCCTGGATGAGGCTGTGGCATTACCAGTGCTGCCCCGGTTGCACCTCTGCAGAGCTGACTGGACACTTTTCAGCCAACTGGCTGTTTTTGACGACCGTGCCAGTGTCCATGAATGGGTCGACCATGTTACAGCCGTGATCTCCCATGCTGCTGAATTGTCAATCCCACAGTCATCCGGTCATCCCAAGAGGCGTCCTGTCCCTTGGTGTACCACTGAGTGCCGCTCAGCCATCCGAGCCCGCTGTGCAGCTCTGTGCCACTCAAAGTGCCGTCCCTCAGCTGACAATCTTGCGGCCTTTCGGGTGGCAAGGGCCAAGGCGCGGCGAGTGATTAAAGAGAGCAAACGACGGTCATGGCAATCGTTCTTGAACTCCATCTCCTGCTCCACTAGTTCTACGAAAATATGGGAAGCCATCAGGAGGATTTCCGGAAAACTCAGCCAACTACCTGTCACGGCATTGCCGCATCAGGGATGTCTCCTCACGGCGCCGAGAGACATTGCCCAGACACTGGCCATGCATTTTGCGGAATCTACCGCCACTATTAACTGTGATCCAGATTTCTGCCGCTACCGCACTGCCATCGAGAGGGGTCACTTGGACTTCCGGTCTCCAAATTCTGAACCCTACAACTGCCCCTTCACAATGTGGGAACTGGATTCGGCGCTGTCTGTGGCTCATGATACTGCACCTGGTCATGATCAAATCCGGTACAGCATGCTGCAGCACTTGTTGCTACCGTCCAAGGAAGTTCTCCTGAATTGTTTTAATATGATATGGTTATCCGGCACGTTCCCGGACTCGTGGAGGGAGGCGATTTTGATTCCCCTCCTCAAACCGGGGAAGGACCGAACGCATCCCAGTAGTTATCGAAGTATTGCTTTGACGAGCTGTGTCGGGAAGACGTTGGAACGCATGGTCAACCGTCGCCTCGTTTGGCTGCTCGAGACCAGGCAGCTCCTTAGCCCCTCTCAGTGTGGCTTTCGGAGATGTCGTTCCACTATAGACAACTTGACCCTGCTTGAGGCGGCCATCCAGCAGGCCTTCCTACGTAACCAGCATTGTCTAGGTGTATTCTTTGACATTAATAAGGCGTATGACACTACTTGGCGCCGCCTTATCCTCAATCAACTCCATCAGTGGGGCTTTTGTGGCAGTCTCCCCATCTTCATTCGGTCCTTTCTTTCCCACCGCCTCTTTCGATATCGGGTTGGTAATGTGCTATCTGAATTGTACGTGCAGGAGAATGGTGTTCCTCAGGGAAGCGTTTTGTGTGTCACCCTCTTTGCCGTCGCCATTAACAGTATCGCGTCCACTATCCAGAGTCCTGCCCAATGCTCCTTATTTGTGGACGATTTTGCTGTTTTCTGTTCTTCCTCTAGTCTTGTCACTGCTAGTCGGCAGTTGCGGCTTGCGATAAAGCGATTAGAGGCATGGACTGCTAAGACGGGTTTTACCTTTTCTGCAGACAAATGTGTGTGTGTTCATTTTAATCGTTCTCGACGTCTTTTTACCTCCCCTGAATTGCGTCTGAGGGACACCATTATTCCTTTTAGAGACACTGTGAGATTCCTGGGCCTCACTTTTGATTCCAAGTTGTTGTGGTTGCCTCACCTTAAAGACCTCAAGGTGCGGGCCCTGAAGGCACTGAATATTTTGAAGTGTCTGAGCCATCGGTCCTGGGGAGCAGATCAGGCGCGTCTGCTGCAGTTTTATAGGGCTTTCATCCGATCGCGTCTTGACTATGGTTGCACCGTGTATGGGTCAGGAAGGCCTTCGTATCTGAAGATTCTTGACGCAGTACACTATGAGGGTATCAGGCTGGCCACTGGTGCCTTCCGTACCAGTCCCATCCCCAGCCTGTGTGCTGAGGCAGGGGAACCGCCGCTCACCATCCGGCGGAAACTCCTCATGGTGCGACAGGTGTGTCAATTCCTTGCCTGTCCTACCTCCCCTGCATACCCTACCATTGCCCGACCGCCTATGGAACGTCTCTTTTTTCAATCGTCCCAGGGCAACGAGACCATTTGGGATTCGTGCCAAGCATTTGCTTGCCCTTGGTGTGGAGCGTGTGGCCCCCCAATGCCAAGGTTTTACCCGTCTGCCTCCCTGGTTGCTCCAGAGGCCCAGCGTCCTTTTAGACTTGTCGGAATGCCGGAGGAGCTGCACTCCTGCGTTTGTTTTTACCTCCTTATTTTCCAATATTTTACACCAGCATCCCGACCATGTACCATTATTTATGGATGGCTCTAAACAGGGGGACTCTGTTGGTTGTGCTGTTGTTTTCCCTGATCGAGTCGTCAAGTTACGGCTTCCTGCGGCGTTTACCATCTTTAATGCCAAATTGTTTGCGATCTTGCGGGCATTCGAGCAGATGAGATGTGTTCCCAGTCTTAAGTTTCTCATCTGTTCTGACTCCCTGAGTGCCCTTCAGACCATGCAACACTTGTACCCGGTGGATACAGTCGTCCAGAACATCCATGATGCCTTACTCCACCTGCAACAGCAGGGGAAGGAGGTTTCTTTTTGCTGGGTGCCGGGGCACGTGGGTATTAGGGGAAACGAACTGGCGGATATGGCTGCCAAAGATGCATGTTCCCCTCCCTCACGTTGTTTAATGTGCCGTCCCCCTTCATGCTGTTACCTCCCTCCTGCGTTTTCGTGTTATGCGTCAATGGGAAGAGGAGTGGCTGGCAGTTGGTGAAAATAATCTGCGTCTGGTCAAGGCCACCACGCGGCCATGGCGTACGTCCTACCAGTCATGCAGGCGGGATGAGGTTCTCCTCACTCGCCTCCGCATCGGGCACAGTCCCTTAACGCTTGGTTTTTTACTCCGGCGGGAGGAACCCCCAATCTACAGTGCTTGTGGCGTCCAGATTACTGTCTGCCACATTTTACTTGACTGTCTTTTATTCTCTGACTAGAGGGCGGTGGTTTCTTTGCCACCGGATTTGCCCTCTATTTTGCAAGACGACGCAACGACTGTGGTTAAGGTTTTACGGTTTTGTGTCCTGTGCAATTTGTTGCCTCGGATTTTAGGGAGAGGGTTTTAATGTGCTGCTGGGTGACTGGCTCACCCAGGTTTTAGGTAAGAGGTCCGCCAGTCACGATTACCTCCTTGTTTCCCTTCGGTTTCTGTTCTCTTTTCCTTGCGTTTCCTTTCCTTTTTTAGTGCGTTTTTTCTCCTCTTGTTTTGCCTCTGTATGTGAGGATTTGGAACTGTGTTAGGTCTGTGTATTTTAGCCGTTCTCCTTGTTTGCTGTCCGTCTTAGTCCCTTCACTGCATGTGTTCCTGTTTTTATGCGTTTGGGCGCTGATGACCACGCTGTTTAGCGTTCATAAACCTCACACACACACACACACACACACACACACACACACACAGAAAATGGAGTCCTGTAAAGGAGAGTTCTTAAATGTCACCCTTATTTCAGTAGCCACTAAGAATATTGTCTGATCTCGAATGCTGTCCAATGCTTCGTGCTTGTGTGAACAGTTTTCAGTCTTCTGCTATTTCCCCAGTCTTGGAATTACTGCTTGACAGCTACAGGCTTGAAGTATTGTTTAAAATCATAGACTACAGATTTTCTGTGGGTAAATGTTTGTGCTAATTTACATCAACCCCAGTATTATGTGAACTGCAGGACCAACACATCTCCAATAGGTCTTACTTAAACAATAGTTCGTCATTGACTAGTAGTCAACCAATCAGTTATATTTATCCTATTGACCAATTGTACTTGCTCCATATAGCATGTGGGTTTTTTAAGCAGTGAAAAGTATGGCACATTCTCCTACTCTTAGTATGTTAAAATTTATCTTATTTTTCTTGTATTTTTCTGTACAGTTGTGAAATTGTATCTTTTAGGGAAATTGCTAAAACCAGAGGATGTGTTTATGTATCTTAATTGTCAGTTCGTTAGGTCGCAGAAGGAAGACAAAACTGGTTTAATTACAAATCTGTTCTTTACAGAACGTGGTGAACAAGATGCTGAATCTCAGGATGGAAACAGTGCTGATTTGGATGATGATGTAAAAGATAAAGATGAAGAGGACGATGATGAAGAAGATGGAGATGCAGATGCTCAAGAAACAGAAAGTGCAGAGAAGGAAGTTACAAACACATCATCAAAAGGAGAGCCATCTGTGACTGATAATGCAGAAAGTGCAGGAGAGGGAAATGGCAAAGAGACAGAATTAGAAGAAAAACCCAATGGAAAAGCGAATGGTGAGACTGCGGAAGGAGAAGTCACCGTACATTCTGGAGGAGGAGCGAGAGGAGGAGGGGGAGAAGAAGACAAAACAAAACCATGTAAATTGGCAGAAAAGGAACCTGTTAGTATGACACGTTGGCTGTTGTATTTTATTTCTCATGTGTACAGAGAATTGGAGCAGTCCACTATAGTTAAAATTTTCTTTATTAGGAGGTGAATGTTTCGCAGCATTCTGAACATGAAAAGCAGGTGCCTGAAGCTAACTCGGCTGATAATGAAGATTCAATAAATTTAACAATAGGAGAAGATGAAGAGAAGCTTTTGGCTGAAGAGGTAAGAAGTTATTACTGTGATTTTTAGTTCCCGTGCTGCCTGCAGGAGAGAATATCCAGTATAGTTGCAGTTTGATTTTGACAGGAGTTAAGAGCTCATCTCTCCCCCACCCCCTCCCAACTCATTTCTAAGTGTAGTGTGCTGTACCGTTGCACATGCTATAATATCGAGGTCATTCATTAAAATTACATTTATCGATTGGCATTTATCATAATTTTGCCATATGTTTGCAGTTCTGTTGGTTTAAAGGTCTCTTCATGAGAGTGTACTTAAAAATAGTGCAGTGATACTAGAGTGGACGGAATGGAATTGATGGAGCATTCCACTAGTGAAGAGTATGTAAAATGCTGATTTGAGAGCTTGTTGTCTGCAGGATCTATGCGTTTAGTGTTTCCTCTAAACAAAAAGTGCAGCTCATTATCTTCTGTTGATAATTGTAATCCAAATATCTCGATTTTTGTTATGTTCCTTTAGCTTTTAGATAGCAGCTCTGTGATGAAATCTTTTACTTCATTGTTGATGTGCCAGAAGACTGCCCATAGCTCTCTTAGTTCATAAGGTTCTGGACCCAGAGCTGTGTTGAATTGCAGGACATGTAATTTTTTTGTACAGTATAAGGGCAATCAAATGAAAACAAGACATATGAGAAAAAAGTAAGAGACCTGTTTATTTCAAAAGTAATTTCCATAACTGTTAATAGATTTATGCAATAAAAAGAAACACCTGCAGCATACATTTTGAGGTTATATTATTACATTGCAACTAGTTTTGGTGACTCATACATAATCTTCAGGCCTTAACTGAGGGGGGTGAATATCAAATGTATACGTGATTCCATCGGTGGCCAACATCTATGAGCTGACTTCCTTAGAATACTGTACTCGAAACAACTTTGGCAAAATGGGGGTACAATCATGGTTTCTTAGGCAACTGCAAACATTTTTCCGCGAAGGTTTTGACTGATTGTCTTTCTGTGGGTTAATGTATTAACAGGTATGGAGTTTACTTACCTTTGAAATGATAAACAGTTTATTAACTTTCTTTCCATCTGTCTCACTTTCATTTGGTTGACCGTTATACAAAGGATGCAATGTCAGCGTTGAGAATAGAGGTAGATGCAACTTGTTTCAGTTTATTTTTAGTAACACTTACTCCAGTGCCAATCCCATTTATATGTAATAATGTTCTCGGAAACTGTCGGGCCATGTGTCTGTAGGTTGTAACTTCAAAGATGATACCTTCAGTCGTGGTAATGGTTGGTTTACTGTTGCTGCTGTAAGAACTGGCAGTAGTGTTTGTGCTGCCGTCGCCATTAACAGTATCACGTCCACTATCTGGAGTCCTGCCCAATGCTCCTTGTTTGTGGACGATTTTGCTGTTTTCTGTTCTTCCTCCACTCTTGTCACTGCTAATCGGCAGTTGCAGCTTACGATAAAGCGATTAGAGGCGTGGACTGCGAGGACGGGTTTTACCTTGTCTGCAGACAAATGTGTGTGTGTTCATTTTAATCGTTCTCGACGTCTTTTTACCTCCCCTGAATTGCGTCTGAGGGACACCATTATTCCTTTTAGAGACACTGTGAGGTTCCTGGACCTCACTTTTGATTCCAAGTTGTTGTGGTTGCCTCACCTCATAGGATAATGTTTGCAGCTGCTGTGGAGCCATGGAGGTGTTTCTTCTGGGCTTCAAAAACGTGGACATCGCATGGGGAATGGAGGATGTGTAAGGGATTTCCAGCGAAATTTCAGCACTGTAAAAATCATGTTGTCTGCAGCCATCAGCCATCAACTGAATTGAATGGAGCTACTGAGCTATGTCGCGCTACAGGCGATGTTGACGTGCGCATCATCATCATCATCATCATCATCATGTTTCCAGCGTTGTTGATTGTGGATGAGTCAGAGAAATAAAAATTTCCACTGTTTGATGAACAGATTTTATTAATTGGAAATTTTTAATTGGGGTACTGTTAATTGAGGTGGATCTGCTGGAATTTATTCAGATTCATTGTTATGAAATAATTGTATATGAAGAAAATGATTCAGCAAACATATGTGCAACTAGCACCTTTGAAGAAATGCAACAACAGATGATTCAAACAATACAGAGAATCGAGGATAATTATCTGGCGTATGCCAAAGACAAAACTACCTCTGTGGCTGTCACTGTGTAATGTTTTCAAGTGAAGAGAAATTGAAAGTCAGTTTTTAAGTTCGAAAGCTATGCTTATGATGAAAGGTGAGTCAACAAATAACTTGCTTATTGATTATTTTCACAATTCAACAAATTAGTGTGGAAAATCATGTGGAGCAAGATTAGAGGAAACTGTTGTTAATCGTGTCAGTTGGTGATCGTTCGCAGTTGGTGATCGTTCGCAGTTGGTGATCGTTCGCAGTTGGTGATCGTTCGCAGTTGGTGATCGTTCGCAGTTGGTGATCGTTCGCAGTTGGTGATCGTTCGCAGTTGGTGATCGTTCGCAGTTGGTGATCGTTCGCAGTTGGTGATCGTTCGCAGTTGGTGATCGTTCGCAGTTGGTGATCGTTCGCAGTTGGTGATCGTTCGCAGTTGGTGATCGTTCGCAGTTGGTGATCGTTCGCAGTTGGTGATCGTTCGCAGTTGGTGATCGTTCGCAGTTGGTGATCGTTCGCAGTTGGTGATCGTTCGCAGTTGGTGATCGTTCGCAGTTGGTGATCGTTCGCAGTTGGTGATCGTTCGCAGTTGGTGATCGTTCGCAGTTGGTGATCGTTCGCAGTTGGTGATCGTTCGCAGTTGGTGATCGTTCGCAGTTGGTGATCGTTCGCAGTTGGTGATCGTTCGCAGTTGGTGATCGTTCGCAGTTGGTGATCGTTCGCAGTTGGTGATCGTTCGCAGTTGGTGATCGTTCGCAGTTGGTGATCGTTCGCAGTTGGTGATCGTTCGCAGTTGGTGATCGTTCGCAGTTGGTGATCGTTCGCAGTTGGTGATCGTTCGCAGTTGGTGATCGATCGCAGTTGGTGATCGATCGCAGTTGGTGATCGATCGCAGTTGGTGATCGATCGCAGTTGGTGATCGATCGCAGTTGGTGATCGATCGCAGTTGGTGATCGATCGCAGTTGGTGATCGATCGCAGTTGGTGATCGATCGCAGTTGGTGATCGATCGCAGTTGGTGATCGATCGCAGTTGGTGATCGATCGCAGTTGGTGATCGATCGCAGTTGGTGATCGATCGCAGTTGGTGATCGATCGCAGTTGGTGATCGATCGCAGTTGGTGATCGATCGCAGTTGGTGATCGATCGCAGTTGGTGATCGATCGCAGTTGGTGATCGATCGCAGTTGGTGATCGATCGCAGTTGGTGATCGATCGCAGTTGGTGATCGATCGCAGTTGGTGATCGATCGCAGTTGGTGATCGATCGCAGTTGGTGATCGATCGCAGTTGGTGATCGATCGCAGTTGGTGATCGATCGCAGTTGGTGATCGATCGCAGTTGGTGATCGATCGCAGTTGGTGATCGATCGCAGTTGGTGATCGATCGCAGTTGGTGATCGATCGCAGTTGGTGATCGATCGCAGTTGGTGATCGATCGCAGTTGGTGATCGATCGCAGTTGGTGATCGATCGCAGTTGGTGATCGATCGCAGTTGGTGATCGATCGCAGTTGGTGATCGATCGCAGTTGGTGATCGATCGCAGTTGGTGATCGATCGCAGTTGGTGATCGATCGCAGTTGGTGATCGATCGCAGTTGGTGATCGATCGCAGTTGGTGATCGATCGCAGTTGGTGATCGATCGCAGTTGGTGATCGATCGCAGTTGGTGATCGATCGCAGTTGGTGATCGATCGCAGTTGGTGATCGATCGCAGTTGGTGATCGATCGCAGTTGGTGATCGATCGCAGTTGGTGATCGATCGCAGTTGGTGATCGATCGCAGTTGGTGATCGATCGCAGTTGGTGATCGATCGCAGTTGGTGATCGATCGCAGTTGGTGATCGATCGCAGTTGGTGATCGATCGCAGTTGGTGATCGATCGCAGTTGGTGATCGATCGCAGTTGGTGATCGATCGCAGTTGGTGATCGATCGCAGTTGGTGATCGATCGCAGTTGGTGATCGATCGCAGTTGGTGATCGATCGCAGTTGGTGATCGATCGCAGTTGGTGATCGATCGCAGTTGGTGATCGATCGCAGTTGGTGATCGATCGCAGTTGGTGATCGATCGCAGTTGGTGATCGATCGCAGTTGGTGATCGATCGCAGTTGGTGATCGATCGCAGTTGGTGATCGATCGCAGTTGGTGATCGATCGCAGTTGGTGATCGATCGCAGTTGGTGATCGATCGCAGTTGGTGATCGATCGCAGTTGGTGATCGATCGCAGTTGGTGATCGATCGCAGTTGGTGATCGATCGCAGTTGGTGATCGATCGCAGTTGGTGATCGATCGCAGTTGGTGATCGATCGCAGTTGGTGATCGATCGCAGTTGGTGATCGATCGCAGTTGGTGATCGTTGAACTGGATTATGACTGTCTAGTCACAGTGCTAGAAACATTTGTCACCAGATATTTTAATTCTAGATTTCTTAAAGAATCGACTTTTGAATGAAGAGACAAAGAGGAAAGAAGTCAACATTGTTTTTGTCGTAGTCAGGCTAACAGAGGTTTTTTTTTTCCCCCCAGTGTTGGAAAGATACAAAATGTCATATTGTTTTAAACTGAAGAAAAGCAAACCACAGAAACTAAAACAAAATTCTGCAGGAGCAGCCTCTGATGAAAAAGAATAATTACTGCAGCTACTTACAAAAATTAGACATCAATTGAAATGTAATGTTATTTGGATTGCAGAGCTACAGAATATTTAATAAATAGTAATGTACAGTTGAGAAATGTGAAAAGGTTACCAGAGCCAATTGAAATTAATATTGCAAATTTTGGAACACTTCTACATGCTAAAAGTCTTCTGGAAATTGTGACGTTAAGAACTATGTAAAGGACAAAAAATTACAATTTCTGATTACCTGTATTTTATCAGTTCTAACCCTTAGCTTTAACCTGTTGTCACTATGTTGTGAAAACTGGATCACCATGTACTCTGTAATAGTTGTTGAACTCCTGACTCAATGAAATCTTTATAGATCTTGATTTAAAACCAGTGTTTACTAAATTAATGTTCTGACAAGTTGGAGTTGTAATTGGAATTTATTGTATTGACTATAATCAGACAAGATTAGTCATTAGCATGTTTCGTTATTTGAAACTGACATTCAGTTCAGACTCTTGATATTTAATCAATTGAGCTAAAAGAATTTTGAAAAGATTTCAATATATTGACTGTATTGTAGTATATTGTGTTAAGAGTTTTGATATTCCTTGAAACCACAAACAGCACAGAAGTCTCTTTGCAGTACTTGGAATGGAGTTGAGTTGATGTGAAACGAAGTGCTACAGCTCTCCTATATGCGCAGAGTCCATCGAGCGTAACTTGAACAAATGAATAGAACGACGGAATGTATTCCACAATAAATCTTTGTACAGAAGAGTGAGTTCTAATCCTTGAGGTGACCTTCTTACTCCGCTCTACCTAAATGCACAGCTATGTATGCGTATTCATTTATACATCAAGCTCTACTCGGTTCGTCATAAGAATAAACCTGATATAAGCAAACAAAAATGTGATGATTGGCCAGAAGCCAAAGCACATATAGTGTGGTTGTGTTACGCTCTTAGAAGTAGGTCCTACTTAGAAATTAGGTATATTATTACTAGGTTGTGTTAAAAAAACTTCAAGTTACTGAAATGTGTTAACAGCCATCAGCATTTTCTTAATCGCACTTTAGCTATGTAGTTTTTATTTAAAAAATTGTATACAGTCAGAGCCTCAGCTCTGCTGTACTCTGATATTTACTCTGTTCATTCGCAGTATGAAACTGGCTGAGGCTTTCTCCTGTTCCCAAATGAAACGTGTATGGAACACTGTTAAAAAGTGCGGAGAAATTATTTGTTCCTAAAGTTTTTCATAATTTTAGAGAGATAGTCGGTTTTGGCTTTTTCTGACAGACTGTATTAGATTCAGTTGAGACACAAATACAATCAGAACGTGGAGCGGAATTGGTAATTTAATTGACTTAAAATCTATTACATCACGGTTTGTCCATTCTCATTTCATCTTAGTCATTGATTTTTCGTGTTCATTTTGAAATACCTACACTACTGGCCATTAAAATTCCTACACCAAGAAGAAATGCAGATGATAAACGGGTATTCATTGGACAAATATATTATACTAGAACTGACATGTGATTACATTTTCACGCAATTTGGCTGCGTAGATCCTGAGAAATCAGTACCCAGAACAACCACCTCTGGCCCTAATAACGGCCTTGATACACCTGAGCATTGAGGCAAACAGAGCTTGGATGGCGTGTACAGGTACAGCTACCCATGAAGCTTCAACACGATACCACTGTTCAAGAGTAGTGACTGGCATATTGTGACGAGCCAGTTGTTAGGCCACCATTGACCAGACATTTTCAGTTGTTGAGAGATCTGGAGAATGTGCTGGCCAGGGCAGCAGTCGAACGTTTTCTGTATCCAGAAAGGCCCGTACAGGACCTGCAACATGCGGTCGTGCATTATCCTGCTGAAATGTAGGGTTTCCGAGGGATAAAATGAAGGGTAGAGCCACGGGTCATAACACATCTGAAATGTAATGTCCACTGTTCAAAGTGCCGTCAGTGCGAACAAGAGGTGACGGAGACATCTAACCAATGGCACCCCATACCATCACGCCGGGTGATACGCCCATGTGGCGATGACGAATACACGCTTCCAATGTGTGTTCACTGTGATGTCACCAAACATGAATGCGACCATTATGATGCTGCAAACAGAACCTGCGTACAGAACCTGAATTTGTCCGAAAAAATGACATTTTGTCATTCGTGCACCCAGGTTTGTCGTTGAGTACACCATCGCAGGTGCTCCTGTCTGTGATGCAGCATCAAGGGTAACCGCAGCCATGGTCTCCGAGCTGATAGTCCATGCTGCTGCAAACGTAGTCAAACTGTTCGGGCAAACGTCCCCATCTGTTGACTCAGGGGTCGAGACGTGGCTGCACGATCCATTACAGCCATGCGGATAAGATGCCTGTCATCTCGACTGCTAGTGATACGAGGCCATTGGGATCCTGCACGGCGTTCCGTATTATCTTTCTGAACCCACCGATTCCATATTCTGCTATCAGTCATTGGATCTCGACCAATGCGAGCAGCAATGTCGCGATACGATAAACCGCAGTCGCGATAGGCTACAATCCGACCTTTATCAAAGTCTGAAACGTGATGGTACACATTTCTCCTCCTTACACGAGGCATCACAACAATGTTTCACCAGGCAACGCCGGTCAACTGCTGTTTGTGTATGAGAAATTGGTTGGAAACTTTCCTCATGTCAGCACGTTGTAGGTGTCACCACCGGCGCCAACCTTTTGTGAATGCTCTGAAAAGCTAATCATTTGCATATTACAGCATCTTCTTCCTGTCGGTAAAATTTCACGTCTAGCACGTCATCTTCGTGATGTAGCAATTTTAATGGCCAGTGGTGTACGTCTCGTCATTGTACAATTCATCGTTATTTTTTGTGAATAATCCACATCTTCTTGTTTCTAGTTACATATTGCACACAATTTTCCTGTTTTGTTGATTGGCTCATTTTCAACATAGCAGGTGACATTTCCAGAAGGGAAATGTATTTCTCTGATTCAGATAAGGAAAAAGATAAAAGATTACCAGACAACTGGCTGTAATTAATATACCTTTAGTGGCTTCAGTATACAACAGTAAACGGTGAAATCCCTGGAGTATGTTTTTGCATCACACACTGCTCATTCAGAGAAATTACCCTATGTTTAAGTTTGAAATTTTCAATTAGAATATGTCAGGTGTACTGTAGTGCTGGAGTTTTGCTGAATTTCATTTTATTCCCTTTAAAAATAAAATGACATCCGAAGCTTTATTGTTTCTCTGCTCATCTGTTTAGATGTCTGAACTGCAACTGCTCACATCATTACAGGTTAGTTGGACTGCTGGCTGGGCAGTGCTGTCCCAAGTGTAATAGACCGGTAAAGCTGTTGTCCCGCATTATCACTCGGTCTGTACGCATGTAACACAGCAAAAAACACGTCCTTATGATCATACTTGACTACAGGTCTCAGCTCGGCTTCCACTCAACGTGAAATGAAATCCAGTGAGATTCAAGCAAATGTGGAAGAATACATGTAATGTTCTCATCAGGTTTATTCTTATGATGAACAGAGCTTTTTATAGTACATTTTCCTTCTAATCGAATTACTTTTCATTGAAATTCTTACCAATAAAATGTGGAAAATGTCATACCCTTTTACTGCCGCCCCCATATAAACGAACAAGCATCAGGCTACATAACCAATTTTAATAAGTAATAAATTAATGTGAAAACAGGTTGTTATTTAAATAACAACTGTTTTGACTGTTGTCCAGTTTTTTAAATCTTTTAGATCAACATATGTCTGTATGTTTTACATACAAGAATGTGTCGTTTTACTCTGCAAGAGGGATCAGACAGGACAGACGGATGGCTTGTTTGCCTCATGAATTGTAGCAGTTCTGTATAATACTCAATAATATGCTTGTCGAATTCATCTTTGGGAGATTTATAATGGTAATTAAAATGTTTAGCGCCATTCTTAAAATGTCTGCATTGAGATTTGTACAATAAATCAAAATGTATCTTCACTGTCGTATTGCAGAGTGTGTATGCTCCTGGCAAAACACCAGAATTTTTCGGAATTATGGGAATTTTTCGGAATTGTGGGAATTTTTCGGAATTGTGGGAATTTTTCGGAATTGTGGGAATTTTTCGGAATTGTGGGAATTTTTCGGAATTGTGGGAATTTTTCGGAATTGTGGGAATTTTTCGGAATTGTGGGAATTTTTCGGAATTGTGGGAATTTTTCGGAATTGTGGGAATTTTTCGGAATTGTGGGAATTTTTCGGAATTGTGGGAATTTTTCGGAATTGTGGGAATTTTTCGGAATTGTGGGAATTTTTCGGAATTGTGGGAATTTTTCGGAATTGTGGGAATTTTTCGGAATTGTGGGAATTTTTCGGAATTGTGGGAATTTTTCGGAACTGTGGGAATTTTTCGGAACTGTGGGAATTTTTCGGAACTGTGGGAATTTTTCGGAACTGTGGGAATTTTTCGGAACTGTGGGAATTTTTCGGAACTGTGGGAATTTTTCGGAACTGTGGGAATTTTTCGGAATTGTGGGAATTTTTCGGAATTACGGGAATTTTTCGGAATTCTGGGAATTTTTCGATTTAGTTTTCAGGTAATTTTTTGTAATTTTGATTGGTAACAACTGATACTCTGATAAAGAATATTACCGTACCCCGCCACTGCAGAATGATGATAATGCAATAATAAAACATAAATGAGAGAAAAAAAACGAAATAAAACTTCAGTTACAAGGGAAATGCGCCATTTAAACAACAAAACACCATGCACACACAAGCATCTCCCAGCAGCAAAATGTTCCCAAGGCCTTATGACGAAGACTGTGCAATACTTCGTAACAACAAACTGCTTATGATGAGTGAGATGTCAAAATTGTTTACAGTATGTTTGTTTGAGCAGTTGCCAGTGGGTGCATGCGCAAGTGAGTCGCGTATGAGCAGTACCTTGTATGGCCTCGGCTGCTTAAGTGTGATTGTTAGCAGTAGCAGCAAGCAGCCAGATGCTAATCAGAAAAAGTTTTCTGGCATGCCCTAGCTGCCAGATTTGCCCATGCAAAGCAGTCAAGAGTTACTGTGATTAGGGGGTAGTCTCCTTGTGATCCTTGTTTACATTTAGTGTTTTTATTGTTTTCTCTTCATTCACAGCTCTCACGTCAAATGAAAACAAAATGATTGCTTTGGCTGGGAGCTCTCAAGTTAAATAAAATACATTCACATAATTACGGAATGCTAAAATATATTATTAGGTTGCTTTCTGATTTTATTTCCATGTTTTTCCAATCAACATTAATCACCTTGCAGAACAATGAAGTTAATTTTGTTAGTTTGTGAAAGAAATTAGGCTTTTATTACTCTTTCCCGCTGAGACAGCGTATTTGATACGAAGTGCTTCATTCCACAGTAATGGCCAGCTCCAACTCTTTTCAGAATTTCAAGTGCACATTTTCACCTTGTGCCACATATGCCATTGTGCCATAATAAAAAACCAAAGATGAAATAGTACAGTGCAGATACTTGAAGAAATTTTACATCTCGAAAGCTACACTGAAAAGCTTAATATGAGGTTGGACCTACTTGATTATGAATCTGGACATACGAATATGCACTTCAAGCCAAATTATGCATTTTAGTACGGCTTACAAAATTATGATGGTCTTGGAGTATCCTCTGATTGTCTGTTTCTTTTACGATGTAATGTAAGATACCTATGAACGGGCTTCTTACGTCATCGTAGCTTCACTTGCGCAGTAACGCATGTTTTCCGGCGCGCTCTAGCAATTGCTGAAATGAACCCATTTCTAACAGGTCTTCGGAAAATATTGTGAGAGGTGGTTTAAGAAGTGTCACTTTCCGAGTAAAATTCCTTTTGTGCAAGGTGAATTATGTTGGTGTGAGAATGTGTGATGCATTTCTTAAATAACAGTGTTCGACTGTCATTTAAAACGTAAAACTTAACACTTCGAAGACCAGTCACTTACAAGAATTTCGAGCCCAGAAGACTAGACATTTCTCATTTTAAATTTTAGTGGCACATGTGTGATGTATCTTACAGTGTAACACACACACACACACACACACACACACACACACACACACACACACACACACAAAAAGACCAATATTATATGTGAAAGCTTAGCATTTCTTGTAGCCACATTATGTACACTAATTTAAACCATTAACTTTTCCTATTTATGTGTTCGTGCTACTGAAGTGATGTTGCTATTGGCTGACTAAATCACTTGCCCTATGGTTTCAATATCTGCCATTGTGGGCTGGTGAGATCACGCGACATGGTCTATGATTGGATTACATAAGGGTGTTGCTATTTTGATTTCAATGCTCTGGAAACTAATGTACTGTGTTTGGTGGAATTCGGATGTATACATTCATAACATGAAAATATGCAGCGTATCATAATACGAACATATGCAGCAGACACGTTGCTGCACATAAGTTCTTTCCAAATTTATTATTATTATTTATTGTCATTTTTGTCTGCGTGTTGTTTTCTAAAGTGCCAGGCATATCTGCCCCAGGCGTACTAAACATTTGATATTGGTAGTTTGTGGCATAATCCTTATCACTTGAGGCAGGCGGGCTTACCTTCATAGTCTCGGATGTTACTGAATTTAGCATATGTTATAATTCAGAAGTAAGAAAGAAACACGTAATATTTCTCTTCTAAAAAAAAAAAAAATAGGTGCCCCTAGATACAGGCCTCCAAAGATGACAATGCGAACACTATTTTGAAGATGCTAATTTCGGTAAAATTTTTAAAATGCTGTTTCTCTGTAACAGTTCTCGATATTTTGTTAGTTGCAAGATAATTGCTCTGTGATTATAATGGTATCCTCCATTTGACAGATATGTCCAAAGTTCTTTCACTGTCATCTTTAGAATTTTTTTAATAATTTGCAGAAAAAACTTTTTTCAGAGATGCCAATCCAGAAAAATTTATTTTTTTTCTGTTTATTAGTACCATGTAGTACTTTATTATCTGTAAAGGAGAACTTCCACTTCAAAGGGGAACAGGTTTTATTTTTAAAAAATCATTTTTTTAACTTTCAAGGGTACTGTATATCTTCACTGAAGTTGTTTCTTACTAATGCCTGTGTTACAATGTTTATTTCTAATGTCTTTGTTGCAGTTATTTCTTACCACTTTCTTTGTTGCAGATACTTCTTACTACTTCTTGTAGTCTCTTGTCAGTTTCTTTGTTTTGGTTGTTCACTGCAGGTTTCTGTATTGTAGTTGTTCAGTGCTAATTTGTTTACTGAAGGGGCTTCTAAGAAATCTGAGATCATCCACTGAGTTATGTGCTCTTGTGAGGAATTTGCCAGTTGACACAGTTGCAGTGTGTTTTGTGATAAGGACTGTCTGAAATTTCTTCTGACTGGAGCCACAGGAGGGTGAAGAGTGCTGACTATTTGCATGTCCATAAAAGAGGATTTGTTGTTGTTGTTGTGGTCTTCAGTCCTGAGACTGGTTTGATGCAGCTCTCCATGCTACTCTATCCTGTGCAAGCTTCATCTCCCAGTACTTACTGCAGCCTACATCCTTCTGAATCTGCTTAGTGTATTCATCTCTTGATCTCCCTCTATGATTTTTACCTCCACGCTGCCCTCCAGTACTAAATTGGTGATCCCTTGATGCCTCAGAACATGTCCTACCAACCGATCCCTTCTTCTTGTCAGGTTGTGCCACAAACTTCTCTTCTCCCCAATCCTATTCAATACCTCCTCATGATCTACCCATCTAATCTTCAGCATTCTTCTGTAGCACCACATTTAGAAAGCTTCTATTCTCTTCTTGTCCAAACTAGTTATCGTCCATGTTTCACTTCCATACATGGCTACGCTCCATACAAATACTTTCAAAAACGACTTCCTGACACTTAAATCAATACTCAATGTTAACAAATTTCTCTTCTTCAGAAACACTTTCCTTGCCATTGCCAGTCTACATTTTATATCCTCTCTGCTTCGACCATAATCAGTTATTTTGCTCCCCAAATAGCAAAACTCCTTTACTACTTTAAGTGTCTCATTTCCTAATCTAATTCCGTCAGCATCACGCGATTTAATTCGACTACATTCCATTATCCTCGTTTCACTTGTGTTGATGTTCATCTTATACCCTCCTTTCAAGACACTGTCCATTCCGTTCAACTGCTCTTCCAAGTCCTTTGCTGTCTCTGACAGAATTACAATGTCGTCGGTGAACCTCAAAGTTTTTATTTCTTCTCCATGGATTTTAATTCCTACTCCGAACTTTTCTTTTGTTTCCTTTACTGCTTGCTCAATATACAGATTGAATATCATCGGGGAGAGGCTACAACCCTGTCTCACTCTCTTCCCAACCACTGCTTCCCTTTCATGTCCCTTGACTCTTATAACTGCCATCTGGTTTCTGTACAAATTGTAAATAGCCTTTCGCTCCCTGTATTTTACCCCTGCCACCTTCAGAATTTGAAAGAGAGTATTCCAGTTAACGTTGTCAAAAGCTTTCTCTAAGTCTCCAAATGCTAGAAACGTAGGTTTGCCTTTCCTTTATCTTTCTTCTAAGATAAGTCGTAGGGCACACAAGCCTCCCCACCAACGGCAAGGTTCATGGGTGGGGGGGAGATGATAAGGTTATGAGACAAACAAAAACAGACTTTGTTGAGGTTGGTATTAAGTGTTCTCATTTGAAGACTCTGTTTCAAAGTGAAGATGTTTCCAATGACGACTTTTTGTGTCCTCAATGTTTTGACAAAATAATAACAATGATAGTATCTGAACTAGGTGATGCCTCCCATGGTGCAGAAGATACATCAGTCATCTACATAGGTAGGTGTTAGTCCTGTTAAGAAACCATGAAGTAGTCATAAGCTCTATGAATCAAGAAAGTGCGGAGAAATTACTAAAGCTATGGATGAATACCCTACAGCAAAACTGACCACACTCTTCAAAGCAGAAATTCCATCTTCAGAAGAAAATAAGCCAAAGGACTCTTGCACCTCTTGCCAGGAGTTTTTCACAAATATCAATTCAGCTGTTGAATATTTTGCATCCTACAGTGGAAAGGTGCAAGTTTTAACTATTATTCCAGAGACATTTTCAAAGAAAACTTCAAATAGTGGAAGATCAAAATTTTATGCACTACAGCCTAAGTGGGTGGTTCCACACCCACCTTGAGATGCCTCTTTATGTGTGTACTGCACGAATTTTGAACTTAGTAACTTCGAAGAACTTCCTGGAGCACGTGACATATGACACCTTGGTTGGGCGTGTAAAGTTGTTAGTAGTCTGTGATGTAAAGTGAGAGACTTGTTTGTTTCAAGAATGTGGTGATTGCTCTGGAAGATGTTGCAGATACCTCTACAGACATGACATATGTGATATGGGAGGAAAATAAACTAATTAAGAATACTGTTGCCTTTGACAGTTTCATTGATGTACTTGGTAAATGGTCAGTGAAAGCAGTAACACACCAGCATCTGAAGAAATTGCAACACCACATTGCAGAAGTGAAAGGATGTGTATAGGCTGAAGAACTATGTTTAGTGCTTCACTGTGATTTTGCTGAGAACTGGTCTGTAGTTCTCCCACAAGAAGTAAAAGGGTGTCATTGAAGTAATGCCCAGGTTTCAATTTTTACAGGAGTGACGTTTTCAAAACAAGACCACAAGTGTTGTAGTTATATGTGATGACACAGGCCATGGCTCAGCACATGCTTGACTAACAATGCGCTAAATTCTTCAACTGTAAATAGGGGCAGAAAGGTCATCATTATTTTTGATGGTGCTCCTAGTCATTTTAAAAATCGTTACCAGCTGTTTGAATTGAATATGTTGCTTGTGCCAACTGACTGGGTATACAGTGCTCAGGATGTATACAACCCGGGAGATCCGGGAAAATCCTGGGAATTTTTTTCGTCCGGGAGAAAACCAGGAAAAATTCGCCAATTTTTTAGAATTCTGGGAATTTTTCATTGTTTAAGTTTTCAGTTAAATTTTTGTAAGCTTGACTGGGAAGAACTGATACTCTAACTAAGGATGTTACTGTATCCCACTACTGCAGAATAATACTGCTGCAATAAAACATGAACGAGAGAAAAAAACAAAAATAAAACTTAGATTGCAAAGTAAATGCACCATATACAGCAAGAAAACACAGTGCTGATAAGTGTCTGCCAATAGAAAAAATATGTCAAAGGCTTTAGGAAGACTGTGCAATGCTTCATAACAACAAATTTTATCAACCTTTTCCACTGAGGCAGTCAGTTGTTTAATTCCACACTATTAGCTAGTTTCAACTGCTCACTGCATTACAACTGCACATTTTCATCTTCAAGCACTAATGGCATTACACTGTAATAAAGAACCAGACATGAGATAAGAGTGCTGGTACTAGAAGAAAAGTTACATCCCGAAAACCACATTGAGAAGCTTAGTATCAGGTCAAGGCCTACTGCATTGGGACTCTGGACATACGAATGTGCACTTAAAGTATGCACTTTAAATGTACACATTTTAGTATGGTTCATGAAATTCCGATGCTCTTGGAGTATCCTCTGATATCTTGTTTCTTTTTGACATAATGTAAGATCTCTTAATCGTTTACTCATACGAACATATGGGCTTCCTGTGTCATCGTAGCTGCGTAAACGTGGTGGCACCTGTTATCTGGCACTCACTGGCAACTGCTGAAATGAACCTATTTCGAACAGGTTGTGGGAAAATATTGTGAATGTTTGTTTGAAAAGCATTGCTTTCAAAGAAAAGTTCCTTTTACGCAAGGTGAACTATGTGCGAGAATGTACGATGAATTTCTTAAATCAAAGAGCGTTTGACATTCATTTAAAAACCAACTCTTTGATGATGAGCCATTTAAAAGAATTTAGAGCCCAGAAGATCAGACATTTATATCGTTATTATGAGCAAATTGATGTAGTGATAAGGGAAGCCCTCTCTCCTCTCTGGTAGCTAATTTATTTCTGGAAAATTTCGAGGACAAGTCGCTGGACTCAGCTAAAAATTTTACTGACACATTGGGTGATATATCTTAAAATGTAACACATACAAAAAAAGGTCAGCATTATATGCGAAAGCTTAGTGTCTTTAGCAGCTTATTAATGTTAGAGACCAGTCGTGTGTGTGAAAGCTTTTCTTTTCTCGTAGCAACACCATGTATGTTAATTTAAACCATTAACTTTTCCTATTTTGTGTTCGCGCTACTTATCAGTGATATTGCTATTGGCCAACTACATCACATGTTCTATACCCTGAATCCCCGCTATCGTCGGTCGACGAGAACACGTGACATGGCCTATGACTGGCTTACAAAAGCACATCGCAATGTCGATTTCAGTGGTTCGTAAAGTAGCGTGCAGTGTTCTGCAGAATTTGAATTTATACTTTCGTAATACGAAAATATGCAGCATACTTGTTACTGCACATCAAAGGTCTTTCCAAAACTCATTTTCTAAAGTGCCAGGAAATTATACACTGGTGTATAAAACCATAACCATTCAGAAGGATTGATAAGTTTTACAGTTGCAACGGAAAGTATACTGTCACTTAATATGGAAAAACTGTCTCCCCCCCCCCCCTTGTCCGTGCATGCATCTTGTTCATAAAGAATGTAGTTACCAATTAAAATTTACACCACTAGTGTCGGAAACCTTCCGGGGTTGCACTGCACTACCTTGGGCTAATCTTGTTATAACACGTTATATAGAATGGATATAAAGGACGATTTGCATGATGAAACTATTGCATATGGACAGAGGGATGCTAGAACTATTTCTTCAAAAGTAATAATGAGAAAGACTTGGTTTCAGTCAAAGCACATTCTTCTTGCACATCTTCGTCTGTTATCAGCAGTGACAGTTTTAAACACCGAATCAAAGTGTGTTAATACCAAGATGATTGATACATTAGGCTTTACCAGCATTTTTTGAATACTCAAGAAGCCCACAATGTGTTTCTGATTATAGCCAACGACAGCTTCAAGATTTTAAAATTAGACAGGCAAAACGTCCATACCATGTAAGTAAACCCATCAGATTCTTTTAGTGTCTTGAACAACTACGAAAAGGAAACTTCAAATGCCCTAAAAAAACTAGTATCAGTTCCTAAGAAAGCCTTGAGAGTATTCAAAATGTATCCTACTTAATTGCAGAATCCATATCACCAAGCATTATTGGCAAGAAATTAGTTATGGTGGAGAAAGGTTTGGTGAGAGTCTGATGTCGATACCACTCTCATGGTACTGTCGAATAGTATTGATGCAATAGCCTCAGATGTCAAAAATCATTTGCTAACACATCTTCATGACAGCCCAAAAGAAGCCCTATAAATTGACAGTACTGCTATTGAAAATCTTTTCCAGCTTCTTGTTGGTTTTTTCGCATGAGAACTTTCTATTTTGTAAAGGTGTGGAAGGAAGGACTGCAGATGAAGATACTGTCTGTCTTGTGAATTCCTTTTCTGTGGCAACAATCTGCTGCATATAAATTGTTGGTAAATTTACCGATGCAGTGGCAGCATTATATTGGAACTAAAAGGAGGTTAAAGGGGGTGTGCTGTTTCTTCTTCTGTAAAATTTGTGCTTTGCAAGGTACACAGGGAGGCATTGACTTATAAAATAGTGCAATCGGAATTCAATAAAATGCTCTGTGGTGCAGTGATTGTTGTAAATTGTGGGGAAAGCACAAGCTTTAAGCTGTAGGCCATTTTCCGTTCTTTGTGAGGAGATAGGTTCTATTCGTGGTTCCCTTCAGTTGGCCATGGTTGCGTCATGGTAAAGTTCTTTGTAGCATTGTACATTTGAAGGGTGAATTGCCTTTCCTATTGAACAGCAGTTGTACAGTTGTGGCTCGTTCTAGATGACAAATTTTGATTCTTCGCCGATGTTCTTGGGAAACTGAATGATGTTAACGTACCACTTCAAGGTTGAAATAGTAAAATCACCTTTCTAAGCAAGACAATACTTGCATTTAAGAGATGACTTGGACTTTGAAAAAAATTCAGATGTAGAAGGGTAACTGAGGGATGTTATTTTGTCCGAATGATTTTGTGATGGGAAATGAGTTGTATGTAGGTCAAAGTAGTAGGATTGGTATAGTACATCTTGGAAACCTTCACCAGCAACTCGAGAATACCTTTCCAGAAGGTTCATGCGATTATGACTGGATCCACAACCTGTTCGATACTATAGTAGTGGTTTACTAATCAGACTCTTGTTGACAGTCAAACATGAGGAGATAACAGAACTCTCAAGTGATGATTTAAATAGAAGTGTCCTGAATATATCTGGGTGCAGACTCAGAATCATTATCCCAATTTGGAAAGGACAGTGGATGTGTTATTACCCTTCGCATCAACTTCTGAGAGTCAACATTTTCTCCCATGCTGTTCACAAAGACAAATTATCAGTCGCAACTGCAGCTGGAAGGGGATTTGCGAGTTGCTGTTCTGGAGGTACAGCAGAGACTGGATCTGCTTTCTTCACAAACTCAAACACACACATCTCACTAAATGTACAAACGTTGGGAAATTTCCGACATTTGAGCCGTGTGCATTTTTACTATTGTTTCATTTCCTTCTTAATGACATCTCAATGTCAGCCATTGCTCTATTGTATGCCAGGATCTTTGAAAGATTAAATGTTGTAAATGAATTAGAAACAGTATAAACAGAAACAGTTATGCTTTAACTAATTTGTAAAACAGTGTAGTGAGATACACATTTGCTCAGTTCCAGTAATTGCCCTCACACAGCCTTGGTTATATACAGGGTGTACATAAAAGTCCGGGAACACTTTAAATTATTTACTGCACAAGAACTAAACATTGTACAGATGTCGTATATATTGCATTTTGAAGATAAACTGTGAAAGTTTTTTTACTGACATTCGATAATGAGAGTCATGAGTGACCTGGCAGATGTCAATACAGTAATCGAATTCTTTCCATACCTGTCCCAGCATGGAATCGTTGACTGTGGCAGTCGCTTCTCGTATTCCCTCCCAGAGTCCTGCTACATCACATGCTGGAGGCAGTACATACATCAGATGTTTAATGTGTCCCCACAGTAAAAGGTCACATGGAGTGAGATCTGGTGATCGGGGAGGCAATTTCATGAAACAGCTGTCCCCTTCTGTAGCACGGCCAACCCATCAATGCACCTGACTATCCTGTTTGTCACTAGCGCTGACTATAGGCTAATTACCGAACTACGCTGTGGCGGTATACATAAAGAAAGAAAGAAAGAAGAAAAGAAAAAACCAACAACTTTGAGGGTTATTATATGTAGATATAATTGCTTCAAGTAACTACTGAAATCTGCAAGATTAAGAGAACTTAATCATTTTTGGGCACTAGTTTCAAAAGGCCACATGACTGGATGGTCATTAGTCAATCTCGATATAGGGTGATTGCAATTAGAGTTACAGTTTCAAAATACTGTAAAATGAGAACCACTGCTCAGAAATATATCCAGTTTGAACAGCATAGTATTGACACAGGGAGAAACATCGTGGGGGAAAAAAAATTAATGTAAACTTTACTAATGGGTGGTGCTTTAAGCATCTCGAGTTATGTGGAGTTGGCTACATGTGACAGACGAATTGCAATACTTCATCTATGGTTTCAGTTGCATATTACTGCATCGATACTATTACATGTGAATGACTGCACAAGTTCAGCTGTCAACAGTTGTGGCACCATTAGTTAGGTAAACCCTTCCACCACAGCAAGGTCGCACTACATCAGATGGTCCTGTGGCCAAAAACTGCATAGAAACATAATGAGAATGCTTTTTGATTGTCCTGGAGCCAGAAACATCTTAAAAAGTAAGATGACATCTGTTTCTAATTGTAATGACCCTGGGGCAAGAGATTTTCAGTATGCTGTCCATTTTCTGCCAAAAGTTGACATCGAAAAATAGCATGTTTCACAACAGATTGAGGTGTGTCAGCGTTCACATTCATAATATGTTGGGCTGTACTTGCCTTCAGCTCAGCTGTTTTTAATTGGAACACTGAGCACATCATCTTTCAGGTAACCAGACAGCCAGAAGTCACACGGATTGACATCAGATAATCTGAATGACCAGGTTGTAGAGAAATGATGACTGATAATTCTAGCATTCTCAAAATGCCTCTGCAGCAGCTGCTTCACTGGCTGTTCAATGTGAGGAGCAGTTCCGACGTGTGTAAAAATGATCCTACACACCCATAATTCATTCTATTGAAGGGTTGGAATGACATTGGTGCGCGTTAGACTCTAGTATTGTTTACCAATGACAGTACAGGTAACAGGACCCACAGGACTTTCCTCAAAATACTGCAGTCAACCTGCGGCACATAGCCACCTTTGCAGAATGAAAATGGTATTGATTGATGAGCATACAGATTTTCTATTGCCCATATTCTGCATATTGCCATGTCCTTGGAGATGGAAATGGGCTTCATTTGTCCACAGAATGTTCAATGGCCATTCATTGTCCAACTCCATACAAGCAAGAAATTCCAGAGTGAACGTTTGTGTTGCTGGCAGGTCAGCAGGAAGCAACTCCTGAACACAGGTGATTTTATATGGATAACAGTGCAGGATGTTTTATAGGATTTTCTGCGATGTGCTGACAGGAATGTCCAACATTCAGTCAATTCCCCATGCACTGCATGTTTTCGCACCATGCTTGACCCTTCCTGCAATGCTGTGGCCACATCTTAAACGGACATGAGATAATGACTTGCCTCCCTCTGCCTCATCATGCTTCAAAAGAACTCTCTCTTTTGAATTTTGTAATCATTTTCTCCAAATTCTTAGCAGACTTTGAACCATTGACCTTTTTTTGTTTTTTTCATACTATTCAGTGTTAGGAACTTCTGCTGGGCTACACATTCCTTTTTGGAGACAGTGATATTGGGCATCTTAGATGCGAACTGAGGAACAGCTGTGTGCGCACACCCCTCCTCAAATATTGTTTTGCCCTATGTTGATAATGTGCTGTTCAGATTTGACCTAATTCTGAGCAGTTGTTCTCTTTCTACAGAATTTTGAAACTGGAACCTTAATAATTATGGATACCCCTGATTTGCGAAAACTACCAAAATGTTTGAACATAAACAACTACAACCTGGCCTGCAGCCAGTCATGACAAAACTCTACCATCTGGTGAGCAAGATGTATGAGACAGGCGAAATACCCACAGACTTCAAGAAGAATATAATAATTCCAGTCCCAAAGAAAGCAGGTGTTGACAGATGTGAAAATTACCGAACTATCAGTTTAATAAGTCACAGCTGCAAAATACTAATGCGAATTCTTTACAGACGAATGGAAAAACTGGTAGAAGCGGACCTCGGGGAAGATCCGTTTGGATTCCGTAGAAATGTTGGAACATGTGAGGCAATATTAACCTTACGACTTATCTTAGAAGAAAGATTAAGAAAAGGCAAACCTACGTTTCTAGCATTTGGAGACTTATAGAAAGCTTTTGACAACGTTAACTGGAATACTCTCTCTCAAATTCTGAAGGTGGCAGGGGTAAAATACAAGGAGCGAAAGGCTATTTACAATTTACAATTTGTACAGAAATCAGATGGCAGTTATAAGAGTTGAGGGGCATGAAAGGGAAGCAGTGGTTGGGAAAGGAGTGAGACAGGGATGTAGCCTCTCCCCGATGATATTCAATCTGTATATTGAGCAAGCAGTAAAGGAAACAAAAGAAAAATTCGGAGTAGGTATTAAAATCCATGGAGAAGAAATAAAAACTTTGAGGTTCGCCGATGACATTGTAATTCTGTCAGAGACAGCAAAGGACTTGGAAGAGCAGTTGAACGGAATGGACAGTTTCTTGAAAGGAGGATATAAGATGAACATCAACAAAAGCAAAACGAGGATAATGGAATGTAGTCAAATTAAATCGGGTGATGCTGAGGGGATTAGATTAGGAAATGAGACACTTAAAGTAGTAAAGGAGTTTTGCTATTTAGGGAGTAAAATAACTGATGATGGTCCAAGTAGAGAGGATATAAAATGTAGACTGGCAATGGCAAGGAAATCGTTTCTGAAGAAGAGAAATTTGTTAACATCGAGTAATGATTTAAGTGTCAGGAAGTCGTTTCTGAAAGTATTTGTATGGAGTGTAGCCATGTATGGAAGTGAAACATGGACGATAACCAGTTTGGACAAGAAGAGAATAGAAGCTTTCGAAATGTGGTGCTACAGAAGAATGCTGAAGATAAGGTGGGTAGATCACGTAACTAATGAGGAGGTATTGAATAGGATTGGGGAGAAGAGAAGTTTGTGGCACAACTTGACTAGAAGAAGGGATCGGTTGGTAGGACATGTTTTGAGGCATCAAGGGATCACAAATTTAGCATTGGAGGGCAGCGTGGAGGGTAAAAAGCATAGAGGGAGACCAAGAGATCAATACACTAAGCAGATTCAGAAGGATGTAGGTTGCAGTAGGTACTGGGAGATGAAGAAGCTTGCACAGGATAGAGTAGCATGGAGAGCTGCATCAAACCAGTCTCAGGACTGAGGACCACAACAACAACAACAACAACAACAACAACAACAACCTGGTTAAGATGCCAATGGAGACGAAATGCACGATGGAAAGCAGGCCAGAGCTGAATAATAGTAAAGATTATATGGGTCAATACAAACCACTTTGTTAATTGATGCGTTGATGAGTTATGAACACGTCAGATGTGTTGCAAGATTTTGAATGTCTTCTAATTTGTATGATACCATAAACACTGTGAGATGTGGGAAAAAAATTCATCACCTAGCAGGCAGTTTTGATACATGCAGTCCACGACCAGAACTGGAGGGTGAAACTTTGACAATATCAGTCACTCGTTCTGACGAAAAGTCTGAAATATCATAAAAGGCACGTAGGGTGCAGAACCCAAGACAGAAGCCAACAGGCAATTTTTGAATACATTAGTTGTTTACTATGAAGACAGCAACTGTAATGTCAACTTAAGGAACAGGGTACTTAAAAATGGTGGAAAAATCAAACCTTTTATGACTTAATAAAGTCTATAGACTTTCTGATTACATTGATATATACATTATAGGGTTTCAAAGAAAAATGACCAGTATACAGGGTGTCCCACCTATCTTGACCAGGTGCAAATTATAAAATGTTTCAAGCAAATGTTCTTTAGCCGTCAGGGGGACATCAATCAGCACGATTGCCTAAGTTATAGCTATGTTTTTTACAAAAGATATGAACAGTGGTATGACTTTTTTAAATGGCACCCTGTGTTTTTTATTTGGTAATTCTTTTCTTCTGCTAAAGACCTATTCAAAAACATACCACAGTGTACCATTCACTGAAACACAGTGTTATTAATTTCATAACACAACATTGATGTTGACGCTCCCAGTGCTTAGTGCAGGTACTCAGGGTAATGGAATACATCCACGTGCTGACGTTGACAGAGGACAAATGGAAACATAAGTGGAACCCACCTTTCCGACTGATGTTTTCTCGTCTTGTTGCGATCCTTCAGGAAATGGGAAGTTTCAACCGACGACTATGCAATTGTAGCAATCACACAGATGAAGCTGCCGAAGTTACTGTTCTTGCTTCCATTGCTATGAACCCACTTGTGAGCACACAACAGCTTGAACACAAGATCGGCATTCCTGAAACCAGTGTACATCGTGTTCTTACACATCACCTGTTCCATCCTTACCATGTACACCTACATCCAGAATTGCATGGGAATTATTTCCAGAATCGTGTACAGTTCTGTCAGTGGGCACAGCAGCAAATCTTCGCCAACCTGAACTACTTCTCCAATGTTCTATTTACCAATGAAGGTTCCTTCTCAAACAAAGGACAGGTAAATACAAGGAACATGCATTATTGGTCCAGCGTTAATGGAGAGTCAACATCTGGTGTAGGATGCTTGGTACAGTAATTATTGGCCCTAATTTCATCAATGGTAGTTTAAATGGCACAGCATATGCCAACTTCCTCAGACGAATTCTTCTTCCTCTTTTGGATGAAGTGCCACTAAGAACCAGAATGCTTATGTGGTATCAACACGATGGATGTCCAGCACATAATGCCTTGCGTGCACGTCATGTTCTGAACCGAAGGTATCCTGCCAGATGGATTGGGCAAGGAGGCACAGTTATTTGGCCTGCTAGGTCTCCTGATTTAAATCCTCTGGACTTTTTTCTTTGGGGATGCATTTAAGATGTCGTCTATTGCAGTATTCCAACAACTCCAGAGGACACGCAGGAGTGTGTTGTGCATGCTTATAATTCTCTTCTGCAGGCAACACTGGAAGCAGTAAGTAATTTTTTCATTCAACGAGTGCACCAGTGTTTCAGTGTCCAGGGTCACCACTTTGAGCATCTTTGAATGTTCTACTCCTGGACAATGGTACAGGAGAGTCAGTCAATTTAGTGTTATGTTTCTACTTTGTTTTCATTTGTTTTCTGACAACTCCAGCAAGTGGAAGAGTTTGTGATCCCAGGCTCAGTTAGTGTTGTGTTATGTAATTAGTAACGTTGTGTTTCAGCGAATGGTACACTGTGATACATTTTTGAATATGTCTTTAGAAGAGGAAATGAATTACTGAATAAAAAATACAGAGTGCCATTTAAAGAAGTCATACCGCTGTTCATATCTTTGTAAAAAACAAAGCTACAATGAAGGCTATCATGCTGATTGATGTGCCCCTGACGGCTAAAGAACATTTGCTTGAAACATTTTGTAATTTGCATCTGGACAAACAGTTATTTAGGGTGGTTAAGATAAATGGTACACTCTGTATACCACATTTTTAAGTTACTGTCATGTGGTCTGCCAGGCCCACTTTATTTCTGTTACAGAAACCTGTATTATTTTGAAAAGAACTGTGAACTTTCTGTTTCCAGCTATTATCTGTGTGATACATTGTATATGTAGGTAACCGTGCAGGTTTCTAGTCTCTGTAAATTATCTTTACTAGTATTTACTTTTGTTTCACTGAAGCAGTTTGTTCACGAGTTACTGAATGTTTGTTGCCCAAGTGCTACATATGTTTGTGGAAGTCATATTCTTTAGTGTGCAACAAATATGAACTATGGCATGCTCCAAGAAATTCAATAAAAGGAAATTCCATGGCAACTAGTTCACAAACAAAGCAAGCCACACTGTTGAAAGTAACCTATGTATCAGTTCTTCAGGGAAGAAACTCCCACATGGTACGCCTCCTGGTGATTGATTTTTGTGTTAACATTGATGCTGTTTGCAATGGATTTGTTGTTCTAGATGTGGGCATCTTATTTTCTTTGATAAAGGAAGTTGCAAAATGTAAACAATGTGATAGTATAGGCTGTATGGAAATAACTGAACAACAAAGTAGCAGGAAGGGTTTAGCATCAAAATTAGTTGTTCTTTGTAGATCCTGCAATAAATCTACCTCGAAAATGACTTCAAACATTGTGCATAATTCATATGATGTGAATTTGAAGTTAGTGTATGCAATGCTTGCAATAGGAAAAGGGACAAAGGCTGCTCAGACATTTTCTGGTTTGATGGATCCTCCTCCTCCTCCTCCTCCTCCTCCTCCTCCGCCGCCTCCTTCTCCTCGTAGGTTCAGCAAGTACACAAAAATACTTTAAGGTGCCTTGACAAGTGTTTCTAAATCATCTATGAAACGTGCAGTAGAAGGAACTGTAAATATTAGTGGAACCAGGGTCATTGGTGTTGCACTTGATGGGACATGGCAATGTCGAGGACATTGTTCCTTGAATGGTGTTATAATTGTTACCTCTGTGGGAATGGAAAAGTTGTTGATCTTGAGTGTGTATCTAAGTACTGCCACACCTGCCATAGTAACATTGAAGGACATACTGAACATCAGTCTTCTAAGAAGCTTTCAATAAAATTAATGAGTTCAGTATTTATGGTGATTCCTTCGTAACGAAACTAGTGTGTTGTGGACATGTGCAAAAGAGGATGGGTGCTAGATTGAAGAGGCTACGAAGAGAAATGAAAGGAAAGCTGCTGTCTGATGGAAAATCTGTATGGCCGAGGCAGATTGACAGAAACTGAAATAGACCTTCAGAGTTATCATGGACTGGAAATTAGACGAACTGCACTGCAGAATGATGTCATAGCAATGTGAAAAGCTGTATGGGCCATGTACTTTCATAAGTTGTCCACAGATGACCACCCTGTTCTTGGACTTTGCCCTAAAGGAGCAGATTCTTGGTGTGGTTACCAAAAAGCAAAAGAAAATGGTCAAATATACCACCATAAGCATTCTCTTCCTGAGCCTGTTATGAATGAAATAAAACCAATTTTTAGAGACCTGAGTGACCTTGTTTTGCTTATTTAAATGTCTTCATGGGGGCACTCAGAATAAAAATGAAAGTTTCAACCATTGCATATGGGAAACATTACCCAAGAATGTTTTTGTAGAACTAAATACATTAAAAGTTGCTGTACTAGATGCAGTGAAATGTTTCAATGATGGAATTATAGGAAGGTTGGAAGTCCTGAGAAATTTAGGCATAAAATGTGGCTCTAATGTGGAAGATCAATTGAATGCATGTGACAGACAACGGGTGCATGAAGCTGAAAGATTTGTTCTTAAAGTTACCAAGGAAGCAAGAAGTGCTAAAAGGAATTCCAAGAGGAAGCTTGAAGATGAAGAAATGCTACAGGATGAAGACTGTGCTTCAGTAATTTTCTGAGGCACAGTTTAATTTGACTCCATTCACAATTTCCCGCAAGTTGTATTTTTCAGATTCAGGTACAAGTATTTCCTAAAGTTTATAAACCATTGCTCTAATTTTTTTCTGTAACTTGCAATGGTCCCATACTTAAGTAGTAGACCTAAGCTTTATTGCAGAATCAACTAAATTATAGAAAAAAATAACATTTTTATTAGGGAAAAAATTATAAAAATTAAAATGTAATATGTGATATTTTTTATTCTTGTAATATACATAATAGGTGGAATTAAATAGGTCTAGTACCTCAGCCATCATATCATGCATATCTGGTAAAAATTTGGTCTCCCTCAAATGTACAACACTGGATTAAATGATACCTCAATTTGAGGAAGCATTTTGGGGGAAAATTGCATAAATTCTTTGTAATTTATTAATAACCCTACGCAGGTTCAAAAATATTCAAAATACTTCTAATTTGTTGAGAACGCGTACTGCATTACCGGATATCAACAAAAAATCTGTAAAACATATACATGATAGACAGTGCCTGAAAGAAATAGGTGTTGATTTTTGCATAATATTGCGCCAGAATACTGCGAAAATGATAGCCATCGACAAAACTACAGAGAGCAGTTACCATAGAAATGTTTACCAAATCTCATTGTAGACATACAAAGCAGCTGCGCCCAGCATACAGAAACTTTCCAGGATCGCACTCCTTAATTTGGATAGTGTACTTACTCATTTGTACTTCATGCGTATTTCTTTGTACAACTGTTTCATAATAAAGGTCTTCTCTTGAATACAAAAAAATGAAATTTTTTCAATACCTAGCTCATTTGTTTTCGTTTATAATGGAAAATTAGTTAAATTAATAGTCAGGAAGTGCTGGGTTTGTCACTGTGCGTGCCCGTGCCAGTGCGTGTTTGTGTGAAAGGCTGACATAAACTTCTCAGCCGCCTTGCTTTTTTGGTAATCAGTCATGACGTGTCTTTTCACTGTGTGGTAAAATTCTGCCGTAGTTTCTTATGTTTGCTAGCTGCTATGTACTCATCATCATGGGCAGATATGTAATAAGGAAAAAGAAAGCCTTAGACATAGACAGCATTTCTGCATCTGAGGAGAGTGGAGGTGAACATAATATTTGAAAGAGGAAAAGAAGTTGTGCCCTCTTCATCTACTAACCAGAAAAATATAATACCAGGATGAAACAAAGTCCAACATAACTGCCACTATAAGAAGTACATAAATTTCAGATTTACATGGGCAGGTGATGAGGTCAAGCACTAGACCATAATGTTTGGTGTACAGTATAGTGTTGTCAAATGATTTTACTGGCATGTAAAGAAATTGTTTCATCCATGTTTGGACCAAATTTCAAAAGTATCTGCTTCAAATTATATGGTTCATTGGCGTATTGTGTATTATGTATTATTAGCTGAATTGTTTCCTGGATATCTACGCAAAAATTCCTGCTGAGTAATGCAATAAGCTACCTGTAAGTTAGGATGCTAATTTCAAAATGCTTTTTTCTTGTTACTTGCGCCTTGGCATGAAAAGTATCTCTCTCTCTCTCTCTCTCTATCTATCTATCTATCTATCTATCTATCTCAACGGACTACTACTCTGCATACTACTAAATGAGATAATTTTCTTCTTCCATAAACCACATACAATTCATTTAAATGCTCAGGAAACAACTTCAAACAATTGTCTGCTTGACAAGTTAACTTCAAATAAATTCGCCCTGATCAGTACTACAGTTCATAACAGACTCTCCTAACTCATTTATTTTGTTCTGTTACTTTCATGTATTGTCATGCCGTTATCTTCCATGGAGGCCAACACAACTCGAGGACTGGGATCTGCTGCACAGAGAAAACATTAAGAACAGAAAGTCTGGCCAAATGCAAGCTGCCACCAGTTTCTCCCCATCCAGTAGCAATGCGATCTGTTGCCATTCAGTCAACATGCTCATAAAGACACACACTGTACTGTACTCAACACCCATGTCCCACTTTCCAAACTACATTAAATTTTCTTCACCAGTCAACAATCATCATTCACCAGTCCTAAATACCCCGAGCAACACATCACTTCAATGAAGAGATATGTTACACTATAAAGTTGATATTAAAAGTAATTTTCTATAAAACTTGACACACAGTTTGCCTTACAGTTAGATGAAAGCACTGACATTTCCAAAAAAGCACAATGTCACCTTTTGTGAGATTATTTTTGTAGATCAGAAATTGAGCAGTAAATGTTCTCTCTAAGAAATTGAAACCGTCACTGGAGATAAGATATTTGCTGCTGTTGAATTTTTCACGATAAGGGACAGAAGTGGACAGATTGCATTGCTATACGAGCTGATGGCACTACTGCAGTAACAAGAAATATAAAAGGGTTTCCAACTTCAGTGCGGAATATAAACGTATCACTCATAACTACTCACCACTTTTTTCATAGGGAGAATTTAATGATAAATACTGTGGACAGAAAAATCTGGCCGACGTCATTTAGTGATCAACTATGCAAAAACTTGTTCTGTAGAATCAACTGTGTTTGAGAAACTCTGTAAAGAAATTTGTGAGGATCATAAAGGGTTGTTAGTCACAGCAAAATCTGTTTGATTTCCAAAGAAAAAATACCAAAGTTCTACAACTTCGAGACGACGTACTTGCATTTTGAAACTAATGATGATGATAAGATTGATTACTGTGAATGTCTTAAGTCATGTTTAGTATGCTGAACTGGAATACCATTCTAGCATTTTCAATAAACTAATTCTTTGAATTCAGGTATGCAGGTATGAATGAAACTGCTCTGAAAAGAGCAACTTATCAAAATCTCGTCAAATAAAGTTCTGAGATCAAAATTTAAAGAAAATGCTCCCGATGTTTATCTCCAAGTGAATATTGAGATATCACAGGTAAATCAACCTCTCTTTTACTGCCCATGTCAACATTCTACTTGTGCAAGTGGGGAGTCTCTAGATTGAAGAATGTAAAAACATGACAACAGGTCTCGCCTCTTTAATACAAATGGCGGGACGAGTTGTATATGTCAAGAGTTTGCCCATGTACAAGTCCACCTTGCAGATATCGCCAGGGGCAAGTAACTCACTAGTTTTGAATTTACCGTGTCTATATGTCTGATGTTAATGTTCATTTTTTTCCTGCTTAACCCGACAGCAGGCGTGTCAACTTTCATGACACCACTAGTCGCGATGTATCTCTTGGATACATGCGACGATTTTTTTGGGTTTTTGTTTGTTTACAGGTTCTTTTTCTTTTGTTTTTGTTTTAAATTGCAGTTACCTTTATTGTTACAGATTTTACAAATACAGAAGTGAACATCAGGTTCATTACACTCTCAAATTAACAGAAATATTTGACATTTTGTAATGGTGAAGTACATGAAATTCTTTTAAAAATTGATTTTATTATAGATACAAATAAATTATTGAACTAATCAAAGCATGTCTCTTTTTACTAATTGCCCTCTACAGAAAGACATTGTTCACAAATTATTTGTGCGTGTTTTTGCAAACAAAGATGTGTACCGCATTTTTCACATGTATACTTGCTGAGACAAGTCTTTTTTGTCTCGCTGTAGCATGACTAGCACCTTTTTCTTTTCTTGTTTTTTGATTCCAAGGATTGTTCAGAGTTTTCTTGCTCTTTTCCTTTAGGTTTGTACTTTACTAGCATTGACTTTATATCATCAGGTAGAGTCATAATAAGAGCTCTTCTTTTGAGATGATCTTGCAGTAGAGTCAGAGCCAGAGTTTTGAGGTACTCGCGCCGATTTGAGTATTTATTCTTGTTGCCCAAGAAAATTAATCTTGAGTTGATGCCTGCAATGTTCAATAGGTGGGAAAAAATCACCATAGGCCATCTTCTTGTTGACCTAGCTACATTGTAGGTTGCACAATGTTTGTCAACTACCTCAACTCCAGATTTGGTGTCATTATAGTGTAGAATAATTGCTGGTTTTTTTCTCTAAACCTTCCGAAACCTCACTTGATGATACATGCATATTCGAAAGGAGGACTACAGTTTTCCCTTTTTTCGGGACATACGACACAAGGGTTTGATTCTTGCTGTAGCCAAATACGCTATCATATTGCTGTCTACTTTTTGGTGCTAAGAAATTCGATGGCAGTTCCTTGTTGTTTCTTCTAATTGTGCCTACAAACGACAGTCTCCTTTTATGCAGTTCTCTTACTAACTCCAAACTAGTGAACCAGTTATCTGCTGTAATGTTTCTACCCGTCCCATATATTGGTTCGGCAAGTCTCAGAACGACTTCTTTGGCGAAGTTGTTATTCTGAAAGGGTCCTTCTGGTTATAATCCACAATATATTTCCATGTTGTAAGTATAATAAAGCTTGGCATCACATAGGCAGAAAATTTTGATGCCATATTTAGATGGTTTGGATGGTATGAACTGGCGAAATCCACACCGGCCTCGAAATGCTGGTAGCTGCTCATCAACTGTGACGTTCTGACCAAGGGAGTAATGTGTCGTGCAGTTATTCAAACACATGGTGAACATTTCCTTCACAGCTGCTAATTTGTCTGTCTTGCGCCGTTCTTGTCTTGTGGCTCCATCATCAAAACGAACACATCTTATTAGAAACAGGAAACGTTTTTCGGACATGGTCATTCTAAAAATATTCAGACCAAGGTCATCTGCTGTCCAGAAGTCGTGAACATTCTGTCACCCACCATGGAACACACCAGCAAGGTATCAGAAACCAAGAAAGGCTTTTATTTCAATTGCGTCTGTGTCCTTGCAGTCACTCTCGCGAGCAAAGTTTCCTTTTAGATCAGCTATACGCCTGTTAGTGTTGACCACAATTAGATCTAGGATATCATTACTGATGAATAGGCTCCAGCAGTCAATTTCAGTTACCATTTTCTTTGCGTCTCCAACTACCCCAGGCAGTTTGGTTAGTATATTATGAGGCCGTGTCTGTGTTGCTTTCCAAGGCACGTTCCTCCATTTAGTTCCATCCTTACCTAAAATAAAAAAATAAGTACATTACATCATTATTAGATATTGTTATTATTACATCTGAAAGCATATTTATTGTCTCTTTCTACTCACCAAAATAGTAATGTTCATCAGTTTCCTGCGCTTCATTATTTTCCTCTTCATCAAATTCATGATCTGTGTCTGAGTCTACAGATCATGTTTCGAGTATATCTTCAGTTTCTGAATCAGTTTCAGCAAGATCATCTTCAGTGGATACCTCGTCGTCGAGAAGAAGGCGATGTACTTCTTCCAAATCCTTAGAATTTTCTAGATCATATCGTTTACTCATTTTGAAAGAGAGTATACATAGCTACAACGAAACATTGCTTCATTTAGAAGACAACAACGCAACTGCCGACTTGCGTACGCTGCAAACAATGCAACAGCTGCAGTCATTAGCGGCGACAAAGCGTTACCTGAGTAGGCGCGCTGTATCTGAGAGATACAGGCAGTACACGATACCACACCTGACTCATTTATGACCTTGTCAGTATCGGGATAAGACTGAAATTCCTGTGAAGCAATAAGAAAGGTATGACATAAGATGTCGTTACCACTGTTCATTGCGGTAATATTAGAGAAAAAGTAGGTAATGTATCTCACAGATACATGCGCGACTGTCGGAGGGTTAAGAGTCATAAGTTTCTTTTGTGTTCATAAGTTCCTCCTTAAGGGGATATGGAATCGCCTATCCCTGCAATGTTAAAATATGCATACTATAGGGAACATTGCCTCACAAACTACTGGAAACAGATAGATAAAATTTTTACTGTTTGTGCTTTGATATTTTATAACAATACTGAAACAACAGTTAATTGTCAAAGTATTTTTCTTAAAGAGATATTTTACATTTATTTTCACGTAAATTTTTTCCATCACTTTTTACTAAATTATCACCACTAAGTCTTTTGTAAATCAAGTAATTAAAAAATTGTTGTTTCAGTGTGTAAAAGAAATCCATGTGACAGTCATAAAAATTTCAGACTCCTTACCTGAGACAATGTTTCTAGAACGAGTGAAAAGCAAACTTAAGGAAATTGAGAAAAAACATTAAAACATTCCTGATCCATAGTTAATACCCCTTTCACAGTCTTCGTAATCATCTTCAAGTCTTCTTTTGGCACCTCTCTGCACCTGTCTTGCTTTTTTGACTAATGTCTTGATTATATGTTCCCAGCATGCCTTAGTCTGTGCGGATCTAAAGTCAACATAGCATGTACTGTGCGGGAACCATCATAAAACCCAACTTTTGAAGGACCTGGCATTTAGTTATATTCCCAAGATTGAAGGTTTCCACAGCATCATACACACCAAAATGTAGTGTGTTAATTCCGAAAAACGCTGTTTTTGGGAGACGATGCCATATCACACTATTCAAGCATTCGTTGGGGTTCTGCGTTTTCCCATGAAGACAGTTCTTCAGAAGACTTCTGTCAGCCAGATCTCTGAAAATGGGCTTTATTTCTTCTGTGATGGCTAATGGTAGAGTGTGGTGAATGTATTTCTATCCAGTTGTTAGTCCTCTATTGTATTTACACCAGCTCTTTTCACCTTTGGGGCACAAACCTTGTTCTGGATGTACATCTGTGGATGCAGTGTGGAAATACAAAGCCCATATACTTTCCTCATTTCTTCAAGATTGCCTGTATTTTGCCTGATTGCAAAGCCAAAGCAATTCTGAATTTGCTCTATTATGGAATCAGTCTATCTTCCTTTGCCATGCAAGGTTTTCCTATCATCTAGTTTTTCCCTTTCGTAACTGATTTTAACCTTCTCAGCCTGGCACCATTCTCTTCTGCACATGTCCTATACATTTAAGTTTGCTTATATTTACACTGTTCCCATATGGTTTGCTTTCCAGAACTTCTTTGAATGCTTTAGAGCCACCATCTCCCTCATACTTGACACAGCGAACATTATACCACTCTGAAGAGCAATAAAAAATTTTTTTTTCACCCCAGCAACCTCCATGCCACCACCACTGCCATAGTAATTTGCAACACAGTCATCACTATGTTCATTTTTCAGCCTATCTATGCATCTACAGTATTTAAACATTATTGCAACATCAATAACCTTGCCAGTGCCAACTCTAGTTGCTGTTACAACACCATTGTTGGAGGTGTGACCCCTTTTTAGCCATGTCCCATCAAAAGCTACTGTGAGGTCACGACTGCCATGATTTTCTTTCACTGCTTCTTCCACAGCTACCTGCATTGACTTCGTGCTACATTTTCAACTGCAGACCCTAGTACATAGTTGTAAGCATCAAATTTTGAAGGTACATTGGAAGATTTAGAACACCACATAGCATATCACCATTTGCTTTGCCCTTACCAATTGCTCGTAATCCATAAACTAACCTAATATTTACACTATAAAGTTCGGTTTTCTTGTATCCATTATTTACAGTTACTGAAACAGGACTTGGCAATTTACAGCTGTACTTACAAACACTGCATATTAAATTAAACTGGACAGCCAGACCGACATGGGATTCTACTTTCAGAGAAACGTTTCCTTGACATTTTTTGCAGCACACATTGTTTTCAAGAGCTTCACACAATATATCTAGTAAATTATATTCCTCTTCCAAATCTCTTATTTTTTTATGAGAAGCACTGTTTTCATTTGGAGTAAGTTCGTTCGGCAAATCAGCAGTAAGTGGACTCACATTTTCCAACAGTGATCATGAAGAACTGCTTTGCTTTGCTAATGAATCATTTCTTTTCTTTTATGACTTCACGCACTTTATAAACACTTTTGCTCTAGCTCTAGGCATTTTCACTGCAGAAAATGAAGTACTAAATACGAAATAACTTGACAACTACTACTTTCATATAGCACACTGTTTACAAACAATCCCGTCACAATCAAAGAGTAACTTGAGGAAACCAGAGGGGAAACATTTTCGGACAAATAGTGTACAAAGAGTTGCTGGAAATCGGTATATTTGAATTCATGTCACATAAATGTACTGCCAAAAAGCCATGAGAGACGTGTATAACTAAAGCACAATACCCAACCTCACAAGCCTATAAAAATAAAATAGTTATAATTCTAGTAGAGCTATGTATGATATGTCATTTTAAATGATGAAACTTGGCTGAAAATAATACTACTATAAAATGAAAATCAGATTTTTTTATCCCAAAATCTGATTCCGTATCCCCTTAAGAAAGATATGTTTCTTGTTGTTGCACACCTTATTTTTGTATTCATATGTTCTTATTAAAGAATCTTATGTAATAAATTTTGTAAAGTTTGTATTTATTGTAATAAAGTACATAGAATAAATTTTTTGTGTGTTTGCTTTTGTGCATCAAAATCACATATAGCTGTGTCTTGAAAGTTTGAAATGTACTTTGCTGTGTGTGTCCCAAAGGAAAAAAGGCTGCGAAATGTGGGTTTGGTGTACCTTGTGTTTAAAATACCAGACCTGGTTGTAGTAGTAAATTATTTTGGCAGATACAAAGGGAGAGACACTAGGAGGAACTTAGAGTACTAAGATATGCCAAAGAAGCATTAGATTTTGGTTTTTGCTATGGAAGAAGAGAAACTGAGTTGGAGAAGGTAGGAAGTGTAGGTCAGCATTCTTTTTGCAAGTACATGGATATACTGTTTGCTGAACACCGAAACACCAAAGATTTACATGTCCCTATCTTCACTTGAAGTTGAATATGTAGCATTGGCTGCAGTGGCAGCTGAACTTCATTGACTAACTCAACTGTTGACTTGACATGGGTCTGGAGGTCAGCCATTAAGGATTGCAGAAGACAATTATTGTTCTATGCATTTGCTTGGAAGGTGGGAGTATCGAGGAATGAGGCACGTAGATATTGAATACAGTGCTGTCAGGCTTTGCGCATAGGAATTATTATTGTTTGTTATATAAGCACAAAGGAACAACTGGTTGACCTGTTAACTAAGCTGTATCCAGTGAACAATTTGAAAAGTTGAGATATGGTTTAAATGTTCTCAGAGGAGCTCTAAATATTGTCAGAAGTTCATCAAATATATAGTTGTTGCTACAAGTTAACTTCTTTTTGTGCCCGAGGAATGCCCACAACTATCTAAATTTATCTTCTTCGTATTGCCAGGATTGGAAACATTGTACCAGTGTGAGATAAGCTACTTAAGATCAATGAGGTCTGTCAGCTTAACTCATTTGTCATGTGGATTTTATGGAATTCTCATGAATTATGTCTTCTATATTCTTTAAGGGTCTCTTCATCTTCTGGTGGGGGAGCTAAAATTATCTGTATGCTAAATTAGAGGTGTTCAGTGCATGCATCAAGCTTGGTCATTACTAATGACCTTAGTAGTTGTTTGGTAGTGGGGTAATGAGAAACATGTGGCTCAAGCACAAATACTCAAGAGTAAGGCAACTCGGTCATACTCATAGTAGAAAGGCTATTAACGAAGTGATAATGAATAAAATGCAATGAAAGCTGTGTGCATTAAAAGCACAATACTCAGTATATGGAAGGAAAGTAGGCAGGCAGACAGTTAGGTTAGAGTTTAACGCACATTCAACATCAGAGCAATAAAAAATTATCTTTGGTATTTGAATGAAAAATAAAACTTAAAATATAAGATAACTGAGTCATAAAATAGTGTCGTCACTAGAGCCACCCCTGTTTGTATATCTCTCAAGTTCGAATGTACATTTAGAAGCTGATGAATGTCAGTTCAAGAATTTCTTTATATGGGAGTGGTGGATACTTTTTTGTTCTTCCTCCTCGACTAGGCTGTGTCACTCGAACATAATTTGTGATACATTTTTTCAGTCTTTTTCTCACTGAGAGCTTGAATTCCTTGAAAGGAGGTTGAACTCATGTAAGCTTGTAATGGGAATCCTGTAGTTCGTTAATGACTTTGCTTGTTAGGATGGTATGTGTATGTCCTTTCAACAATTTAAGTATTTCATTTTCATCTTCACTTCGAAATCTGGTATATTGGATGTCCACAGCAGTTGAAAAGTGTCAGCCTCCAGGCCTACTTGGCTTCTTGAAAGGTTCCAAGAATTTAATTTTGCCATCCATTATATCAAGCTGATATGCAGATATAATTGCCTTGTTGCTCTTATGTAACAGCAAATTCTCAATCATCATCCTCCCACAGCTCCTGAATGAATTGAATTTCGCATGTAGTCTACCATTGAAATTTATATTCCATTTTAACAAATTTCTCTTCATCAAAAATATTCACCTTATTGCTGCCAGTCAGCATTTTATCTTTTCTGCTTCAGCCATTGGCACCTGTTGTCTGCTGACAATGACCTAGATTTACAGGTAATCATTATATTATGTTCTTATACCTTTTGATGGTGCCTATCTCGGTGTCTGAATGATCTTTTGTACTAGTTTAGACTAACATATCTGATAATGATAGATAGGAGTTTACAAGAAAAGAAATTTTGTGATCCAAAGACTGTTTTACATTCTTCTTTGGCATGTGTCAAATATTTGGTGCGGCGGTACAGGTGAGCTTTCTTATTAAAAGACGGAGCTCCAAGTGTAGTCTAGTAATGACCGATAGTGTCCATTGTTCCCTTAAACAGGCTGTGGTATTTTCATCTAAGTACCGGTAAAAGCTTGTAATTCCCCACAATTGTTTGCATTCACAAGTTCTTCCTATTGCTTGATCCAAATGTAGTCATCCATTGTAAAATCAACAGATTTTCATAGTTGTTTGTATCTTTAACTAGTCTCTTTATTTAAACGTAAGCCTACCGTTCATCAGTAAATTGCGATCTGCTCCAGGGCATGCTTTATAATCCAATATCTGATTTCAGAATCTCTGCCTGATCATGATGTAATCTAACTGGAATCTTCCATATCTCCCGGCATTTTCCAACTATACCACCTCCTCTTGGATTCTTGAACAGTATTTTTCCATTTATGTAGTATAGATAAGAGTTGTGATCAAAAAGTAATGGGAATTTTTTAATTTCGCAGGCTTTATACATCAGAGTTTCAAATTTTTTTATCTTGTTGGTGCACATGTTCCAGCTGTATGTATGCATTCTCACGTGTTTCGAATATTTAGTTTATTGTTGACAGTCAAAAATGTTTTGTGTTTCGGATCACTCATTGAATTTTTCCTCTTGAAAAAGATGGATCAAAGAACTAGCATTAAATTTTTGTTTAAAAATGGAACAAAATGCAGCAGCACATCCAAAATGTTGTTGTGGGTTTTGGTGAATCTGCTATGAGTAAAAAGTGTTTACAAATGATATAAATGTTTCAAAGAGGGTCGAGGAAACATTGCTGACAGCAATGACCGCCATGAACGCTCTAGCACGTCAGTTGCTGACAACAGTGTGGAAGAAGTAAAGAAAATGATTCTTGAAAGTCACTGAATCAACATAAGAGGAGTTTCTGATGATGTTGGCATATGCCAAGTAATTTTTTGGCGTGTTTAGGGCATGAAACGTGTAGCAGCAAAGTTTTTCCAAAATTGTTGTAAAGTCTTCATATGGGCATCACTCAGGAATTGCTGAATGAATTTGACAATGATCCAGACCTTGTAAAGAAGGTTATAGCAAGTGACAAAACATGGGTATATGTGTATGACATCTAAACCAAGATCCAGTTGTCTCAGTGGAAACCAACCAGAGAGCCAAGACAAAAAAAGAAAAAAAAGACATAACATTCAATCACATGTGAAGGTTCCTCTGTTTTCTTAGAATACAGTGGGATGGTGCATCATAAGCTTCTGCCTTTGGTTGTACGGTTAATAAGGAATACTAACTGGAAGTTACGTGCTGTTCATGTGAAGCAATCCGAAGAAAACAACCAGAATTGTGGCAAAATGGGACATGAAAATTGCATGACGATAATGCTCGTGTTGGCACCTCGAAGTTCGTTTGTGATATATATATATATATATATATATATATATATATATATATATATATATATATATATATATATATATATATATATATATATAAAAAGAAAGATGATGAGACTTACCAAACAAAAGCGCTGGCAGGTCGATAGGCACACAAACAAACACAAATATACACACAAAATTCAAGCTTTCGCAACAAACTGTTGCCTCATCAGGAAAGAGGGGAAGGAGAGGGAAAGACGAAAGGATGTGGGTTTTAAGGGAGAGGATAAGGAGTCATTCCAATCCCGGGAGCGGAAAGACTTACCTTAGGGGGAAAAAAGGACAGGTATACACTCGCACACACACCCATATCCATCCACACATACAGACACAAGCAGACAAATATGTCTGCTTGTGTCTGTATGTGTGGATGGATATGGGTGTGTGTGCGAGTGTATACCTGTCCTTTTTTCCCCCTAAGGTAAGTCTTTCCGCTCCCGGGATTGGAATGACTCCTTATCCTCTCCCTTAAAACCCACATCCTTTCGTCTTTCCCTCTCCTTCCCCTCTTTCCTGATGAGGCAACAGTTTGTTGCGAAAGCTTGAATTTTGTGTGTATATTTGTGTTTGTTTGTGTGTCTATCGACCTGCCAGCGCTTTTGTTTGGTAAGTCTCATCATCTTTCTTTTTAGATATATTTTTCCACGTGGAATGTTTCCCTCTGTTTTATATATATATATATATATATATATATATATATATATATATATATATATATATATATATATATATATATATATATATAGAGGGGGAAACATTCCACGTAGGAAAAATATATCTAAAAACAAAGATGTGTGACTTACCAAATGAAAGTGATGGCAGGTCGACAGACACACAAACGAACACAAACATACACACAAAATTCAAGCTTTCGCAACAAACTGTTGCCTCATCAGGAAAGAGGGAAGGAGAGGGAAAGACGAAAGGATGTGGGTTTTAAGGGAGAGGGTAAGGAGTCATTCCAATCCCGGGAGCGGAAAGACTTACCTTAGGGGGAAAAAAGGACAGGTATACACTCGCGCACACACACACATATCCATCCACACATATACAGACACAAGCAGACATATTTAAAGTTTGGGCAGAGATGTCAGACTGATATACAGACACAAGCAGACATATTTAAAGTTTGGGCAGAGATGTCAGACTGACATCTCTGCCCAAACTTTAAATATGTCTGCTTGTGTCTGTATATGTGTGGATGTGTGTGTGTGTGTGTGTGTGTGTGTGTGTGTGTGTGTGTGTGTGGATGGATATGTGTGTGTGTGTGTGCGAGTGTATACCTGTCCTTTTTTCCCCCTAAGGTAAGTCTTTCCGCTCCCGGGATTGGAATGACTCCTTACCCTCTCCCTTAAAACCCACATCCTTTCATCTTTCCCTCTCCTTCCCTCTTTCCTGACGAAGCTACCGTTGGTTGCGAAAGCTAGAATTTTGTGTGTATATTTGTGTTTGTTTGTGTGTCTATCGACCTGCCAGCACTTATATATATATATCTCCTCAGCTGCTGTATTTGCTGGACATGGCACCCTGTGACTACTTTCTGTTTCTGTGGCTGAAGAGAAAAATGGAAGTACTGTGGGGTTTTTGCTACCATTGGTGAGATACAAGGAGAATTTCTGAAGGAGCTGAAAACCATAGTGAAAAGTGATTTCCAGAAGTGCTTCCGAGATTGGAAAAAGCACTGGCACAAGTGTGCTATATCTGAGGGGGGGTTACTTTGAAGGGGAGAAAATTGATGTTGATGACCAAATAAATAAACTTGAAGTAAATCAGTCAGGAACTTAATAGCGTTAGCCTTTTCCATATGTATGCATTAAAAAGCTGTAGCCCACGGCCGTCTGAACATTTACTGGCGCATTGTGTAAAAATTTAAAGTAAATTGTTCAAGAACTTAGAGATTTTTGATAACAACTTTAAACTAATACTTGTCTTTATATCCTAATATAGATGTTTGAAATCAGAACACTTGTTTTACATTATTTGCAGAAATACAGGGTGTGTGTTGTTGAATAACGTATTATTTTGAAAATACCTGTAGTAGACTAAGCAGATAAAAGTACATGGACAATAAAGTCAAGTGTCACTACCTCAAGAAACTGTCTGGTGGAATGAGTTAAGAAAGTTGTTCAGAATAGGAATTTCATGAAGGAGATTTGCATCAAACAACTCTGGGGAAGCCAAATTAGACATAACTGTCTAATCATAGACGGAAAGGGGGGCGGGGGAGTGTCAAAATTAAAAATGCAGGTTAAACAATTTTTTGAGTATAGTGGAGGGGCAAAATAACAGTTCAGAAAAACAGTCTAACCGTAAGTAGAAGAAAAAAAGAAAAATACAGGGCAAACAGTTGGTTTAGTTGTGGAGTTGAAGTGCCAAGTATGGTTGAGTTAAAGAATAAAAAAAAATTTGAATAACAATTCTCAGAACAAAACAAATGGTTATGAATATATGCAGTTATATAATGTCATTTTCAACTAATATGACAAGATGAGAAGCACATGCTAAACTGGCACTGGGTCAAAAAATTCAGAATAAATGGGGCAACAAGTTTTTGTGTTGAAGAAATTCTCCAGCAGGTGACCTAAGAATTGTAAATGAGGAATAGATTGTGAACAACTTCCCAGTGATCAGCTAGCTTTGGTTGTACCACACAGAAAGAGGCTGATAACAATATACAAAAAGCTTCCAAACATTTATTTTGTAAATATAGTGACATAAAGGATTGAAGGTGGCAACAGGACTAGCAGAGTGTGTTCTCAAGACAACATAAGAGTTTTTCCATTCCTGCCTACAAAAAGCTAAAAGAAATTTTCAAGAAAAAAGTCAAGTATACTTAGATTTAAATGTTACCAGGGAGACCGATCATGATACCTGGGAGAAGCAGATGTTTAAGGACCACAAAATTAAATCGGTAATCCCAGATTTGTAACAAAAAAGAAACTGGGAAATGATTTTAGTGTAGCAGCATTCATCACACAGATAAATGACTGTATTATTCTCTTCCATGTTTACAGCCTGTTGTTAGTGGGGAAATGGTGGGGGAGCTGCAGTCTAGATCAGTGGAGTGAGTTCTTGAAAATTTGGATCTTAGGACTATATGAAAACACGTTTAAAAAGTTTGTCGGAATGAGAGGTGTAGAGAAGTACTAGTTCATCATTTGCAGTGGTGGTGTTATCGTCCGCAGGTCGTGGTCGTGTGGTAGCGTTCTCGCTTCCCGCGCCCGGGTTCCCAGGTTCGATTCCCGGTGGGGTCAGGGATTTTCTCTGCCTCGTGATGACTGGGTGTTGTGTGATGTCCTTAGGTTAGTTAGGTTTAAGTAGTTCTAAGTTCTAGGGGACTGATGACCATAGATGTTAAGTCCCATAGTGCTCAGAGCCATTTGAACCATTTTTGTTGTTGTTATCGTTGTTGTCTGTTCATGTGTGTGCACCGAATAGGTAATTCTTAATCTCCTTTTCTGCATCAGAAGATGATGTAGTTAATTCACGCGTGTGCGTGCATGTGTAATGAGTAAGACATGTAGACAGAATTTAAGTTTTCATCTGTTATTGTAGAAATGCTGCTTTTTCAGATCTGTTAATTTTTTTTGTCTTGTTTTCCAGGAGGACAGCACCCATGAAAAGGATTCAAAAGGCAAGTTACATTGCTGTTTTTTTTTTTCATTTTTTATTTTTTTCATTTTTTATTTTTATTTTTTAAAATATACCCATAAAGCATTAATTCTTCTCATGTTTCTCCTACTTACAAGCAAACATATCCCACCCCCTCCTCCCCTACCACACACACACACACACACACACACACACACACACACACACACACACACACACACACGTACGTGTATACAGGGTGTAACAAAAAGACGCGGCCAAACTTACACAGAACATTCCACGTGTTATAGGGACATGGGTTTAGAAACACTTGATTTCCATGTTAGAGCTTAGTCACTAAAACTCTTCAACAACATCATCTACATCAAAACGAAAGCTCATTTGTGGACAGAAGCACATATGCAGTAAAGAGCAATTTTTAAATAACCACTTACAGAAGTGTATCTGTACAGGAAAATCAGCTGAAGATATTGCTTGCACACACTGTACATGGTATGGATACAGCAGGTTCTACATCTACATGAATACTCTGCAATTCACAGTTACTGGTTTACAAACAATTTACTTAGCCACCTTCAAACTATTTCTATACTGTTCTGCACAAATAGTGCACTTGAAAAACGAACACTTCAGTCTTTCCTTTCCAGCTCCGATTTTTTCTTATTTATTTGAAATGATTATCTGTCCTTATATAGATGGACACCATTCACATTTGGAGGAGAAAGTTGGTGATTGAAATCTCATGAAAAGGTCCTGACGCAATAAAAAAAAGTTTGTTTTAATTATGGTCACTCCACCTTGCATATCCTATCACAGATACGATATGCAAGTTACGCAATAATACAAACTCAGCTGCCCTTCCTTGAACTACTTTGATGTCCTCCATCAGTTCTGTCTGAAGCAGACCTCTAGAAAAGGATAGACAAGCATAGTACAGGAAGTCTCGTTAGTACACTTATTAACAGTCTGCAAAAATGCAGTAGTAGATGTAGTGGCCATATTGCACTCACGACTTCAAATTGTCATAGCCGTACCATTTATTGAATAGCTGCCTTGCGTGTTTGGACTATAATTTTCAAAGTCTGTTAGGAAAATATACACAGTATCATTAGTAAAACAAAGGGTTACATTGAATCCACAGAAGAACTGTAGCATCCATGGAGAGCTTGCATGTCTAAAAGCCATTTATATTAAAAACACTGGATATACTAAACGTACGATTATGTAGTACCTAATAGTCGGTTGTGAGAAACAGTCAAGTGGAAACTAATTCCTGGTACTGCGTGTGGTATTTAAGTGAAGTATGCTACTGGAGGGTGTTACAGTAGCACTATGTCAACCATTTACGTATAGTAACTTAACAGATATGTGTTTTAAAGTAAAACTAATAGACAGTCCTATTACAATTGTTCGAGCAACTAACTGCACTGTTAAACATACATGTGCCATAAACTTAACAGCAAGATAGATGGCATTGCTTATGAAAAAAGTATTCCAGCATACCTACAGTTCACAAGTGTGCCTCCTAGGCTGCATTATTGTGTCCAGGTTTTGTTGCTTGACAGTTGTAATTTGTTTAAACAATGGAAAATCTAGGATGGAATGCAACAATATTATGTAAAGGATAGTTGCTACCTACCATATAGTGGAGTGCATGTGCATCAAAAGGTGAGCATGTGGCCAACAAGGGGCCCCCCCCCCTCCAGTGTGTGCACACATTTGCATGCGCGCGCGCGCACACGCGCGCACACACACACACACACACACACACACACACACACCACAGTCTGTCCGTGGCCGAGGCTGTGGTCGTGTGTGCGAGTGGTTTGCCCCTCCCTCCTGTCACTGACAATGGCTGAGACTGTTTGCGCGCGCGTCTCACTTTCCAAAAGGCTTTTTATTTTGCCTATCTACAACTCAGCCTCTCCACTATGTGGTGAGTAGCAACTATCCTATTCATGATACTGCCTGGTCTATTTTATTATTTCATGTATGTGGTCCTTTTATGATCTATCATGCACGTTTGTGGATGTATTTCGAATATGTATAAATTCAGAATGTATTCATGGGCTGTTCTAAATCATATGCATGTTGAAAATATTTTTCGTAAGCAACATTATCTATTTTGCTTTTAAGTATAGCACATATGTGTTTAACAGTGTAGTTATTGTTTGGAGAGTTGTAAAATGACAATCTATTATTATTATTATTATTATTATTATTATTATTACTGTTATTATTACTCCATTTTTAATTTCTGTGTAATTTATTATACATGTCTATAAATATACTGTATGTAAATGGTTGACATATTGCTATCTGGCTCCCCCTTGTAGCTGACTTTAAAACAGCATTTGAAAATGATGTAGAATCTAAACGCATAAAGCAGCTATTTAGTGCAGTGTGGCTAAAACAGTTTGAAATTTTTAGTAGGCCTGCTGCATCTTCTAAGTGTTCTGCCATTAAATTACTGTCTGGCCAGCTTTGCCTGCAACATTATCTATTTGATCATTCCAATTTGTTGTTCATAATCACAATACATAAGTATTTAGTTGAATTCACAGCCTTTAGATTTGTGTGATTAACAAAAATGTGGAGGATTCCTTTTAACAGTTAGGTGGACAACTTCACACGTTTCATTATTTAGAGGCAGTTGCCACTTTTGGCACCATGCGTATATCTTGTCCAAATCATCTGAAATCGTTTTTATCTTCTGAATGATGGTAAATGACAGCATCATATGCAAACAATGTAAGATAACTGCTCATATTGTCTCGTAATTCATTTATATAGGCCAGGATCGGATGATGGGCTGTAACACTTCTGGGGATTGCCAGACATCATTTCTGTTTGACTAAATGTCTCTCGATCAGTTACAGCAAACTGTGATCGTTCAGGAAATCGTAGATCCAGTCTCTCACAATTAGAAGTCACTTATGGGAATGGTGTCAAAAGCCTTATGGAAATCTAAAAATACGGAATCAATTTGAGGTCTCCTGTCAATAGCACAAGAACAATATTTTCAAAATCTGTGCTGGCTGTGTGGCAATAGATTGTTTTCCTAGAGTCAATGCGTAATGTTGGAACATAGTATATCTTCCAAAATCCTTACTGCAAGTTGATGCTAGCAATATGAGTCTGTAATGTAGTGGATTACTCATATCTCCTCTCCTGAGTATTGGTGTGACCTTGGGCAACTTTCCAATCTTTCATTGAGTGAGTGGTTGTATATGATAGCCAAGTATGGATCTACTATATCAACATACTCCAAAAGGAACCTAATTGATGTAAATTTTGGACCAGAGGGCGTGCCTTTATTAAAAGATTTAAGTTGCTTCGTTACTCTTCATTCGAATTCCGGAACATTTAATTGGTCTTCTTTGGTGAGGTAATATTGGAAAGCCGTGTTCAGTAACTCCGCTTAAGTGGCACTGTCATTGCTAACACTACCATTGCTTTCACACAGTGAAGATAGTGTGTGTGTGTTCTGTCGCTGATGTACTTTACATATGATTCAATAACTATCACAAGCATTTCACATTGAAGTCTGCACTAAATTTTGGGCTTCAGGAAAATGTCTCCAATGTTGGAGATCTTGTGTTCTTTTAAATTTATTTATTTTTCTGTTGCTTCCACAACAGTGTTCCCACCTGTTTTGTGTGCCATGGGGGTACCATATGTTGTTAATGTATTTGGTATAGATCTCTCTTGCTGTTGATATAATTTCTCTGAATTTAAGCCACATCTACTCTGTGCTTACATAGTCAGTTTGAAAGAAGTAGAGACACACTCTTAAGCAGACGTCAAGTAGAATTTTTATTTGCTTTTCTAAATAGATATATTTTGCAATTTTGTTACAGTATTCACTCTAATTAAAATGACCTAGTGGTCACTAATCCCTATATGTCAGGATGCTCCCTATTTGCTCCGGATTATTTGTTGCCAGGAGGTAGTATTTTTTTGCAACCATTTACACTTCAGTGGCTGTGTGAACTAATTGTTCAAAATATTTTTTGGAGAAAGCATTCAGTAAAATTTCTGGCAATAATTTATGCGTACCACCAGCTTTGAACATGTATTTTCGCAGAGATATTGAGGATATGTTGAAGTCGCCACCCATTATAATTGTGAGAAGCGTACTAGTTGGAATGAGGCTGAAGTTTTCTCTGAACTTCTCAGCAGCTTTATCATATGACCTGGTGGTCAGTAAAAGGAACCAATCAGTAACTTATTCCAGTTGTCAAGTGTATCCTCTACCTATACTAACTCCAAGGAATTATCAACTTCAGTTTCACGAAAAGGTAAAATACTTTTGACAGCACTAAACATTCCATCACCAGCTGTATTTATTCTATCCTTTCTGAACACTGTAGGGCCTTTGCAAAAGTTTCAGCTGAACTTCTCTCGCTTTAGCCAGCTTTCAGTACCAATGATGATTTGAGCTTCACTGCTTTCTACTAGCACCTGGAACTTGGGCTCTTTCCCACCAGCTATGACAGTTTACAACAATAATACAAATTGTTGCTAAAAACAAAGGGCGAAGTCCCCTCCACGCAGGCCCTATTTACGTGTGTTGCTGCATCCTGTGTGTGGTGGACTCTACACAGTGACAGAACTATCTGAGCTTCTGATTCAGACACTCCACTCAGTTCTGCCCAAAACCAGAGAAAATCTCATCCAATCCAAAGTGACACACATTGTTATTACCAACATTAGCCACCCCCTTCAGTTTGTTGCACATTGTCCTCTTCATGGTGTTCAGAACCCCCTGTTCCACATCTGGGATGACTCCCCCCTCCAGCAGGCACACAGAGTGCAACTGGTCTTCTTCCCTTCCTTGGCAGCCATCTCCCTAATCCCTCAGGAACCATCACTAGCTCCCAATTACCAGTAATCCCATCCTCAGAGACTGCCCAGATCTTATAGGTCCAGAGGCTTCCCTTGAAACAGTGCAAGCAACTGCATCTGGCACAGTTCCTTGTCAGACACAGTAGTGCCTGAAACCTCTTCATGAAATGATCCGAGGGGCCCTTCAATTGGCCTCCCAGGAAGTCTTTCATTGACACACCCTGGAATGACCTCCCACTTGACTACAGGTGAAGGGTCACTCGCAGTGCAAGCAGTAACTGATTGGCAGACAAGTGGTCGTTTTGGACATCCCTTGGATCACCACATGTGCCCCCCCCCCCACTCCATCCCACCGCCCTCACCCCCTCCTCACACACAAAGATGCTTATTGGCCTCAAGCTGTGTGAGCAGAGGCAGCACCACATGGAGCTGTGAGCAAAGGGTGACCAATTCAGCTCGCATCTGAATACTGCAATCAGTCCCTACCCATACTAAAGACAGTGGAAGTCTACACTACAAGATTATTAAAATGCAGAACTTGACCGATAAATATACAAACATGCAAGAAATTTAAGAATTTCGACTAAAAAGGACACATGAAGATCAAAATAAATCACTTCTTATGAGAAGCTGTGTCATCTCAGAAGCAGATTGGTGGACTCTGATGCATTGCTGCGATAGAAGCTCCCACCTTACTGCCGTGTAGCTCTCTCCAGATGGTCATGTAGTGAACACTACTTATTGCATTTAGATACTATGGTTGTCATAAATGACGAGAAGTACTTCCTCTTCTACTTTAGGTGCCCTCGTCTTGGGCCTCTTCAAGTTGTGACTTGTAAGCTTTTGAACGTCCCATGTCTTCTAAGTTGGGAAACAGTTGCTTCAAACTTCCAGCCGGGACCTTGTCGTTCAGGAAATATCTCCCGATAGAAACGTTGCCACATGCTAATCCATTCAGCAAATAGACATTACCAACTCCTTATTTGAGTATATGTCCACCACACCGGAGTAGAACCCAAGTGTTGGAGCAACACTGAACAGTTAATGCTAGATTCTTGGTGCCAATAGAGTAGTGTAGTTGGGGGACATGTCAACACAAGCAATGAAGTTTGTGACATGTTACATAACTTTGTTCAGTTGAAACAACACACACAGGCAATGAAACTAAGAATTACTACTTACTGTGCACTCGAACCAAACCTAATCAAGCAGGTATTATGAACATTTCATGTAAGGATATGTAATGTTGTGCATTTGTGCGTTTTTCAAGATTAGTGTAATTATGAAGATAAATAAAAAAACGAGCTGTAACATGTAAATACGCGTTTCTGGATCCATGTCCATCCAACAGATTTTACCCCCTCTGTGTTTGAGGAATGTTTTCTGAAAGTAAGGTAAATTTGAGTATTCTATCAGAGACAACATTACAAAGAATGTAGAATACTAGAATAAGGCATTCTGTTCATCCACCCAGCACTTCCTTCTCCAGTCATATCAAAGCCTTACCCTACCACGCCAGAGATCTGGCTACGTGGAAAAGCGATCAAGTCATACGCCAACTCTGCTGCAGTCACTGCAAAATGTTTTATGTCACTGCAACAACCAACCAGCTGTCCATCAGAATGAAAGGCCCCTCCCAAACTGTGGCCAAGATCAAAGTAGAGCTCCTGGTGGCACAAAATGCAGCTCAACATATCATTCTCAAATTAGGGGACTGCTTCCCAACTCAGCCATCAGGAGATTTCCCTCCATCACAACTTCTTTGATCTCCAGAGATGGGAATTATCCTTGCAACACATCCTCTGCTCCTGGATCCATCCTGACCTCAGTTTTCATTAATGGAAAGTCCCCACACGCTCCACCCAACAACTTGCCCTTCCTTTCCCTCTCCCCCCTTTCTCCCTCCCTCTCCCCCCTTTCTCCCTCCCTCTCCCCCCTTTCTCCCTCCCTCTCCCCCCTTTCTCCCTCCCTCTCCCCCCTTTCTCCCTCCCTCTCCCCCTTTCTCCCTCCCTCTCCCCCCTTTCTCCCTCCCTCTCCCCCCTTTCTCCCTCCCTCTCCCCCCTTTCTCCCTCCCTCTCCCCCCTTTCTCCCTCCCTCTCCCCCCTTTCTCCCTCCCTCTCCCCCCTTTCTCCCTCCCTCTCCCCCCTTTCTCCCTCCCTCTCCCCCCTTTCTCCCTCCCTCTCCCCCCTTTCTCCCTCCCTCTCCCCCCTTTCTCCCTCCCTCTCCCCCCTTTCTCCCTCCCTCTCCCCCCTTTCTCCCTCCCTCTCCCCCTTTCTCCCTCCCTCTCCCCCTTTCTCCCTCCCTCTCCCCCTTTCTCCCTCCCTCTCCCCATTTCTCCCTCCCTCTCCCCCCTTTCTCCCTCCCTCTCCCCCCTTTCTCCCTCCCTCTCCCCCCTTTCTCCCTCCCTCTCACCCCTTTCTCCCTCCCTCTCACCCCTTTCTCCCTCCCTCTCACCCCTTTCTCCCTCCCTCTCACCCCTTTCTCCCTCCCTCTCACCCCTTTCTCCCTCCCTCTCACCCCTTTCTCCCTCCCTCTCACCCCTTTCTCCCTCCCTCTCACCCCTTTCTCCCTCCCTCTCACCCCTTTCTCCCTCCCTCTCCCCCCTTTCTCCCTCCCTCTCACCCCTTTCTCCCTCCCTCTCCCCCTTTCTCCCTCCCTCTCCCCCCTTTCTCCCTCCCTCTCCCCCCTTTCTCCCTCCCTCTCCCCCCTTTCTCCCTCCCTCTCCCCCCCCCCTTTCTCCCTCCCTCTCCCCTTTCTCCCTCCCTCTCCCCCCTTTCTCCCCCTTTCTCCCTCCCTCTCCCCCCTTTCTCCCCCTTTCTCCCCCCCTCTCCCCCCTTTCTCCCCCTTTCTCCCCCCCTCTCCCCCCTTTCTCCCCCTTTCTCCCTCCCTCTCCCCCCTTTCTCCCCCTTTCTCCCTCCCTCTCCCCCCTTTCTCCCCCTTTCTCCCTCCCTCTCCCCCCTTTCTCCCCCTTTCTCCCTCCCTCTCCCCCCTTTCTCCCCCCTTTCCCCCCTCTCCCCCCTTTCTCCCCCCTTTCCCCCTCTCCCCCCTTTCCCCCCTCTCCCCCTCCCTCTCCCCCCCCTCCCTCTCCCCCCTTTCTCCCTCCCTCTCCCCCCTTTCTCCCTCCCTCTCCCCCCTTTCTCCCTCCCTCTCCCCCCTTTCTCCCTCCCTCTCCCCCCTTTCTCCCTCCCTCTCCCCCCTTTCTCCCTCCCTCTCCCTCCCTCTCCCCCCTTTCTCCCTCCCTCTCCCCCCTTTCTCCCTCCCTCTCCCCCCTTTCTCCCTCCCTCTCCCCCCTTTCTCCCTCCCTCTCCCCCCTTTCTCCCTCCCTCTCCCCCTCCCTCTCCCCATTTCTCCCTCCCTCTCCCCCCTCTCCCTCTCCCCCCTCTCCCCCTCCCTCTCCCCCCTTTCTCCCTCCCTCTCCCCCCTTTCTCCCTCCCTCTCCCCCTTTCTCCCTCCTTCTCCCCCCTTCTCCCCCCTCTCTGTCGCCCCCTTTTCCGCCTCCCCCATTCTCCCTCTGCCTCCGCCCCTTCTCCCTCCCCCCTTCTCCCTCCCCCCTTCTCCCTCCCCCCTTCTCCCTCCCCCCTTCTCCCTCACCCTTCTCCCTCACCCTTCTCCCTCCCCCCTTCTCCCTCCCCCCTTCTCCCTCCCCCCTTCTCCCTCCCCCCTTTTCCCTCCCCCCTTTTCCCTCCCCCCTTCTCCCTCCCCCCTTCTCCCTCCTCCCTCCTCCCTCCTCCCCTCTTTCGCCCCCTCTCTGTCACCCCTTTTCCCCCTCCCCCTCTCTGTCGCCCCCTCCCCCTCTCTGTCGCCCCCTTTCCACCTCCCCCCCTCTGTCGCCCCCTTTCCACCTCCCCCCTCTGTCGCCCCCTTCTCCCTCTCCCTCCACCTCCCCCTTCTCCCTCTCCCTCCGCCTCCCCCCTTCTCCCTCTCCCTCCGCCTCCCCCTTCTCCCTCCGCCTCCCCCTTCTCCCCCTTCTCCCTCCGCCTCCCCCTTCTCCCTCCGCCTCCCCCTTCTCCCTCCGCCTCCCCCCTTTCTCCCTCCGCTTCCCCCCTTTCTCCCTCTGCTTCCCCCCCTTTCTCCCTCTGCTTCCCCCCCTTTCTCCCTCTGCTTCCCCCCCTTTCTCCCTCTGCTTCCCCCCCTTTCTCCCTCTGCTTCCCCCCCTTTCTCCCTCTGCTTCCCCCCTTTCTCCCTCTGCTTCCCCCCCTTTCTCCCTCTGCTTCCCCCCCTTTCTCCCTCTGCTGCCCCCCCTTTCTCCCTCTGCTTCCCCCCCCTTTCTCCCTCTGCTTTCCCCCCTTTCTCCCTCTGCTTTCCCCCCCTTTCTCCCTCTGCTTTCCCCCCCTTTCTCCCTCTGCTTTCCCCCCCCTTTCTCCCTCTGCTTTCCCCCTGCCCCCTTTCTCCCTCTGCTTTCCCCCTGCCCCCTTTCTCCCTCTGCTTTCCCCCTGCCCCCTTTCTCCCTCTGCTTTCCCCCTGCCCCCTTTCTCCCTCTGCTTTCCCCCTGCCCCCTTTCTCCCTCTGCTTTCCCCCTGCCCCCTTTCTCCCTCTGCTTTCCCCCTGCCCCCTTTCTCCCTCTGCTTTCCCCCTGCCCCCTTTCTCCCTCTGCTTTCCCCCTGCCCCCTTTCTCCCTCTGCTTTCCCCCTGCCCCCTTTCTCCCTCTGCTTCCCCCTGCCCCCTTTCTCCCTCTGCTTCCCCCTGCCCCCTTTCTCCCTCTGCTTCCCCCTGCCCCCTTTCTCCCTCTGCTTCCCCCTGCCCCCTTTCTCCCTCTGCTTCCCCCTGCCCCCTTTCTCCCTCTGCTTCCCCCTGCCCCCTTTCTCCCTCTGCTTCCCCCTGCCCCCTTTCTCCCTCTGCTTCCCCCTGCCCCCTTTCTCCCTCTGCTTCCCCCTGCCCCCTTTCTCCCTCTGCTTCCCCCTGCCCCCTTTCTCCCTCTGCTTCCCCCTGCCCCCTTTCTCCCTCTGCTTCCCCCTGCCCCCTTTCTCCCTCTGCTTCCCCCTGCCCCCTTTCTCCCTCTGCTTCCCCCTGCCCCCTTTCTCCCTCTGCTTCCCCCTGCCCCCTTTCTCCCTCTGCTTCCCCCTGCCCCCTTTCTCCCTCTGCTTCCCCCTGCCCCCTTTCTCCCTCTGCTTCCCCCTGCCCCATTTCTCCCTCTGCTTCCCCCTGCCCCCTTTCTCCCTCTGCTTCCCCCTGCCCCCTTTCTCCCTCTGCTTCCCCCTGCCCCCTTTCTCCCTCTGCTTCCCCCTGCCCCCTTTCTCCCTCTGCTTCCCCCTGCCCCCTTTCTCCCTCTGCTTCCCCCTGCCCCCTTTCTCCCTCTGCTTCCCCCTGCCCCCTTTCTCCCTCTGCTTCCCCCTGCCCCCTTTCTCCCTCTGCTTCCCCCTGCCCCCTTTCTCCCTCTGCTTCCCCCTGCCCCCTTTCTCCCTCTGCTTCCCCCTGCCCCCTTTCTCCCTCTGCTTCCCCCTGCCCCCTTTCTCCCTCTGCTTCCCCCTGCCCCCTTTCTCCCTCTGCTTCCCCCTGCCCCCTTTCTCCCTCTGCTTCCCCCTGCCCCCTTTCTCCCTCTGCTTCCCTCTGCCCCCTTTCTCCCTCTGCTTCCCTCTGCCCCCTTTCTCCCTCTGCTTCCCTCTGCCCCCTTTCTCCCTCTGCTTCCCTCTGCCCCCTTTCTCCCTCTGCTTCCCTCTGCCCCCTTTCTCCCTCTGCTTCCCTCTGCCCCCTTTCTCCCTCTGCTTCCCTCTGCCCCCTTTCTCCCTCTGCTTCCCTCTGCCCCCTTTCTCCCTCTGCTTCCCTCTGCCCCCTTTCTCCCTCTGCTTCCCTCTGCCCCCTTTCTCCCTCTGCTTCCCTCTGCCCCCTTTCTCCCTCTGCTTCCCTCTGCCCCCTTTCTCCCTCTGCTTCCCTCTGCCCCCTTTCTCCCTCTGCTTCCCTCTGCCCCCTTTCTCCCTCTCTCTCTCTCTCTCTCTCTCTCTCTCTCTCTCTCTCTCTCTCTCTCTCTGCCCCTCTCGCCACTTTCTCTCCATCTTGCACTGCCTATTTCACCCCCTAAGTACCTCCTCACCGTCTTGTTTCTCTCCCCTCTCTGTTCCACCTCTCTCAATTAAATGATTTTAATAACTTTAGTGTCATTGTGGTGCAAACTTAAGTGTGGTCTGTTTTATTTAGCAATTTAGTATACGATCTTAATTTTTTAGGAGGAAATAGTTTCAGTTTTTTCATGCAAAAAGGAAGATATCCTTAGGAAGTCTCGAAGAACATGATACCCAAGGAGTTCAGCCATGCATCTTTGGATTTAATACTGATAGTCTGTCATAGAGACAAATCTTGAAAAAAATTTGTCATGAATAAATAAAACAGAAGCCGTTACAAAGTTTACTATAGGATGATAAAATACCTCCCGGCATTAGTCAGTTTGCTAAATTTTCTTTTCTGAATGTTCAGTCAGTATTATGAATTTGAATAAAATGTTTCAAGACACTGGCTATTCCTGTTTAGTAGTCATGGTGATGGTCATGGTAACAACAGTAAATTTAAGTAAATATGATGGAATAAACTACATTCTGTGAAGTTCAAACAATAGTTTCTTCGACAAAATCCTAGTTTCCATGCTTATAAAATTTATTGTGGTATTGTGGTTTGTTTCTGATTAAGGATAGATTGCTACTCGCCATATAGAAACTGTGCCCTCAAAAAAAAAAGACACACACACACACACACACACACACACACAGACAGACAGACAGACAGAGAGAGAGAGAGAGAGAGAGAGAGAGAGAGAGAGAGAGATCTCAGGGAGCTGTCCCCACTCCATCTTGGATTTTACATTGTTTGTTTTATTTCTGATTAATGTAGCCTATAAGGTATGTTTAGTAGCTACTGTCTGTTGTTGTTAGGGATTAGCATCCCTAAAATATTTAATAAGGCTTCTCTTTTTAATAGAGGCTACCACAGCCTACAATCGTGAAAATTCTTCTGCAGTAGAAGAGAGGAAATTGGAATCCCATAATGAAGAGTCTAAAAAGCCCGTTACAGCTGAGGAAAAGAAGAAATCTGATGTTGAACAAAAGAAAGAGAAAGCAGAGAAACTTAAAAGGTACTGTTTCAATTTTCATGAAATGAAGACAGTGTATTGATGAAAAATTGACATTAGTGAATGCGGTCAAAGCTCCAAAAGTAATCCCTGATAAGGAACTGTCTAATGTATGAGAATTTCAGACATGTAAAATGGGGTGAATCTGATTGAACTTGTTGCTGACATAAATTTCTGTTATGTCAGATATAACAAAAAGTGGTCTCATGTACAAGATTCTGTGATTTCAAAGTATTTGTAACACATTTGAAGTCTTCATTCTTAACTGGAGGTACATGAGCTGTACTCCATTATGGTCCATGTTTATTTTTTGAAACTACTGGGTTCTCTTGATCAACCAAGCTGTCCTATAAACCATACATTTTAGTAGTGACATGTCAAAATGAAATGGGGTGAAATACTGCTCAATTTTTTTTTTGGAAATGCTCACCTATGACATACTGTTGCTCCTGGGGCAGTATAATGATTCCTCTCAACAGCTAAACTTACATGTCACTGATTTTAATTGTGCAATATGTATCACTTTGCAAGTGATCAGCCCCAACTGTTTTCTCTTGGCACTGTAATTTTCCTTTAAAATTATTTGGGGCAATTATGAAGTGGTAGTGCCATATAGGAAATGTCTGGAATCACAGTCATAACATGCATGGAAACGTTTTTACCCCCACCCCCGTCCCCATGGTTTCTGGGAAACACTACAGAAATATGAAAATGAACAGTTGATAAATGGTCCTTAAATCAAGATAATTTTGAATGTTGAAGTTTGTTGTATCAAGACTTAATTATGTTAATGGAAAAATAATTGAAGGGGTAAAGGTAAGAGTTCACCGGGTAGTAGATGATGAGCTGTTAAGAGGCACATAAACAGAACAGAGGGAATACCTTGCCTCTAACTTCAACTTGTGACTTTACCATTTGTTTTCTGCTGAGTAGTTGCTCTCACTAGCATTCCGTATGAGCAAAACAGTTGTGACTTTACCTGATGTTGCTCGTATGAGAAATTGGACAAAGTACAGGTGTGTAAAAAAGGAATATGTCGATGTAGACATAGGTTCAAGCCATACATGTCTGCTTTCATGCCCAGCAGCTAACTTGCTGCAAGTAATAATCTGTAGCTGTGATCCAGCGTCAAATAGTCTGTGCATTGGCTAGAATAGCGAATTAATAAAATACACAGATATAAAACATAAAAGATAAGTGTATAATGTAATTGAAAGGGTTCTATTCTAACATCTGTAATTGATGTAGATGACAGAAAATTATGTTGAATAATGGTTATTTAAGTTAATGCATCTCAAAGAAATGGAAAGTGTGTCCTACAATATCAAATTAAAGTACTAGCAGAAAATGACCAAATCAAATGCAGTAAAGTTACGTTGAGAGTAGCAGATTCCTGAAGCTAAATAGTCTTCCAAGATACACAAAAGCTAATTCATTTCATGATCACGATAGTTGCAATAGTTAAAAGTTCAAAATAGTTCTTAATTCACATATTAACTTGATACAGAGAATTTTAACTCATGCTGTCTGTTCTCAGTTCCATAATGCAAACAGAAAAAGTTATGTGTATCCTACACTGGATCACTTTCTGACTTCTCAAAATATAAAGTCCCTTCAGAAATGGCAGTTATTTGCCCTTGAAAAGTGTGTGTGCGTCCACTTGACTCCAGTGATGATGGTCCGCCACTTCTTGTCCAGAAGTTCTATAGACATGATTTGATCACTTCCCACCCTAAATTAATGTATTACAACAATATTTAAATCAAGAAATGTTATAAAAATCCAGTCATACTCAGATCACGTACAGTAAATATAAATAAAGGTTTGTTCACAAATAAATAAGCTACTCGTGTTGCAAATGTGCACTCACATTAAAACACTAACGATTGTTGTTAAATATTATTTAAACATTTATTTAGGCTTGCGTGACAGAAGGGTCTTCTAGCACTCTTTTACAGTAGTGGAATCAGGTAACACATGTGATTGACCACTTCTTACATCACCACGATTTTATATTAGCAGTTGTAGTCTGACACAATAGGAATATATTCATTAATTAAATAAAAACATAGTCATTAAATAAATTCACAAGTATGACACGATATGAAGTACTCATTCTGCATTCATTTGTTGTGTTATTGTTGAGAATGCAGTATTCTGAGAAACATTTGCAAATTGAAAATTTGAGTCAATAAATAATATAAAAATGAGTGGCTTTTAGGAATGATAGCTATAGTGCAATGCTACCATATGAAGTGCTTAAAAGTTGTTAATTCAGAGATTCATTGTGAAAGTATTTAGTCATTGAGGAATATTAACGTCTGTAATTTTTAAGGTATTGAATGGGCCTCATTTTTCTAAGATCGCTTATGTATTCAGATTTTCTTTAATATTTGTCTGGTAATTATTGTAGAATTTCAAAGAGCTGTAAGAAGCTATTATTTCAGTATTTCTGACAGTACACCATTGCTGGAGCACAGCTGGCCCTCTTAAGCGTTTGGCACAGTGTCCAAATTCCCTGTACTGGGATTTTCCCAAATTCTAGGCATGCTGCTCATCTTCGTATCCGGCCAGCCTGTACTGGTTGCTGTGGCACTTTGGCTGAGGCAGCCACACCATACTATGAGCCCCAGGCCCGGCTGAGGCAGCCACACCATACTATGAGCCCCAGGCCCACACAAGCAAATTCACCTTACCTCCTACCAACTCGAGGCAACCGAATCACTCGCCCACATACACTCCTTTCCCAGGAATACAAACTTCTGCCAGAAGGAAACAACAGCCATCCTGCAGAAAAGGCTGCAAAACAGTCATGACGACTAGCAGTGATCACCTGACTAGGCGTATGCCAGCATTCTCTGCCATAGGGATTCTGTCCCAGAAATCCAGAATAATCTCAAATCCCTACCCAAATCTCTAGGCCAATCCCAGAATGTCTCTCCTGAACCCAACTCGTCCTCACTCCAGCAACTCCATATACATAGCTGTCTTCTACAGGTGTCTCATAATCCTTACACACAACAGTGCTAGATGACCCATTGTAACTGGTTCTGTGTTCTCACTGAAAAAATGTAGACTCGTTGACCGATGCCAGTCAACCACTTGTCTGAAACATAGTCTCTCACAGCAAAGGATGAACCATTTCTTCCAGTGACTTTCAACCATCCTCTTCCTATTACCATCTGGATCCCAATACACCAGCATTCCCCATGCCCACAGCCTTGACACTATCGACTGCTCTCTCCCCCATTGTCCTTCTGATTCGAAACAACCATCTAATTCCTTATATAGCTAACTTCAGCATAGTTATAGCTACTACTCTTTAAATGGGATGGTGTACAAGCCATCCTTTACCAGCATGTTAATGGGCTATCTAGAGAAAACGTCTGTTGCCACCCAAAATCCCAAACATCTTGTCTCGTTCCTTCACAATCAAGACCCAGGGCAAAGACATACTATTCTCAGTCCTCCTCTTACCAGTTTCACCCAATCCTCCACAAGCCAACGTGCTACCTTCCTGGGCCTTGACCTGCACCTCTCTATCTCAATCGAAAAACCTGCCCGTATCCAGCCTCTTAACTTTTTTTAGCTGTCGTCCTTTCTGCAATTAATATCATGTATTCAGTCATCCTGTGGACAGCACATCTGCAGTTATGAGCAGTCCTTCGCACAGTATATTGAAGGGCTTACTAAGCCCTTCATGGATGGGCATTATATCCCCCCCCCCCCCCCCCACACACACACACCTACCTCTACCTTCTATCAGCTGTAAGTACCAATGGCAAAAGTTGTAATTCCTATCACTCTATATCAACCAAGGCTGGAACAACTGAACCATTTCCCTTGCCAGGGCCTAGACAGTTAATCATTGTGCACAGAAACGAACATTCTATCTACAACCCTTTCCACATCTCCCAAAGTGATTTCTGCTGCTTAGTCAATCTATGTAACAACCTGTTCTATCCTTAAGCCATATCCAGTCTCAATCCCTGACCACATGGGGAATACCCCTGTGGATAACAAAGGTGCAAGACGTATCTGATGTACCCCACCAAACAATCGCTAAGAGCTGAGTTGACTACCCATTGATTGAACAGACTACAGAGCATTAACTTGCTAGATTTCAGCAGTTGCTTCGCAACTGTGCATGTCCGGATTCTTATCCGTAATACCAGCTTCTCTGAATTACATATGACAACATGCCCCTCAATATTGTAGTCATCCTGGTGATGATCTCAGTTAGACCTCACCCCACATCTACCTCAATCCCTGTCCCAGGACCTTGATTTCACTCATCCTGCTCCCACCCCATTTTCCTCTCTCTGCCCTTCCTCTGTTCCATCCACCCCTCCCATGCCATTCCCCATGCCTGCTGCCATAACAGGCTCGCCATTGTTGCATTCTTATCCCATTCACCTGCTGCCTTTCCCAGTCATTCCTTCCCTGCTCTTCACCTTCCAGAGTGTGCATTCTAAACTATGGAAAGGATTCATCCATAGGCTTAATTAATATGTCACATCAACAATGAAAATCTTAGACTAGTAGCAGTTGATTTTTATGAAGGAAACTAAAATAAATTGAGATGATGGTATTGGAGTCATTTTGGCATTTATTGAATGATCTGAAAATCATAAGTCTCAATGATTTAACATTATTAAATTGTACTATGTGGGAGGTTTGTTCAACTTTTGTGTTCATGACATTGTGAGTAAAATTGGTTGTAAATTTGTGGCATTATGGGATTGTTACATACTAGGATGTCAACATTCAAAGAAAATTTGCAGTTGTATAAAAAGCTCCTGTTTCCCATATCATAAGATTTTGTGTCTGCTAGTTGGCAGGCGATGCCAGTAACATTTAAGAAAAGAAATTGGTTTTGCTGGCTGTTTCAGCATGTGAAAAATTAATAAAAACAAGAATTCTCTCTGTAGGGAGGTAGGCAAAGTAAATCTGGAAGACTTCTTGCAGTTGTGAGTATGCAGAGAACAGATGGTCGGTCATGGCAACTAAAAGCACATAGTGGCATGTCTTCAGCTTTCAGCAGATAATTTTATATTACCAAAATTAAAATGAATAAATGAATTGCTTTCTTATTCAATTTCAAAGATGAACGATATAATGACTGCAAGTTTATTGTCAGCACTTTTTTTATAAAGTGGGGTACGTAGTTCATTTTTGTAGGTGTGTCTCATTATCATCCCTTTAGCAAGATATGTGATATTAGGCTTATCTTTGACAATTGTATTTTTTTCTGTTTTATCTAATGCCGTATTTACTTCACATGTTCTGAGTGCAGTTACTTGTGAGCTGTTTTGGTTTGTTACAGCAGTGCCACCACCGGGAGTGATCAGAAGCAAACTAAAGATGACAAAGGTTTGTCTATCAGTTTTCTATGGCTTGATGAAATATGTTTGTTTACAAAACCATCAAATAATTCTTTCCACAGGCTCCATTAATATCATAACACCTTAGTAAAGGTTAGATTTTTAAGCTTTGTTTAATTGATGTGTGTTCTACCCAGTAACCTCTCTCTCTCTCTCTCTCTCTCTCTCTCTCTCTCTCTCTCTCTCTCTCTCTCTCTCGCGCGCTTGGTAATGGGTACAGTGATGGACTTATCTTATGTGGTGAGTGGTGGGAAAATGTAATGCACTCAGAACAATGAGTAACATGATTGTTTTGGTGGTCCCAGAGTTATGATTTGGAGAAAGGTAATGTTACATGGATGTACTGCCCTACAGCTCGTTGAACATGATACACTCACCAGTCAACTTTGTGACTCTGTGCTCCTTCCCCGTTAGCATCTTTTCAAGAGTGCATTGAGCCATGACTTCATTTTTATGGATGACAAGGCATGACCACATTGAACAGCACAGGTGGAGGAGCTCTTGCAATGCAAGGATATTTGGCAAGTGGACTGGCCTGCCCATTCCGTTGACTTGAATGCCTTCGAGCAGGTGTGGGATGTGATAGAGATATGAACTGCAGCACATCCACAACACCAATGACAATCTACATCCATACTCTGCAAGCCACCTGACGGTGTGTGGCGGAGGGAACCCTGAGTACCTCTATGGGTTCTCCCTTCTATTCCAGCCTCGTATTGTTCGTGGAAAGAAGGATTGTCGGTATGCTTCTGTGTGGGCTCTAATCTCTCTGATTTTATCCTTGTGGTCTCTTCGCGAGATACACATAGGAGGGAGCAATATACTGCTTGACTCTTCGGTGAAGGTATGTTCTCGAAACTTTAACAAAAGCCCATACCGAGCTACTGAACGTCTCTCCTGCAGAGTCTTCCACTGGAGTTTATCTATCATCTCCGTAACGCTTTCGCGATTACTAAATGATCCTGTAACGAAGCGCGCTGCTCTCCTTTAGATCTTCTCTATCTCTTCTATCAACCCTATCTGGTACGGATCCCACACTGCTGAGCAGTATTCAAGCAGTGGGCGAACAAGCGTACTGTAACATACTTCCTTTGTTTTCGGATTGCATTTCCTTAGGATTCTTCCAATAAATCTGTCTGGCATCTGCTTTACCGACGATCAACTTTATATGATCATTCCATTTTAAATCACTCCTAATGCGTACTCCCAGATAATTTCTGAAATTAACTGCTTCCAGTTGCTGACCTATTTTGTAGCTAAATGATAAGGGATCTATTTTTCTATGTATTCGCAGCACATTACACTTGTCTACATTGAGATTCAATTGCCATTCCCTGCACCATGCGTCAATTCACTGCAGATCCTCCTGCATTTCAGTACAATTTTCCATTGTTACAACCTCTTGATACACCACAGCATCATCTGCAAAAAGCCTCAGTGAACTTCCGATGTCATCCACAAGGTCATTTATGTATATTGTGAATAGCAACAGTCCTATGACACTCCCCTGCGGCACACCTGAAATCACTCTTACTTCGGAAGATCTCTCTCCATTAAGAATGACATGCTGTGTTCTGTTATTTACGAACTCTTCAGTCCAATCACACAATTGGTCTGATAGTCCATATGCTCTTACTTTGTTCATTAAACGACTGTGGGGAACTGTATCGAACGCCTTGCAGAAGTCAAGAAACACGGCATCTACCTGGGAACCCGTGTCTATGGCCCTCTGAGTCTCGTGGACGAATAGTGCGAGCTGGGTCTCACACGACCGTCTTTTTCAAAACCCATGCTGATTCCTACAGAGTAGATTTAGGGTCTCCAGAAAAGTCATTATACTCTAACATTATACGTGTTCCAAAATTCTACAACTGATTGACGTTAGAGATACAGGTCTATAGTTCTGCATATCTGTTCGACGTCCCTTCTTGAAAAGGGGGATGACCTGTGCCCTTTTCCAATCCTTGGGAACGCTACACTCTTCTAGAGACCTACGGTACACCGCTGCAAGAAGGGGGGCAATTTCCTTCGCGTACTCTGTGTAAAATCGAACTGGTATCCCATCAGGTCCAGCGGCCTTTCCTCTTTTGAGCGATTTTAATTGTTTCTCTATCCCTCTGTCGGCTATTTCGATATCTACCATTTTGTCATCTGTGCGACAATCTAGAGAAGGAACTACAGTGCAGTCTTCCTCTGTGAAACAGCTTTGGAAAAAGACATTTAGTATTTCGACCTTTAGTCTGTCACTCTCTGTTTCAGTACCATTTTGGTCACAGTGTGTCTGGTCATTTTGTTTTGATCCACCTACCGCTTTGACATACGACCAAAATTTCTTAGGATTTTCTGCCAAGTCAGTACATAGAACTTTACTTTCGAATTCATTGAATGCCTCTCGCATAGCCCTCCTCACACTACATTTCGGTTCACGTAATTTTTGTTTGTCTGCAAGGCTTTGGCTATGTTTATGTTTGCTGTGAAGTTCCCTTTGCTTCCGCAGTAGTTCTCAACTACACTGGTAGAGAAGTGGAATGCCACACCACATGAACTCCTTACCAACCTTCAAGGCACCATGGAAGCACTTTGCTGAACATGCGCTGCCACCCTTTGTGACTACTCACCCTGTTACGAACCATGGGGTTGGGGTTGTTTCGGGGAGAAGAGCAGACAGCGAGGTCATCGGTCTCTTCGCATTAGGGAAGGACGGGGAAGGAAGTCGGCCGTGCCCTTTCAAAGGAACCATCCCAGCATTTGCCTAGAGCGATTTAGGGAAATCACGGAAAACCTAAATCAGGATGGCCGGACGCGGGATTGAACCGTCGTCCTCCCGAATGAGAGTCCAGTGTGCTAGCCACTGCGCCACCTCGCTCGGTGTTACGAACCATGTCCCACCTTTCGTAATGTCCATTGCACGCCGTCTACTCAAGACAGGTTACAAAAATACCAAATCACCACCTCGAGGCTGGACAAATCCCCCTGACATTGAATGCTAAAAACTGACTCTGGTGTCCTCAACAGCGAAGAGGATGACAGCACAGTGTGATCAAGATTGACATATTACTGCAGTCCTGAAAAAAAATGTGGTATCTATTTTTTGGCAAAATAAGCATATTTTTAGTAGTTAAATGTATAAATTTAAGTTTTCCCTACTACAGGTCTTGAAGACTAGATCTATCACAAAACTAAAAGTTATTGCAGATAATATAATAATAAAAAAGAATATTGTTCATTTCTCTGTAATAGGAGCCTCTTGAGTGGCTTATTTGCTTCTGCAAAAACTTTTCTACAGTTTTTCCTAAATAGTCTTTGCTTTTTTCTTCTTTTTTTGGCTATTTTAAAGCTTTCAGGAAATGATAGTTTCTGTCGAAGCAGCTGCCCTTTCTTTTTTCTTTCTTTCCTATTTTTCCCCCCTCTCCCGCCAATGAACAATGCTTCTCTTAATTAAGGTCTCAACATCTTTCTATTCCCAAAGGGTTTGATTATTACGAATCAGCAGAATACTGACATAGCATTATGCTGTGAACCATACTTCACAAGTGCTACAGATTGAACTGACAAGCTATTTGGTGACATCGTAAACAAGTTAGTCCAGGCCCAACCTCTGCTGGTATATTACGCAATCATACACTTCCGGAGACCATTCATCATTCCGCTGTTACATGTGGGACCACAGCGTAACTTAAGTGTTTACTGATTGACTGTTGTGATCGTCCGTAGGTGTGCTCTTCATTTAGCTGAAGCATTCTTGCACCATCACTTTCCAGTAACTAAAAATTGTTTTATAGTTATAAACAGAAAATGAAGTTAATTCAACCTCTCTTTTAAAATAGTTCATCTGGATACAGTTTGCTGCAAAATAATATTTATTATTTAAATTTGCTTTTTAATATTTTGAGGCAGAATTTGTGCCTGTATTTGTGTTTACTGTAAAAGTAAGTTTTTCAGTTCCCTACGTATTACAAAAATATTTTTGCCACTTTCAAAGTTTCTTACTGTGGTAGTTTGTTACGTAAAGGTGTTTTTTGTTCCAATTTCAATTATTGTCTAATAACTGTAATAAACAAATACATAGTTCACTTTACATTTTATGCAAGATACCTTTTCCTGTCATGGCGTTGTCCTTTATGATGTCCACATCTAAGACTTCCGAAGTATTAACTTTCTTATGTTTGTTCAGTCCATCTTGTAAATTCCTTGTCTGTTCAGAAAATGTGCTCTCTGCATTCTGTACTGAGGGCAGCTTTTGTTATTGCTGTACTTCTCACTAAATGCTTTTGTCTGTGCTGAGTGATAGCATTCCAGCTGATATGAAACACTTACCATCCAATTTTTCAAGAACTATTGGGTGAAAAAATTTGATTTTTCCACAACTTACAATCTGATGTCGTAGCTCGGTAAAGGACTGAATTTCTTCCCCATACATGTCGTAGTTATTGTGACGCACCAAATCAAGTAAAACATTACGTGAAATTTTAAAGATTTTGCAGAGGTAAAAGCGCATTAACTTGGCATATGTTTGATTTTAGCTCATATGTTGCAGTGAATGAAACGCAAGTATGGTATTGAAATTTAATTTAAAATTTAGAGCAGAAAGATCATTGATTCCATAATTGTGTAGGTTGCTGCGGCCAGAGTCGGTTGACACAACGCTTTGAGTATCATAACGCATAAAAGTGTACTAGAGAAACCAATGTTTTGGCCATGGCTACAATGGTCTTCTTTTGGGTATACTTATTGGTAGACTTAGGAGGAGGAGACCACTATAACTGTAGCTGAAACATTGGTTTCTCCAGTATAGTTCTTTAAATTATGATGTGGTACAACACTAAGGAAAGTTTTATGTCGGATATTTCATTCATGAGGGTTTTATATATATCCGACAGGCGGTCGCAAGTGACACACCCATTTACATTTGATGTGCATTGTGAATCATTTGGTCATAACAATCATTATATCTCATAAACCATTCAAGATACCAGAACAAAATGTTTTGCCAGTGATAGCACACAGTGAGGCACATATGTTGCATATGAAGACTCAGAACATTTTGTTATTCACCAAGACATGAAAATAACTCGTCCGCAACAGTGAGGGCAGCTCAGGACGCATACAGACAACCATAGCACTGTAGGGAAACCCAAACAGCACACATATACATGTCCACAGCACCTGGAGAATGGCATAGCAGAATGTTTATACACATACATAGCACCGAAATGATTAAAGGTCTAAGATATATGAATTTCTCTTTCCATATTTCTTTGTGTTGCCCTTTATGTGAAGATCAAATATCTTAAATATAGGAGTTCTTTGAGGAGAAACATATCATTTTATATTATCTGTGGCACGAACATCTTGGACCCCTCAAAACAACAATAGTAAATAGGGAAGATCACCTTCATATTTTACCTTCATGCGAGGACAGTCAAAAACACACAAATGTGAATGCATGTAGCAGTTATTGGGCTTTCATGTAACTTGTCTCTTGCCCTTGCATTAGTGAAAATAAGTCTGTGAACTATACAAATCAAACCACAGGTGTGTGGGTGATAGAGGCAGTCTCTCTCTCTCTCTCTCTCTCTCTCTCTCTCTCTTTTATTTTTTTAGTAAGCACCTATCATACTGTGAGCAGTGTGAGGAATGTTGTTGAGATTTGTACAAACAACAAAGTAAGAAATCGACCTTTAAAAACTGAGTAATGTTTTGTTTTCCCTTAAATCTTCTATTATTTAAGGGGATTCTGTCGTGAGCTTGTTTACTTCAATTGACAGCACTAACATTGGTGTACATCACTCAAAAACTACTTATTTAAATCAAACCAAATTTGAAACATGCATAAGTTGTCATATCTTCTTCAAAGTATGTTACTTACGTGGCAATAGTGACAATATTATGAAAAGGGTAGAGTGCTACTCACCAAATAGAGGAGACATTCAGTTGCAGACAGGCACATTGATAAAACCTGTATACATTTAAGCTTTTCACCAAAGGCAAGGATCATGTGTGGGTGTTGGGTTTGTCTGAATGTGTTTTTTTTTTTTTTAAAAGAAGGCCTTTTGGCTGAAAGCTTAAATATTGGTCTTATTACTGTGCTAGTCTGTGACTCAACAACTCCCCTGTATAGGTGAGTATCAAATGTATCCTTTACATAATATTGTTATTTCATCCTGAACTTTCCTTATATGACAGTAGCATTGTTATCACTATAGAAAATCACAGAAAAGTATGTGACCTAAAAAATGGGCATTAAAAATGTGTTTGATTGCTGTAATTCTAATACATCTTAATGATAGTGATGAATTAATTTTTGTCCCAACTTTCAGTGACATAGATGTATTAGTTTCGGAGAGAGTAGCACCTAAAGCTAAAAATTTTATGACCTGTTCAACGTACATTTGAATGTGACTCACCAGGTCTACAGCTGCCATTGTTGAAGATTTCTGTATCCTCCAGCTTATATGTGGAGGCCGTATTTTGAATTCAGGACTCTTGTCTTTTGTAGGATTCTTTTCTCAGCCTCCCGCACCCTCAGTTGGTCAATTGGCAGAAGTGTATTCTTTGTGTTCATCCCAGGTTCTACGCCCTTATGACTGAAAACTTTCAGCTTGATGATGGATTTTGAGGCCCACAAATACTGATTTAGACGCCCTCCTGCACACAAGTTATTGAAACTTTTGATGAAACTTGTTGGGGTTCTCCAATGGATGCATTTAGCAAGCATTTGCTAGATTTAAATAGATAGGATTTGTAACACCTGTTGTTTGCATTGTTAGGGGTTAGTTCTAAATCATTATTACTTCTCAGTAGTACTTTGTCCATACTTAGTCTATACGGATAAAATAATGGGTCTATCAGAAAGTACTTTATGACTTTGAAAACCCATAGATTTATTCAATTAACTGACAGACATGATTTTGGTGTCCATTTTGTAGGAAAATGTTTTAGTTTATTCTAACAGATTTTCAGTGCGACTTCCATAGGCAAACTTGATGCAGCATGTCACATGTGACTTGTTCGGTTGCGAGGTAGATTGGAGCTCTAAGGTCTGGCAGAGATGCCAGTAAGGGTGGAGCAAACAAAGTACCTTCACGATTCCCCATAAGAAAAAGTCAGAATCCATCAGGTCAGGTGAATGTGAGAGCCATGCAATTGCCACACCTTGGCTCACCCACCTACCTGGAAAGCATACATTTAAGAAATATTAGAAATCCTGGACTTTGGAGAGATAGTGTGGCAGTGCACCTTCTTGAATAAACTGTACACTGTGTTCTTGATCATCATCAGTAGGAAAACCAAAAAGTTTAACAGGGTATCTTTTACTTTATTCCATTGTTAGGTTTTTTGGAGACAGGAAGGTCTCAGTACGAAAACATATCAAGTTTTGGGCCGCATGTCCATGTTCCAGTGATTTTTGTGGATTTTCACTTTCTCAAATCTGATGGTTGTGTTTATTAACTTCACAATGTAAGTGAACACTCAGCTTGTCACTAAAGATAACCTTTCCAATGAAAACTGCATCTAACCAATGTAACATCTTCGTACAAAAGTCCTTAGATATAATCCTGTCACTGTCTTTTAGTTTTTGCACCATTGTAGACTTGATTTGGGATATAATCATTTTCTTAATACATGGTAAACTGTCGTATGTGGGATGCATAGTTCTTGAGAAGCACGCTAGGGCATTTTTGTAGGAACGTTCACAAAGTTTTGCCTCACTAGTTCGATGACATCAGATGCACAGGGATGACCTGAGGATTTGTTCTCTCTTACTAAACATAGAGTTTCGGTAAAATACTTGTGCCACTTATAAACAGTAGGCCTGCTGGAAGGATCTTTACCATAATCTGTACAAAAATTATACTGCACAGTTGTCTCAGATTTACTCTCTTCAAATCAAGACCCACACTGACAAGGGAACCTCCCCATCGCACCCCCCTCAGATTTAGTCATAAGTTGGCACAGGGATAGGCCTTGAAAAACTAAACAAAGATCAATCGAGAAAACAGGAAGAAGTTGTGTGGAACTACGAAAAAAATGAGCAAAATATACAAACTGAGTAGTCCATGGGCGAGATAGGCAACATCAAGGAGAGTATCAGCGTATGAGCGCCGTGGTTAGCGTGAGCAGCTGTGGAACGAGAGGTCCTTGGTTCAAATCTTCTCTCGAGTGAAAAGTTTAATTTTTTATTTTCAGATAATTATCAAAGTTCAGGCACTCACACATAATCAACTTCGCTCTCCAAAATTCCAGGACATGTTCAGATTTGCTTGGACATATACAGGATTTGACGGTTTTTGACAGAGCACAGGGAAAACTGTGCGATTGTGAAACTTTTGCATTCATTTGTTGCAGTTTATGTGACAAACTCTTATGTTTTCATCACTTTTTTGGGAGTGATTATCACATCCACAAGAAAACCTAAATCGGGTAAGGTAGAAGAATCTTTTTACCCATTCGCCAAGTGTGCAAGTTAGGTGGGTCGACAACATATTCCTGTCATGTGACGCACATGCCGTCACCAGTGTCGTAAAGAATATATCAGACATGTTTTCCTGTGGAGGAATCGGTTGACGTATGACCTTGTGATAAAAATGTTTTCGGTTCCTATTGGAGAGGCACGTCCTTTCGTCTACTAATCGCACGGTTTTGCGGTGTGGTTGCAAAACACAAACACTAAACTTATTACAGTGAACAGAGATGTCAATGAATGAACGGACAGATCGTAACTTTGCGAAGATAAATAAAGTAAAATTTTCACTTGAGGGAGGACTCGAACCAAGGACCTCTCGTTTCACAGCTGCTCACTCTAACCACGGGACCACTGCGCCCATATGCCAACATTGTCCTTGATGTTGCATATCTTACACATGGATTACTCAGTTTGTATATTTTGCTTATTTTTTCATAGTTCCACACAACTTCTTCCTGTTTTCTCGATTGATCTGTGTTCAGTTTTTCAAGGCCTATCCACTGTGTCAATTTATAACTAAATCTGAGGGGGGTGCGATGGGGAGGTTTTCTTTGTGAGTACCCTCAAGGCTGATAGTCTTTGCTGCAGCTGCAATGGCACTGTTCTGTACTAGTGAACCATGAGTCGAAACTTCAAGGTGACATCCAAGACTAAGTCTGTAAGTCATATGAATAAGGGTGTACAAATTTTTCAGAGTTACTGAGTCCTTTTTGATAAACACTAAGAACTATAAAGGCAATAAGATTACTTCTTGAAATTAAGCTTCTCCTTCAAATAACTATGATGAGTAAAACTTAGGGAATTCTGAATTGATGTTAAATTGTTACATATACTTGCTTAGCTCTGGGGAGACCAATTTGAAAAGCAGTGGTCAAAGAATAAGTAGAGTAAAGGCAGAGAAAGTCGGCTGCAGCGGTGATAAACACAGCTGAATTGCCAACAGGGGGGACATGGTCTTGTTTAAAAAATGCTATCTTTCCTATCATTATACTCCAAACATACAAAAGTTTAACATACTCTTCTTCAGGAAGGACTGGGGTATAACTTAACACAATGAAAAAATCATTACTTTGACGGATTTTCACTTCCTATTTGCCTTAATGTGATTCATGCATGGTTGGTCTGTGGAATAATCAGTTAATTGTATTTTTTGCATCTGTTGCTCACAATCCTTTGATTCGGCTTTTTTTCCCCCAGGATATGATTGATTGCACTGTGTGCAGAGTTAAGAAAGACACAAATGATGATATTTTTTCTTTTGTTACAGAAAGGAAAAAGGGGACTCCTGGTACTAGCACTACCAGAAATTTATGGGTTAGTGGTTTATCATCGTCAACAAGGGCAACAGACTTGAAGCATGTATTTGCTAAGTATGGAAAAGTAAGTTCACCTTGTATTTGCCTGCCACCAAAGCACATTTCCAAGCTAGATACTTACTTCTGCTTTGTTTGTAGGTGGTAGGTGCAAAGGTTGTAACAAATGCTAAGACACCTGGAGCTCGATGCTATGGCTATGTTACAATGGCAACCAGCGACGATGCTACAAAATGTATTCAGCATTTGCACAGAACTGAGTTACATGGGAGAATGATATCAATTGAACGGGTACAGCATTTGAGTTGGTAATTTCCATTTGTATGTTGTCACAATATTTGTTATTAACTAAACAGATATATTTTTAGGCAAATGCAGATGCTGGAGGCCCCCCTAAGAAAACTGATGCAAAAGTCCCTGTAACACCTAAAAAGTTGGATGAGAAAAAGAAGCAAGAAAGGAAAGAGGGAGATAAGAAGTTGGCAGATACTTTAAGCAAAGGTAGGTTGCATTTAACATATCATGTTAAATGTTAGCATGTTGGAGGGCTTATGATTCAAATAATTTGTATGCTTTGAATGGCTCACTGGCTGTCACCCCCTTACCATAACTGAACACGTCTAAAAAACAAGGTGAAGGTTAAATTTAAGGTCTGTAAATCGAAGTATTTGAAGCATTTAAAGAGTGCTGAAAGAATGAAAATCCCGTCTCATTGCTGACCAGTGAGCTTTCTAAAAAAATCAAACCTACTCTTCAGTCAGAAAGAGATTTATGCTAATTAAACTTAAAAGCTCTCAGAACGAAGTTCAGCTGTATGTTGGAATTGGTATTTCCACCTTGTCTGTCTGAATCATGGCTGTACAGGATGGCTAGATATTTGCATTCTGGAATGCCCATGGCATAAAATGACTCTATATGCATCATTTATTTTCCTAAAGTTTTTTTAAAAGAGGAATGACTAGGAGGAGGCTGGGGGAGAGTATTTGTACTTTATCATGGTTGTCGGAGTTAACAAGTCTTCAGGCACAAACATTTTTATTACTTATTTTCGAGCAATTCTAACATAAATCGTTGTTACAGATAATAGTAATTCTGTTTTCCAAATACTGAATTATAGCATGCTGTGCATAATCCACAAATTCAAAACAATCATCGGTAAATAGTACATATAATAGTCCAGTCAGTCAGGTACACAGAAGTAAGAGCAGGTTTATTACCTTACAAAGATTTAATGAAAACATACATTGGCAACTCACAGTATGATGATGATCCCCTTATCTCATGTCGGCAACAATTTTGCAGATGTTTAAGACAAATAATAACAAAAATGTATGTAAATTTATGTTCAATTATTCAGTACCTAATTTTGATGATACAACCTACTATTTTTAATTTACGTTTATTTTGAAATATGTTGGGAAGAGGGAATTTCAAACTATGGACAGTCTAGGATGAAATAATAATAGTATTATGTAACGAATAGATTGCTGTCTCTCTATAGAGGAGATGTTGAATAGCAGATAGGCATCATGAAAAGACTGTTATACGTTAAAGCTTTTGGTCTAAATGCCTTCTTCTGAAGTAGCACGCGTGCACCCTTGTAAGAGCGCATGGCCACCGGCCACAGCAGCCAGAGACAGGTGGTAGTGTGCGTGAGTTGTGTGTGTGTGTGTGTGTGTGTGTGTGTGTGTGTGTGTGTGTGTGTGTGTTTTGTACTTCAGAAAGAGGCCATTACACCAAAAGCTTAAATGTACGGCCTTTTCACTAAAAGCTTAAATGTATGTTTTATAGTTGTGCCTGTCAGCGGCCCAGTATCTCCTCTGTATGGTGAGTAGCAATCTGTCCTTTCTATAATATTGTTGTTAAAGAGAGAACTTAATAAGTTATCGATTTTTAGTTTCAAAAATATGTACATGATTCAGAGTTGAATCTCATTGTTCAGTTATTAGTGTTAGTTGGAAATGCTTCACCTACTCCACGTTCGAATTTTAAGGATTGGTACACACTATGATCAAAAATACATTTTTACAGCATATTTCCCTCATATATTCAATTAAAATGTACTGAGATGCAAAAGAAGCATGTTTAAATATTTTTATGAAATATAAGTGTATTGCAGGAAAATGCATTCTGCAGATCACTAAATGTAGCAGAGTTGAAAATAAGTCCACATCGTAGATTTGAACATATTGTAGTGCAGTCTGAATTTGCGGTATTAGTAGGTCAGATTCTGAGACAGTGAATAACGTCCAGTGTATGTGAAATCACCATCCTCCACAATGAGTATTTCAGCAGGCTATATCCGTAAGTCAAGAGACCGCATAGAAATTGCCAGGTTTTGCGACATCTGACATGACTGATGAGTTGCCATGAAAGTTGAAGGAATCTGCACCATGAAATATTGTCTCGGAAATAAATTGTTGTGAGTGTGGCGGCAGGGTGAGGGGAATTGTTGCTTTTTATCGATACGTTTATCTTCTTCATGAGGACATGAAACAACTGTTATTAACTTTACAAGAAGAAATTCTCAATTGGAAAAGTTGTTCTTGGTTCTGTTTTATAGCCATCATTCAGTCTTTCTAATAAGTCTTCAATACATTATATTTGCGTTATTTGCAACTGCACTTGCGTCAGAAGTGCCTCACTAGAGAACTAAAAGTTGATCACTTCCACATGAAGTGAATGTGTCAAGTCACTATGCTTGTACTTCCCTCCAATGCACAGACACAACACATATGGTTGCATCTCCAAGCAGCTTAAATGATTTTTATGTTTCATCCATGACTATCCATTTATCATTAAAATAGCCCTAACAGATTTGCACGATTTCCAAAACCTATTGCATGCTCTCTAGTCACCTTCACTTTCCAAACAACAAACATCACACTTCAAAATTAATCTTCGTCAGTGGTCACACAAATATCAATCTTTCATGTTCAGTGATGTGCAGAATGTTTATTTATTTATTTATTTATTTTTTCCCCCCATTAAAAATTTGAAACATGAATATTAAATATGCCTTTCAATTAATATTGTAGAAGGCAATTTTTTATTTTAAGTTGTTATTCCTCAGGATTTAGTAATGAAGCAATAAATTACTATTGGTGGCCACATCTTAAAATTTGCACCTACCAGTATCTAAGTGTTATATGTTACCACACAGCCCATAAAACAACAGTAGTAATAACTGTGTATCAAAATACTCCTAAAAGTAGCTCATAATCTGCAAAAATTGTTTGCAGAATGTGATGGACTCTTACAAACACATTAAAATAAGTATGGAATTGGTATGAAATTTCTGTGAGGCTGAAGTAATGTGGCATAATCAGAACTCTATTTTTATTCTCACTTGATGGAAGAAAAACCTTCCTTTCGGAGCATTGTGCAGCAGCTTTTTTGCTCTTTTAATGCCATTGAAAAAACTGGCTCTTAGGCAGTAATAAGATATTGGGATACTTCATGTTTCACAGTTGAAAACTGGAAAGCCATAACATTTTTAAACGGAATCAAAGTAACTTTATGAAAAAATAATTATGTGAACCACAGCTAGTGCGTTTGCAGGTTGGTGACAAAATCTGGCACTCCTTTTGTTTCATATTACTACTTCGTGCACAGTGTTTCATGTATCTTGAAAAGTTATTTTATTTGTGGGTGACATGGCCTTTTGGTGAATTTGATGGTAACTAGGATTCAACACTAAATGGATCAGCGAACAGTTATAATTAATTGCTTTAATCAACCAATTACTGTCACTTACAAAATACAGAGAGACCTTACTTTACATCCCTCTGAGGCACCATGTGATTTCTCTCAATATAGAGAACAGCTGAGTGTCATGATCATAAAGTAACATGACACAATTGGAGATTTGAATGAAACTTCATACACACTACTTCATGTACCAACTGTAATGAAGTGACTTATCAAATTGACAGAGCAGTTCACAAATCAAGAGAAAGAAAATGTCAACAGATAAAGGTTTCTTCTGATAAAGGACAGTAAATCTAAATTGGAAAAATAATGATGTAATGAAAACTGATCCCAGTTATAAAAAGTGCCTTGACAAGCGGTATGAACTCCAGGTACAATTTATAATTGTATAACCTCTGTGTATGAAAACAAATCATGCACAGTGTACGAAGATACTACATTCCAGGATTAGCACACACAAATGCCACTTACCTAACATGAGCAGCTACGTGCAGTCTCTTCCCAAAATTTGCGTTAGGCTTCGAAAGGACCACATCTGCACAACAGTTGTGCCAACAATAAGTGGCATGTTGTGCTTCTGTAGATACTAAAAAAGAAGCAGAGGATGGCCAAGAGAAGAAAGCGGAGGAAGGTGCCGACGACGAAGAGAACGAGAATGTTGTGAAGGCAGCAGACAGCAGTGAGCGGAATGGGCGACCCGAGAAGCTGCGCAGCCGTCAGGTGTCGCGGGAACGGCGCGGCTTATCAGGAGGACGCAGCGAGTTTCCAAAGCAGTGGCGGGAGCGACATCGCAGTGCTGGTAGCAGCCATCACTCGACCCATCTGTCCAGTCGCGGTCGTCTGCACAGTCGCAGCCCTCTGCACAGTCGCAGCCCTCGTCATCGTTCGTATCGGCGTGCGTCACCAGTCCACAAGCCTGGAGTTCTCACCTTCACTCAGATCCGGGTAAGCGGACAAGACCTCACAAATGTGTGGAGAACCTCATGCCAGAAACAGTGGGTGCTGAACGTGGCAACCATCTACATTTTGTAACATCTCTTGGAATAATGTGTGACTGATTCGTGTCCTTTAGCAGCATGTTTGTAGCCCAAAGGTTCTTCAGATCATGTGGTTTCATCTTGTTCGTTATACCGTAAGAGATTTTAGAGAATCATTTTGTGACACTCTTTGGTTTATAATGCATATATACTTTGTAAGCATTTTGTTTAGTATTTGTTCTCAAATTCTCGCCTAAAAGCACTGAGCTTCTCTGAATAATGATTTGCGACTTCTCTGTTAATGTTTTTATGTTATCTAACATTGATATCTGATTTTCCAACTTTGTTGTTTCACGGTGTTGTTGTATTGGGGACATAAAGAAGAGCTGTTTATTAATGCACTACAGTATTAATGGTAAAGTTACAGGGTGTATACGCCCTGGGACAGCCGGTAAATTCAGGAAAAACCTGATAATTTTTTCCATCTGGGAAAATTCCAGGAAAAACCTGGGAATTTTTTAGAATTCTGGGAAATTTTTATTGTTTCAGATCTCAGTTAATTCTTTTTAATTTTCACTGGTAAGAACTGATATGCAAAAAAATTATTTTAGCCAGCTCCTGCAGAACAATACTGCAGCAATAAAGCAAAAAACAAGAGAATAACACCAAAGTAAAAAATTACAGAGAAAATGTGCTGTTAACAACAACAACAACAAAAAACAGTGCACACAAAAGCATCTTGAGGCTGCTGCGAAATGTGTCTTAGGCCTTAGGACAAAGACAGTGCAATACTTCATAACAACAAAGTGACAATCGTTTACATATCTACCAAGTTCCTGAAAAAATATTGTGAATGGTAGTTTTCAGAGCATTGCTTTCAAAGTAAATTTCCTTTTTAAAAAAAAAATGAATCATGGAGCATTTGACTCTCATTCAAAATTTTACACTTTGAGGAGCAGCGACTTACGAAAATTACAGGCCCAAAAGACCTGCCATTTATGGAAGTTTTGGTCTTGCATTTGTGTTTGATATATCTTGAAGTGTAACATACACTAAAAACAAGACCTAGCTTCAAGGTTAGTTCTTTCATAGATTAAAAATTATACAGTAATGATGACAAAAATTATAATCATCCTTCAACAAAATATGCGAGGTGAGGTCTTGAACATAATTGGTTTTTCTGTGGAAATGTCGAAGTGTTAGATGGAAAATTTATTCAGCCAGGTAACCCATGAGGTGTTCAGTGCACAGGAATGAAATTTATAATTCTGCTTGTCAGAAATATTCAGCTGCTGCAATTAATGCTACACTTTCAGGATTCTGCCTGACAACACCCTATGACGCTGTATTTGATGGAATTGGTACTTATGCTTTTGTAATACAAAAATATGTGGTGTAGATATTGCAGTGCATCAATGAGTTTTCCAAAACGCACTTTTTCTCAGTTTCGTTTCATGAAGTGCTAAGAAGTTCTACACTGGTGTAAAAGTTCTCCTTCACCATTCAAAGTATTGATAAGCCATACAACTTGGATAGAAAGTATATTGTTCTTAACATAGAAGAAAGGTACTTTCACCTTGGGAAAAATGTATTTTTAACTGAGGAATCTGTGAAAATATCAAAATTGTCAATCCCCCCCCCCCCCCCCGGCCTGCATATACACCCTGATTTATTACCATTTGTCTCAATATTTGAATCATGTTAACAACCTGAGTAATTATAGCTTCTACGTCTGGTTTGTCCTTCTCGTAAGAAATGTTTTGAATAGTCTTATGACTACTGTATCGAGATAATTATGCTTACTTGTGAGTAACTCCCATGATCTCTACTGACGTTTTTAATTATTTGAGGGTTCTATCCTAAACATAATTATGTTGCGTATGGTGATTGTATAGGATTTATTGAAACGTCATTGAAAATTTTCTATAAATTATGTTGATTTTAAAAATTGGTGTCTGTGATGTGGCCCTCACAGTAATGCTGCAAAGCAAACATAAGTAAAACTTCATTTGAAAACATAGTGCTGAAGCATTGATGGTGAATGTAGGAGTGCCACAATAAATTTGTGTGTGAAGGAATTAACGAGATTTGAGAAAGACTGTTGCTCATACATGGTGAAGTGTAAAATAATTTTAGTAGTCTAACTCTTCTGTTGATGGATCTCTCTTCTGTTGATGGATCTTTGTATGAGCACTGTAATGGCCATACAATTGGCACATTGCTGGAGAATTTCAAAATTAATTTGGTTCCTACTGCATGTTTGAAGAAACACAGATCCCAAACTGATGAGAACAAAGTTTGAATGTCTAGTCAGATATCACTCTAGCAACATTTCTCAAAAATATGAAATAGTTCACAAATTTATTTCATGGAAAGAGGTATGGAAAAGATGCGACAGATGGGCATTGCATTGAGTTGATAGTGACTAATGGATTAAAATAACTACAGTGATAAAACTCACTGTGTCATTAGCCAGCATGTCTGAATGTAACTGTTAGATTTTGTCTGCTGTTACCTTTTTTTCTAAACTGATAGTGTTGAGGGCAATTAGTTTAATTATAAAACAGATCTTAAAGTTACAGCATTGTGACTAGAATGTGTGCTTTCTTCTCGGTTGTTTAGTTCCTCCAATTGGTTTCCTTCCTGTCAACCCATTTACCTACTGCACTTCTTGCAATAAAAGCTACTATGTGATTAGTATTATAGTTACCACATTATAATCGTAGTTACCACACACTTTTGTTTTCACATGCACATAATTATTTACAAATTATGAACAAATTTACTTGTTCTAAGCAGCTACAGTTCCACAAATGTTACTATGTAGTTCATTTGTTCATGGTACACCATGAAGTATTCGTACATATGATTGGCAACTTTATAGCTGCCATATTTAAAACATGACTTTGTTGTTCACAATCAAAACATACCTTATATATTCTAGGAGGAGTGATTTTCTTCTCAGTTTTCATTACTTTGACTCGAAAAATGTTCCTAACTGCTACCTACCTTAGCTTGGTTGTCCCTTAGAGTCCGTCAGGCTGAGCCACATAGTTTTTAACAGCTGCTATGTCTAATTGGGCCAAACTTTTGTTGACTTCATCCTCTTTGGTACTGAGTTCAATATATTGTAGAGGACACTTTCATCCATTGTTGGTATATCCAGAAGGTAGAAGTTGTTGTTGCTGCTGCGGCTGTCTTCAGTCCAAAGACTGGTTTGATGCAGCTCTCCCTAAACCCCTTGACATATCTTTCCATGAGAGAATGTGAGGATATACATTGATTGTGTATGTCAACTTCGTTCATTCTGTGATTGTAATCACTAAAATAGTTGGATTTAAGCTTTGTTCTTTCATTCTGTGATTGTAATCAGTAAAATAGTTGGATTTAAGCTTTGTTCTTCCTGTTTCATACATCTCCACATACTCTGGTCCACTATAAAAGATTGATAGGTGGACGTTTCTTCATCAGTCCATGTTACAGAAATAATATTGGGTGATATAAATGTTAGTTCTCTCTTCTTTGGGGTAGTTCCAATGAAACAATGTGGCATTTCTGTCACAACTGCAGGAGTGCACCTGTCTAGTAATTCCCTGAGAAAGTTAGCAGAACTATATCAATTGTCTGTGTAAATATTTCTCGGCATCTAAAACGATGCACATGTTTTGAGCACATTCTTTTCTCTGGCAAGAAATTTCAATCCCATCAGCACTCCTCCTTTCCAGTCTGTACCTTTGTTGGAAAGTTTTTTTGTGAAACGAATTCTCTGTAATTGTTCCGCAACTGCAGGTGGAGTCATCTTCCATTCCCCAGTTTATAACAGTATTTTTGGTTAATCAGCAGCGGAATGCAAACACCTAGACATAGCTGTCTCAGTGGTATCATTCAGAGAAAATTCATACTAAATTATTTTGCTTTTTGATCTGATGTAAGGAGTAGAGATAAGCGTCGCTTCATTTTATGATCCGTTAAGGAAAACAGCTTGTGTTGTTGTTTGAATCAGAAGCTGATGTTTTTGCTGCTTAATAGTGTCTCTTACAATTAACTCTTTTTGTAAAAGTTCATTGAAGTTATTTAGGATTTTGCCACAATGTAGTAGAACTGTATACTTCAGATCAGATACCGCCGACTAGTACTGTGTTAGTGTAATTTGCTATATTGTCTCAGTTCATCTGTAAACAGGTAGTACGATGCTTCGTTGTGTACATTCAGTTTCTCTGTCATCTAGAATGCTACTGTTTTCATAGCTTTCAGTTTTTATCGCTAGTGTCATTGTCTTCACAAACACTTGAATGATGAAAAAAGTTTCTTTGAAAAAATGACAAATTCTGACTTTATTCATTGTTTGTCTCAAGTACACTGTTACTCATTAAATGAAGATTAACTGCACGAGAACCAGATTTCTGAACTCATTTTCACAAAAACCGAAATCCTAAATGCTGTGCATCAGGTATTTGTAGTACCAGGATGTGCAGCCAGTGGGACCTCTCCTGAGTCATTCCACCAGGCAGCATCACCTGATGGTGACTAGGGTGGCGTTGGCAGCTCTGTGAATGTGCGTACATTGCAGGCGTGCCACGAGAAAATGGTTATTTCTTTCGAACTATGTGTAGCTGTGAAATGTTGTTTTTTACTTGGCAAGAACTCAGTGGAAACTGTTGTGATGAAGCAAACAGCTAACAAAGAATATGCTCTTAGTAAAAATAGTGTATGACTGGGAAATTGCCATTGAAGATCAGCTTCGTTCTGATTGCCCTTCTAATCTTCGAAGCGAGGACAACATCAGCAAAATGTGTAATCTGATCAGTGAAGATCAATGAATCCAGACCAGTTTGAGGACTTAACCAGTTTGTCCTTGAGCACAATTTACATGTTTTGACTGTTGAATAGTGGCAGCAAAGTTTGTGCCGAGAATTCTCAACAGCGATCAGAGGGATCGTCATGTTCATGGCTGTCATGGAATGAAGGATGCATTCAAAGACGATACAAATTTTTTTTAACAAAATCATCATGGTGATGAATCGTGGTAACAACAGTCAACTCAGTGGAAGTCAACTGGCTCACCTTGTCCAAAAAAAGTTCTGCAGGTGAAATTGAATGTGAAGATGATGGTGATCTATTTGTATATTGTTGTTATTATTATTATTTCTTTCTTTTCTCGGACGTTATGTCTGGTCAAAAATGGAAAGTGACGCGGACCTTGATCAAGCGTGACTTCCTTTTAACTGTACGGTATATGTTATATTGCATTTAGGAACTTTCGGGTAATTGAACATGTATTATTATTACACGGATCTGATCAGCTAGTCGTTGTTCTGTTAAAAATTTTAATTCTGGGTATCTGGTAATAAATGTTGTGTATACTTGTGATCTGTATCCAGTTGTGTTGGTTCCTAGGTTTGTTGCTTGGTAATAACAGAACATGAGGTGTCGGTTAACTTCATCTGACCATCTCATCATCTGTCTTTGTTTTCCTTCTAGGGTGGTTGCAGGAAGCATATTCTGCAAAACACCTGTATTTGAATTTAAATCATTTTCCAGTTGGCTAGCAGTGTCGTTACCATTGTGGGCGTTCAAGCGTCGTCCCCGACCATGACGGCGCTTGTCCGAGGCCTCTTTAGTTCTGCCCTGAACCAACTCATCACACTAAAAGGGGGGTTAGCCCTATTAGTGGTTTGTTCTTTTCGTCGCCTTTTACGACTGGCAGAACATACCGGAGGCCTATTCTTTTCCCGAGGCTCCACGGGGTTATTATTATTATTATTATTATGTTATATTGGAGGGATCATACACTCAAGATTTTTTTTTTTCCCACAAAACCGACGATAACAAACAATTCTATTTGGAGCTTATGAAAAGGCTGCACTAAAGTTTGGTGCAAAAATATCTGGCTTTGTAGAATTCCAGTGAGTGGTTCCTGCATAATGATAATGCCCCCGTGCAAACAGCTCTGTTTTCACCAGTTTTTTTATCCTTAACGAATACGACTACCTTGACCCATGTATCCTATTCACCAGATTTAGCACCCTCAGATTTCTTCCTGTTCCGCATGATGAAATGAGACTCGGAAGTGAAGCGTTTTGCTGATGTTGAAAACCTAAAACGTGATTTCACAAAGGTGCTAGCAGGTATCAAAGAGGATGAATTTAAAAGCTGCTTCCAACACTGGAATGAATGTTTGAATAATAGTGTTCATGCTAATGGAGGGTACTTTGAAACAATGAAGTAAATGCTTTCTACAAAGAAATTCTGGTTATGTTTGGGTACCCCCTTGTATAATACTACTACTGCTGCTGCTGCCCCTCAGCAGCAGCAGCAGCAGCAGCAGCTGCTGCTGCTGCTGCCCCTACCAACACAAACACCACAGTCTACAACAGAAAGCAGTTAGCTGAAACTTGTATTCTTATTTACACAGTATCACAATAACTTTCAAGCATAAACTATCTTTTAATAAATTTGTTGAGTTTTGCATTAATTATTAACCTGCGATATACAGTGTCCGTTCTAAAAGTTCAGAGATTGATTTTATTCCTGATGTGTAAGTGATGTTAGCAAAGTGATTGCAGTGGCAGCTTGAACTAACAAATGTCAACAGATATGCATTCAACAAAATATGTGAGCAGGCAGTGTTAAGTAGTCAACATGAAGCTGTAGTGTGTCTACATTCTTGTGTCATAAATCACAATGGAGCTACATGTTAAACCATTCCCCCAAATCTTTTGAAGAAGAGATAAGAGTGTGCAAAGTTTGCTCCACATACCTCACAAAATCATCACAGGTTGTGTTTTTCAACACGAACCTATCACAAAATGACAAACTGCCGATATTTGCACAAGGGGTCAGAACTTCGACAACATAACCGACTCAAAGGAGGTTTTTTCTGATTATTTCACATAGTCGCGTGAATGTTTGGTGTTTGGTACACAGTGGGGGGAAGGGGGCGACGATTTAGAACACCTGAAGAATTTAAAAATAATCATCTTAAGGTTTTTCTATTTTTTATTATTAATCTGGTCCCCAAAACTGAGAGAGCATCACAATTATTATTTTTTTGCACTTACTTTTGTAACTGTTGATAATTGTTAAGAGTTTCTTTCACAAATTGACTGTGTAATCAAAGATTCATTAGAATTTGCCCAGCCTGGGATAATTTTGGACTCCAAAAATTTATGTAGCAGTGATGTAATTTTTGCAATACATTATGTACTCTCCTTGTAACAGGAAACTCAAGAAAAAGGGAGGAGGTGAGGAACGAAATCTTACTTCAGCTCTTGCATCATTTATATATTGTATTTGACCCATTGTGAAGAAACTTCAACATCTATATCATAGGAATGAATACCATATTTGTGTAAGCAATCAAAAAGTTTCTCGTTGACACATTTTTACTTGCAATGATGTGGTATTTATGTTGGCGTAAGCTTCAGTTAATATGCAGTACACATCTGAGATTAAAAATTAAAATTGATTTCCGTGTGTGATTGCAGAGTGTTGTTTTTATATTTTTGCTCTCTACTTGATAGGTTCATTGGAAAAATTATTTTGGTGTGGAAACTTCTGTAATCAATTCCTCATTTTTGCATTGTCCATTGTGTTTATGGGGTTGGCATTTTAGTTCAGTTTTGGCATTGTTAATGGTAGATAGTGGCTGGATGCCCTTCCTGACACCGCCAATTTCTCCCTGGGACAGAATTTGTGTTCGCTATCAGTTCATGTCAAGAACAGCACATGTTAAGTGTGAGAATGTTTTCTGAATGTTTGTGTAGTGTGTAAGTGAAGTGGGGCATGGGTGCCATGCCTGATACTCTCCTAGTTGGCTGTGGGGAAAGTGCCTAAAAGGTCAAAGGTCAGCATGCCTTTCTGTGTTCCAGGAGTGGGTGCTTCCATACATTCAGCTATCTGGGAGGTCACTTTATTCTGTTCTTATTCTGAGTCATATCAAGAGTTAAGTGAAGTTTAGATTTTATATTGTTAAGAGTTCAAATACCAACCACCTGATCACAGAAGGAAGGTCAAAAGAACGAGTGTGATCAAATGGTGGTGATCAAATACTTAGTTAGTGCATAACTAGTGATAAAAGAAGGCAAAGTTACAAGGAAACAGAATGGGTGGCAAGGGGAAAAACATTAAAAGTACTTCTCATAGACTACTTTTTAAAGTGGAATTGGGCCGGGGGGGGGGGGGGGGGGGGGATGATGTCTATGTACAGAACTTGGAATTTGTATTGTGATATTACATGAGCTGCAAAGTTCACTTTTTGGTTTTTGTAACTTGGTATACAAATTGCAGTAGCTTGTGTGCAGAGATACATTTCTCAGTGTGTAGTGAGGGAGGGGATGTGGTATGTAATGAGTTTCCTAATCACCTTTACTGATTATAGTGATCAGTTCATTCAAGATGCCTTACTTATGTACCTACATACCTGGTGTTCTCCATAGGAAATTGTGTGCAGCAGATACTCGCTATTAAAATCTGGAGGACATATGAGAAACAACTAGCAACTCTTACACTGTACACAATTCAAAACAACCCATACGTATTACTAAAACAACCACTGCTCTGATACTGCTTGCTTTCACCTGTGTGGCATGCTAGAAACTGTAACTGCCACGTTATTGGAGCATCTGTATATCGCAGTGCTTCACGTCTTGGTATTGAGAGTCCGAGTCATTAATGTATTTGTTCTCTGCCTATTTATTGTGAATATTCTCCAAGTGACTATAAAGAGTCTGATAGTGTACTTCTCACCACACCATATTAAGGTTTTACCCAGTTTCATTCACAGGTGAGGTATGGGATGAAAGATTGCTGATATATTTTTGCAATTATAGTATGACCCCACTTTTACGTTCCCAGAATTAACTTTTTCCCATTGTTTGTCATCAGTTTCTTCGAACTTTGTGTTCATGATGTTATTGCCCATCCTCTTTTATGTTGTTATAAATTTACAGTCATTTTCACTTAATGAAACATGTAATTGGTGCATAATGATGTAAATTAGTTTCACGTAGTGTTTACATCATGATGCAATAAACTCTGATCTCTGGGCTCCCTAATTTCTGAAACTGTATAAATCATTAAAATTGGGAACAATTTGTGCTGCTGATTGTTTCTCCTAACATTGCCAACCTAACAGTAACAATATTGTATGTAATATTGTGGGAAGTTGCATCATCGGTTGAAGTTCTGGATTGTGCTAAACGTTCAATATTAGTCCAAACTGAAGTGAAGTTGGCAGTTAAAAATAAGAGATATGGTGATAGCTCATCCGGTTAATATATGGGCTAGCTTCAAACCATCACAGGTGCCTGTTAAACTTTTGATTTTCAAGGCTTTAGGAAAGGTAAAGGTACCATAGAGGCAATTCTGACATTGTGGTTGACAATAGCAGCAAGACTGCAGAAAAATCAAGACACATTAATAGGATTTTGGTCGACCTGGGAAAAGCGCTCCCCACTATCAAATGGTGCAAGAGGTTTGTAATTCTGGGAAAAGTAGGGGTCAACTGAAGGGAAAGACAGGCAGTGTCAAATATGTAAAATAGCCAAGAGGGAACAATAAGAGTGGAAGACCAAGAACAAAGAGTTTGGATTATAAAGAGGCCTTTCGTCCCTACTGTTCAGTATATTCTTTGAAGAAGCTGTGATGGAAATAAGACGAAAGTGGAATTAAAATTAAAGGTGAAAGGCTATCAATGATAATATTTGCTGATGAGATTTCTATTCTAATTGAAAGTGAAGGATCATTACAGAATCTGCTGGATGGAATGAACAGTCTAATGAATACAAAATATAGGTTGAGAGTAAATTGAAGAGAAAAGAAAGTAATGAGAAGTAACAGAAATGAGAAAAGCAAGGAACGTATCAGAATTGAGATCAATAAGTAGATGAATTAGAGAATTCTGCTACCTACGCAGCAGAATAACCCATGACGGACAGAGCAAGGAGGACATAAAAAAGCAGATTGGCACTGGTGAAAATGGCGTTCCTGCCGAAGAAAGTCTACTAGTATCAAACGTAGCTCTTAATCTGAGGAAGAAATTTTTGAGAATGTATGTTTGAAGCACAGAAGTGTAAAGCATTGAGATGTGGACTGAGGGAAAACTGTAAGAGAAGAGAATCAAAGCATTTGAGTGTGGTGCTGCAGAAGAGTGTGGAAAATTAGGTGGACTGGTACGGTAAGGACTGAGGTGGTTCTCTGCAGAGGCAGTAAAGACATCGGGGATTAGTTTCCATGGTAATAGAGGGAGTTGTAGAGGGTAAAAACTGTAAAGGAAGAAAGAGATTGGAATAATTGAAGATGTATGTTGCAGGTGTTACTCTGAGATGATGAAGTTTGCCCAGGAGAGTAATTGGTGGTAGGTCACATCAAACGAGTCAGGAAACTGATGTATCTCTTTTTAACAGGGGATGTACTGTGCACATCGCCACCCCCACCACCCACCCCCGTCTTCCCTCCTAGAATATCAGATGATCTATCAATTATTCAAATACAGTCATAATTGTCAAACTATTGGCACAAATTTTAAAATATGTCTCAATTTCTGAAGAGTTAAGATGGCACCCATCAGAACATCTGAAGTTAACAATATTGGCCTGCAGAATTCATTATGCTACCAAATATCTATATACGTTTAACATTGTGATGACGTTTGTAAAACACAAGTATCTCTTTGCATTCACAATCTTACGGAATTAACCAACCGCATATTGCTAACTACACTGTGTTCCAAATTTTTCTTTCAAAAAACATTTTTAGCATACTATATAACAAGTTGTATAACTGGAAGCTAGATAAATAGCTTGTTTACAATTAGATATGATCTAGATATATAGCGTGAGCATAAAAGGTTTTACCTGACAACAAAAGTTTATTTCGAAGGAACTGAGCTAGAGAGAGCTGTGCAGTTTGCAAATGGTAGCTTAACTCGAGGTTTTTTTATGGATACATTTCCACACTTCTGTGTGGTTTTTCAAAAAGTAGTGTGGCTCATGAAGTTTTTATCTGTACACTAATATACATACTCTGACGGCATCTTATTTTTCTCAGCCATGGGTCGTCTTTCAAGAAGTTGGTGCTGCATCACGCTTGGGGTTTATTTGTTAGCTAGTTCTTGGATGAAACTGGACAGATGGGACTGTAGAAAGACAGACATAATGACCACCAGATTATTTAAAAAAAAAAAAAATTCCCACTATTTATATTTTTCTGCAATTCACGCCATTCCTGTAAAGGGTCAGTCTATGTGAAATTAACCAATGGTCTGGTTCTTGACGTGTCAGATTTTGATATTTTTTGTATATTTGTAGTAGTAGTAGTAGTAGTAGTAGTAGTTTGCATGAAAAATTCCAAATTAAAAATATTTTGGACATTTCATTTTTGAAACTTCAAAATTATGCAATTTGTTTATGATATGAACCTTGAAATCCCCATATCTCAAACTATTTGACTTACAGATCTCAAATTCAAACCATTTTATTCATTTTCTGACAAGCTTTGAAAATATGTCCTACTTGACAATAATCATAATTATGTTCAATTTTCTCAGTTTAAGTTAGTTTTTAATTTTGAAAATTTCAGAATCAGATTTGTTTGTTTTGAAAGGAAAAAATGTTAATGGAACATTATTTGTTAACATGGGTGCCAAATTTCATGGTTGTGCGTCAGAGGGAACATATTCTATGTTTCCACAGTATCTTTTCTTCCAGGAGTGCTAGTTGTGCAAGTTTTGCAGGAGAGCTTCTGTGAAGTGTGAAAGGTAAAAGACGAGGTATTTCCAGAATTACGGCTGTGAGAATGGGTTGAGAGTCATTCTTGGGTAGCTCAGTCAGAACACCACTTGCCCGCAAAAGGCAAAGGCAAATTTTTTATTTCCTGTTAGGTAGCAGAAATCCACATTTGGTTGGCATTCATGTCCCCCCCTCCTTCTCTAACATTTATAACATATTTCCAGTGGAAAGTAGGCCTTCTGTTATGTTTGCTGCTGTTATTTGAGTTTCTCATTGAACTGGGGCTAAAGAATCAGGTTTTTCAATGATTTGCTCTTACTCGGGCACTTTGTAAACTAATCAGTCGTCAGCTCCTGATTATGTGAATTCAGCAGTTCGTGAATGTCGTCATCCACCTCAAAATTTGTCTGGCAAGATCCACCTTCTCTTCAATCACATCATCAGGTTGCTAAAGACCCCCCTGGGACACAGATATTTCCAGGCACCATGCAAAGTTTTTTTGTGAAATTTCATTCGAAGATTGTGCAACAGGTCTCACGTCATCTAAAACACTAAATTGCTTCCAAAAGTCTTTCAGAGTTTGTTTTGTCTCATAGCTTAGTGTAGATGTGCAAACGATCGTGTCTTACAGTAAGCTGTAAATGTTTTAATGAGGCCTTGGTCCATCGGTTCAAGCAAGCGGGTTGTATTCAGTAGCAAAAATACACCTTTCACATGTGGATCAAAATTAAAGTAGCAGGACAATGAACTTGGGTGTTGTCAATTAATAGCATCACTTTAAATTGATGTGTTTTAATTGGCAATAACATTAGACTATGGATGTCAAGTGATAACCAGACCAGTTCTCAATAGGACAGCTGTCACCCAAGCTGTAGCATTTGACTTCCAACTCACAGGCAACCTAGCTTTAGATATAGCTTTGAAGCTAGCGTATTTTCTGAGCAATAAACTAAGAGGTTTTAATTTACACCAACCATCACTGTCAATTGATCTTCGTTGGCATTAAATTTGGAAATGTTTTCTCTTCAGTGTGGTAGAAGTTCTTTTAGGCGTCTTCATCCAGAGCAGACCAGTTTAAGTATGTTGAATACGTTATGTCTGATATAGCCATCTCCTGTAAGTGCCCTGAGTTTGTTGTGGTAGTGTGAAAGTCTCTTTAGCAGTGCTTGCCACCTCTCCACTTTCTCCGATGTTAAGCAAATTATGACAACTTTTGAATCAGCTTGCCCAACTGTTACTAGCTTTAAACATTCCTTGTTTGTCCACTTCCTCAGTGTCCTTCGATCTCTTAAAAATCAGCTTAGCTTGAGAGCACACTGTGTTCTGATCAACATGACGATTTTTCACTCTTACATTATCACACTGTAATTTTAACATTGTTTCCATCTGAGCGATAATACCATGGCATTTATGAACAATACTTGAATTCAAAGATTACGCATGTTTCACAAATTCAGGAATGTTTTCTTTACCTTCTATAAATGTCTTAACTGTCAATTCTATTAGATCCAGTTTCTTTGCCAGTTCACAACTTCTAAATTTTACTTCAAAGTCTTTGATAATATTACCTTTACATTACAGAGCTAATGATTTTCTTTTCTTGTTCGATGCAAATGAATCAGTTCTGCTTTCTTTTGGATGACATAGTGGATAAAACAAATCCATTTGAAACACGTCCAGACTTGTCAGAAGACATGCCGGTGGAGTGAGGGACGAAACCCGTAATTCTAAATTTGCATAAGATGGTGTGGTATAAGTTGGGAAAGGACATATAAATAAAGTGTTTACTTCTCTTTTTTCATCTCTTGGTAGCGCACAAGCCATCCACAATTTGTCGTCACATGCACTTGCACAAGCAACAAGTTCTGTAATCTATTCAAAAACATGCAGCATCGGAAAATCAAAAATCCTTAAAATCGAAAACAGTTTTTGCTTTACCTTTGCTCTAAGAATAAATGCATGATACTTGGAGTCCATGTGCCTGCTATAGCTTTATAAAATCTTTTTGCCAAGCTGCTTTCTTGTGCTGCATGCTCATCATTTGTCATTTAGAAGTAACTGATAGCATATATGCTTTACCCCAAACAGTTGGAAGTATGTAAATATTTGATAATACTGTGCTTCAACAACAAATAGGAATGTTAAGAAAACCAGTATGACTTTCATTTTATGTCCATTTATGGAGCCACTGCGTCCTCATGCGAGAAAGTGCCCAACTGAGCCAGTGTCATGATTTAAAAATGCCTAATTTCCCAATAAGGTGCTGAACTGCACATGTTGGAATATAAGTACAGTATTCCACTTGGCTATGCTTGGTACTTGACCATATTCCAACATGTGCTTTTCAGCATTTTATTAGGTAATAAGCATTTTAAATTGTGACACCAGTACTTTCCTGCCACTTTATCACCTGAGCACATGTGCTTAATGAGTTAATGTATACAGCAGCCTGGTCCAGTTTTCTCCCACAGTGCTTAGGTGATTCCTTTATTGAAGTGAATTACTGTCAACAGAAATTTGTTTTGCTACATTATATAAATTTAAAATGCATATTATCCTAACAGTATTTTTGTTATATGCCATAGCTTAGTAGAATTTTAAAAGGATAAAGCAAAGTGTGCTAAATTAATACTCAGTAATTTCATTTCAACAATAGTTTTATGAACCAGCTTGCAAACATAGTGTAGAATAATTGTTGCCTGTACAAATGGCAGTAAAATAAAATTTATTTTCACATCTTCCCTATAGAATACTGTCATGAAATTTGGCACACACATTAAAGCCTAGTTTACACTATGACACTAGGTTGCAGGCAACTATGCTACCGGCCACTGCACATGCGCGCGTTTGTGCAACTAGTTGGTGAAACTAAACACTTTCGGCGTGTTCCAACTTTGGCGACACTAATTACATGAATTTTGAGGTTGTGTGTGTTCGTAGAGTGTAGACAAGCTGAAATATGAAGTGGGGACAGAGAATAATGTTCGCTTTTGGATATCTATGCTTTGCATAGGTGTTCATGGCATTTCGGTGATGCTGATTACAAAAATACGCAACATATTGCTGCTCCTGAGACCATCATGTGCGATCAGAACATAGATGGTTTGACAGTATCTGAGCTGCAGGGCAAAATTTATTCGGTTAGGAGCACATACACAACTGAATTAAGAAAAATACAAGTGAGTAATTCTAGATGTGGCAATGCTCTTGCCTACAAGGCTAAACTCCCATCGTTTGAGGTGGCTGACTCTTTGTTAAGGAATATTGTTGACAGGAGGGAAGGCTACACAAATCGAGAAGCTGCATTCTTTATTCAATATTCATCTATTTAAAACGTAGCAGCAGTGATCCCCATTCACATGTTATAATTTTGAAATATTGCAACTGTACAGATCTCTCTTCAAGATAATAGTTTGCAAACCATTCTTTGCTCAATGTGGCCTACTTTGAATTATTATTGCTGTTAATGGTAATAATTATTACTGTTAATAATTATTGGTGTTAATGAAAAAGTGCCATCACCAACTAAAACCGCATCTTACAACACGCCGACTGTTCTTGATCGTAATGCATGCAATATAATAAGTAATTTCAGTTCTGGCAACAGTACTTCGTGCATTGCAGTATCTTTACTCCTTTTCACGTGCTAACTCTACTTAGAAGAAACGTGAACAGTTCTGGTGACATTCTAGGATAACTGAAAGAGCTTCTTGGGTCTTCCATTATAAATTATTTCAGCAAGGATGCTGAGCAACCGAGCTGATGTCTGTTCTTCATCCAGTCATGAATTGAAATACGTTTCTTATTATTTTTCTTATGCAGTGATTCCACGCAACTAGATTTTTCTCCATCACAACTCGTGCAACGTGCAGCTGCCAAACCTTTCATTTCAGACACGACTCAGAGACCCTCAAAATGACGAAACTGAAGTGTATGCTGGTGGTGCCATGCCTACAGTCAAATATGAAACCATTTGCGTGCAACTCATTTCTTCCAATGAGTGGCACAACCCAATGTCGTCGTCTAAACTGAAATTGTGTAAGATTGCCCTGCATTTACTTCAAAATAAAATATTTTTAAATTTTCAAAATTTAAGGAAGTTTTGGTTTGGGAAAATTTACCAAATTAATGAATTTGGTCGAACAGCAATATATTTAAAACCTATAATAAATGGAAGAGAATGGTATAAATTATAGGTCTTTGAGATATGGATAGCTGCTACTCATCATTTAGCAGAGATACTGAGTCGCATCCAAGATTTTCGATTGTTTGTTTCCTTTTAGATATGGCCATTTTAAGGTTTCGAAACGTGTCAAAAATTGCACAATTTTGGAAACTTTTAAAATCAATAACTTGGAAACGAAATGTCTGGAAAACCTTCAACTTTTGATTTTATCTAATGACAAATTACAAAATTCTAAAAAATAAACATTCTCTCTCTCTCTCTCTCTCTCTCTCTCTCTCTCTCTCTCTCTCGCACACACACACACACACACACACACACACACACACACACACACACACAAAAATAACTTCATCACCCCCCACCACCAGCACATCTCTCATCTCCCCCCCCCCGTACATCTCTCATCTCCCCCCCCCCGTACATCTCTCATCTCCCCCCCCCCGCCCGCACATCCCCCCCCGCCCGCACCTCTCGCATCTCCCCCCCCCTCGCACCTCTCTCATCTCCCCCCCCTCGCCCGCACATCCCTCATCTCCCCCCCCCTCGCCCGCACATCTCCCTTCTCCCCACCCTCGCAGGCACATCTCACGCCCCCCCCCCATCGCCCGCACATCTCACGTCTCCCCCCCATCGCCCGCACATCTCACGTCTCCCCCCCATCGCCCGCACATCTCACGTCTCCCCCCCATCGCCCGCACATCTCACGTCTCCCCCCCATCGCCCGCACATCTCACGTCTCCCCCCCATCGCCCGCACATCTCACGTCTCCCCCCCATCGCCCGCACATCTCACGTCTCCCCCCCATCGCCCGCACATCTCACGTCTCCCCCCCATCGCCCGCACATCTCACGTCTCCCCCCCATCGCCCGCACATCTCACGTCTCCCCCCCATCGCCCGCACATCTCACGTCTCCCCCCCATCGCCCGCACATCTCACGTCTCCCCCCCATTGCCCGCACATCTCACGTCTCCCCCCCATCGCCCGCACATCTCACGTCTCCCCCCCATCGCCCGCACATCTCACGTCTCCCCCCCATCGCCCGCACATCTCACGTCTCCCCCCCATCGCCCGCACATCTCACGTCTCCCCCCCATCGCCCGCACATCTCACGTCTCCCCCCCATCGCCCGCACATCTCACGTCTCCCCCCCTCGCCCGCCCATCTACGTCCCCCCCCCTCGCCCGCGCACTTCTCGTCTCCCCCCACTCGCCCGCGCACTTATCGTCTCCCCCGCCCCTCTCGCCCGCGCACTTATCGTCTCCCCCCCCCTCTCGCCCGCGCACTTATCGTCTCCCCCCCCTCTCGCCCGCGCACTTATCGTCTCCCCCCCTCTCGCCCGCGCACTTATCGTCTCCCCCCCTCTCGCCCGCGCACTTATCGTCTCCCCCCCCCTCTCGCCCGCGCACTTATCGTCTCCCCCCCCTCTCGCCCGCGCACTTATCGTCTCCCCCCCCTCTCGCCCGCGCACTTATCGTCTCCCCCCCCTCTCGCCCGCGCACTTATCGTCTCCCCCCCCCTCTCGCCCGCGCACTTATCGTCTCCCCCCCCCTCTCGCCCGCGCACTTATCGTCTCCCCCCTCTCGCCCGCGCACTTATCGTCTCCCCCCCTCTCGCCCGCGCACTTATCGTCTCCCCCCCCTCTCGCCCGCGCACTTATCGTCTCCCCCCCCCTCTCGCCCGCGCACTTATCGTCTCCCCCCCTCTCGCCCGCGCACTTATCGTCTCCCCCCCCCTCTCGCCCGCGCACTTATCGTCTCCCCCCCCTCTCGCCCGCGCACTTATCGTCTCCCCCCCCTCTCGCCCGCGCACTTATCGTCTCCCCCCCCTCTCGCCCGCGCACTTATCGTCTCCCCCCCCCTCTCGCCCGCGCACTTATCGTCTCCCCCCCCCTCTCGCCCGCGCACTTATCGTCTCCCCCCCTCTCGCCCGCGCACTTATCGTCTCCACCGCGCGTCGCCCCCGTCTCCCTCTTGCTTACATATCCCTCATCTCTCACCTCTCGTCTCCCCCAGCCCGCATCCCGACACCCTTCCTCTCCCCCTTAAATGACGACTCAACAAAAACATTATTACCCTCCATGTATCGCTCACATATATATACATGAAGACAAGTGAATCACAATAGCAAAACAAATTTTGAGAAGTCACCATAGTTTAAAATCCATGACTATAACATCAATGAGTGTAAAGAGAGGAGCTTAACATCTAACTTTTTCGACATTCCACGTCTCTATCACTGCAAATCAGCACATGATCTGTGGAATCTGCCTGCAGTCATGAAGGTCGATTGCTGTATGCTTAAACGCTAGTGATGTGATGTCTTCTGACCTAAACTACACATCCAGAGCAAAAGAATCAAAATGTGAAAGAAAGATAGAAGACAAATGATGTATTCACAAATAATCAGGCAGCTCGACATTAGAATGTATTGATTTTTATTTATTGGTATGAGAATACTTGGACGGTTCCACATCTAATGAGACAAAAAAAGTCAATCAGTTCATTTCTCCATCGTCATCACAACCAGATAAACTATAGCATTATAGTAATATCTATTGATTTTGGGAATACATCTGTTGAATGTCACTTTCAAAACCCACTATTTTCCTGATGGTCAGGCAAGCATATTCTGAGGCCAAATGTTGGTTGTCAGTTCTTTCTACCATAATTGTAATGTAACAAGCAAACCTCGGCCTTTAGGAAGAAGTAAAGATCCAATTTTTACTTTAAATAACTAGCAGTTTTGATATTAATAAACTAATTTCTGTAGAATTAAGTTTTTTTTCCACGTGGGGATAGGGAAAATGCCAAGAGCTACGCTGTGTTGGTTGGGCTAATCTGCTTATATTTTAATTAAACATTTCCATTTCTCCTCAAGCTTTTCTCCAATATCGGCCCATCGATACAGCGAAAAAAAATATTGATATGACAGAAAAAATATCGACATAGAGGCCTATGAAAAGGTTGACTGCACGTTGCCAATATACTGCCGGTTTTAGAGCTGTAAATTTAAGCATTGATTTATTATTAGATATTCTGTGCATCAACAACCTAGGCGCCTGTTTACACCCCTTAGAGCAAGAATTGAAAGGAAAACAATGCATGATCATGCTTGGCGTAACCTCTTTGCTAACAATGGTAACTGCATGTAAGTGGCACAATAAAAGGTGTCACACAGGTCCATCATTTGGTTTAGTCGCATTGGATTTGTCCGGAACACTTGATGTCAACGTTCCTGTTTTTTCATTTCTGTGAACGCTAGCAATTTAGATTTGTGGTGTCAAAACTGTGTTGCAGTTTCTGTTGCACCAGGCACCAATTAAAACAACATTTTCCCTCAAACATCTCAGCCCACTGCAAAGACCAATCTTGTCATTCAGATTTTTGTTCATCATTTTCAGCAACTATTTTTGAAAAATGGTGGCACTAGTTGTGTTAAATATTTTATTTTTATTTTTAATGCAATTGGTGTGCTATTTCTTCACATCTGAAATCTTGTTATTCCACTTGGACAGCCCCCCCTCCCCAATGCAGTTGTACTACTTCTTAGTGCCACCTATACTTGCTTTACACTGTCAAAGAGAGAGACTGGACATGATGAAAGCTCAAAAAGTAGGAAGACCCCTTTATGTTCTACTACAATTTTAAAACAACAATATCAAATACTTATTAAAAATAGTGAGAAAAATAGAAAATAAAATAAAAATATGTGCACTTGATATTGCCATTTCATTATCAGTGTATCAGTATATGGGAAAAAAATATCGCAGATACATTAGATATATTTTGGAAAAAATGTTGATATATTGATGTTTATCAACAGCCCTACTGCTGAAATCTTAAAGAAACTTGATTGGGAGGCAAGGAAGCAAGTGGTAACTTATGTTGCAGTTCAGTAAAATAAAATGTGGAATTTCGCTGATAATTCCTGTAATTTCAAAGGCGAAGGAAATTGTTGGTGTAAATATTTGCCACCCCCCTCCTACCCGACTAATCCCACACCCTTCTCTCTTTAGTCGCTGTACCACTTTTTTCTTTGTAACATTGTATCAGAACATGGTTTCTTTTGTGGAATCTTGTAATGTGCTGACTGTTGTCACAGCCTCTGTAACTGTGAAAACAGAATAACAGCACCAACTATAAGTATTAGTAGGAAGTTTCTGTGTGTGTAATACTGTTTTAATACTTGCGATTTGGGAGCAGGTCTTTCTTTTAGCAGATTATACATAACTCTGGTTGTCAGGATACCTAGATAATACGAAAATTTTTGTGTCACTATATTCAATTGAAAACTAAATACTAATGTTACATTAGAGGTGAGATTGCCCATTTAACAGCAATCAGATATTAAATTAGCCTATAGAGAATAACATTTATGGTCATATGTACTTGCCATATAAGCACAAAATGAATTATGAATTCTTGCATAGTTTTTTTTCTACTAGTTTAAATTGTGTTTAATATTTGTAAGAGGTGGAGTTTTATTTTTGCTCATAACTGCTTTCAAAAAACCTTGCTAGAATTGTGATTAGCTTGCAACAGTTCCTCTAATCATGCGCCTCTAAAAGCAACTTAAGGTGATGTACATTTGTGTAGGAGGAACGTGAGAGACAGAGGTTACGGGAACGGGAACGAGAACTGCGAGAGGAAGAACGTCGCCGAACTGAAGAAGCTGCACGGCAGCGTGAAATAGAGAGGCAACAACGGGAGTTGGCAATAAAGCTTGAAAGGTATAGAACATCTTTATAAAACTTGATCATCAAGATTTTTTATTAATATTCACAGTTACAGTACAGAATATTATTTTATAGTGCGAATTTTCAAATCTTCCCAGTGAATTGAATGTTCAAACAAATTTTGCCCTTGTAGCTGGTCGTTGTTTCGTTCATCCCATATTTCGACTGGGCACCTGCCAGTCTTCTACAGGTGATCTGTCAATGACTTTGACCAGCTGCAAGCCTGAATTTGTCGGAATATTATTGTAAGATTGTCTTCCAGGGAGAAGGAGAAGTTGCGTTTGGAATGGGAGCGCGTGGAACGGGAACGTGCTGAAGTACTGCGCTTAGAACGAGAACGTCAGCGTCGTGAACGTGAGAATTTGGAAAGAGAACGGGAGGAGTTACTAAGACAGCAAATAAGGTACTACGCTGTTTCCTTCTGACTCTTTCTTAAATTGGAATTTTCTAGTGATGGAAATCATTAAGTGAATGAATTGTTTCTCCAGAATTATGTACTAGATCTTTCTGCATTTCAGCACATTTGAATAAGATTCTGGTGCACCACAGTATTTAGAATAATACTTCAGCTTACTTATTTGGATTAAGGGCTCTTTGTAAGCTGTTCTGTTGCTGCTAGACATTTTTGTTCATTTCTTCTGGATCAAATATTTGTATTAAATAATTTTAAATTGGAACTGCTCTTGACTATATAAAAAAGTTAAACCCTTGACTTTTAAGAACGGAAGCTCAAAAATAGGATTACTATTAAGGGTGTTGGAATCTTTCACTCTTTAATTGTTGCTGTTGTTGTTGTTGTTATTGTGGGGGTGGTGGTGGTCTCCAGTCCTGAGACTGGTTTGATGCAGCTCTCCATGCTACTCTGTCCTGGGCAAGCTGCTTCATCTCCCAGTACCTGCTGCAACCTACATCCTTCTGAATCTGCTTAGTGTTTTCATCTCTTGGTCTCCCTCTGATTTTTACCTTCCGCACTGCCCTCCAGTACTAAATTGGTGATACCTTGATGCCTCGGAACATGTCCTACAGGCCAATCCTTCTTCTAGTCAAGTTGGTGCCACAAATTTCTCCTCTCCCCAATTCTTTTCAATAACTCGTCATTAGTTGTGTGATCTAACCATCTAATCTACAGCATTCTTCTGTAGCACCACATTTCGAAAGCTTCTATTCTCTTCTTGTCCAAACTATTTATCGTCAATGTTTCACTTCCATATATGGCTACACTCCATACAAATACTTTGGGAAAAGTCTTCCTGACACCTAAATCTATACTCAATGTTAACAAATTTCTCTTCTTCAGGAACGCTTTCCTTACCATTGCCAGTCTGCATTTTATATCCTCTCTACTTAGACCATCATCAGTTATTTTGAATAGCAAAACTCATTTACTACTTTAACCCTAGGATGCATGGTGCCGAAAACACACACGAATGCATATGCAGGGCCTCCAAGGCCCCGCCCTAATCTAAAATTTTCCTCTTTTCATATAATCATTCTTTGGAGTTAAATTTATTTCTGTCAAATGTATTGTCATATTGAAGGTTCCTAAGATACAGTAACAGGATTTGGTGGGCCTGATTAACATTTTATTAATTAAAAAAAAAACTATAAGAGTGAATTTTTATTAGTTACGTCCGTTTACATACAACATATACAAATAATTTCATTAATTCACTTATAAGTTTCAGTTTACATTGTATAACATTTATTACAACCAAATTCTTCAATTAAAACATACTCATTATTCACAATATTATGTATATAGGCAATATTTTGACAAAAAGTTATTATTCATTGTTCACATAAAATTGCATTTTTCTTAGTTTTCAACATGTGACAAACAAGAAGCACAAAGAACGCCACTATGTTCCTTACAAATGTTGGTTTTACAGTTAATGCATGTCATAGCACTTTTCCTGTGTGCATTATATGGACAATAATTGCATCTTCTTCTCTTTCCTGAAACAGTAGTTGGTTCGGCAATATGACATCTTTTTGAACACCACATCCTTGCATGGCATCAACGATTTTCTTTGGAAGATTAGGGATCTGAATACGAAGTTCCGTTAGTGGTCTTACCATTTCCTCTGCTAAATCTCTTAGGAACAAACGCCTTTTATCACTTCTTCCACTATGGTATGTCAGATGTTGGGCGGAAAATAAAATTTCACTGTTCATTGCTGCGACGTCCATCATATTCATCCATAATGAAAATGGCCATCTTCTTGCTTCTCTCTTGCAAGTGTAATAACAAATTTTCTTGTCCACTTGACCTACTCCACCCTTCGTGGAGTTATAAAACTTTATTATATCTGGTTTCTTTTTTGCATGAGTTTCATCAATGTTTTGTCGTGATGCATTGTGCTAATGAGAACTACAGACTTTTTCTTTTTGGGAACATAACTCACCATTGTAATGTCACGTCTAAATGCAAACAAAGAGGAATGAATCGCTCTTGAGGCAGATGGTTTTATCTCATTAGGAATTTCTGATTTGTTTTGTTTGTTCCCACCACTGTAATTTGCTTCTGAAGCATCTCTTCTGCCAGCTGCACACTAGTAAAGAAGTTGTCAACAGTAATATTTTTTGATGATCCTTCAATGCTTTTAGCAAGATCTTTCACCCCATACAATCCAAGATTTTTCGAAATAGCTTCATGGGGCTTCCTTTCCGTCTAAAGCATATGCAGATGTAGCATCACATAGCCAAAATATTTTTATGCCATACGTGGCTGGTTTAGAGGGCATATACTGGGTGAAGCTGCATCTTCCATGGAATGGGACTAGCTGTTCGTCAACTGTGAGCGAATCATTGGGAATCATTCTATTTCTACACTTGTCAAGAAATAGTGCCCATACATAGCGAACAGCTGCAAGTTTGTCATCTGCAGATCGAGCTTCACAGGTACGCCTGTCATCAAATCTAATCATTCTCCTTATATCCTCGAATCTATTTACTGACATGGAGGCCTTATATGTAGAATTTACCTTTTCATCCAAGAATAATTCTCTAATAGGGACATCCCAACTCTTTTTCAACACCAGAAAGCAGTAAAAGAGCAAGAAAACCCTCCATTTCAACAAGCAGAACGTTTTTCCACGTTGTACCACGTAAAGCAGCTACTCTCTGCTTCAATATTTGTGCAGTTGATGATTTCCTCTAGTATTTCCTTGGAGATGAAATAGTCCCAGGCATCCTTAGGTTTACGGGTTTCCAAACCACGGGCTGGACCAAGTGCCTTCTTTACGATATTATGGACAGGCATACGAAAAGTTACTGGAGGATCTAATTTCCAAATCATTCAGTACCGACTACTGTATGTGTGGTCTTCTATACCTTTTTGTGATGATGGTTCTTCATTTTCAGACTCTGATGAAGTAATATTGTCAGGAGGACTGTCATTTGCCTCAATATTCACATCTGCAGGTTCATTGGCTGATTCTTCACAACTTGCATCTTCAAAAATATTTCCTTCCTCGCAAGAATCATCCTCAAATCACTGAGCCACAACACTTACAAAATTAGCTGCATTTGCACCTACTGACTCTCTCGCTTTGCGTGTCGAAGCCATAGCAAAAGACGTGTCTCTCGAACAGCAGCTTGTGCAGCACTAAACGAGTCATACTCGTAACAATATGGGCCTTGCAGCAACAAACAAACTACAGTAACAATGAGTCTGACAGGAGCAGCACAGGATACAATACTATGCAGTAATAAAACATTTGACAGCAAAAAAATCAATAATACATCAACATCGCCAATATGTGAAAGTAGTGTGTATTATTTTTTAGTTATACTATTACTGCTACAGCTACTGCTGCTGTTGGCACTCCTGTTGCTAGAAATACCACTACAGTTATTGTTGAATTAATAACTGCTCCCAAACATATGTTGAAGACAAAATAGGCTAAAGAACATTTATAAATGTGTGAGGGCTTCTGAAGCCCTGCTTAAGCATTCACGGTGTATGGATAAATGTATTGAATTATACAAAAAACTTAAAAAGGTATCTCATTCAGACTTGATAGGAGGAATGTCACAGTGTTAGTGAAAGAGTACTGGAAAGCAGTTTTAAATTAAAAAAAAAAAATTACAGAATTTTTTTAAAAATGAAGACATACATGTTTGAACATAGTAACAGGAACGAAAAAACCAACAATAAATGGATACAGATGGTGAAAAAGGATTTGGCCTATTTTAATGTCACCCGTGAGTCAATCAGGGACAGGAAAAAGTTTAGACAAATAGTGAACGAAATTAAGTGTTTTCCAGAAGAAACGAAACTAAAGAATAATAACAGGAAATGGTCGGAAGAGCGGAGGAGGAACCATTCGAAAATGATGAGGAAATATTGGGAAGAGAGAAAAAAGATCAAAAAGCCGGGCAAGTGAATTGTTGAACGTGGTCCAAAGATGGCCGAAATCGAAAGAAGAAGAAGAAGAAGAAGAAGAAGAAGAAGAAGAAGACATACAAGGGCCTCCGAGGTCTTGTATATGCATCCTAGGGTTAAGTGTCTCATTTCCTAATCTAATTCCGTCAGCATCACGCAATTTAATTCGACTACATTCCATTATCCTCGTTTTGCTTTTGTTGATGTTCATCTTATGTCCTCCTTTAAAGACAATGTCCATTCTGTTCAGCTGCTCTTCCAGGTCCTTTGCTGTCTCTGACAGAATTACAATGTCATGGGCGAACCTCAAAAAGTTTTTATTTCTTCTCCATGGATTGTAATACCTACTCCAAACTTTTCTTTTGTTTCCGTTACTGCTTGCTCAATGTACAGATTGAATCACATCGGGGACAGGCTACAACCTTGTCTCACTCCCTTCCCAACCACTGCTTCCCTTTCATGCCCTTCGGCTCTTATAACTGCCATCTGCTTTCTGTGCAAATTGTAAGTAGCCTTACACTCCATGTATTTTACCCCTGCCACCTTCAGAATTTGAAAGAGAGTATTACAGTCAACATTGTCAAAAGCGTTCTCTAAGTCTCCAAATGCTAGAAACGTGGGTTTGCCATTCCTTAATCTATTTTCTAAGATCAGTCGTAGGGTCAGTATTGCATCACGTGTTCCAACATTTCTACGAAATCCAAACTGATCTTCCCCGAGGTCAGCTTCTACCAGTTTTTCCATTCGACTGTAAAGAATTTGTGTTAGTAATTTGCAGCCGTGGGTTATTGAACTGATAGTTCGGTAATTTTCACATCTGTCAACACCTGCTCTCTTTGGGATTGGAATTACTATATTCTTCTTGAAGTCTGAGGGTATTTCGCCTGTCTCATACATCTTGCTCACTAGATGGTAGAGTTTTGTCAGGGCTGGCTCTCCCAAGGCTATCAGTAGTTCTAATGGAATGTTGTCTACTCTCGAGGCCCTGTTTCGACTTAGATCTTTCAGTACTCTGTCAAACTCTTCGCACAATATCGTATCTCGCATTTCGTCTACACCTACATCCTCTTCCATTTCCATTATACAAGGGGGGACCCAAAAGTAACCAGAATCGTAATGCTGCACATCATGTACTTGTAGTAGCAGGTTGCGCCTCCAGAGGGTTGTAGTAGGAGCGCTGCCACGCAGCGTCACCCAATAGTGAGAAGTTTGGTTTCTTTGGCAGTTCTTTGAGTGTGCGTACAGTGCAGACGTGACACGAACAACGTGCGGTTGTGAAGTTTTGTTTCTTGCTTGGCAAGAACGCAGCAGAAACTGTTGCGATGATTCAGACAGCCTACAAAGACCATGCTCTTTGTCAAACGCAAGTGTACGAATGGTTTTCTCGATTTAAAAAGGGAGAAATGGTGGCTGAAGATCAGCCCCGTTCCGGTCGACCTTCAGCTGCTTGAAGCAAAGACAGCATCAACAAAATCCTTAATCTCATCCCTGAAGATCGACGCAGGACAATCGACCAACTCGAGAACTTGTCCAGGTTGTCCTGGAGCTCAATTCAGCACATCTTGACAATCGATTTGTGGATGCGAAGAGTGGCAGCAAAATTCATGCCGAAGCTTCTTACCAGAGATCAAAGGGATCGTTGCGTTCAAGCCCGTCTTGAAATGGACGCATTCAAAGATCATCCACATTTTTTCAACAAAATCATTGCAGGTGATGGGTCATGGTGCTGTGGGTACGATCCAGATAATGAACAACAGTCATCACAATGAGTCACCTGGCTCACCTCAACCAAAAAAAGCTCGACAAGTGAAATCTAATGTTAAAACGATGTTGATCTTTTTTTTTTAACATCAAAGGGATCGTACACTCCGAATTTGTCCCTGAAATCCAGACAGTAAACCAACAATTTTATTTGGAGGTTATGAAACGTCTTTGCAGAAGTTTGTCGCGAAAACGTCCGGCTTTGTGGGATTTTGGCGTGTGGTTCCTGCATCACGACAATGCTCCCGCGTGCGCGGCTCTCAGCGTTCGCCAGTTTTTGGCCTCAACAAAGATGACTGCCTTGACCCACGCGCCCTATTCGCCAGATTTAGCATCCTCGGACTTCTTCCTATTCCCGAGGATGAAGAGACACTTGAGAGGGAAGTGTTTTGCGCATGTGGAAGACGTAAAAGGCAATGTCATGAAAGTGCCAGCAGGTATCAAAGAGGACAAATTTAAAAGGTGCTTCGAACACTGGAATGAACGTTTGGTCAAGTGTATTAATGCTAATGGAGAGCACTTCAAAGGAGGCTAAGGTTGTATTTGAAAACAATAAAATACATGCTTTCTAAAAAGAAATTCTGGTTATTTTTGGGCCCCCCTCGTATTGTCCTCAAGTACATCGCCCTCGTATAGACCCTCGATATGCTCCTTCCACCTTTCTGCTTTCCCTTATTTGCTTAGACTGGGTTTCCATCTGAGCTCTTGACATTCATACAAGTGGTTCTCTTCTCTCCAAAGGTCTCTTTAATTTTCCTGTAGGCAGTATCTATCTTACCCATAGTGAGATAAGCTTTTACATCCTTACATTTGTCCCCTAGCCATCCCTGCTTAGCCATTTTAACTTCCTGTCGATCCCATTTTTGAGACATTTGTATTCCTTTTTATCTGCTTCATTTACTGCATTTATGTATTTTCTCCTTTCTTCAATGAAATTCAATATATCTTCGGTTGCCCAGGGGTTTCTACTAGCCCTCTTTACATATAGGGGTATTAAAATTGTGTGTAAATGAATAATAACATGCAGTCGGCAATTTTCCTGAACTGTTACTCTCTTTTTTTCCTCGTTCTGTGAAAAATGTAAATCCGAGAGTTACTTAATGGATCTTGACTCTCTCTCTCAAAGCCTGAGATTCTTATATGAACTTAAAAATTCCCTCTTAGATAATTCGTGCCCTAGACGTCAAGTCTGATTAAAAATACTCTCCTTCCATCAAACTGTATAGTCATTCCATGTCAGATCAACACACCTATTTTACCTCACCATTTTAGATTTTGCTAAAATTTAGTATACTTTTGGTGGGTGCTGAGACTAACAATAATTCCAAATTTAAATTTTTTTTATCTCAAACCATTCCTGAAATATGGCTATGTAAACTTCCCAAAAACCAGCCATAAATGTTTGAATGGACTTTTTTTTTCCTTTAATTGCCCTAGGAGCTGCTCTAATTGAGCTAGAGAACTGGGAAAGGTGTCATTTTGCAGCATTTTGCATGCTTTGTCCAGGGATATACAGTGGCGGTCAAAATAATAGAGCCACCTGGCAAAGGTTTGGAATAAAGTGCACATTTATTACTAGACATGTTTGAACTATGATGGAAACCATTACAACCGAGTCACATTGTACTATAGTCAGTTATATAGATAACACAACACAAAATAATCAGTAATAATCAATAATATTCAAAAGAATACCAGACCACAGGGTCAAAAAAATAGAGCCAATTGAAACAAATATATTGTACTTGATATCAGTCTTATGAAACGTACAGGAACAGTCTTTTTTGCATAGGACTGCATTAGTACTTCGTGGGGTAACCCTTATTTTTGAGGATTGCCCTGCACCTCTTACCCATAGAGTCTACTAAACGCCTGCATTCGTCACTACTGATCGCATACCAGGCTCTCTGGATTTCTTCCCACAGTTTTTCTGAAGATGTAGCTTTTGAGCGGTCAATTCTCTTGTCTAAGATCTCCCATAAGTTCTCAATGGGTGATGCGTCAGGAGACTGAGGTGGCCACTCTAATACTTCGATATTGTGCTCTTGAACAAACTGCCTTATGATCCTTGCAGTATGCTTTGGATCGTTATCGTGCTGAAATTTCCATTTCAGCGGCATTTCCTCTTCAGCATAAGGCAGCATCACATTTGCCAAGATGTCTTTGTACATTTCTGCGTTCATTATGCCGTTGATACGGTGTATTGGACCAATGCCGTACCACAAAAAACATCCCCATACCATAACACTTCCGCCACCGTATTTCACAGTTTTTAAAGTGTACTTGGGATTAAATTCCTGGTTTGGTGGGCGGCGCACATAGACTTTTCCGTCTGAGGCAAACCTATTAAACTTGGATTCATCGGACCAAAGGATGTTCCTCCACCAAGTATTAGGTTTTTGTTCATTTCTCCGGGCAAAGGCTAACCTTTTCCGAACATTAGCTTGTGAAACATGTGGCTTCTTTCTTGCAATGCGCCCATTCAATTTTGCAGATCTCAGTCGTCTTTGAATCGTTGAGGTTGATGGTTGAACATCATGTTCGTCGCTAAACAAAATGGCTTTCAGTCGTGGTGTTGACAAAAATGGGTCTTTCTTCACTTCCCTAGTGATGAGTCTGTCTACGCGAGGAGTAGTTACACGAGGTCGCCGCCTGTTCTCCACCTGCGGCTTTGTTTGTTTTGACCGTCTCATGGCGTTCTGGACTCGTTTTCGCGAAACGTGCAAGACATTGGCTATTTTATTCATGGACATCCCACTTTTGAACATCCGGAACATTACTATACGCTCATCTTCACTGGTATGCTTTGCTCTGCCCATCTAGACGAATGTAAACAAAACCACACGTCAATTTACATACAAAACAACTGCATAAAAATCAATTTAAAGGCACATGTGTAAATCGGCTCTATTATTTTGACCCATAAGATTCTTACCTTTATGCCTCTTTTCACACGTCTAGCTCAAACGCTTCCTTTCGGACGACCAAAGATAGCAGCAACGTCTTCCCTGATGTTGTCTACAAGGGACTGACAACACGGCACTCGTGGCGATTTCGCGAACTAATAGATATCCTAGTTCTTAATCTCGTCAATAGGGGTGGCTCTATTATTTCGACCGCCACTGTACAACAAAACATAGATTCTAATTAATAACCTTTTTCAAAATACTAATTAATATTTTGATTTAATTTTTTTAGAAAAAGTACATAATTGAACATTTTCAAAATATTTCAACAACTACTTCATACTGTTGTAAATCACATGGTAAAATATAAATGTGGGATGATGATGGGTTCATTGTCTTGAGGGGGAGAAAAAAAATTCTGGACTCTTGGTTTTCACCAACAGCCATAGTTTGACCAAATTGACCTTTAATAAACAGGAATTTCATTAAAATATACTGAAAGGCAACTAAGAAAGTATTAGAAACATCAAAACATCACCTGATTAAAACAAAACTTATCAGCATATTTTATAATTGATTGCTTATTTTAATTTCATACAACTTAACGAAAGTAGCTAGGATGATTGCAGGTACTAGCAGATGGGAACAATGGCAGGAGGGTGTCCACAATGAGGAAATCAAAGAAAAACTGGGAATGAACTCTATAGATGTAGCAGTTGGGGCGAACAGGCTTAGATGGTGGGGTCATGTTACACGCATGGGAGAAGCAAGGTTACCCAAGAGACTCATGGGTTCAGCAGTAGAGGGTAGGAGGAATTGGGGCAGACCAAGGAGAAGGTACCTGGATTCGGTTAAGAATGATTTTGGAGTAATAGGTTTAACATCAGAGGAGGCACCAATGTTAGCACTGAATAGGGGATCATGGAGGAATTTTATAAGGGGGGCTATGCTCCAGACAACGCTGAAAGGCATAATCAGTCTTTGATGATGATGATGATGATGATGATGACAACGAACAGTGTATTACCTGATAAAACAAAAAATATTGAGCATTTAAGTACAAACTGAAATAACGTATGAAAAAGTTCAAGTTTTTACATAATAGTTCTGGTCCATGATGTTTGGAATGAAACGATTAAAAAAATTAAATACATAATGCTTGTTTTTGAGCTTAATTAACATAATAGGTACCAACAGTAATTTTGAAACAACTTTTTATTAAGTATACGTTAACACTAACCTGAGACAAAAATTAACTTTTGAGTTGAAAGCAGTTTCCCAATAAATTGTCTTGGAACTTCACAGATTATATTTTAATAAAGCCGACTGGGCTTGGTTTACATTACTTTCTTTAAGAATGCATGTTCTTCTTGTCAGAGTAAATGGATTTACTTTTGTGAGAACATCCACAACTGACACGCACAGGACATCTGCATGTGCAGGATAGGAGAATGACTTAGCTGGTCCACATGGATGAAGAAAAGTTATTTTCACTTCATCAAGTTCTTTGTTCCCCCACCCCCACCCCACCCCACCCTCTAAAATGTAACCAAGCCACCAGTTTCTGCCATATACAGTGGTGACATAGCCTGATACATGTTGTAACTTTAGTTTTCAGGTGATGTAGTTACTTCCCCCTCCCAACTCTGCATATCACCTGAAAAGTGTTAAACTGTTAATTTTGATGTAATGTTGGGAATGAAAGTGTGAAATTGCTGTGTTCCTTTGATTGTCTATGCCTCTTCAAGCCGGCTTCTTAATAATATTTCTGAAGCAGCATAGTCTTCTTGATTGGAATACACAAAATCTACATTTGTGATATTATCTACTGCCTACACAAATGGATCTCGTGTGGTTTGAATCTTATTTTGGTATGGCCTTTGCAAACTTGCACGAGCTGCCAGTCTCTTAACTGAACCCCCTACACCATCACGAGGCCCTTTCCCATGTTCTTTGGCTGAAAAGTGCCTCTGAGCTTTTATGTTGAAGTCTTCCTCAAGGTTCAGGAAGTTTTTCTTATTTTTGTACTGAGCAGCGGAACTGTCAGAATATAGTATAAGCTTTTGAAATTTGTTGGATAGGAAATAAGCTTCTTTTGAAACGTGTAAACTGCAACTAGATTGTGCTCCAGGCAATCAGAAACAATGACAAAGCTCATATGCTCAATTTTGTCTTCCTGTTTGTAATATATAACAAAAGGATGAATGGTAATCTGTTGTCTTGCCCAGTGGTAACTCTGACTGTAGAACTAAACTGTAATTTTCCAAAAAATCACATATGACAACAAATACAGATTCCTCCATAAGGTTTTCTCTTGTGAATTTAAGGAATGTTCATTGTTGCTTGGCAGTGAAGTTATGCTGAATCAAAGTAGACATCTTACTACAAAATAAATCTATGAATTCTTCAGAAGTCTTCTGAACAATTTCCAGATTACAGCTGTCAACTGACATCCGCTGTTTGAACTGAACTTGTTCAATTAAGTTTTCATCAAAAGAGTCTTGTTAAATTTTACGTATGACAGTTTCTCCTGGGCAATATTCAGTTTCCTATGTTGTGATCCACTGATGATGGGTTGCAAAGCATTTTTGCAATGCACTGTGTATAATTGTTTAATTGCTGTGTGTGTGTGTGTGTGTGTGTGTGTGTGTGTGTGTGTGTGTGTGTGTGTGCGCGCGTGCGCGCGCGCGCCACTCCAGGCAGCAAATACACAATGTTTCGGTCTCAACTTAGCAAATTTAGAGAAACCTATTTTTATGTTAAGACCTAACTTCATCATTTTCATAAAATGAATGTACAGTTTTGACAGTTTCTGTTGGTAAACACTTCCTTGGTTTTGGGTTTGGACCTTCCATGAATCCTTTCTCTTTCAAAATTGTTTTGGACTGCCGAACAATGTAATTAGGAGCATTAAATTCCCTCATTATTTTCCTGACACTCCACTTTTCAGGTAAACTTGTACGAATCATTAGGTTTTTTGCTCTACTTTAGAATTATTAAAGTTTGTTTTGAGATTTTGAAGAACGAATTCATCAGTATCTGGCAATGAAGTTTCAGCAGCAACAAAAAGTTTGTGTGTCACTGATGAGATTTTTTCACTTTTGATTTGGTGTAACACCTAGATGTTACTTTTTTATCATCAATTGGGGACTCACCTAGCTCTTGAAGTGAGTGTTAAGTGTTTGAACAACCACTGAAGTTGCATTGAAGTCAGGGTCTTGGTCTGGGATGATTCTCTGATCCAGAAGAATCTTCTTAAACACTTTTATCACTGATGTGCTCTGGTGTATTTTTCAATGTGGTTACATCTTTCCTAAATTTATCACAAATTCTGCCACCACTAGGTATTTCTGGAAATAATTTGGGCATCCATGCTTTGCCATTTCTCAGATTTTTTCTGTCTCTAATAAAATGACTGGACTTCTTCAATGGATTATAACACTGCACTCTTACACCTGCGCTCTTACTACACTGCCCTGCGCTCTTACTACACTGCCCTGCACTGTTAGTACCACTCTTACTACACTGCACTTTTTACTTGGCTCTGTATTGATACGAAACCACTTATAAACTCGCCTTCAATTTATAGATTTACTTGTAAATTAACTATTAAATATGCTAGATACAAACTGGTCAACACAGAGGTAACAGTTGATTTGCAATAAAACGACAGTGCACAATAATGCTGTAGGCACACTAAGCCTTAGAAGGTAACAGTCATATATCCTCTCAACAATGGCTCCAGTCTCTGAATGATTGTACAGACATAAGCAGTGTGCTTGTTTCAACTTGTTCACAGCCTGCTGCGTACATAGACAGGAACACAAGCATGCTCAGCCTTCATACAGTGGCTAAAGTCTGTGCTGATGAAATGTGCATTTTTGGACCAGAAGTATTACATCGATAGTCTGCTTACAAGTTTTTCACACTTTATTTAAATCTTAGCTATAGGTCCCACACTCAACATCTCGTTTTGCCAGTTCATAGACTGTTAGTTTAAACTGTAAGAAACTAAAAAAAATAAGCACTCAATTATAGAATGTGTTGTTTAGTTTTGTTTCAAGAAGGTGATATTTTGATATCTCTAGTACTTTTTTACTTACTTTCAGTATATTTTAATGAAATTCCTGTTTGTTAAAGGTCGGTTTGATCAAACTACGGCTGTTGGTAAAAAAAAACAAGAGCCCGGAATAATTTTTTAACAATGAACCCATCATAATCCCACATTTATATTTTGCCATGTGATTTACAACAGTATGAAGTAGTTATGGAAATATTTTGAAAAATTTTCAGTGATGTACTTCTGTAATAAAAATTAAATCAAAATATTAATTGGTATTTTGAAAAAGGTTATTAATTAGCTCTGTTTTGTTGTATATTATTGGAAAGAGCATGAAAAATGCTACCTTTCCCAGCTTCTAGCTCAGTTAGGGTAGCTCCTAGGGCAATTTTTAAAAAAGTCTGTTCACACATTTTTGGCCAGTTTTTGAAAAATTTACATGACCATATATCAGGAATGGTTTGAGGAAAAAAATTGAAATTTGGTATTTTTCTTAGTTTCGGCACCTACTATAAGTATACCAACTATCAGCAAAATCTAAGAGGGTGAGGTCAAATTTTTATTTAAAGTGTGTTGATTTGACAGGGAATGACCCATTCAGGTAAATTTGTATTGCCAACATATTATTCCCTGACGCTTTTGCAAAACCAATTGTACCAAAAATTACATGTTTTGGGGCAATCTTACACTATTGTATATGTGCAAGAAGAAATGTGAAAATCATTAAAACTGCATGTTTGTTTCACAAATTCATATTTGAGTATAGTGCTTACTGCATTTGCTTTCATCAGGAAGTCCAATTCAAGATATGTGATGTCATGCAATCATCACTGTCATCACCTGTGATAGATGGAAGGATTTAAATGATACTGCAGAAGTGTTATGACATTCTCTCGGGAATCACATTCATTAACTTTGCCAAGTTTCAGCAAAATTACTGATTTTTAACCTAAGCTAGATCTTGGTTATGCTACAGATCAGCATCATTCATTAAGTTGTAATTATTTTATTCTATATATAACTTTGAAGTAAAATATTTTCAGTGTTCTGTTGTGTTAAGACTTCTTTTGCACGCTGTGTGGTTATTTAGTGGCTACACAACCAAGGAACAGATGCCATTCATGAACAGAGAATTCAGATTATTAATTTATTCTGCATGTAATATCAAACAGTATGAGCAATGCATAACTTTGTTGCTGAAGTTGCAGTGTCAGTTGCTAACAGTAGATTTGAATGTAGAAATACATACAGGTACAAAAATTTATGAATCTGTCACTCTTCAGTACAGTGTCTATTCAGATTATGTCAAGCCCTGGCCATTATGACAATCTGAAAATGTTAGTCAAGTGGCAGACTCAAAATCAGGTCAAGGCATGAATGTTAAAAACTTGAGTGCACCTGCCACTGGCGCTCCGGGGAGGGATGCTTCCATCTGATTAGTAGCGGCACAGTCGTTCATGGCAGTGTCCTCGTGTTGCTGCGACTATAGAAAATGCGGCAGCATAACTGACAGCATGTTTATTTGAAAGTGTGGCGGATACCACATGTTGTGCCACTAGAAAATCATTCGGATGCTGTTGTATCCTGTGCTTTGATAGGCTAATGGGAGGAAGCTGAGTTGGCACAATGTTGATGTAAGCGTTCATGAAGCTTAAATTCCCATTGTGGTGCTCTTCATAATTAAACGGGTGTATTAGGAAAATATGCAGTTTAATTGATGTACTGCATTAAAGATCTCGTGAAAACACATTATTTTTGTTAAAATTTGTTCTGCAAATCTATCAGAAAATGTGGTATTGGCAGATAAAACTGTTCCCTCTGTTCCATGTTAAGCGTTCGAAGATGGATCCATTACTTTGGGAAAAGGAAATTTTGTGTGTTGAAAACAGCAAGCTTCTAAAACAAGTAAGACAAATAATTCAGTCAGAGGTAAAGTAAACTGGATTGCACATTCAAACAAGGCTAACAACTCTTGCGGCTACAGACCCATTGAAGTTTGTGTTTTCAGTCCAAGGTTTTAGTTGCAACCACAGGATAATAACATGGCAAAGAGTCTGGATGTATGCCTTGAAAGTCGTGTCTCAGCTTCGTAGATATTGCAAAGGTCAGCTCGATTGGGATGTGGTAGGAGTGGATTGTCAGGGCAGATGAGTCGTGAAATGAAAGAAAATATTTGGTGATTATTGCAGTTAAGGGTTACAAAGGATCCTCCATGCAGAATCCCTCACCAATCCATCTTCCATTGCCCCCCGCCCTCCCCCTGCCTCCCTGTTCACCACCCCCCTCCCTGCCTTCCTAGTTTGGCTGCCCTGAGACATCATCTTCGGTTACTGGACTCGTTATCAGTAATTTTAGCAGGCAATGCCTCATCAACTGATTTGGTTTTACGTTTTATATGTGAGGGTGGGTTTTATCATTTGATCTAAGTTTTAGTGCGTCCCTGAGTATCCTCCACCGTAGTGCTTTTAGGGTAGAGGCTTTAATGTGTTGCAGAGTGGCTCGCTTATCCTTCTATTTTTGTGGTCAGCCAATCAAGGTAATCTGCTCTCCTGTTTTAATCTCTTCTACCTGTTTCTTGCGTCTCTGTGTTTTTCTTGCCCTATTTTGTTCCTTGTAGTGGTCATTGTTTTTCTGTGGTTCTTGTGGATTTTTCTTCCACTCGGCATTGTGCCGTATGTCTAGTTTGTTTTATTCTTTGCCTTGTGGAATTGTTGCAATAGGAACAATGGACCGATGACCAAGCGGTTTGGTCCCTTCCACCACCACCCCTCCCTTTTTAAACCAACCAATCTACCTCCCCACCTCCCTGCCTGCGGTGGTATGCCTTATGTATATAAACCCACTGTACTTTCCGGTGTACAGTGAATCCACTCGAACTATTGTTAACTAAAGTGGATTTAAATGTTATTGTGTAGATTGGAAGAAGCAAGACGCAATGCTAAACGTCCAGCAGATGATCGGAGGGATGCATATCCAGATGAAAGAAAGAGAGTTGCTACTGAACGTCACTTTGACACTCCATCTGGACGCTATGAAGATACTTCAAGGTTTGTGTGTATGTTTAGTTTATATTTAGCCAATCATATTACCTGGTTTGTCAATAATGCATGACATGCAAAGTGGCCACTTTTTTTCTTCCAAAATGTTCATTGTTTAATATTGAGATATGATCTGTCTCGTGTTTGATCTTAGTATTTGGAATTATTTTGGCATGCACATACTAATCACAGTAAAAATCTGTAATTTATTTAATGTTGTAGGTTTGAAAGACCTGCAAACTACAGAATACGTGAGGATCGCCGCCCAGAATCAGATCGGCCAAAAGCAGATGTGCGCCATAATGTGCGTGAACGTTATTCTGAATCAGGGAAACGTAAGTATGTCCCAGAATTAAGGTTGTCACAAAATCAAATAATAATCTCAGTATACCTTAATCTTTCCTAGACAGTTTTACTGTTCCAAATGTGAGGCTTTTCATTTCCAACATTGCTTCATTCCGTACTGTACATTTGATTATACACCTCCATTTTCCCCAGATATAATCAGGCATGATTCAGTAAGATAAATGCAAGCTGGGAGTCAGTGCTCACCAACAGACTTTACCACAGTGAGTTGTATGCTGTAGCTTTTCTCAAGACATTCCAGTTGATCAAAAATTCTTTTTGACAGCATTATGAAAAGGATAGTGGCTACTCACTATATAACGAGGATGTAGAGTTGCAAATAGGCACAACAAAAAGACACTCAAACAAGTAAGCTTTCAACCAAAAAGGACTTCGTCAGATTTAGACACAAACTGCACGTGCACACAAAACCGTAGTCTGGCCTTGGCAGGCAGAGCTGGTGAGCGCGTGTGCGTGCGCACGTGCCTCTAATTCAGATGAAGGCCTTTTTTCTGAAAGCTTACTTGTTCGACAGTGTTTTTATTGTGCCTGTTTGCAACTCATTGACCCCACTATATGGTGAGTAGCAACTATTCTTTCCATAATATTGACATTTCTTTGTAATTTAGTTTCAGATACAGTCCAAACATTAAGAAAAATTTCTGCAAGATTTTCCATGTACAATAAGTGATAGTATTGCTGTGTATTTTATACTTAAAATGAAGTAAAAGGTTCATTGTAAAATGTGCACCAGAAAATAAAATAAGTATGGAATCATTCTGCAGGTAGTGGTGATAGTAGAGTTAAGGATTTTTTAATAGAGAGAAGTTGTAACGCAGTTGTGTTTGTATGGCAGTATGAATAAGTTATTTCCATAACAAAATTCCCATAATGTGGCAAAGAACTAATAAGAATTTGGTTCTTTTGCAAGTTGTTGTGCCACCCCAACCCAAACAAAAACAAAATATATATGCTCAACAGACTCATGTCTAAAACTGTTTTTCAGTCTTCGTATGTGTAACTAATGGTTTCGACTACAGAGTGCCCATTTTTTCCATATCCTTTTATAGTTCAGTAGTATTTCACAAGAGCCAACTGTCTCACGGCAAATTTAGTTGTAGCAAGAAGTCATCTAGGTCAGGAGGGGCTGAGACTTATATCAGAGTTTTCATTTATTTTCTGTATTTCTATTGCAGCACAATTCAGATGTGGAGATGCCTTCACACCTGTTTTGATGCAGTTCACATCTAAATTGTTTTGTTTCCCCTGTATGACAAGATGTACAAATGTACAGTGTTGTCACAAAGCTTGTCTGAAGAAGTAGCTTTAATGATTGGAGAGCTTTTTGATTGAAATGTTTGCTTTTGTAAAAACGAAGTTTTTTTCTGAAGTGGTCTTTGCTTGTTTTTTCTTTTGGCTCTGTTTAAGTTTTCAACAAATAATTGTTTCGGTTGAGTGAGCATTCATAACCATTTGATATATACTTGACACTGCTGCAAATAGAACTGACCAGATACTTGGCATCAAAGCAGAACTGAAGATAACTGTATTTGCACAAAGGGGAAGACGTTCAATGTGGTCAAAATATGTAGACAGGTTTTGTTTGCTGTTCATATTGGGGTGAGTAATTACACTACAAACTTGCTGTTGGTCATTGAACTGGCACTCTGAATACCAGAGGAGATGGATGGTGCAGAGAAGCAAGCTGTGCCTTCCCCTTGCTGGGCAACCAGTCTACACTCATGCTCAGAGTTTCTGCAAAAGCAGAACAGATATGCAGTCATAGAGATCACTTCTGGTTTTATGAGGATCGTAGTTGAACTCTGTCACAGATCGGGATAACTCTCTTCACTCACTATGAAATAAGAAAAAACACACAGCATTCAGTGGCAGCACCCTGCAATTGCTTGCTGTGGTTAGCAGTGTCATAAATTAGGTAGCGTAGGCCCAACTTCACTGGTATTTCATACAGTGACAGTTAAAAATACCTGTCACATTATGGTACACATGACAGTAACGTTGAACTTCAGCTACCGGCAGATGTACAGGTTGCTTTATTCTAAGATGCTGGGTCCCATGGTTAAGCCCTACGTAGCATTACATGGCACATATCTTATACAAATCATTCAACCACCCACAGTTGACATGGCACACATTCTTACATACATTATATTTCCAAATTAGACTTCACCAGATGATATGCCATACGAGTAACTAAAAACTGGTTACACTTTTTTTATATTTATATGCTGAAAATAAAACTATTTCAAATTACTGCTGATGAAATAGTTCAGTTAATTTTACATTTTGGGGCAACATTCCCATTTATCACAAATGTTAATTTTTCTCTTACATATACATATTAAGGGGTGATGTGGCTGGCTGAAGTTCGTATCTCTTTCAGTTCTCATTTTCCAGTTTTCAACATTCTCACTCAAAATGTAAACTGGTAGATGTGGTTGTGGGATAGTGAGTAAGATTTTCTGATGTGGTACATTAGTTACTCAGATCAATATCTAGATTTTTAAGATTATTGTTGAGCTGATCCCTATAGATCTTCAGAGGTGGAGCACCATGACGCCTGTATTTGTGCTCACTTCAAAATACAAAATTTGTCAAGCAAGTCTGTAGTTTATCTGCTGGAGCTTACCAATCCATCTCAGTTGGTGACTAGTTGGGGGGACTTCTTTACTGTTTATTTTCACCTTCTCAGGAACAGTAAGTTGATGTAAAGTCATCACATTTTATGTTCATTATGTATCTAAACTGAAAATATCAGAGATAGCTAATGTGAAGATTATTTCTGCACACGTTAGGGCCCCCAGACAGTTTTACAAATGCCCAGTGTTGTTAACCAGTGTACTGTTTAATCGCTGTATTTTCATTTCATTGTTGTCGTGAAATAACAGATACGAGATATGCAGATCGCTCAGGCGATATGTGGCATTCTGGTACCAGTACACCTACTGTAAAGCAGTTACTTCCAATGGATGGAGGAAGTGGCATGCATGGGCGGGACACATGGCAAGGATCTGGTGATAGAAAGGGAGATGCTGGACCATCATGGCGTACTGTGGATATGCCTAGATCAGAGAGGTTGGTATTGAAATAAACTGATTTAGGACTAATGTATCCGTGTACTTGAAACATTATAATACAGGAAATTATTTGGTGACGTAAGAGAATCTAGTAACATGCATTTCCTTATAATGAGGAAAATATTTAGTCTTAAATTCTTTTTTTGCAATGTTTTGCATTGATTCAGTACCTCCATGTTTATTTTGTGTGTGTGTGTGTGTGTGTGTGTGTGTGTGTGTGTGTGTGTGTGTCCAGGAAACTCATACACTGTTACCACATTTAAATTTTTTTCTTTCAGCAATCCTATTAGGTGACATGCAGTCTGTTCCAAACCCTGTCTGTTTCACAACCCATGTCATGTGGATGAACCTCCTCCAGTACCAGCTCCTCTGAATTACGTGACTAGGAATTGTCCTTACAATACATCCTGCGATGCCTCCAAATCCTCCTGGGCTTTAGTCTCCAGTAGCCACTGTTCAAACGGTTCAAATGGCTCTGAGCACTATGGGACTTAACATCTGAGGTCATCAGTCCCCTAGAACTTAAAACTTCTTAAACCTAACTAACCTAAGGACATCACACACATCCATGCCAGAGGCAGGATTCGAACCTGCGACCGTAGTAGCCACTGTTTGACACATGCTACCACCACTTTTCCCCTTATGTGCCCCACTTTATTTGTTCTATTCTCCTTCTATCTTATCTCCATGTCTCAGTTCACTGCTCCATGTCATTATGTGTCACAGATGTACCAGAATAAACTCGCCAGTACCAAATCCCTATCCTGTTGCCTCTCACCCAGTTATTGTTCATCATTCTTCCCAACCACATGCACACGCATTACATTAGTGAAACATATGTTAGTTTGATGTTCTATGGATCATTTGTACAATTGATGATAATGATATGGAATGAGTCATTTTACATTCATTGTGTACGTTCTTATGTAAATATGGCTACATGCTGACCATTTAAAAGGTATTCTCTTTTCCATTTTTGTTCTTTTTAAAAAATAATTTGAGTAGGTGATCAAAAATTTTGATTGCAGTGTTGTGCACTTTTTTTTACCTAAAGTCAACTTTAACGTGGAGTAACAAATGTAATTTTTTCTTCTGGTATTGTAATTAAGTGCTTCACAATTCCTTTTAAACTGTAGTGGGTCGTTTACAACCAGTTTCATGAGAGAATGCATACATGGTGAAGCAGTATTCTGAAAGCCTGAATCCTTTAACAGGTGTGTATAAGAGGACCACATTATTCTTATTGTATGTTTTTGGCCGGCCGAAGTGGCCGTGCGGTTAAAGGCGCTGCAGTCTGGAACTGCAAGACCGCTACGGTCGCAGGTTCGAATCCTGCCTCGGGCATGGATGTTTGTGATGTCCTTAGGTTAGTTAGGTTTAACTAGTTCTAAGTTCTAGGGGACTAATGACCTCAGAAGTTGAGTCCCATAGTGCTCAGAGCCATTTTGTATGTTTTTGAGCTATGAGAACTTTCTTTCATAAAGATGAGTCACCTCAGAACATGACCATGTTTACTCGATTATAAGATGAAGTTTTCCCAAATTCGTCATTCAAAAATACGGGGTCGTCATATATTTGCAGATTAAACTAGTGCTGCTGAAGTAAACACTTTTACCAGTGTATGATAGATTAATGTAAGGGTAACTTCAGACTTTTACTACAATTGAACAGATGTGCAGTAAATGTTGTACATGTATAGATAACATATATACATACAGCTGTAGTGCTTTTTAAGTAAAGGTAATATTCGAAGATGAAAATCTTGTCCTTTAAGAACCATTTTTTTATTCTGAACCAAATTCAATCTTTAATTTGGTTATGAGAAAAGATTTGTGAAATGGGTTGCAAATGATAAATTCAGCCACTGTCTACAAATTACAATACTGGGGAGAAACAGTACCAGCATTTAATCAGCTTAGAACAAGATGGATACATTTAGATGAAACGAGAGAGAGAGAATTAAACCATAGTTAAATGTCTTAATAAATCACATTAAACTGATTGTGATTGCTATCACAAGAAATTACGGTGGAAAGGCCCATTGCGGAGATACTACCTACAGAAGTCAGTAGACACGCGACGAGTAGAAGTTTGAGGATTGGGCTAAATCGTGATAGTGATCTTTTATATGTGTATTAGTTCCATTGTTACAGTTACATATTACCCGCACCCTAGAAGATACTGTGTCTGTGTTTCGCTGTTGCTCAAGCACTGCACTATGGAAGACCGGGTGGGGAACTGTGACACTGGCTTTGCAGAGTACAATAATGAGTATGGGGAGGGATGTGATGAGCTGGTAGCAAATTTCGACTTCCTTCAACTTTGGCTTGTTATGAACATCTGCAGTTTGCCTGACTCCATCTGTCATCGGAATTGAACCATCTTTTAAATTGTACAAATACTCAACAATAGCCTAAATTTCTGCAGGAGATGCTAACAGTCTAGATTGGGGCCACTGGCATACTTTTGTTTTTCATGAAGTGGTGTTATTGATGCTCACAGTTCTGCACAACCAGTGAGAGAACTGTGAGCAGACAATATGTTTTTGAAGCTAAAGACATTGTAACATTCTCATGTCAGTATAGAAATAAAGTCCACTGTCTGTTCAGAAGAAAACAAGAAATCTGAACATATTTGGAAGAAACAGCCGAGTATTTGTGACAACAAAGGTAAAAGTTTCACAGCTGTCCTTGTTAGGATGGTGACGGTGATGATTAAAAATAGTAGTTTCACAGAGGACAGGCTGAAAAAACAGAAGATAAAAATTAATTTAAACAATTTTTTATTATATGTCTCTTTCCCTTACCAAAACATAGATTGCGAATAAAAGGTACAAGTTTAGAATAGGTGCAATACTAACTTTTTAGGCAGATGGTTTACATCAATAAGAGTTTATCATTTTGATTTGTCATATGTTAAAAAATATTTTTTTCTCAAGGAGCCTCTTACAAAAAATAAAGAGGGAGAGTTATCTTACATTCAGGATGTCTTATACTCTGGTAAATACGGAATTCCATAGCACATATTGGAATTGAAATGCATAAAATATGTCAAATTACCAATTTATATTTCACTGAGATTTGCTATGATTTGAAGTGCAAATATGACTGAACTGGGTTGTGTTGTAACAGTCGCGCCCCCCCCCCCCTTCCCCACTTTAAATTCATGTCGGTGTGGACACCCAAATTTTTATAAATTTTCATCCTAGTTATTATTTCTTCGCCAAGTGTTCCATTTGTCATCAGTGTGATACCTCTAGATGTGCTGAACTGAATACATTGTATTTTGGATATTGAAATTGAGAGTGAGGGCATTTGCAGAGCAAATATATATTTGCACACACTCTTTTATCTAAAGTTCAAGAAATAGATTAACAAAAGAACATAGGTCGTACAAAAGCTATTTCTTCAATTTTGTCAATACTATTTTGGCTATATGTAGTTGCTGCCTTTCATAAATGAATGACATAAAATGTTGCAGGGTCAGGTTCATTATACTTCATTGATTTTCCATCTGGTTGCTTTATATTTTATTAACTATACATCTTAATGCCCTTAAGCTTTTGCTCTCATCAGTCACATTAAAAGTACATTGATACTTGTAAAAAAGACTTCTATTTAATCTTATAATTGATTGTCTTGTTGCAGCATGGTTTGAATAACAGTTAAGAGAACATGCAGCTACCCCAATGCATCAAAGCTCAGTCCTGCACAAGATGATTCTCCATAATTTGCATGGGCTTGTCTGTGCTTAGTCCGCAGCTCGTGGTATCGCGGTCACGTTCTCGCTTCCCGAGCATGGGGTTCCAGGTTCGATTCCCGGCCGGATCAGGGATTTTCACCTGCCTCGAGATGACGGATTTTTTGTGTTGTCCTCACCATTTCATCATCATTCATGAAAATTGTGAGATTGGACTGAGCAAAGGTTGCGAACGTGTACGGGTGCTGATAACTGTGCAGTTGAGCACCCCACAAACCAATCATCATCATCATCATCATTTGTCTGTGCTTCTCATAGGAAACTACTCCTTGGGTAATCATACAGTGACAGTAGTCACTCACTAACCACTTTCACAACCATGCCTCTAACAAACATTCATTATTGTTAGCCCTTGTTAGCATTTCAAATGTTTCTGATGAGAGTTTTCCTACCTGAGGAAACCTGTCTACTCAAAATGCCTCCCTTCTCCAACAGTTTGGAATGCAACATGCTTGGGAGAAGAAATAATGCCTACTCTTGCTGCTACACTTAAGATCACAAATGACTTAAAAAAGGCGCTTGGCGAGACATCAAACACGTAGCAGCTACTTAGAAGTAATGCCATTGGTGGATCTTCATTGGTACTGTCTGGACAGGATGAGTGTTAAGAGAGATTTCTCCAACAAGAATTACAGACCATTAATGCAGTAACAGTGAATACTATAACACCATCGTAAATAAATAATCCAGCTATCTCAGAACATAGAGATTCACAGCAGTGTAAAATGTTCTGCCATATAACCTGGGATAATTTCCTGAAAGATCACCTCCTTCAGGAATCCAATATTCATGTAGCGTTTCTAATAGTGACAGGCTTGGTCAACAGGTAACGTACAAAATAATGGTGCTGAGATAAAAATAACGCAACTATGGAGAGTGTGATGTTTTGTGAGAAAATCATGCCTTTTACATTTAAGCGAAACATTAAACAATTCCAGAAAAAAATTGGGTACAATGTATCTTTCATTGTTTCTCCTATTACGCTTATTTGTTTCCTGACGTATGCTCATTGTAGGCAAAACCTTGTGAAATAAAAATGGACAAATTTTGCAAAATTGATTAAACCACACACTTCTTAAACAGGGGACAGTAATTCAAAATAAATAAGATATGAAGGAATGTATTTTGAAGTAGTAACAATGCATCCACCAAAACATGAAAGATGTTGTGAAATAACACTTTTATAATGTTACTTCTAGTCTGTTCAAAATTACTTTAGTGCTGACACCTGATGGAACACAGTGAAGCACAGAGCAGAGTTGTCATGTCTTGCACAGACCAAACGCATAGTATACATTTCATTCAACTTGTTCAAGCTCGAACTACTTGATGTACGTAGATGGAATTGGCATTACTGTTTTCCAGTGGAGCTGCAGTATGTTAATAAAGTTTTATGTGCAATAATGAACTATCAAGGTGATATATGGAAAGTATACAAATGTTTTATTTCCTGATGAGATTATCGAGTTCGACATGACGGAAATTTTTTTGTCATTGAATTTTGGTGAACACATTATGCAAATTAAATCTTAAGAAAACATTTGCTCCAAAGTGGGACACTGTCGAGATTTGTATACGAGATAGTTTAGAGTTATATGTGGTGTGTAGTGCTGCCCATGTGGATGAAAACCTCAGCTGTTCCCTGTTTGGTTTCATCCCAAGGAACAGAGTGCTAAGTTTATAATCAGCCTGTTACTGTGTTTTTTGAACAAACTTTCTATGTATTTGAAACAAACAAAAAGAAATCCTTTGTGTTTATTAATCAAGATGAGGAAACTTAGTGGTTGGAAGAAGGAATAGTGATACAAAATGTACTGCCATAGTATTACAACAGTTATAATTAAAGTAGTAAGGAGGATTTCTTTTGTGCGGTGTAGACTTTGTTCCTGAGACAAGCTTCATTCTGACTCATTTGTTAAGCCATTATAAGTCAGTCTCTTCATTCTGTCATGCTGCATTTGATTGGCAGCTTTCTACTAATCTGCAGAGGCATTTTCCTAACAGTTTTGTTTCTGAGTGCAGATAGTACTATTTGTTTCATTATTGTTGGTAACTTAAACTTTTATTTTGGTCCATATCCGTTCTATTGGGTTGATGGTCCATATCCGTTCTATTGGGTTGAAACGGCAGTGCTGCCTAATGACTATAAGTTTCTGAAAGCTTGCAGATCCGTTTGTGACAGCTTGCAGATCCTCGCGCTACAGCTTTTTCAGTTTATCAATTGATGGTGAAGGCAATCATTTCCTCCTCCCTCTTTGCCACTGTAGGTGTCTTGTCAGAGTGGTTGGTAGCATTGTCAAGGCACTTAACATACAAGCTATTTCTCTAGACTCGCTCACTACGGCAATCCCCCGACCTCAGAGAGGACCATCAAAACATTCCTACTGAGTAACATTTGACAGCTTGCTTCAGACATTGTTCAGTCTCACACAACATACAACAAATCAATTGTTCCTGCAGCTACAGTTCATGTGTGATTGGCTGAATGTGGACCATGCCTTCCTCAGATGTCTCATCCCACAACTAACTTTGTAACCATAAGTCAGTGATTATGATGAAAATACAAGTCCGAGACTTTACATCTTAAACTGTGCCTTAGGGGTACTGCATTTTAGAGCTTGTGAAGGAGTGACTTGCTTTAATATTACATCTAGTGCTTTCTTAAGACTTTTGGCCACTCAGTGTACACTGCTGTGCAAGCTTTAAGGGGACCTGCATATCATGAGAGCCCAAAAACTGAAACTTTTTTATTTAATAAAATTCTGTGATTCTTACCAATACTAAAAATGTATACTGTATGTATAAGTACCTCATCACTTTGTGTTTGAATGGCTTTCCAAAGTGAATGCAATGCATAAATGCGTGGCCGTCACACTGCTGTCAAAGACAAAATCTTGCCTACAATGTCTTCTTACTTAATTTTGGTGCAGCTATTTCCATAGCAACTCCTTTGTCTAATATCCTTGAACATATGGACTGTACTATGAGCAGAGGTTTATTGAAATCAATCTTTCTGTCAATCAGGTAGATTACTTGAATTTACTTATGTTTTTTGCTTGTGTTCGTGTTGTAAACTTGTTGTTACGAGAGCGTATTTCAACCATTCTGCATTGTAAAATGCCAAAACGAAGTAGTTTAGTTGCAGTTGTAAATTTTATGGCAATCAACACAATCATGATGAGCGTCCACAGCATGGCCTCTGCCCAAAATGAAACACTCTATGGTGCAACTACACAGAAAAGACAAGGAAACTGGTACACCTGCCTAATATTGTTTAAGGCCCCCGCGAGCATGCAGAAGTGCTACAGCATGACGTGACATGGACTCGACTAATGTCTGAAATAGTGCTGGAGGGAACTGACACCATGAATCCTCTGGACTGTTCATAAATCCATAAGAGTAAGAGGGGGTGGAGATCTCTTCTGAACAGTAAATGGCAAGGCATCCCAGATATGCTCAGTAATGTTCATGTCTGGGGAGTTTGGTGATCGGTGGAAGTGTTTAAACTCAAAAGTTCCTGGAGCCATTCTGTCGCAGTTGTGGACATGTGGGGTGTCTTATTGTTCTGCTGGAATTGCCCAATAGACGTATCGGGTCCCACATCACTCACTCCAATTGCACACGCTCCACACCATTACAGAGCCTCCACCAGCTTGAACAGTCCCTTGCTGACATGCAGGGTCCATGGATTCATGAGGTTGTCTCCATACCTGTACACGTCCATCTTCTCAATACAAATTGAAACGAGACTTGTCCAACCAGGCAACACGTTTCCAGTCATCGTTGGTGCAGTGTTGGTGTTGATGGGACCAGGCAAGGTGTAAAGCTTTGTGCCGTGCAGTCATCAAGGGTACACGAGTGGACCTTCGGTTCCGAAAGCCCATATTGATGATGTTTCGTTGTATGATTTGCATGCTGACACTTGTTGATGACCCAGCATTATGTCGGAGATTGGATGTTTTACCGGATTCCTGATATTCACTGTACACTTGTGAAAGGGTCATACAGGAAGATCTTCACTTCATAGCTACCTCAGAGACAGTGTGTCCCATCACTCATGCGCCTACTGTAACACTACGTTCAAACTCGCTTAAATCTTGATAATGACCGCAGCACCATATTCTGCTTGTTTTCATATGTTTGTATTTGAATTTGCATGCCTATACCAATTTCTTTGGTGCTACAGTGTATTTTAGGTGTGAAGCAAATACACAAAAACACACACATGTGCACTCCATGCCAAAAACTGTATGGTAGAACTAACACCAATATATGAGATCTTTAAGATTCTGAACTTCTGGAAAATTTTTACATGGCTGAACACAGAATCCAAATGAAAGCTTGAGTAGTTGCATTTGGGAAGACTTGCCAAAAACTGTTTTTGTTGGTATGTCAGTTTTTCAGATTGTTGTGATAGGTGCAATAATATGTTTTAATGATGGAGTAACAAGCAGATTGGGCTTCAGAGGTGGGGCTAACATAAAAAGTGGGCTGACAGTATGTTGCTGAAGCTGAAAAATCTGCCAAAAGCATAACAAAGAAAAGAAAGAAAACCAAACAAGATGAAAAGGACACTCAGAACCAACATTATGGAGCTGGAATGTTTCGATGTGTTATCATTGAGAACAATATGACATGCACATCTGAAGTTTCAAATTCCTGCAATCAACAGTTTTGCATACTTAAGTTTCATTATTTCATCCAGTATTAAAGCTACAGGACCAAAATTTTGCTTGAATAATATAGTGTTTGCCTACACAGTGAACCACATTGTTCAACAGCATATAAATAGTTTAAGCTGTAGGATGTCATATGTTCTCAAATTTTTAGGAGAAAAAATTCAGTTCTACATCTACATACATACTCCGCAATCCACCATACTGTGCGTGGCAGAGGGCACCTCGCACCATAACTAGCATCTTCTCTCCCTGTTCCACTCCCAAACAGAACGAGGGAAAATGACTACCTATATGCCTCTTTACGAGCCCTAATCTCTCTTTTCTTATCTTTGTGGTCTTTGCGCGAACTGTAAGTTGCTGGTTCTCTAAATTTCCTCAGTAGCGATTCACGAAGCGAACACCTCCTTTCCTCTAGAGACTCCCACCCGAGTTCCTGAAGCATTTCTGTAACACTCGTGTGATGATCAAACCTACCAGTAACAAATCTAGCAGCCCGCTTCTGAATTGCTTCTATGTCCTCCTCAATCCGACCTGATAGCGATCCCAAACGCTCGAGCTATAGTTCTAAAAATGTTTTTTTAAAAACAACAGAAAACAAAAATTGGTAAATATTCTTGGTTTAATGTTTCAACAAGTTAGTTGCAGGAAGAATAATATTTGTTTTTAGAGCTTATATTCTAAATAGTGTGGAACTAGAGTATACTTAAAATAAAAATTACATATGGTTCAGTATATAAGATTAAAATCAGTATTCACCCCACTACGTAATCCACAGTTTTTAAATTTTTTCACATAGGGATCACAGTATGCAAATTATTTGGTCCTAATTTCATTCTAATTTATCTACTGATGTTTTTGAGTTATTAAATTTCAAAATACTAGCAAAAACTGTAGGCCATGAAGTCCAGATCTCCATCAGGCTGGAGTAACTTTTGCATAATGTGTCGTCGTCAAGTAACATACCTCAATGAAACGTGGAAACTACATACAAGGGTCATTTTTAAAGCAAGAACTCTTAGCACAACGTGTCCGCACATCCTGTCACATGACATCAGTTCACGGTCAGCAACTCTTGGCCAGTCTTTCAGTGCACTGCCATTATATGTCCCGTCTCTGCTGGTGTCGGTTGTATGGTTATACTGCTTCATTTGTCACTGTGTCAATGAATAATCCTACTGATTGTGAAGTGCACTCAGTTATTAGGTTCCTAAATGCAAAAAAGGTTATTCTGCTGAAATTCACCAGTAGCGTGTTGAAGTTTTGAAGTTTATGGTGCAGGTCTAATAAATGATGGAAATGTGCATAAATGGTGCAGGCTGTTTAATGAAGGACGGACAAGTTCATAATGGAGAACAATTTGGACAGCCTGCTTCAATGAATGAAGATTTGACACACAATTGATGAGATAGTTGGCCAAAACAGATGCTTCACTATTGACAAGCCGCACTGGAAATTTCCACAAGTTTCAATATCAGTAGTTTTTCACATAGTTACTGACAAACTTAACTACAAAAAAAATGTTTGCAAGATGGGTGCCAAAAATGTTGACAGAACACAAAACAAAGCAAACAGCACTTTCTTTGTCTGTTTTGGAGTGCTACCTCAAGGATGGTGACGAATTTTTGAGTCATATTGTGAGCAGTGATGAAACATGGATTCCGCACTACACTCCAAAGAATAAACATCAGTACAGCGAGAGGCGTCACTTAAATTCCTCAACAAAACCCCGAGATTTTAAACAAGAACCTTCAACATGGAAGATCTTGGCCATGGTTTTGGAACTAAAAGGCAGTCTTCTGTTAGACTTTTTGCCAAGAGGAATGAATAAATTCAGAGGGGTACTGTGAAACATTATTAAAGCTGAGGGGTGCTATTCAAAGTTAACAGCGGGAACTGCTCTCCAGCGGCAGCGTTTTACTTCAAATCTAGGATAGGCCTCACATTGCAGCAAGAATAAAGATGCAACTGGATATGTTTCCTTGGGAATCACTGAATCATCCACCATACATCCCTGACTTAGCACCATCATACTTTCATCTGTTTCCAAAACTGAAGGAATTTCTTGGTGGAAAGCACTTGGAAAATGATGAAAGAAACTGTTACTAGTTTAGTGGTCAAGCGGCAGAGTTCTTTGATGCTGGGATCCAAAAGTTGTTGCTGCAAATTGACAAATGTTTAAATGTTTATGGTAACTATATTCAAAAGTAAAAAAATATGCATATTGCTGTTTTTTATAAAATTTATGTTTATAAAGTAAGTTTCTCTTACTCTGTTACAAATCTGTTCTTACTAAAAATCACCCTCATAGAAAGAACTGCTAACAGTGTAGTGCAGAATAAAACTGAAAGAAATACACAATGAGGTGAAAAGAAATGACAGTTTTATTAAAGATAATAATTAAACTGCAGTCACTGTGATTCAAGATGGTCCCCTGGGCATTACAGAAGGTGAGACACAGTTCTTAATAGGTTTTTGATTACAATGAATGGCAATGTGTGCTCTGCAGTGTGCTGCCATGCTGGCCCCAGGTTGCAAAAGAGTTATTGTTGTAGGATGTTACATTCCTCCTCCAGTGCACTATAGAATCGCTGGATGATGATTTGTGTATCAGGACGTGCTTCAGTATGTCTCCTGAACAACCCATTCCACACATACTTGATGGGATTTAAGGCCAAGGAATGGACAGGCCAGTCCATTCACTGAATACCCTCATTTCAAGAGATGCTCCATTTGCACTGTTGCAGTCGGTTGCACATTTTCGTCAATAAAAATGAAGTTGGGGCAAAAGGCGCCCCTGAAAAGACTTATAAGGGGAAGGAGTACATTGTAACAATAATGTTGACTCATGAGTGTACTGTGTTCTGCACTTTAGGCGCCCTTACAATATTGTGCCTCCTCACACATAACTCCTGCAGCGCCAAAATGATCTTGTTTGACAGTGTTCCAGAGTGCATTACATAACCTCATACGGCAAGAGGTGGGAACATAATTGTTTGGTGGGTTAAAGCATGGGGAAGCATAATGTTGCAGGGGCATACTGACCTCCAAATCTTTGAACATGGTACACTGGTCATAAATGTTATTGTGACCCTGTACTCCTTCCCCATGTACATCTTTACAGGAGTGCATTCGACCTGACTTAATTTTATGAATAACAATGAGCAACCACATCAAACCACTGTATGTGGAGGAACTCTTTAAATGAAAGGATATTTCGCAGATGGACCGACCAGTCTGTCGCCCTGACTTAAATCCCATTGAGCAGCTGTGGGATGTGTTGGAGAATATTGCAGCATGTCCACATGCACAAACATCCATCGAGCAGTTGTTAACTGTGCTGGTGGAGGAATGAAGTGAAGTGCCTCTACAACAAGAACTTGTCAACCTTGTGGCCACCATGGGGTGTGCATTGCCATCCATAGTGGTCACACACCCTGTTACAAACCATGTCCCACCTTTCGTAACGTCCAGGGGACCATCACCAATCGTGATGACTTCAGTCTATTACAGTCTATGAATAAAAGTGTCATTTCTGTTAATCTCATTACATTCATTTCTTTCACTTCTGTACTATACTGTAACAGTTCAATGTAGGGTCAAAGTTTCATCAAGCTATGATACTTGGCAGCGACATCATGTGAAAGCAAAGTACATCCTCCAGTTTTGCTTACCAGTGTATTTGTTGAAAGGGCACTGGGAAAGTGTAGAGCAACCAATTCTAGAATACTGTTCCAGTATTCAGTCTCTATAACTGGCATGCACATGTGCCCCCGGAGGGAGGGGGAGAGAGAGAGGGAGAGGGAGGGTGAGAGCAATGATTAGTAGCCATCTACTTGTGGCACCCTTCCTGGCCAGTTTCTCAAATGTGCTAACCTACCTCTCTGTATGGTACAGTTATGTTATAAACGCACTCCGTGTAGTAGTATGTATGTCCAAGTTTATCAAGTAATTCCCATAATTTTTCTATGAACCTTTCTCTGCGTACACAATGTATGTACTCCAGAATCAGCTGACTGGTGTTTGGTGGATAGTTCTTAATACCAATAATGTCTTGTCCCATTCTGGTTGCTTATGGAGTATAAGAAAATTGCTACCTAACTGTCCTGGTATCTTCACAATCACTTTCCTTACTCTCATGGTCCCAATTTGCAGTATATGGTGGTGGCACAAATTGTTGAACTGTTCTTCCAATAGTGGTTCTCTCATTTTACAAGCATAGTTTTGAAAGAACATCTGTCATACTCCCTTTTTCTGATGAGATGTTACGATCGTGCATGTGTGTGCCTATGCACTTGAGGAGGGGGGGGGGGGGGGTGATAATTTTTATGCCAGTTATAAAGGGTCAGAACACAGCAGTATGCTAGAATTGGTTGTACTGCATCTACTTGAAACACTTGTAACTAACACGTGAATGGGCAAGAGTCATAGGAAAGCACTAGATGTTACATTAATAGCAAGTTGCTCCTTTGCATGCTCTCAAAACCGCTGTAGCACACAGTGTGAACTCTACAAAGTGTTGGGCAGCTTATGCTACCCCAATTAATCTTGCATATTTGGTGCTGGGTTCATAGAGCATACACAGGTATCAACAGCATCCTATAAATGCTTGATTGGGTAAAATCAGGTGATGTGGGAAGGTGCAGGGCCAAGCTATGACAATGAATTCATGGAAGTGTTAATACAGTGACTTGGCTAAAAGCTATGAGATCATACTGTCCTGTTGAAACATAGCAACTTCACCAGGGTACTGGTACACTGATACCAGAAATGGATGAAAATGATCTGCAAGAATTTCCACATACTGTGTATCTGTAGTTACTCCCTGCAGCCACACAGTGGGGCCACATTGTGACCACTTGGTGACCACTTGAACAGAGCCTAGAACATAACTGAGCCACATCCTACCTGGGTACACCCTTGCAGAAACACAGGATTTTATAGCTGCTTCAAGCATATGTCACATTCATACACCTGTCAGCTAAGTACAACTGAAACCAGGGTTCATTGAGTTAAGCTACATGCCACCGTTGTTCCAGGCCAATCGTTGAGCACTGTATAGGTGCCAAGAAAGAGACAAGCCTTGGAAATCCTAATTTTTATGTAATTTGTGATTTTGATATGATTTGTGCATCTTTCCCTCATTATAATTTTATGTTCAAAGTTGATTAATTTACTGAATTCTGCCTCAGGCTGCAGATATTTTCTGTACTTTCGCCATACACGACATCTAAGTGCAATATTATGCTGTTTTACACCATACACTTCGAATTGGACAACCCTTCCCCTAACTTTTGGACCATCAGTTTGTCTTCCATTCACATTCCTTACTCTTGATTTCAAGAGTTAGTCATATTTTGTGTTGCTTTGAAATATTTCCCCTAAATTTCTAATACTCTGGTATTTTACAGCTAATTGTGTTACATGCTTTTCTCTCATCACTATGGGAATTACTTCACATTTATCAACACTTAACAACTGTTCAGTGGAAATATTGTCTGCCTGCATTTTCGTATCATCTAGGGATGGTACTTTACCTGTAAACATCTTTAGTGAATTACTTGAGAGTACAGCTAACTTTGCCTTGTTAATCCAGCTTATCTAGATAACACTGCATTACTGAGTAAACGTAAGTGATAACCGAATTAACTATAGGAAATTTTGTGCAAGAACTGTAAAATCACTTTATTCAAAGAATAAAAAGTAGACATAACTACAACAATAAAAATGTGGTACACTCTTAAAGAAGCAGTAACACAAAATGCAACAGCGAGGCAGATCTTAAGACATTTCTCCCAACTTGATGTAGTGAAATTTTGACACACACTTTAAATTTTGATTTCTTCAAACTTATGAAATTCAGTGTAGAAAAAGTGATTTTGAGACATACATACATCTTCACACAATTCTTAAAGTTTTGTTACATATTCTCAACAAACTGTATTTAATCATCGTTGATAGGGGCACATGTAACATAAGATTAATTACGAGGGCTATCCACAAAGAACATTACTTTTTGGAATTAAAAATAAATAAGGTATTGGGAAAAAAAAATTTTTATTATATACAGATGAAAGCCACACTTAAATACTACTTTTCTACATAGTTGCCATTTAAATTAAGGCACTTATCGTAGCGATGGACGAGCTTGGAAATTCCTTCGTCGTAAAATTCGGCAGCCTGCACCTTCAACCATGTGGTATTTAAGTGTGGCTTTCATCTGTATATAATAAAAGTAATTTCCAATACTTTATTTATTTTTAATTCCAAAACGTAATGTACTTTGTGGATAGCTCTCATATATTGGTTACGCAATACATGTGCAGATATGAGAAATATTTAGTATGCTGTCCATGTTTGCACAATTCTGTGTGTAACCTTTTTATTTTTTTGCATATGTGGCTAGTCAAAATTACAGCGTGTTTTGTTGATATAAAGTATCTGCCTAAAAAGGTTATATGTATTCTAAATGTATGCTATTTATTGATTGCCCAAATTTTGGTAATACAAGAAGGAATAGAATAAAGAATTGTTTTACATTAATTTTGTCTTCACTTCCTTGTCTTCCGAGCCAGCCATAACATTGGATATGCAAAACTTTTTTTAATCCATTCCTTATATTTTCAGTCGAGACTCTTCCACTGGCCCAGCATAAGATATTTACGAATTGTTTAGTAAGGGCATGGTCTTTTTGTAAAAGACACTCCCTTAAAAAGTCACAACATCCATTATTTGTAGTTGTGAGGTCATGCCACCATAAATTACTATGTCTGTCTTTGAAAACAGATTCTTAATGTCCTGGGTCAGATGTCCTGAGAGAATCTAGCACCGCAATTTTCCTTCTGTTAAGGAAAAAGCCTGGTATTCTGTTGTCCAAACAACTGTCACTAATCTAGTGTGAGGAAGCTTCCTTTGTTCTGCTGACACCCCAGTTTTATTCTTATTCTGGCCTTTTCATTTCCTGAGCTTTGTATAGGAACACTTTTAATGCCCTTCACCTCAACAGTACAGTTCTGGTACTTTATTGTGACTGTTGCCCACAATGTAACAAATCATAACTTGGTCTGCCCAAAGAGAGAGGAACGAGCTTTCCTGCCCTCACAGGGCTGGCAGCCTTCATACATGTTGTGTTTTCCTAGGAAAGCTGAACTGACCGAATGTTGGTTATGGTGGTATTAGAATTGTACTCGAATCCCATAATGGACCAGGATTAGTACCTTCATTGATTGCAAAAAGAAAAAAACTGTGAGCAAAACAGAAATATCATAATGTTTGTTGAAGTTTGCAGTGTCGTAAATGTGGTGGTTTGGGCCTATCATATACCCATGTCTTAAGCAACCATAGATCAAAACACCCTCCATCTAAACCTTCCATAGTCAAGTGTCAGCACAACATTTCATAGCATATCCAAATAAACTACCAGGGTTTTGATGATGGGTGTGCTGACATGGCGGAGAAAATAACTGTGCAGTTTTCTTGGTTTTATTATATGATGCTGGTAGTTTCCTGTCAAATACCATGGGAAGTCACTGAGATAAGAGTTCTGCATTGTAATGTAAGCCCCTTCCTCATCACCATCCTCATGTACATGCCAATACTTGGAAAATTTATCCTCAACACCTCCACTCAGATAACTTCTCAATTAACTGCTAAGTCTTCATTGTGTTTGTTTTGCGTGTATTGCATAACCTACTGCACCAATTCATGAAATCATTCTTGCGTTGCCACTGACTGTTTGTTTGGTGTGTGGAATTGGGCATTCAATTTATTCTTCACCCAATGCCACCTGCACATTTGTTTGTGACCTATTCTTCATGAATCACCATCAACTTAGAATTAGTGTCATATTGTTTGCGTGAACCAACTTTTGCCAGTCTTGAAATACAAAGGTGCTGTAGAGTAATAGTTTGTGTCATCAGAGCTCATCTTTAGTTGGTTGTGCCGCATTTCACGTATTGTGTGTGAACGTATTTTTGTTAGCATTAGTTTTCTTCTTGTAGAAACTTATACTGTTGCTGAGTATTTGCCCAGTTTGAAATGGACTGACACTAAAACAAAAATTGGATGCAGGTGAACAAAGGTTCAAGGACGATAGATGTTCACTGAAGCCAAGGTACATAGTATACATCTCCATGGTTAGCAGCATGACAAAATTTGCCCGCTTGCCATTCCCCTCATTTTCAGCCAAGCTGTTCCCCTTCCAAATTATTCAAAGTAAATCTGCTTTGAAAGACGGATTTGGGAGAAAACCTCATCTCGTAGGGTAAATGCGGTATAAGCGGTACTTGGCGTACTTTAACTGCTTTAGATTGAAAGGTAAACACTATAATTCTCTGTATTAAAACCTTTCTAAACAAGTTCTTACTATGACTGCCCTTTTCACAAATTTGGTCTGCTTGCACTCATATAAAACATCCATTGTGCTTGAACTTTGCATGGCATATCACTATTAAATGTTTGTATTTGCTTATCAACCAATAAGTTTAGATAATTAAATTTTTGTCTTTTCTTAGCCTTTCTTCTATTCTGTCTTTGCTCCATACTCCCCTATACTGTCTCCATAATCTTGTTTCATCCCTCTTCAGCATTTGTAATTACCTAGTAGTCAGTCTTGTTATTGCCAATTTGGCAAAATTTGTGGTTCCAAATGCTAGTGGTCATGTGACTGCTGGCACATGATAATTAAAATGTTTTGTTTTATAATAGGTGGGTGAGTGGCAGCAGTGGCACTACAGGTGTCGTAGCACGAGGCTCAAGTCTAAGTGTACCAGCATCATTATATGACCAGCAAGCTGTTTCACAAGCAGCAGCTTCATCTGTGGCCATGAGCAGTGGAGGCCCTTATGGCGGCAGTGAGCGTTTCGATACCTACAAGCAGTCAATGGGATCTATGCGTAAATATTGAGTGTATGACAAGATTTGGACATTAATATTATTCTAAGTCAAGTGTTAAAAAACCACTGAAGAGTTTTCAGTGTAGCTTCTGTAAAAATGACAGACCCACTTACTTGTAGGGGAAGTATAATGCTTTACACATTCCTTTTAGCATTTTCTTAGTTCAGGATAAATTCTGGAAAGGTTGTTTAAAAAAAAATTTTCATACACTTGGCTGTGAAGCATATTTGTATATGTCCTGTATACAGTCACTACTTTCCAGTTATATATTTCTCTCCAGTTGTTTATGGGGCAAAGTCATTACACACATCACTTGTATTTGAGAATTAGTGCAAAAACTAATGCTGTAATGTTTGTTTCATAACAGTGGTTGTTATGTTCAAAACACTTTTGTAAAATTCCTGAACTGTTTTAATATATTTTGTAATCCTGAATAAAAGTGTGTAAACAAACTTCAAGTGAGCATGTACAAGATTTGCTTAAAAAGATCTTCCTAGTATGTACCAAAAATGTAATAACATTTTTAAAAAGTCAAGTGACAGGTGTAATTATGAGCCAAGTTTCACCCAAAACAGTTCTTTATTTTTAGTCCAATCTTTTTCTTAAGCTTAAATCTAAATTTTATTTGAATAAACTGTGACTAGACTACATCAGAATAATGAAAGCATTTTGTATTCATACAAATTGATTCAGTCTCTAGTATCAGAATATCCAATACCACAGTCACAGCATTCTATAATCAGATGGCTTGCTTAAAAGTTAAACATTTCTGCATTCTAAGAAGAGTACTGCACAAAACTGACAATGAAGAGCTTTCGTCAGTTGAAAATACATAAGCAACAACTTTGTCAAAATTGATATGCAAATAAAATTTGAAGTAACATTGTTGAACCAAGTCCTAGGTCATGAATGAGTGGAGGCTCTGAATTGAAGGTGGCTGTACCAGAGACCGAGAAAACAGTGGACTTGTACTGGTAGCATATACTGCTTTGTAGATTCCCCTTCCCAATGATTTCCACATTAACCTGTCCCACAATAGAGGCCAGATTGCAGTTGTACCACAATGTGCATTATGGAGAAGCCATAAGGAAGCTGAGATACAATATGCAAAAAAGATACTGTTTCTAATTAAGACAATCCCACCCATGCCACATGTCAGTGAAGAATTTTTCTAGTTGTGCCCAAAGAAAAATAATTAACCTGGTTTTTATGTTGCACTCACACATCTTGTGGAGGGAGATTCCCCAGAAACATGTATCCAAGCTTGCTTTGATTTCATGCTGTTACTGCAGCACAGGGGATTTCAAAATCAGTGTGTACAGTACTGTAATCTTAACTCTGCAGTATTAAGTTCATTTCAGAGCGTTCAAGTTTAGAATCATTTTTAATGGATTTCTTTAGGGTGTGCAGAACAACATTTGATACAGTAACAAATAGGTAGCTTCAGTGACTTAAGCCTGAAAAGTTTTGTCTTATTTACCCTGTTGTTACACAACATTATGAAAAGCTTCTGCTTTTGGGCGGAAAGAAATTAATTCTTCCTCACTCTGGTATGATAATTCAAATTATGTTCTGTGAGCATTTACTTTCTTGTTATAGAACTTAATGCAGCTGTAAGAGTAATCTTATTCATGCTTCTTTTCATCTGTAACTAGTGTCCCATCCACACGAGTTTTGTCTACTGGATATAGCCTGAAAATAAGACATTTTAATTATATATGAGCTAGAGAAAAGCTCCAGTGAAATCTACATTTCATAATGGACAAAAAATTTATATTGGGTGTTTAATGAAGTAAATAGAACAATTAAAGAAAGAAGGTATTCACTACACCTCATATTTAAGATTATACCATGGTGCACAAATAATATTATAAATTTATTAAGATAGTATGTCTTTTTTTTATGTTTTTATCAATCAAGGAGTACACCAGGGCTGTAATGTCTCCATCATAATTATTTAGATGAAAGCAGCAGCAGCAGACGACAGCATTGTATTTATGTACTCTAAAAATCCAAACAACATTATCACGAAAAAGACATGGTTGTTACACACACACACACACACACTCACTCACTCACTCACTCACTCTCTCTCTCTCTCTCTCTCTCTCTCTCTCTCTCTGAAAGAAGCACCTGTAGTATGTATGTTCATTCTTACGCCAAATCATATATTACATGAGACACAAAACGAAAAAACAATTCTTATATAAGATAAGAGTTTTTAATGATTGCGAAGTTGATTGCAGGACTAATGTTTCCTGCTCTACAGGTGACACATCAGCACAGTCAGTCAGGCTTTTCCAATACTGCCCCCATAGGGCACTTAGACTGCTACTTGCCAAGTGACCCTAATGCATAAGACAATTGCCTACCTGAGTTAAAACTGCCTATATTGTAAATGCTTAGGTGATGGTCATAACTATCATCAACAGATTAGCGGACACACAGTTTTGTATTTACAGCAGAGAATGAGAACTTAAAAGGACAAAGTTTAAAACTAGAAGTACATATAGAAGAAAACCAACATCCTCATAATGTGGTATGGATTGTTTGGGGATGTGGACAGAAGTTTCAACTGAATATCTTTGCCTTTACTACTGTTAGCTTTTCTCCCCTCTTTGCTTTTGAAGAACTAAAATTAGGCCCATTTATAAAGTGCCTTTCATCACTGTAAAGGTTATTTCAAAACTCAATAGCAAAACATCAGGAATGGGCTCTATAATGCATGCCTTAAGAGCTAGGAGCACTTGTTCATCTTTGCTACTGAACAAGATATCAATGCCCTTACAGTCTACTTTTTTTAAGGCCAATTTTTTCTTGTTATTGTGAAAAGCAAAGAGCTTGCAGTAGAAAAGATTTTTTTTTCACAGTATCAAAGATGAAAAGGTGGTTCAAGCATTTTAGAGCCCATATTTACTACGACTTTTTCCTTCTTGTTAAATGAAGAATCCATTCCTCAAGTTTGCCATTTAGTTTTGAAACGCCCTGTATACCCATTGCTCCCAAACTTTTCGAGACATTATCCCAGAATGCAGAATCAGTTAATTACACCCCTCACCCAACACATACGCCATAGAATATTCTTTGAATATTTTTATTTTTAAACCACAAACTAATGAGTCAGTGAGGCAATTTGTGCTTGTTTATTTCTAACAAGTCCTTCTCGGAAAAGAAAGCTAACTATGAACATTACAAAACATATTTCCTTCACCTGCACCCCCATTTAAAATCAGATGATGATGATATAGTAATAGAGCAGTGTATTATTCATTACATAGTTACTGTTGTGTTGGGCTGTCATTTATGTGTTGTTAAGTAAATAACAGAGCAATTTCTTGTCCAGTGTGGGAACTACCTACAACTCTTGAGAAGGCATTTTCATGAGATATTCAAGCATATGTGATGTATGTCTCTTAATTTTACTGTCCTAAATACATGGTACACAGTATCTATGTAATGAGTGGACTATGTATGGAAGATGATGATCGCACAGTCGTCTCACGCCGTAACCTTTGCCGCACTGTTACGAGTTAATGTCGGGAAGGAATTTCAGAAAGAATGTAATTTTTGGTGACTTATGTTCTCAGTACTATAGTCATACTAAAAAGAGATAGTAATGATATTTTAAAAATAATTTAATTTCATGACAGAACCACAATTGAATCATTTTGTTGTAACCCCTTAGAAAATTTCATTTTATCTGGGTTGGGAACAACTGATATATACAATGTAGCTTTTACTACTGCTGTCATTATTCACCTTACTTACCATTAAGCATATCTGCAAAAATTAGTTGAATTTCTGCCCTCTTGTCTATAAGAATTTTAAATTCAAAATAGTGAATAAAGATTGCACTGTACTTCGTACTCTAGGTACAACTTTGAGGGGAATTAGTGTTGGCTAGTTGGAAGAATGAGCCAATCAATTTCTGGAGTTGACTGGAAAATGCGCAGCAGACTATTTGAATATCTCAATCCAAATTCAGGCCCAGTATCTGAACTACAATCCACCTGCACTGAGATTTTCTAAGAGCACTGCACTTTGATATATTGGCTGCCATTTCTAAACTGTAACTTTTTCATAGTCCCCAAGTGACTTCATAACATTATACACAATCTTATATTTTATTAGTATCCTTTGACAGCAGTGGCACCAGCTGTGAACCATGGTGGGATTTACTTTTATTTTTAACATATTTTGGTGCTGTTGAGTAATAGTGTTTCTTAAGAAGTACATTATATCAAATTTTACTCACTTTTGTGATGCAGGGTTATGCATTTCTGAATATTAGTGAATTAAAGATGTTTAGAAAACCATGTGGTGCCTTACCATCTTTGATATAAATATACGAGGAAGACGATATCATCTCTGAAACAGGCAACTCGATGAGCCGTTGGCATCGTTATGATAAATGCAAATAGGTCATCAATAAATGTGTTGAATGCCTGAGGAGAAAAAGAGTTTTAGTTGATCTTACCATGTTGACACCATCAATTTTTTTTCCCCAGAGAGACTACAGAACATACCTTGTACATGAAGGCTCTCCATGGCAGGTGTGCAACGGATTTCAGTTTATAATTAACAAACAACTGAGGCAGCATAAATAGAAATCCAAAGACGTACACACCATTCACAAGACTATGAATACTCCAGGAATACCAACTGAAATAAATTAACAATGTAATTTTTAATGCTTATCTTATTTGCTGATAAAACCAGATTTACAATCAGAACAAAGCACTCCACATACACCAGATTTTTTTATTTATTTATTTATTTATTTTTTCTCAACACTTCTGTTTCAGCCACTGTTAATGTTAATAATTTTTGGGCCTCTATGACAATTGTAATGTTTTCTGCTAACTCTCTTTGATGTGTCTATTTGTTAGCTTCCCATTAGAAGTGGAAAGGAAGAGTCATATAGTTTAACACCCATCTATATCATTAACGATTGAATACAACCTCAAAGTGACATTTGTATGCATTGAGACTGCCAAATGAATGAAACTACTTAACAGTGGCACTGTTGTGCACATTTTGCATTGTATAGGCTCAATCTGCCACTTGTCTATAAAGTGTACATTGTGTGAAATTAAATATACAGACCATAGGCAAGGATTCTTAAAATAGATTCAAGGAGCATAAATGTGCCATCAGACTGAACGTCTTTGACAGATCAGAAGTAGCCTTCCATGTTCATTATGTTGAACACCCACCAACTGATCTGAATCCAAGTATCACTTGCACTTCAACAAGGGAAGAAACTCAACCTGTTCTAAAAATGGGAAATATTTCTGCATAATAACATGAGCAAAAATATTTTATATTATCAAGTCATGAGTGGCTCAGGTGTTTTCTTTAGAAGCATTGCAAGGATACAACAATAAACTCACTCACACCTTGAAAATTTAAGAATAAGTGCAATACAGGAACAAAAAGATGACTTTGCTAAACCAGTCATTCAATTACCACCTGCAGACAGGATTGATGTACAAAACCCAACCTTCTGGAATATGCACATGAGATACGGGATGATTGTGCCAGACAATGGAAGAAGGATGTTTGAGAGTTGGCTCTCAAGATGTGTCGTGTGACTTCTGATAGTATCAAGAATTTTAAGTGGTCGCACTATGTTTTATAGTTTCATAATGTGCCCACTAGTAGGCAGATGGGAGTACAGGCCAACAGGTTGACCCTTTCATGCCAGCACCATGATTGTTGCATCATGCACTGAATGAGCGCCAGTCTGCCGTGCCCACTGTAAGGCGCATTTTCGTACTCCCCACGGCGCTACTCTGCCCTGCTTTCACACTCCTAATGCTATCGCAATTATTGGACTTGATACTGTATATTTATACAAATCACACATATTTGATATTGTCTGTGTCTGTGCACCAGGGATGTTAATGGAACAGCTGGAGTAGCACGTGTACCTGATGTAGAAACAGCTACAAAATGTCTTTCATGTTCATCGTCAGATTCAGATGATGATTCGCTTTCATCGTTAAAGTCACTACCAAGTATGAAAGAGCTTCCTTCACAGTATAGCACCTATCTGCCATGTCACTTCTAGTAGAAACTGAGGTTAACAACACGTCACTTCAGATTAGAAAGAAGACGGGAAATGAGCACTGCAACTCAATCGAAACCAACGTTTTGAAACTGAATGGAACTGCATCTAGTGACTGTTGTTAACTACAAACTTTGAACAAAGCCATTAGATGGTGCATAGGTCAAGCTTCCACACAAGCCGAGCAGAGAAATACGACGCAATGTGGAACTGCTACAGCAGTCCACCGGCTGGGTGGCACATTCGCGCCCGACTTCTACAGAAGTTCACCGTAGTGAAAGGGTTAATGGTCAAAATAGATCCATATACTGAACTACAATGTATGGGGGTAACTATTATTGATTTTATCTAGATAAATTCCTAAAAATAGCAGTTGCAGTAAGTTGCCTTTGTCAGTAGTCTTAAAATACAGAGAGGATTGTGAGTGTTAAAAATCAGCCAATAGGAGGAAAGGTGAGAAATCAAGTCAGTTAGTTCATGTAATTTTTCCTTTCAGAGGGAGCTAGATATTGCAAAGAGTGAAGCTTATATCTGCCTGCATGCATATGAGCATTGCTTCCAACATGATATTAAGTTGTACTTTTGCACTAAAGGTGAGGAAAAACATAGAAATCCTATCTGACGCTCTTTTTGGGTCAGCTTGACTCTTGTAATAAGCTTGGTAGTTACGATAAATGATTGAAAGTATTGTAGGGATGGGAATATTTGTCACAATTCATATTATTATTATTATTATAATTTTTTTTTTTTTTTTTTTACCATCTGTCGAATGGGGTCAGACAGGCAAATTCATTGTGACTGGTCACCATATCTGCCTTTATCTCTGGTCTATTCATTGTATCTCTTTTTTGTTTAGCTTGGGTTGGAAAGAATCAGAGCAAGAACCTGACACTGAGGAGGAGTAGGTCACCTTATGGCCACTGTTCACACCTCCCACCAGCTGTTGGCTATCATTACTGTGCCAGGCTACAAAAATTTGAGTAGTTGAACCAGTGGTGGGAGGGGACATATCAGTTGAGTGGAGCTCCATCCTCTTTGGGGAAGTGCCAAAATCCCCTGGGGAAAATAGAGGGGGGAGGAGGATTGGGGAAGTTTGCTTCCTCGTATGAAGTGGTAAACTCAAATCTTCTCACAAAATACAGGTGGAAAGGTGTGTGAAGAAAGAAAAACAACACTTACACAGGTGAGCTTATGCATTTGGGTCTCCTGGTCAGTCCCAACATACATGATTCCACTTTTTGCCAGAAATTATAGTTCCTCCACGCTCACACCTACGAACAACTATTAGCTGTATAATGAAAATTTATGCTGGGCTAAGACTCGAACCTGGATTTCCTTCTCATCACGAGCTGTGTACATCTACATTGATACTCTGCAATCCACCTTAAGGCACTAGCCATTTTCTTCCCGGTTCCACTTACAAACAGAATGAGAGAAAAAATGACTTTCTATATGCCTATGTATGAGCCCTAATTTATTTTATCTTATTTTTCATAGTCCTCGTTCACAATGTATGTTGGAGACTACAGAATCACTCTGCAGTCAATTTCAAATCAGTCTAGATTTTCTCAATAGCATTCCTTGAAAAGAATGTCACCTTCCCTCCAGAGAATCTCCTTTGAGTTCGTAAAGCATCTCCGTAGCACTTGCATGTCGTTCAAACCTATCAGGAACAAATCTAGCAACCCATCTCTGAATTGCACCAACGTCTTCTTTTAATCTGGCCTGGTACAGATCCCGTGCACTAGCATCCTATATGCTGCCGCCTCAGAGAAATCACACTTTCCTAAAATTCTTCCAGTAAGCTGAAGTTGACCATTTGCCTTTCCTGCCACAATCCTCAAATGTGCATTCTATTTCATATAATTTTGTAACAGTGCACCCAGATATTTAAACATGACTGTGTCAATGAGGACACTATTAATGATGTATCCAAACATTATGGATTTGTTTTTCCTACTCATCCATGTTATTTTACATTTTTCTACATTTAGAACTACCTGCTATTCATCACACCAACTAGAAATTTTGTCTGGATCATCTTGTATCCTCCTACAGTCATTCAACTTTGCGCGCGCGCGCACACACACACACACACACACACACACACACACACACACAATGACTCCATAGACATCCCAATCTATACTCAGCATGTCGTCACCTCCAACTTCTAGTATTGCATGATCTGGGTATTTACATGCTACTGACCATAAATCTTCTTTAAATGACTAGAAGAGTCGTAACAGAATTGGGTGGCCAGCAAAAACATCCAGTAATTAACTTGGTTTTACCTACACCTGTCATACATGACCGGATGACTTCACTCAACTTTGACCTCACAGGACACAATTTTGTCAACTGCAATAAACACTACCCCTTCTATGTCCTCTAATGTGTCTTTCTGATACATGATCCATCGCTCGCTGAGTATCTTGGAGCTTTCCACTTCAGGTCCCACAAGGATAATCTGAGCATGAGAACGTTCCTGGATGGCATCAATTTGGGAACTTCTCCATCTACACGGATATTCCATAAGCCACCATACAGAGCATGGTGGAGGGTACCCTGTACCACTACTTGTCATTTCCCCTCCTGTTCCACTTGCAAGTAGAGCAAGGGAAAAACAACTTTCTGTAATTTCTTGTATCTTGTCTTTGCTTTGTGTAGCGCAATATATTAAGGCAGCAGTAGAATCATTTGGCAGTCAGTTTCAAATGCTGGTTCCCTAAATTTTCTCAACAGTGTTTCTTGAAAAGTAAATCACCTTTCCTACAGGGATTATCACTTGAGTTCCTGAAGCATCTCCGTAATACTTACGTGTTATTCGAACCTATCAGTAACAACTCTCATCACCTGCCTCTGATTTGCTTCGATATCTTCCTTCTATCCGACATGGAATGGATCCCAAACTCTCAAGCAGTACTCAAGAACAGGTCACACCAGCATCCTATATCCGGTCTCATTTATAAATGAACCACACTTTCCTAGAATTCTCCCAATAAACCGAAGTCGGCAATTTGCCTACCCTACCACAGTTTTCACATGTCATTTCACCTTGTATCAGTTTGCAACATACTATGTCTAGCCAGGACTCTAGTAATACCGTATTTGAATGTTAAAGGTTTGTTCTTCCAACTCATCTGCATTAACTTACATTTTTCCACATTTAGGGCTAGCTGTCATTCATCACACCAACAGGGAATTTTGTCAAAGTCATCTTGTATCTTCCTACAGTCACTCACTGACACCTTACTGTCCACCATGGCATCATCAGTAAACAACAGCAGATTGCTACTCATCCTGTCCGCCAAATCATTTATGTATATAGAGAACAACATCAGTCTTATGCACTTCTCTGGGGCACTCCTAAAGATAATCTGAGCAATAAATGAATACCCGCCATGAAGGACAACATACTGGGATCTGTTAATTAAGAAGTCTTCAACTCACTCATATCTGTGAACTTATTCCATATGCTTGTACCTTCATTAACAGCCTGCAAAGGGGCACTGTGTCAAATGCTTTCTGGAAATCCAGAAATATGGAACCTGCCTGTGCCTTTCATCCATAGCCCTCAGTATATCAAGTGAGAAAAGGGCAAGCTGAGTTTCGCACAAGCAATGCTTTCTAAAACCATGCTGATTAATGGACATAAGCTTCATAGTCTCAAGAACATTTATTATATTCGGACTGAGAATTTGTTCAAGGATTCTGCAGCAAACAGAAGTTAGGGATATTGGTCTGTAATTTCGCGGGTTCATTCTTCTACCTTTATTATATACTGGCTTTTTTGCAGTCCCTTTGGACTTTGCGCTTGGGTGAGAGATCCACGATAAATGCAAGGTAGGTAAGGGGGGCCAGTGCCACAGGGTACTCTTTGTAAAATAGAACTGGGATTCCATCCTGACCTGGTGATTTATTTGTTTTCAAATCTCTCTGTTGTTTCTCTACACCCAGTATGCTTATTTCTATGTCGCCCATATAGGAGTCTGCCCGATGGTCACATGATGGTATGTTTGTACAGTTTTCTTGTGTGAACAGTTTCTTGAACGTGAAATTTAAAACATCTGCTTTCATTTTGCTATCTTCAACTGCCACACCAGACTGGTCAACAAGGAACTGAATGGAAGCCTTAGACCCTTTTAGTGATTTTTACATACGACCAGAATTTTCTCGTGTTCTCTGCCAGACTCATCTTAACCATTGCTTGTCATTTGTGCATCCCCTGCTTCCTCAGCATCTGCCATATTTTGTTATTAAACCGTTGTGGGTCTTTTATATCCTTTATCGACTTACTAGGCACGTAGCTCTCCAACCACGATTTACAATCTGCTCAAACTTCACCTGTAATTCCTCTACATCCATCTTATTACAACTAAGTGATGCCAATTCATTGTCTAAGTGAGACGTTAATAACTGCTTATCTGCTCTATGTAGCAGAAACACTCTCCTAGCATTCTTGACAGGTTTATTAACTTTCATAATCATAGTTGCTGTAATGACATCATAATCGCTAATTCCTGCTTCCATACTGACATAGTCGATACGGTCCAGCTTATTTGTAGCTACAAGGTCTAAGATATTTCCATTGCATGCAGGCTGCTCAAAATATTTCACATGACAATCTGTATGTACACCTCTGCAATGACTCCATAGACATCACAGTCTATAGTCGGTAGGTTAAAGTAGCCTCCAATTAGTATTGCATGTTCTGGGTATTTACGCAATATTTCTTTGAATGGCTCTTAGAACAGTCACAGCAGAATTGGGTAGCCAGTAAAATTAACTTAGTTTCACCTACACCTGTTCTACGCGACAAGATGACTTCACTGTCACAATCAACTCCGACCTCAATAGAGAGAATAATTTTGTCAAGTGCAATGAACACTCCCACTCCTATGGCCTCTAACCTGTCTTTCTGATATACGTTCCATGACTCACTAAATATCTCAAAGGTTTCCACTTTGGCCTGCAGCCAGCTCTTTTGAGCATGAAAACTTTCCTGGAGGGCAGTAAATTCAGGAACTGCGATAGTCTACTGATAAAATTGGGATGCTGTATGACTTCCTATGTTACTGCCTAGCCTAAAAAAACCCTCATATGCACTCCACAAGTAGTCTCCTATGCGAGTAGCCACTTCCTTTGTGTAGTGCACCCCTGACCTATCAAAGGGAGTCCTAAAAATGCCCACATGAAATTGCAGATCTAAAAATCTGCAGTCAAAACCATCACAGAGTCAACGAAGCCTTTGGTTGAGACCCTCCACTTGGCTCCAAACCAAAGGACACCGATCAACTCTGGGAGCAATGCTGCAAATTATGAGCAGTCTTCACCACCCCTGTCAGCTGCCTATTCGAACTGAGGATCACCTCAGAACCCATGTGACTGGCATCATTGGTGCCAATATGAGCAACAACTTTCAGACAGCTGCACCTTGAATGCTCGATTGCCATAGGAAAGGCTACCTCCACATCTTGGATGAGACACACACACCCCCCCCCCCCCGGCAGACATATCAAGTGTGTATTGGCTTTCTTTCCAGCCCTAAATCTATCTGACTAAGGGACTCCATAATGTGCCTAACATTGGGAGCTAACAGTAAACACCCCGCCCTCCCTCCCCGTGTGCCTGCTGAAGGAGCAGCCAGCAGTGCACTCACAGGGCAAATTTTCCTGGCCAGGTGGCCAGTCTCTACATTGGCCTCAAGCGATGCGAATGCATTACCATCCACCACCCATCATGCTGCTCTGGATGCACTAGGAGGTGCCTCGGCAGCAGAGCCCACAGCCTAAACAAGTGACACTGAGGTGTCCCGTGTGATGCACCACATTCTCTGCCACTGCTACATCCTGAGGCAGCAGCCTGAAGGTGACTGACCGTAGCCAACAGCACGTTCAGCTGTTTGCTAACTGTGGGCAGCTCCTCCTGCGTCCGTACACGGCATGCGCACATCCTATCCATTCTAGCAAGACTAACTGAAGAAGTGAACTATAAATGCAGACAATCTTAGATATGCAACTTGCTACTTTCCTGATGCCTCAAGAGCTACGTAGCTGGCTGTTCTGTGAGCAACTATTGTGCTAAAGACTGAATGACTTTACAAAAAATGTGAGATTAACCCCCTTAAACAGAGAAAAGAGCACATATTTAATAAATGTATTACACGGAAAAGGATAAACACTTAACTTTTTGCTCTGTGTATGCACTTGTATCACAGCTGAGAGCTGGGGGCTGACATAACTCCGTTATGAATACTTCACCTACTTGCTGATAAAATTTTGACAGATGGCGTGTCTTTACCCTGAACACCATCTGACTTCCCTTGCTGCATATCAACTGGCGAATGTTCCTCAGAGTACCTCAAACAAGCACATAGCCTACAAATCCCTCATGTGCACTCCACAAGTACTCTGTTACCCAAGTAGCTGCTTCCTTGGTGTAGTAAACCCTTTATCTATCAAGAGAAGTCCTACAAATCCCCAAGTGATAATGCAGGTCTACAAATCTGCAGCCAAGATCATCACAGTCAAGAAATCCTTTGGTTGACCCACTGCCCCAAAGCACGCCAATCAACATTGGGAACCATGCTGCTAATAGGGGGCTCGACTTGCACCCGACGCACGAGGCCCGAAGCCTTCATCACTTCCACCTACTGCCATGAACTGATGATGGCTTCAGAACCCATGCTACAGGCATCTTTGGTGCCAACGTTAGCAACAACTTGCAGACGAGTGCATTCTGCACGTTTGGTAGCTGCAGGCAAGGCCGCCTCCACATCTCAGATGAGGCCCCATGGCAGACATAAATGGCTCTGAGCACAATGGGACTTAACTGCTGAGGTCATCACACACATCCATGCCCGAGGCAGGATTTGAACCTGCGACTGTAGCGGTCGCGCGGTTCCAGACTGAAGCGCCTAGAACCGCTCAGCCACTCTGGCCGGCCCGGCAGACATTCTGAGTACACATTGGCTTTCTTTCTGGCCCTGAATGCCTATCTGCCTAACAGGCTCCATAACACACCTAACATTGGAGTTCCCGATTACTAATAAACCCATTCCCCTGTGTGCCTGCTTGAAGGAACATCATCCTGCCCACTCACAGGGTAAATGGGCCAGGTCAGACAACCAGTCTTCACATTGAGCCTCCTCGAGTGATGCGAATGCATTACGTCTCGCTCTGCTGTGAGGGCAGATCAACCATGTCTCGTACACTAACTAGGAGGTCCCTCGGCACTAGAGCCCATGGGCGAAACAAGGGACACTTGAGGTGTCCAATGTTACATGCCACATTCTCCACTACTGCTACACCCCAAGGCAGCAGCCTGAAGGTGACTTATTGTAGCCAAAAGCATTCAGCTGTCTGCAAACTGCAAACACAATCTACCAAGGCTAAGTGAAAAAGCATACAAATCCTAGATATGCAACTTGCTATCCCTCTGATGTGATGCCAATGCCTCAATGAGCTATGTAGCTGTTTGTTCAGAAGAAACGAAAACTGCACTAAAGACTGCCTAAACTAACACAAAATGCGAGCTTTCACCTCATACAAAAAAAACATGCATGAAATTTAATAAACATACTATGAGGAAAACACAGGAAAAGGTAAATACTTAATTTGGCATTCTGTAGATGTGTTTCAAATGAGAGCTCGAGCCCAACCATTTAGTTATCAGAGCATGTCTCGTGGGCAGTCCCAAACTTCCAAAGGAACAGGCACTGTGGCAGCTAGAGCCGTTAAGTAAGCTAATGCATGTGAGATGGAAAAGCAATCCTGTAGTAATGTTCGAATTCAGTATTAGTTGCGTTCTGCTTGACACTGTCACATCAATTAAATATCTAGTCATAATGTTGCAAAGCGATATAAAATGGAAGGAAGGCAAATGGCTGACTTCGGTTTATTGAAAGGGAATGTGTACCTCACTTATAAAGGAGATCCTGAATACAACAGTTGTGCTACACATTCTTGAGTACTGCTAGAGTGTTCAGGGTCCCCATTAGGTCGAATTAAATGGATAAACAAGAGCATGTGATACCAACTGTCATATTTAACTGTCGAATCAGCTCAAGTGTGAGATGCTACACAATTTCTAAATGGCAACCAATAACATTACTCAATGTCATGACACAAAAATATGAACATCAAATAAATAATTGTACAAATTGTTAATTGTAAATATTGAAGCATACATGACAAACACAAAAAAGGGGCTTTGGGTGGAGGCAAACTAAAATCTAAAATAATAACAACACAATCATGATAATAGTAAAACATTCAAAACATAACAACCAGAGAAATATGTTACATCAGTTAAAGAGAGAGAGCGAAATAGTGAAACTAAAGAAAGCTGGTCTCACAAAATAGCTGATGAGCTGTTCCGATGTTCTGTCCCTGCAAATGTACAGTGCCGCATAAATGTAATTTTTCTTTGGTTTATTTTCTGTTTGTTATTCCATGTTTTACATTGTGCATGCATTCATGTTTGTGTAACTGTAAGCTGTTATCGAGTAAGTATATGTGAAAATAAATACCCTGTTGTCTCTGACAGCCACATATTTGATTACCCCAACCAACTATGACACATAGGCACCAGCTTCGGCTTCAGTGCTTCGCGCAGTTTTGCAACATTGACACTAGCAACTTCTGTGCCAGTCGTTGCACTTATTCCCACGTGAGAATTAATGAACCAGCAGCCATCAGTGCAATTAACAGGGTGGTGATAAAACTGCCTCCATTTTGACAACATAATCCTGTGTTATGGTTTGCCCAGCTAGAAAGTCAGTTCATCCTCACACAAATACCAGTGAAAATTGACACTGCGAGAAGAAAATGTTTTCACAGTGACACTAGCCTCCCTGATCACAATTGGCAGCATTGACCATGCAGGTAGCTGCATTACAAATAACACACAACTGCTGACAGTCACGAGGTACTGCTCAATCACCATCAGCACAGAATTTATGTTGGTACTACAGGAAGTTTGATAATGATGCACAAAAGTGTATGCCACCTTCCAAGTGGATGCACGAATCAGATACCATAGCAGCGACAACAACTTCTATTGCACACAAGTGCCAACTTTTTGTGATGAACCACTATACCTGGTCAATAGAGGGGCAGAAGAAGCCATGCCAGAGCTGGGATGATCGCCATCTATTCGCAGCTAATGACTCCAAGGTTAGAACATACAGTCAAGTAACATTATTTCTTAGCCTGGGGCTACATCGTGTGTTTGAATGGCAATTTATAGTGGCAGATATGCCACAATCTCTCATCAGAGCAGATTTTTTTGTTCTTGTGCGACTTACTGCCAGATCTGATGTCAGAAACTAACAGATTTGACTACTAATCTGCATACACCAGGGAAAGTCCATTGTTTCACTCCACTAGTGGTACACACAGTCACAGGCGGAACACCTTCGGATCATTCGGCAGTTGTCTACCCAACTGTTCACCACTTTTTGACCACACCAGGGCGGCTAACTGATGCTCAGCCAAGACGTTTGATGCCTGAAAAGCTAAAAGTGGTGAAACAGCAGGAAATTCACATTATGCTATCACAGAGTATCTGTAGAGTTTCTAATAACAGCCCTGATTCACGTCATGCCTAAAAAGAAAAACCATGCAGTGACTACTGCCCACTCAACGGAAGGACCACCCCAGTCCCACTCATAGAAGACTTTTCTGCAGATGTTCACAATAAGATGATATTTTCTACCACAGACCTATTCCAAGCATAATACCACCCCCTGTACCTACGGAAGACTCCCAAAACAGCGGTGACTATTCCATTTGGCCTATTTGAGTTCACCAGAATGCCATACAGACTGTGAATGAATGCAGCCCAGCCCCTCCAGCACTTAATGAACTAGGTGACAAAACATTTAGATTTTTGCTATGTGTATATCGATGACATGCTGGTCATGTCCGCATCAGAAGAGGAGCACTTATGACATCTGACAAAAGTGTTCGACCACCTACACACATAGTGAATATTAATTAATCCTGCCAAGTGTGTTTTTGGTGAGAAAGAAGTGGACTTGTAGGATATTTGGTGAATGCGCAGGGTATGTGATCCTTACAGCAAAAAGTAGAGGCCATAAGCAAATACCTCCAGCCTGTCACAGGTAACGACAACTGTTCCTAGGACTAGTAAATTTCTAGGAACAGTTCATTCGCAATCATGTGCTGATAACCAAACCATTGAACTAACTTATTAATGATGCACTGAAGCTTAACCACAGATTGCATTGGACTATCAAGGCAAGCACTGCATTTCAGGCTGTGAAAACCTATAGCAGAGGCCGCCCAGTTGGCACACCTGGTCGCCACACAATGCACTCATGGTTTATACTTCGTCCACTGCCATTGGTGCTGCATTTCAGCAACAGACTGATCACTGGCAGCCCATTGCATTCTATAGTCATAAGCTGTCACCATCTCAGCAGCATTGAGCAACATATGACTGAGCTGTATGCCACTTACGCTGTACTAAAAAAAAAATTCAGACACGCATTAGAAGGATGAAAATTCGCCATCGTTATGGATCGTAAGCCACTTACCTGTGACATTATAGTAAAGCATAACCTGAGCAGCTGTGAAACTTGGATCTTATCAGCCAGTTCATGACCAGCATTTTGTATGTGGAAGGGAAGCTAAATGTTCCAGCTGACGCACTTCTATGTGTAGACACAATGAATGCAGCAGCAGGTGACACCATGTGAATGGAAGCAGTGGCAAATGCCACTGATTATGGCACTATTGTGCATGTGCAACAAAACAATATCGAGTTGCATGATTTTTTGCAGCAATCAAAAGTACTTTTACAACTTGTGACATTGCCTGAAGCAAATGTAGAGTTATACTGTGATGTAGCAGATGGAAAGATATGCTCATATGTGCCATAGCAATTCAGAGCACAGGCAATGGACTCAGTGCACAATATGGTATACCAAGGAGTAAGGGCACTGTCAGATTAGTCAAACAGAACTTGGCATCACCAGATATGCATACAAACTGCTGAACATTTGTAAGATGTCATGTAGTAGACCCACTCAGCACTGGAAGGCTGCAGTTATTGTCTCACAGTGGTAGACAGGATCACCAGGTGGCCCAAGGCTTTTCCCATTAAGGACATCATGGCAGAAACTGTCGCACAAACATTTTTTCATAACTGGATTGCCCTGGTCTGAGTCCCGCTGAAAATTACCACTGATCTGGGACACCAATTTGTAGCCTATGTCTCCACAACATTGGCCACAGTATTACGTAGAAAGCGCGTTCACATCACAGCATACCACCCCACATCAAGAGGCACAGTTGAGGAGCTTCATCAGTAGTTAAAACAGCAGTGAGATGTCACACAACACTGAACTGGACAGAGACACTGCTTGTCATGCTTTTATGTCTCTGAACATAATTTAAGAGTGCTCTGAAGAACACAACAGCGGAACTGGTAAATGGACAAATGTTACATCTACCTGGAGAGTTTTTGCACAGCGTGGCAGATGACACAATCACTGCCTCAGATTAAGAGAACACACACACAAGCTAAGAATGACAATGCCTAGAAACCAGTTGAAAAGACACACTTTTATTTTCACGAACTTGACAAGAGCATGCACATGTTCTTATGCAATGGTACAGTGCATAAGCCATTGCAACTGTAGACAGTAGGGGCAGCAATACTCTCCTCATAATGATCAATGGTATGCCCATTGCAATCTCAATGGATCGGATCAAGCCAGCATTTATGGATTCAACAGACATTACAACAACCACAGAAAGCAAACTAGAGATGACAGAGGAATCAGCAGTATGAGGTGTTCCCGTAACCCACATGCACCACACAACACGAGGCACTGTGATGCTGAGACCGATGTCAAGAATTACTCTCCCACTCCCTATTAGAACCACCGACTCGTGTGGCGCACCACCCAGTTTCAAGAAAGTAGTTACGAGGGTTGGACTATCATTAGCATTAAAGGGGGAGTCATGAAGTGACCTGCTGTTTCCAGGTCACCACTTCAGTCATCAAGTGTTTCTTGTTAGTTTCATTCCAACTTGGGATATCTTGTTTGCTGCATGTATTCCAACAAGGTCTCATAGTTATTTGCCTGGGTAAATCCATCCAAGATGTTTGTCACACTTTTTAGCAAGTACATCCCACTTTGCTTTCCTATTGGTTACTTTCAATTTTGATCAAGACTGGATGGTGTTTGCTTTGTAGGAAGGCTTGTAATAGAAATTGGGAACTCTGAAGAGAGAGTTTCTCATTAGTTGTTGCAGAGCATAGTTCAATATTATACTGCTGTCTCCATGCTGCCGTCACAAGAGTTCCTTTACCCTTTGCATCAAATACCAAAAATACGTTATTGTATTCTGGCCAGTTCACAATGACTTTACCATTTTCATAATTCTATTTAATGTGGTGACTTTTAAAACCTCCACGATATATGGCAGTATGTTGTGATACTGGAATGGTCTGTGGAGATACAGAGATAGCTGGAGGTTTGGATATATTAACTACTGCTAGTTATCCAATTTTTACTTGTCATAGACGTCAGATACAAGGCATGAGGGTATGAGATTTTCCAGATATTCTGCAGCCAAGGTTTAGAAATAAATAATTTCATTGAGTGGAAGTGAAAATACTAATTTTGAATATAAATGAACAAGCTTTATTTGTACAATTATATGTATTTTTGTTATCCAGAATATAAAGTTTTAATTATTATTTAGGAAGATTTATTAGGGGGTAAGTCATGTTTTGTGTATTTTATTATTTGCATGAGGTATTCCACCTGATCTCTCTGCCATTCCAAGAGAATTGAAAATGGACTTGGGAGTCTTGATGGGCAAGTAGTCAAAGGCGACAAAGAGTCTTCTGCGCCAGCCACACTGTCAGTGAATACCAATGACCAGAAGTTTATATTTATAATGTATATATGCAAGTATTGACACACACACACGAGATTGCAGTTTAAGGCAACTGTAGCCACACACATTTTTGACAAAGGCCTTACGGGCCAAGAGCTTTATTTGGAACAGTCTTTTTGTTGTGCCTATCTGTGACTCAGCATGTCTGCTATATGGTGAGTGGCAACTTTCCTTTTCATAATACTGTTACATTCCATCCTGGATTTTCCATTGTTTGGTTATTGAAAAAATGCTTGTTATTCATAACCCACAAGGTCTCCTGTAACAAGATATGCGTGTTGTTTTTAAAGGTGCAATAAAAGCCTTAAAAAATCAGAGTTGCCAAGTCCTGGTTTTTAGTAAAAATTAAGTTATTCTACAGATAAGAAGAATATTTACCAAGCCAGGGGTTCGTAGATTACTCCGAGCTGAAGATCACAACAAGGTAATTTAAAATATGAACAAACCCTCCCAAAAGCACAGATGTGCATTCTTGGTTGCTGATCATATGTGAGTTTCCCCTCTATAAGCATGTAAGCCAAAGGCAGGAATTTTTCCTCACTGATTCATTTGTTCTTCATTTTCAGTATGAGTTTCCTGAACAATGACAATGTCTATGTTTTGATAAAATCTTCTAGAAGACTTTGCATATTGTTTTACTTACACCTTCAATAATGATTCCAGAAATAATAATAATAATAATTAATAGCCACTGCCACCCATTCCTATTTCACTTACAAGCCAGGGGCTATACATTTTCCCTATTATTTTCACAAAACCCTGGAAAATACAAGAACCCATGGGAACATTTGTCAAGATGAGCCTGCATGATCGAAAAGACCTTTTTTCCCCCCTCCCTACAACAGATTTCACAGACTCCCAATATGCCTTAACAGCATTCATACTGGCCCCAGTCTCATAACCTATGTTCCAGTTTGTGGTTGTAACGCTTCCTACCCAACCCTGTTTATGAAACAAAACCATCTTACATTATCATAGACCCTTCTGCAACACATTCTTCTTGAAGAGAAACCAAAATCCACTTAGCACAATTATGAACCAGCTGAAAAATAACATCAGAAGAATCCCCACCCAAAATAACAGCACCCCAAACACAAAGACCAATAATGTCATGCCCCCTCCCACCCTTCTTCTTATCAAAATATGATTTTCAGTTTCCACTACCACTCATTGGCACCTACAGATCCTTGATATTTTATAAATTCACCACATACTTTCTTGTAAAAAGGAAACTCATCTATTCCTGTCCCTTCACAAACAATAGTTTTTTGCTTGGCATATCATACAGAGGACTCATAACAGTAATAATAAGTTAACAACATTATAAGAAAGAGACCGAGTCTGTCTCTCTCTCAAATCATGTACCCTACCTGATTGACCACCCCAAATTATCTCAACACCACCTCCACATGTACCCGTCAGATGACCTGAGACTAAACCTTTGTAAAAACTCATATAAACCACATTCCTGACGTCTGCAAAACTCTGTTTACACCTAACTTTTGTAAAAATTTGAGTCATCAGTCTTCTGACTGGTTTGATGTGACCCACCATGGATTCCCCTCCTACATCAACTTTTCATCTCATAGTAGCAATTGCAACCTATGTCCTTAATTATTTGCTTCTCTTTCTCTAAAGATTTTTATCCTCTCCACACCCTCTAGTATCACGAAAGTCATTCCCAGATGTCCTATTATACTGTCCCTTGTTCTTGTCAGTGTCTTCCATATATTCCTTTCCTCGCCAATTCTGTGGAGAACCTCCTCAATTCTTACCTTGTTAATCAACCTACTTTTCAGTATTCTTCTGTAGCACCACATCTCATATGCTTCAATTCTTTTCTGTTCCATTTTTCCACAGTCCATGTTTCACAATACCCTATAATGCTGTATTCCGTACATTCACAAAAGTTTTTTCCTCAAATTAAGGCCTATGTTTGACATTAGTAGACTTCTCTTCTCCAGGAATTCCCTTTTCGTCAGTGCTAGTCCCCTTTTTATAACCACCTTGCTCTGTCCATTGTGGGTTATTTTGGTGCCTAGGTAGCAGAATTCCTTAACTTCGTCTACTTTACGGCCCAAATTCTGATGTTAAGTTTCTTGCTGTTCTCATGTCTGCTACTTCACATTACTTTCATCTTTCTTCAGTTAAGTCTTCATCTATATTCTGTACTCATCAGACTGTTCATTCAATTCAGCAAATCCTGTATTCTTCACTTTCAATGAACGCAGCAATGCCATTATTGATATCCTTTCACCTTGAATTTTTATCTCATTCTTGAATCTTTCCTTTATTTTTGTAATTGCTTCTTTGACGTACAGATTGAAATGTAGGGGTGAAAGACTACAACCTTGCCTTACTCCCTTTCTAATCCGAGTGTTTCATTCTTGGTCTTTCATACTTATCGATCCCTCTTGGCTCTCATACATATTGTATATTACCCATCTTTCCCTATAGACTACTCTTATTTTTCTCAGAATAAAGAACAAGTTGAATCATTTTATATTGTTGAACACTTTTTCCAGGTTGAGAAATCCTATGAACATGTTTGGTTCCTTTATCAACCGTAGTATCACACCCACCTCTCTGGTGCCTTTACTTTTCCTGAAGTCAAACTGACTGTCATCTGACAGATCCTCAGTTTTATTTCCCATTCTTCTGTGTATTATTCTTGTCAGCAATTTGGATGCATGAGCTGTTAAGCTAATTGTGCAAAATTTATCACACTTTTTGGCTCTTGCTATCTTCTGAATTGAGTGGAAGATGTTTTCCCAAAGGTCTGATGGTGTATCGCTGCCTCATACATTCTATAAACCAAAGTGATTAGTCATTTTGTTGCCACTGCCCCCCAATGATTTTAGAAGTTCCAATGGAATGTTATCTATTGCTTCTGCCTTGTTGGATGTTGGTCTTCCATAGCTCTTTAAATTCTGACTCTAATACTGGCTCTCCTATCTCTTCCCTGACAACTCCTGTTTCCTCTTCTGTCACATAATCAAACAAGTCCTCTTCCCACACAGAGACCTTCAATGTACTCTTCGCCACTACCTGCTCTCTCCTCTGCACTTAACAGTGAAATTCAGATTGCACTCTTAATCTTACCACCATTGCTTTAAATTTCACTGAAGGTTGTTTTGACTTTTCTATATGCTGAGTCAGTCCTTCCAACAATAATATCTTTTTTTTATTTCTTCACATTTTGCCTTAGCTTCCTGCACTTCCTATTTATTGCACTCCTAACTGGCTTACACTTCTGTGTTCCTGAATTTGCCTCTGTACTTCCTTCTTTCATTGACCAACTGAAGTATTTAATCTTTCAGCCATGGTTTCTTCACAGTTGCCTTCCTTGTACATACAGTTTTCTTATCAACATCTGTGATTGCCCTTTTAGAGATGTCCATTCCTCCGAAACTGAACTGCCTACTCAGCTTATTTATTATTGCAGTATCTATAGCATCAAGGAACTTTGCACCCTGTCTCTTCTTGACTAGTCTCTTAAACTTCAACCTACCCTTCGTCATTACTAAATTGTAACCTGAGCCTATATCTGCTCCTGGATACGTCTTACAATCCAACATATGTTTTCGGAATCTTTGCCTAACCATGATGTAATCTAACTGGAATCTTCCCGTATCTCCAAGCCTTTTCCAAGTATACCACCTCTTATGATTCTTGAACAGGGATTTGCTATTTCTGGCTGAAAATTATTGCAGAACTCAATTACTCTTTCTCCTCTCTCATTCCTATTCCCAAACCCATTTTCTCCCGTAACCCTTCCTTTTACTGCTTCGCCTACAACTGCATTCCAATTCTTCCTCCATCACTATTAGATTTTCATCTCCCGTAACATACTGAATTATTTGTTCAATATCCTCATATACTTTCTCCACCTCTTTGTCTTTTGCTTGCGACACTGGCATGTATACCTAAACCATTGTTGTTGATGTTGGTTTGCTGGTGATTCTTACAACAATATGACTATTAAATATTAATTTTGGATCCATTACTGCAAAAATTACAATGTGAGATCAGTAACCAATAAAACATAATAACGAAAAAATGGAATAAAAGGAAGGATTGATAGGTAACATAACTATAAGATATAAAATGAGACACTATCTCTGAAATGAATCAGCACGCTGAGCAAAAATTTTATTTTGAAAGGAATATGTTTTTTACTAGGACAATCAAAGATAATATTCAATCTCTGGATGCTTAGAAGCTTCGCCTCAGTAACAAACTAAGAAAGAATATTAAATTTGTTTTTGCAGGTGGTCCACCTAGAGCAAAACACAATTTTATCTTATCTTCTACATGAAGGAATATTAGATTTTAATATCCCATGATATCACCTATCATGTCATGACCCCCAAAAAACGCAACAGGCAGTGGCAATTGCTCAGGTGGACCCCAATTCAGAGGTGTGCTGTTATATTTGTTACTGGTAGGTTTGATCAACAAGTGAGTATCAGAGAAATGCTCCATGAACTCAAAAATGGAAGGACGACAATGTTCTCTTCACTAACCACTGTCCAGAATGTTTACAAAACTCACGTTTGAAGCTGTCTGCAGAATGACTCTACTCACAGTACATTGCATAAGGACTATGAAGACAAGATAATAGTGCCATATAGGCAGTCGCTTTTTCGTCACTCCAGTTGAAAATAGGAGAGAAAAGCACTGTCAAAAGGTACCCTCCACCCTGCACCATATGGTGGTTTGCAGTGTATGTATGCAGATACAGATGTACATGTCCTTAGAAATTCATCTATGGAGCAGGAGTTGTAAAGAAGAATGATTTCAATTTGTCTTTAAATTTTCAATCTCTGCCAGCACCTTTAACTCACAAACCAGGTGATCAAATTTTTTTATGGCTACAATTTGTCTCCTTTCTGTACAAGCGTAAAGCTGGGCTGTGGATAGAGGAGTCTATTTTTGTTCTTATGAACGCTATTACTATTTTCAAACTGTGTTTGATTCTTACCTGAAAATGTGTGTGTGTGTGTGTGTGTGTGTGTGTGTGTGTGTGTGTGTGTGTTTTGATGTTACGGGTACTCAACATTGAGGTCATCAATCCCCTTACAATTATCAAAACAAATGAATATGGAGACACTATAATATTGTTGCACACTCATTCACTCAAAATGATCACACAGTCACTCTATCTCACATGTACTAAACCAAATTATAAAGAGAGAAAGTAGCTACACATGAAATTAAAACACAGAGAAATGAAAGATAGCAGAACTAAAAGAAAAAAGCACAGGAAACCGTGGCTGGCTGACCACCTACTACTTGTTAAAAATGCTAACCACGTTCATTTGAACCCACTTAAAATAGTTGGCAGATCCTTTGGCAAATCTGCCCTGGCCCACAGGTTGTAAAATAAAACACAATCCAAGAAAATCTGGCGAACTGTTATCTGTACACCATAAGCACTACAAATTGGTGGATTCTCTTGCCAGAGTAAGAAGCCATGCGTCGTAGGGTTGTGGCCTATGCAAAGATGAGTAAGAAGGACATCGCCCTTTCTGCATAGTCAGAAGGAAGTACACCACGGCCGAGTTGTGGGTTTTAGTACATGGAGCTTATTGTCATTCCCTTCCAGTCACTTGTCTTCCCCTTGGAGCAAGACTTTGTATCTCAACACTGAGGTAACAGCGTCATTCTAGTTAGAGAGGAGGGCATCCTGGATAGTCTTGATGACTTTTTCTGCTGAGTACAAACAATGGAGAGAGCGAAGGGTGCTCAGAGAATCTGAAAAGACAAGAAATTTTTGTACTGGAAAAATGTCTCATCTGCTCCAGTACCTAAAAGATCGCATATAATACAGTGTTGAAGACAGTAAATTCCTGAGGGAGTTGGACCTCGAGGACACAATTAGGGAAAATGACAGAGCAACCAACAGAGACCCCCTGTTTATACCCATCTGTAAAGACAGCTATATAGTTGTGGTGTTCATGTAAAATGTTAGAGCATATCGCATTAAAAACAGAAGCAGGAATGCAATCCCTCCTGTACAGCACTAAATCTAAAATTACGTTGAGCCTCTGTAGTAGACAGGGAGGTAAATGGTTAAAACCACATGTAGTGAGTCCAGCACACGCTGCATGCAGATCCAAAATAGTATTGTGGCTTGTGGATGGTTGAAGAAAAAGCATCCCAGAGGTGGATGAGCAACAGTATGGTATGCGGGTGAAGTCAGAGCTGCAAGGAACTTACATGCCTGATGCACCATGAGGAACTGCTGCCGGATGGTGAGTGGCAGTCCCCCAGCCTCAGCACAGAGACTGGGTATGGGACTGGTCCTATATGCAATCATGGCCAGCTGAATCCCCTCATGGTGGACAGTGTCAATGACCTTCAAATAAAAAGGCCTTACCGATCCATACATGTTGCACCCATAGTCCAGCCGAGAATGCATTAAAGCCCTATAAAACTGGAGCTCCCCAAGACCTGTGGCTAAAACACATTATGATGTTCAGTGCCTTCAGGGTTCTGGCTTTCAGGTCTCGCAGGTGGGGCAACCATGACAATCTCTTAACAAGGTTCAAGAAAGGACTGAAGACATTATTGTCACAGATCCAAAGCCAACCTTCAGATAACACCATTTTCTGATTCAGAACAGTCTGTATGCTGCTATCATCAAAAGCCTGGTGAACAAGTGCACAACTTAGTGCTCTTTCCCAAAAGCCAATGGCAGTCAATCTTAGGCACAACTAACTGCCAGGCACGATCACAGCACCTGTTTATTAGTGACAGGATATCTGGGCTAAAATATCTAGTAGATACAGGTGCCGATTTGGGCATACTGCCACGGACCTCAGTGCATTGCTGTCTGCCACCAACCACATTCTGCTTGTCAGCTACTAACAATTCCATAATATCGGTATATGGAACTCAGCGTGTGGAACTGGACTTGTGTCTATGCTGTGCATTGATCTGCAACTTCACTGGCGTCATTGTCTAAGAGCCACTCATCAGCACGGATTTCCTGGTGCACTACCAGCTGTTGTTGGTTGTGGCAAATTCCCAACTCATGGACAGCATGACTGGCCTGACTATAATTGGGTTCTGCGACAGCATGATTGTACACAGCGTCAAACTGATACAAGCGTAGGACTCTAAGTACCCTTCTATATTACACCAGTTTCCTGCTCTGACTAGGTCCCTTGGACCTCTTTAAACAGGTACAGCAAAATACTATGAATTTTATTAAAACCACAGACAGCTGTCCACAGTATCATGTAGGTCTAGACTTTGGCACCAGACCACCTGGCTGTAGCTAAGGCCAAGTTTTCTATCATGTTAAAAGAAGGCATTATCTGACCATCAGTCATCTCTGCAGTGCCTGGTTCCTAAGAAGAGTGGAGTATGCCACAACATGCAGCTAAAACAAGGGCTAACAGCTGGACAGATAGCGCACGGTAATTGCTAGCCTTTTATTCTCATAAACTATTGCTGTCACAAGAAAAGTGGGGTACTTATGACCAAGAACTTGCCAATTATGAAGCCATCGAATATTTCCATGGATAGAAGTGAGAAATTTCACTACCTATATAGACTGTAAACTGTTAATGTATGCATTCAGATTGCACCAGTATAATCATCTGGAATTTATTGCACAGTCTACCACCAACATCAGGCGCATCTCTGGTATGGACAATACAGTAGCCAGAGTTTTGAAGCCCACTGACTTCAACACACTCGCCCAGGTGCAACGGACTGACCAAGAGCTTCATACTTTCCTGAATGATGCCAAATGAGCATTACCGCTGCAACTAGTCAGTGTACCTAACACAGATGTGAAAATATATTGTGAGGTCTTGCAAAGGAAGACCCCAACTGTTACTGCCTGCTCAATTTCTCAAGCAAGCCTTAGACAATTTACACAGCTTGTCTCATCCTGACATTCTGTCTGATGTCGAAGTTCTTTGGCCGGGAATGGAAAAGGACTGCCATGAGCAGTTGCACAAATGATGCCATGCCAACACAGCAAAGTATCTCACCACATAAATGCACCTGTGGGCAAATTCCCTAACATCACCCCAAGTTTTGCACATGTACATCTCACCGTCATGGGTCCATTACCTCCATCAGATGGTCAGCAATACCTACTGACTATCACAGATTGTTTCACTCAATGGTTGCAGGCAGCACCATTGGACAACATGCCTGTGAAAAAATTAGCCTCTGCCTTTGTGTCCTCAAACAACAGATCACAACAGCCAATTTGAATCGACCTATTTGCCAAGCTTGCCATTTTTTGCAGGTATGTCCACCGTAAAACCACAAATTACCACCCAGAAAGCAACAGTCTGATAGAGTAATGGCACTGTTCGCTCAAAGGTGCTTCATGTGCCACGACATGACTCTGATGACTGCTTTACCAATTGCCACGACATGACTGACGACTGCTTTACCAATTTTGTTACTTGGTCTAAGAAAGGCTTACAAACTGGACGTAGATGCTTCATCAACAGAACAGGTTTTTGGTAAAGCGATATGTTTTCTGGACAAATTCATCAACACCAATTCTCTGCAGTCCACTGCACAAGATCAGCTGGATTTTCTACTTCACTTGCACGAGTTCATTGCTTGTTTTCATATGCATCAAGGTTCCAGAGATGGCACACCACCCTGTTACATTTATTGTAACTTGGCCAGCTGTCCACACACAATGCTATGCACAGCCGGTGTGAAATTTTCTCCACAAGTTTCGTACACAGGCCCAAACCATCTGTTACAACAACGTGCGTGGATGTTAGATATTAATGAAAATGGCAAGACCATGAGTCTCTGTTGACCAGGGCAAAATTGCATGCATCTTTCACGGTGCATTGCCCACCGATGTTTCAAGAGGACAGCTTCATCTATCTGTGCCAGCACTGCATCCGCGATCTTAAACTGAACTCCTGGAGAGACTGTACATAATTGAATATAGCTTGAGTACTGATTCACCATTAACTGTTTCAGCCTTTTAAAGGGACAGTTCTAAACTCATGTAAAACATCTCGCTGCTGTTCAAAATTGAGCTGAATGCAATTGTTCACTGTTCTAATAAATGAGGTTACTGTTCCACATAATTCAGAGAGTGGATTATTTACATGTTCTAGCAGGCTTGGAAGATACATACCTAACAAAGTGGAGCAGTCCTAATCACAGCTGCACCAACCTTTCTCTTGGCTTTGACTCTTATGTGGAAGTTTTATTTACACACAATGGAACTCATGTCAGATTGCATAATAAAGTCATTGCCACCATTTCAACTCCACTTCCCACATCTTCAGGTTTGTCACATCCATCAATACACAGATGAACTGCCCATCTTGGAATACCCCCTAACAAGTTGCTGAGCACACCCTGCTGGCTATGTGAATCCTCCCAAACAGCCACTATTTCCATGAACTAGTAGAGATCTCAAAGAAGATATGACAACAAGTGGAAGCAGGCCTGAGGAATGAGTGAAAGCAAATAGGGTTAGCATCAAAATTAAACCTTTTTGGAATGAAAATCCCAAAATTTGGCTCTATCAAGCAGAGGCACAGTTCAGCATTTGAAAAATTGTTATAGAAGAGACTAAATTTAAACATCTAGTGTCACAATTGCAGGGCACTTTCCCTGTATTACATCCTATGTTCCCGTAACCCTCCTGGCCTCAACCTTCATTAGCCCGTTCTCACCCATCCAGCCCCCTCCCTGTTCCCATTCCGGCACTACACAGCCGTCATTTCACCATCACACCCAGTCTTTTAATTTCTTTCTATTTCTCTCCTTTCCACTACTTACCACCCCCCCCCCCCAACCTTTTCTACTGCCCTCCGTCTAAAATGCAGCATTTCCCTGTCCACCACCCCCACCATACTATCCCTCCCACTCCCTACCCCAGCCTCCTCCTTACCCCCACCCAGTCACCAATCCCATCACGCACTGGTGCTATGGCTCGCAGTGTGGCTTCAATTGTCTGAGACTGCAGACGTGTGTGTGTGTGTGTGTGTGTGTGTGTGTGTGTGTGTGTGTGTGTGTGTGTGTGTGCTTATCGCGACTCAGCATCTCTGTTATATGGTGAGTAGCAACTTTCCTTCTCTAATATTGTTACATTCCATCCTGGATTTTCCATAGTTTGAATGCTAAATGGGAAGAAGCTAAAGATGACACAGGGAGTGCAGGAAGGCAAGGGGTAGGCTCACTTCAGTGTAAAAAGGGATATGAGCATTTGATTCATATGTGGTAGTACAGAACAACTGGTAAGGGATTGTAAAATTTCCCACAGAGCAGTCAGCACAAATAGCTGAAGCCAGGAATCTGCAGGGGCTTCTAGAAATAGGAAGTTACTGCGTGGTTCCAATAGGGTTGGTTTGGTAAACACTGAGTAGTTGCCATTTGTGTACATGAACTTGGGAAGGAAACGAGTACTATCTCCATTACTGATTATAAGTGGTAGAGGGCTAATGGAAGTATGGCTGGGATAGGGAAGGTACAACCAGGAAGTGAAGGTTGTTGCAATATACCCAGAGACTCACTGTGAGTGGTCAGTCAGGTACAATGCAAGCATGGCATTGGTGCATTTACCTGGCCGATGAGATTCTGGATTGTAAGGAAGTTAACAGTTAGGGTTTTGTTAGGATGTGACTTCGTAGAGTGGTCCCAGTGCATACTGGATTATGCTAGTCGGTGTTTGCACTTTAAATTTTGCAAGGCCAAAGGCATTAAGTTTTGTCAACATCAAGAGAATTTGGGTGTGACTGGTGGAGCAAAAGGTCAGGGGTTTCCAGGCTGAACATCTAGAAGAAAATGAAAGATAACAGCTATTAGAAGTCTTGGATCGGTTTCTGGAGGTTGGGAGTTACAAACTAGATCAAATACAAGATTAAATTAACTGATCAGGTTCTGGTAAGGCATGCTCCGAACAGACACTCACCACCCAAGATGCAGGAAATGTGCAAACTCATAAATAAACTATTACAGGATGGTGTGATTCACCCCTCTGTGTCCCCATATGCCTTCCCCATGTTCATAGTAACTAAGCCTAATGAGGGCGGAAATCATCCGATAGTGGATTACAGCTTGCGTTATCAAAAGGTCACTTTAGTCAGTACCTCTAACAGATTAACACAATTGTTTTTTCTAGTTTTCTGAGGTACAAATCTTTACCGTATTAGACCTTAATCAGGCATACCATCAGGTATCCTTGGCTTAGGAATCCAATGTAGTGGCAGCCTTTGATACTTACTGCAACCTTTTTTGAGTTTAATAAGTAACCTTTGGGTCGGAAACAGTGGCAGCTGTCCTGTCACGGCTATTGTGTAATGTCTTGGGCGATTTAAAATTTCAGTGCATATATAATAATTTGGGCAATGTAGTTATTCATATCCCCAGTCTTAAAGAACATTTAAATCATCTGGATAAGTTATTAACTTGGTTGAAGGAAGTGGGACTGAGCATTAAAGCTAGCTACGTGACATGGCCAGACGTGAGACATCATTTCTCAGGCGCACAGTGTCGAGCAAGGGCGTTTAAATTGATCAATCACGAACTTGAGCCATTTATATATTTCCTTTTCCCCAAAGTAAGAAAGAGGTTGCTTGTTTTATTAGAATGGCTTGTTTCTTCCGTAAATTTGTCACCAATTTTGTCAGTTTGGCAGCTCCCCTAAACCAGTTTTGATGGAGGGAGAGAGATTATTCTGGGGAGAGAACCAGGGAGTACCTATTTTCAATCTTCCTTTCATAGTAACAAACCAATGCTTCATGAGGGAGCAATCACAGCTTATTCTTTTGTAGGAGCAGGAGGGAAACTGTAGACCGTTGGCTTTATGCATCAAGGGCTCTGGCTGGTCTGGAATTGTACTACTCTGTATATGAGCAGGAGCCTTGGCTGTGTTATTTGCTATGGACAAATTTAAACTTTACCTTGAGCATTGCAAGTTTCATCTCAAAACTGATAATGGGATGTATAGCTCAGTGGGCTGTCTGAACATCTGCTTTTCAATTTGAGATAGCTCATATTGGGGCAGGTGAAAACAAGACAGCCAATGAATTATGTGAGATGTTTCAAATGACAAAATGAGGAAGAGACCAAGAATAAAGAAGCAGAGGTTGTCTTTACAGCAGGTGACAATGACGAGGTGTCCAGAGCCCAATTAGTCGCTGGGGTTGTTTAGACAGAAATTCTTAAGCTTCTTCTGACTAGAGCCTGAATAAGAGAACAATCCTGAGTTGTGCAGGCTTCATGCAGAGGTTAAAGGTGGTGGCTACGACAAGTGCTACTCCATGAAGAAGGGAATTCTCTGTTATACAACAAAGCAGAATGATAAAAAGAAGATCTCTTTATCCAGTAGTCTAGTCCCAGCTGTGTTCACCTATTTTCACAAATCCTTATGTGGAGGGCATTTAGGCATTAATAAAATCTCCAGTAAGATTAGCAAACAGGTCACCTAGAAAGGAGTGAAATGTGACATTCATAATTTGGTACGACAATGTGAAGACTGTAAAAAGGGGAAGCCTGACAGCACAAAAAAGGGTTTTTACATTTGACCCGGGAATTCTACTCCCTCAATAAACCTTTCATTGATTATTTAGGTCTCCTGCCATGCACTAAAAGATGGAAACCCATTTAGTGTCTTTGCTCCTTTCGTATGGCTAGTTCTGAGCTGGGGCACCACAACAGGAATCACGATTAATCATATGGGCACCACCTTTGTGAGTTTTGGTCCACCTTATGAGTAAAGATGATCGAGACATTTGCTGAAAATGCCGCACAAGGAGACATGTCCATGAACAGCAATAGATCGAAAGGCCATCGACGGAGAGAGAGACAGAGATGCCTTGTGGGAGACAGGCCATAATAGGGTTAATGGCTATAGCAAATAGGACAATGCTCCGGACGGAGCCCTCAGGCATCCTGTTTTCCTGGATAAAGGAGTCCAATGAGGCCGAACCTTGAAAACTATGCCTTTTAAAAATTCCTGAAGGAAATGGGGCAGCCAGCCTCAGAAGCCTTATGTGTATAGAGTACAGAGTCCTCCAGCAAGTGTCATAGGCTTTCCACAAAATCAAAAAACACAGCCACAATCTACTATTTCCGCAGAAAACTGTTCATGACATGGGTTGACAAAGTGACGAAATGGTCTACTGCAAAATGGTGTACTCGAAATCCACACTGTGCAGTAGTTAGGAGACTGTGAGATTTGATCACCATACCAGTCGGCCATGAATCATGCATTCCATCACCTTGAAAACAAAGTTGGTGAGAGAAATGGGGTGGTAGCTAGAAGGAAGGTGTGTGTTCTTACTGGGATTGGGTATGGGTATGACAGAGGCTGCATGCCAGTATCTGGGAAACATGCCATCTGCCCAAATACAACTGTACATATGAAGGAGAAAGTGCTTGCTTGCAAAAGAAAGGTGCTGCAACATCTGAATGTGACAGTCATCTGACCCACAAGTGGAAGATTAGGATGAAGTAAGAGCATGATCTAGCTCCCGTGTGGTAAAGGCAGCATTGTAGCATTCACAATTCTGAGAGGAGAAGGTTATCACCCAAGCCTCCTTTTCTCATTTCCGATGGACAAAGGTGGGGTGATACTCAGTGGAGCTCGAAATCTCCACAAAATAGTAGCCTAAGGTGTTGGAGACAGCAATAGGGCGCACAATGACATCATCTGCTATGGTCAGGGGGAAATTGGGGAATAGACCTTGGTCCCAGAGAGCCATCAGAGGTTGCCCCACACTATGGAAGGAGTGAACTGTTCAAAGAACTAGTACATGAAATGCAGCAAGCTATTTTGCTATCCTGAAGAATGCGATGAAATTGCAAACGCAACTTTTTATAACATCTACAGGTCACCACCATAGGATGGTGCTTAAAAACACGGAGAGCATGTTTCCACACACGAACTGCATCATGGCATGCCTCAGTCCACCAAGGAACTGGAACACGGCACAGTAAAGATGAAGTATGAGGTATGGAATATTCTGCAGTGTTAAGGATAACATTTGCAAGGTACTCTACCTGGTCATCACAACTGGGGAAATTTTGTTCGTTGATCAACAGAGATGAGTGAAGCCTCCAGTCAGTCTAAGAGAGCCGCCAATTGGATTTGTACGTAGGTGGAGTAGTATTCAGAAAACAGACAGCACATGAAAAATGGTCGCTTGAGTATGTCTCTGATAGAATGGACCACTCAAGACAATGGGCAAGCTGGACAGTGCAGAATGCAAGAGCCAAATGGGAATATGTATGCTTGGAGTGTTCTAGTATTAAGACAAATGAGGTTGAGCTGACTGAGAAGGTCAGCCAGGAGAGAACCTCTCAAGGCAGGTTCTGGATGAGCATCAAAGGGGATGGTGTACATTTAAGTCACCAAGTAGCAAGAAAGGGTGAGAGAGTTGACCAATAAGCTGGAGGAAGTCTGCCCTGATGACATTGAATGACTGACTGCAGCAGCTTGTAACTTAAGTGTTCAGTGAGGTGCTTTGGCTATGAATGTCATCCTGGATGAACAGCATGACTCCCCAATGAGATGGAATGCCATCCTCTGGGAGAAGGTCAAATCAGACTGGAAGGAATTGTGAGAGATCAAAGCGACTGCAAGGATGCAATTTTGTTTCTTGGCAAAAAACAACCAGATGCTGTGATTTCAGACCAGTCTTAATTCCTCCTTGTTGGATAATGCCACAAAATTTCCTCACAAGGAGAGCCATGACGGGGAAAGGGGGGAGGGGGGAAGGAATAAATGAATTGTTGTCACCTTGACGGCTGCTGAGTGCCAGCCTTCAAAGACTCGATGTTACAGGCCACAGAGCTGAAGGATCCTATTCCATGAAATCTACAGAGGAGTCATCATTCTCTCTGGGTCATCCTGTGAATTACAGGGCAAAAAAATGGTAGGCAGTGCACACCAGTGAAATGGAAGTTGGCCGCGTGAGAGTAGCACTTGGTCTCACCATTGAAGAGGATCTCTGAGTTAGGGAAGGAGAAGGCTATTTGTCTTCATTTAATTTCTTAGAGCCTTTGCAGTTGGCAGATGAAGACTCAGATGTTTGTTGGCTGGAGGGATGTAATAAGTCTTCACTAAAGTGTTCCTTTTGTCCTTTCCAGCCTGCCAGTTGTGAAGCAGGGCGAGGGCGAAGATTTGGTGGTTTGGCTTGTTACACAGCTGGAGGAGGTGGAGATGGGGATGCTCATATGATACTGGGCGATTTTACAACTGCAGTGTTGAATTTGGGGTCATAAGTATGCACAGCTATGTCCTTGGTGAAGCAAGGTGTAGCAAGGACGGTACTTTAAGTGCCAGCTGGTAAAATGCAGGGCTTGTGACTACCCAACAAATTGTGAGCAACAGGATAAGGTACTTTCCCCTTCACCTGGAGCCTATGTAAACAAGAGCATGATTTCACAGGGCCTGCAATTGCATCAACACCTTTCTGAATACTAAATGGATTAACTATAGCAAAGGACTGTCCTCATTCAGTACATGATACTATGAGGAACCAAGGCACAGCTGCAAGATTCTTTGAATCTTTATCATCAGTCTGTTTATGTTTAGTAGATGTAGGCTGAGATAGTGACTGACTCATGGCAAAAAAATCCCCAATGATTGCGAGTGTCTGATGGCGCTCCTTCTAACTGGGGGCCACACCTCAGAGGGGGCCTCACCTGTCTTAGGCCACTGTTCACACATCAGGTCACACCTCCCAAACTCTTGACAGAGGGACCAATTGGCAATTTGGGAAAGTAACACCACAGACCATCACCTCTCTCTCGACCTGGCCTGTACCAGGGGGTATGCGCAAACCGTACCTGTCAAGCTGGGGCTGGGAATTACATTTTACCCTGTCACCTGTTATGTGTCAAACACATGGGCAGGCCTTCAGGAGTACACAGGGAGGAAGAAGAAACATAGAAGAACCTCATACGCTGAAGCAGAGGAAGAGCAGGAGATGGAGAACGAAGAAAGGAAAAAAAAAACACATGAGGGGCTGTTCTAATGTCTGGCTATTAAAACCTCAGAACACAGACCCAAAAATATCCCAGACATGTTTCCCAAGAGAGGGGAAAAAGAATAACAGAGAGACAGACATGCAGCATGGAAAGGGACGAGTGTTGCAAAGGTTGAGGCCCCGTGGTAGCCAAAACAAGAACTCAACAATGAGTGGCCAACCCCTAGGGCTGCAGTGGAGTAGTCCCCATAAATTTCACTTTGCGGAATGTTTTTAAAATAACTGTTGTTCAGGGACAAATTGTTTGTACCTTCATTTGTGACAAAATTATTGTTCTAAAAGTCCAATAGCTTTCACTCCAGGACGCCATGTCCTAGCTTACAAGTTCTAAGGTACTTACGTCTTTTCACCCTGCATGCAAAGGTGGTACCAGTTCTGTATTGAAACAACTGGAGAAGCGAAAATGGAAACTGGCTGCATGCTTTTCACGGAAACTGAGTCAGTGCACAGACCTAAACCAGTCTCTCTTTTTCAGGAAGAAATGTGAAGCAGAAAAACATCTTCCAAACTTTTCTGAGGGTATCAAACCACAACATTCCCAATAGGAACCACCACCAAACAATCAGAGTATCAAAGTTAGGAAGGACTATGAGGCTTCCATCTTGATTTCTGGAGCAAGTCGTCTCTGCGCAGAATTAATGAACTATCACATCAGACACCGTAAACACTTTCTTGTAACAAACTTGTATCTTTATCACATTCATAGCATTTTAACTTGTTGTTTCTGTATCTTTTCTTTGTCATTCCAATATGCTTATATTTGTTTTGTTTTAATGTGATGTTGACCTTTTGTAAGAAATGGTCTTTACCACAGTGTGTTAATTCATAACTCTGTTACTGATGGGGGAGAAGTGTAGAGATAACAATAATAGAAATCAGAACAGAACATTTAAGATTCATGAAATTGGCAAGACCAACAAAACAACAGAGGATGTTTGAGAACAAAAGTGAGAGGGGGATGACATTTTGTGATTAGCAGTTTATATTAGAAACCATTAATAAATACTGTTTAGCAACATTTTTTGTGCTCCATAAACTGTATGATATTACAGCTGTTATAAACTCTAGCTCATTCACCAACATATCCTGCCACCTTCTTGGACTCTGTTTACATCAGCCTATGCCTGGAAAAATGTTTTGAGTGCAATGAGAATGTTATGGAGCCACAGACAGTTATTTTGCAGAAATTAAAGAACTGCACTTCAGCAATGAAATCTAGCCATTCAAAAAATACAAACTATTGAAACTCCAATAGGGATTTCACCATGTAGGAAAAGACAGGCTGCTACTTACTGTAAAGAAAGGTGTGTTAAAGTTGCAGACAGGCACAATTAAAAGGCACTTACATATAGCTTTCGGCCACAGCCTTTATCAGTAGAACACACACACACACACACACACACACACACACACACACACACACACGATTCATACACACGAGCAAGCACATCTCATGCACACACGACCACTAACTCTAGCATCTCAGGCCAGAATGCAACTATCATATGGGATGTAAGCAGCAATCTGGATGGGGCAGGTAAGGGGAAAGGAAAGAAGTGTTCAGTTGGGGAGAGAGACAAACATTGTCTGGTGCAGCAGTTACTAGAATGCCAACAGGTGCAGTGCCGGAGGCAGTGGGGCAGGGAAGGGGGGAAAAAAGGAGAGGAGTGGGGAAAGATGGGTGGATGCGTCGACAGAGGCCCTTCCTCAAACATTTCCCCTGAGTCAATCTTCCTGGTCAACCCTATGACTCCCCACACACTCACCTATATGCTCCCCAAAATCCACAACCCAACAATCCTAGACATTCACTATGGCAGGTTATTGTGCCCCCACTTAAAGAATTTCGGCCCTCATTGAACAACACGTCCAACAAATTGCCCGTAATCTAGCCTCCAGTGTCAAAGACACCAACCATTTCCTTCAGTGACTCTCCACCATCCCCACACCTTTACCTCCTCAATCCCTACTTATCACTGTTAACACCACCTCCCTATATGCCAACACCCCTCATGCCCTTGGTCTTACTGCTATTGAACCCTACCTTTCCCAATGTCCTTCAGACTCCGTACCCACTACCTCATTCCTCATACACCTTACTAACTTTATCCTAGTCCACAACCACTTCTCTTCTTAAGGGAAGATACATAAACAAATCTGCGACACAGCTGTGGGCACCCACATGGCACCCTCCTATGCCAATCTTTTTATGGGCCATCTAGAGGAGACATTTCTAGCCTCCCAAAACACCAAACCCTTAGTCCGGTTTAAGTTCACTGATGATATCTTCATGATCTGAAATCAGTGCCAAGACACCTTATCTTTGTTCCTTCACAACCTCAACACCTTCTCTCCCATCCACTTCACATGGTCCTCCTCAACCTAGTGTGCCACCTTCCTAGATGTTGACCTCCTCCTCTCTGATGGCTCCAGCCACACCTCTATTCACATTATACCGACCAATCACAAACAGTACCTGCATTTTGACAGCTGTCATCCCTTTCACACCAAAAATCCCTCCCACACAGCCTGGCCACCCGTAGTGACAAAAACTCCTTTGCTTAATATGCTGAGGGTTTCACCAAGGTCTTCACAGACAGGCACTATCCTCCAGACCTAGTCTGCAAACAGATCTCCCATGCCATTTCCCCTCACACCCCCCAATCCACCCGCCACCCCAAGAACCAGCCAACTACGGAGTGTCCCCTTCATCACCACTGAACCACATCCTTTGCCAGGGCTTTGATTACCCATCATCATGCCCTGAAATTGGGAACATCCTACCTGAGATATTCCCGCACCCCTCTTAAAGTGGTGTTCTGTCACCTGCACAACCTCCATAACGTCCTAGTCCATCCCTATGCCATCCAAATCCCAACCCCTTGCACAAAGATCATATCCTGGTAGAAGACACAGGTGCAAAGCCTGATCAATCCACCCAGCCAGCATTTCCTATTCCAGTCCTGTCACAGGTTTATCCTACCCCATCAGGTGCTCGGCCACCTGTGAAAGTAGCCACGTCATTTACCAGCTCTGCTGCAATCATTATACAGGTTTTCACATTGATATGACTACCAACCAGATGTCCATCAGGATGAACAGCCATCACCAAACTGGGGGCCAAGAGCAAACGAGACCACCCCGTGGCATAGCATGCATCTGAACATAACACATTTTATTTCAATGGGGTCTTCACCAGGCGAGCCATCGGGATCCTTCCCTACCACCAGCTTTTCTGAACTGCACAGATGGGAGTCATTCTTACAACACATTATTTTTTCCCCTACCTCCCTGCCCCACAACCTCCTGACATTGCACCTGTTGGCATTCTGGTCCCTGCATGTTCCACCAGGCAGCGTTCATCTCTCTCCCCACCTGTACACTGCTATCCCTTCCCCTTCCCCTTCCCATCCCCATCCCATCCCTTCCACACTGCTGCTTGCATCCCACATGATAGCTGCATTCCAGCCCAAGATGCTAGAGTCAGCCATCGTGTGTGCATGAGGAGTGCTTCTTTGTGTGTATGAATGGTGTGTGTGTGTCTCTCTTTCATTGATGAAGACTGTGGCTGAAAGCTATATGTAAGCGTCTTTAATTGCGCCTGTCTGCAATTTACCTTGTCTTCTTTACAGCAAGTACCAATCTGTCTTTTCCTACATTGTTGACTCTCAAAAAATACTTCAGGCAACTGCAGTCAGCTTAAAAAAAGGTTATAAAAAAGTAGGTGCATTTTTGTGGTAATAAGAGTCATTTCATGTCAGGCTGAGAGTTTTGAATGTTTTGCTCAGTGGCAGTGTTGCTATTTAAATGAACTGGGTCAATTGAAACACTACATGCTAATTTAGTATTTTTATTTCCTGATATTTTACTGTTACTGAGACAGGCTTGGATTATCCTGCAGCTTTTCTGCATGCATTGTCCAAATATACTTCCTCTTTTTTTCTGTTCAAGGATGTCTCAAAACATTCACCATTCACTCCATATTGCTTCTAACATTGCTTCGTCTCAGTTAATATGTGAAAGTGTCTGCACCAAACAAATGAATCAAGAATATTTATTATTTTTATTATGCTGACCTAACCATCATTTACTGACCAAGCATTGTTTGTTTAGATGTCTGTATTATTAACAATACACAGCTTGGCAAGCAAGTGGATAAATATCAGATGACAGATCCATAGGTCTCAAAAGTTCAGTCCGCAAATCATCCTAGTATTTGTGTAACTTATCTCTCGTTTCATCTCTGACAATGGTTTCTTCATGTGAAAAGTGCCAAGTTAAACTGTGGTCTTGCAACCAAAATTTAAGACCCCATTTGCAATAGGACGACACCTAGTGAAGCACTGTGCTGTTCAAACCAACCTCATTGTTGACTTTGCAAAACAAGCTATGAAGTTAATGTACAGATAAACAGCCACAGGCCATGTATTATTTGACTAGTTTAACTCATCAGACAAGAGCATCCTTTGATATTCACTGCCCTAGTGGCAATGCATTAGAAGATTTAAAGCACCACTCGGCACCCTCATCAGCACAATGTCAATGTCATTGGCATCAGGGCAATGAATACCTGAGAATGCTTACATATGATAAATGAAACTAGTAAAATAAATCAAATAATATGCAACCTGTGCCTGTTTATCTGTACATTAATTACAATGGTGACAGTGTCCCCTGCAAGTGATACCTGTGTCTGCTAAAACTGTAAAGTGTGTCACAATGTCTGTGGTCGTTTCATTTGGAAGAAGTGGCTGAACTTGAATTTTGATCATGAAGAAGATCACAAAAACAACAACATTTGATACGTACCTTTTGTGTGGCACATACAGTAATGAATATATTGCTCCTAGAATGCAGCAGGGATACAATATGTATGATAAATATCTCATAATTTCCGCATCAAATTCTTGGGTCTTCTGTTCAGCAGCAGATGACCCTTTTGACGTGAACCTCAAGCAAGGTAAATGTAACTGACTAAATGTTACTTCCACATAAATAACCTTCTGCGCTTTCCATAGCTGCAATCATTTCATTAAATTAAAGGTGGGTATATATAAATGAAGCATAAAATATAAAGTTACATGTTCATTAAAGTCTACATTAGTACCTCAATTACTGTTGCAATGCCAGAAGGAATCAGGACTAGTAATGATGTCTTTTCATCCATCATGTATAGAAACACAATAATGTGGCTGAAAGCTCGCCAAACTACTGTTCTAACTGACAAGCCAGCAAAGTTTTGTTTGTGGCGCCAAAATGTGACATCATTTTTGAAAGCTAAAAAGTCAAACAACAGCTGCAAAGAATTTATAGTTTTCTTGAACATCTTTACCACACCATACATATGTATATATAAATATATGAAAAAATGCATGTATTGGTTTTACTCACATGAACAGCAGCCACAAACACAGTAATGCAGAGGAGATACATATTTGTATCGGCAAATATTCCTTTTACCTCATCTACATCCTTTTCATTAAAACCAAAAGACATTAATGACCGTAAAGCAGTTTCAATGTGCTGCATCACTCTATAAAATGAGAATAATTGCAGAATCACACTAATGAATGTCAGAAATATGTATCCAGTGTCAGAATTTCTATCATTTAAGAATTCAAACGTACCTTAATAATGCCCATTTAAAGAACTTACATGGTTATTACTTTAGAAGATCTGCAATACTTAAATTGACTTGCTGGAATCATAACTGTTAAACATGAAAGCTGAACCAAATATTTGAAACAATCCCTTCTGTAGGCTTTTCTTAATTATTTGTTTATAGAGTGGCAGCAGTAGGCACAATATAACACATTCAAAATTGCTTGCAACTGTGCATTTTGTCTCCCTACAGTTGAGCATTCATTAACAATGGCAGTGAGGGAATGCAATGTACAAGTGTCAGTCACCCAATTTATTCATTAACCTAAGATGTAAAGTTAACAACAAAGCATTAATTTTATTTAGATTTTATGTAATTTTGAAAATATCTATATGCTTAGTCCAACTCATAACAGAAAATGAATAAATTTAATTTAGAACTAAAGAACTTCTGAAAGTCAGGCAAACGTCTGAAATACAAGGGGCATTCAATAAGTAATGTAACACATTTCTTTCACGGCCAATTTTAGTTGAAAAAATACAGAATTTGTTGTGGGACATCTTGGATTATTCCTGCTTCAGCCCCTATAGTTTCATGAAGTTTTGATAGCTGGCGGGTCTAACCATACACTTCAGCATGATGTCTGTAAAAGAGGTGTGTTTCAAGCACACAGCTGCCACTGACTTTCTTTTGGTTGAAAACCAGAGCACTGCAGATACTTATAGGCATTTGCAGAATGTTTACAGAGACCTGGCACTGGACAAAAGCATGGTGATCAACTTAGGAAAGTGGAATCCTCACAACTGTTGTTGTTGTTGTTGTTGTTATTGTTGTGGTCTTCAGTCCTGAAACTGGTTTGATGCAGCTCTCCATGCTACTCTATCCTGTGCAAGCTTCATCATCTCCCAGTACTTACTGCAGCCTACATCCTTCTGAATCTGCTTAGTGTATTCATCTCTTGGTCTCCCTCTACGATTTTTACCCTCCACGCTGCCCTCCAATACTAAATTGGTGATCCCTTGATGCCTCAGAACATGTCCTACCAACCAATCCCTTCTTCTAGGCAATTTGGGCCACAAACTCCTCTTCTCCCCAATTCTATTCAATACCTCCTCATTAGTTATCTGATCTACCCATCTAATCTTCAGAATTCTTCTGTAGCACCACATATCGAAAGCTTCTATTCCCTTCTCGTCTAAACTATTTATCGTCCACGTTTCACTTCCATACATGGCTACACTCTATACAAATACTTTCAGAAACGACTTCCTGACACTTAAATCTATACTCGATGTTAACAAATTTCTCTTCTTCAGAAATGCTTTCCTTGCCATTGCCAGTCTATAATTTATATCCTCTCTACTTCGACCATCATCAGTTATTTTGCTCCCCAAATAGCAAAACTCCTTTACTACTTTAAGTGTCTCATTTCCTAATCTACTTCCCTCAGCATCACCTGATTTAATTCGACTACATTCCATTATCCTCGTTTTGGTTTTGTTGATGTTCATCTTATACCCTCCTTTCAAGACACTGTCCATTCCGTTCAACTGCTCTTCCAAGTCCTTTGCTGTCTCTGACAGAATTACAATGTCATTGGTGAACCTCAAAGTTTTTATTTCTTCTCCATGGATTTTAATACCTACTCCGAACTTTTCTTTTGTTTCCTTTACTGCTTGCTCAATATACAGATTGAATAGCATCGGGGAGAGGCTACAACACTGTCTCACTCCTTTCCCAACCACTGCTTCCCTTTCATGCCCCTCGACTCTTATAACTGCCATCTGCTTTCTGTACAAATTGTAAATAGCCTTTCGCTCCCTGTATTTTATCCCTGCCACCTTCAGAATTTGAAAGAGAGTATTCCAGTCAACATTGTCAAAAGCTTTCTCTAAGTCTACAAATGCTAGAAACCTAGGTTTGCCTTTCCTTACTCTTTCTTCTAAGATAAGTCGTAGGGTCAGAACTGCCTCACGTGTTCCAATATTTCTACGGAATCCAAACTGATCTTCGCCAAGGTCGGCTTCTACCAGTTTTTCCATTCGTCTGTAAAGAATTCGTGTTAGTGTTTTGCAGCTGTGGCTTATTAAACTGATGTTCTCTGTAGTTGAGAATGAAATGTCAGGGAGAAGAAGTTCTACAAATCGACCACGGCAATTTAGCCCGGAAGTGTTTACTGATGAAGACGCCGGCCGTGAAAGCCTACATGGGATGATTTTAAACTGATAGTTCAGTACTTTTCACATCCTGCTTTCTTTGGGATTGGAATTATTATATTCTTCTTGAAATCTGAGGGTATTTCACCTGTCTCATACATTTTGCTCACCAGATGGTAGAGTTTTGTCAGGACTGGCTCTCCCAAGGCTGTCAGTAGCTCTAATGGAATGTTGTCTACTCCCAGGGCCTTTCAGTGCTCCATCAAACTATTTGCGCAGTATCGCATCTCCCATTTCATCTTCATCTACATCCTCTTCCATTTCCAGAATATTGCCCTGAAGTACATCGCCCTTGTATAGACCCTCTATATACTCCTTCCACCTTTCTGCTTTCCCTTCTTTGCTTAGAAATGGGTTTCCATCTGAGCTCTTGATATTCATGCAAGTGGTTCTCTTTTCTCCAAACATCTCTTTAATTATCCTGTAGGCAGTATCTATCTAACCCCTAGTGAGATAAGCCTCTACATCCTTACATTTGTCCTCTAGCCATCCCTGCTTAGCCATTTTGCACTTCGTGATTTTTGAAACAATTGTATTCCTTTTTGCCTGCTTCATTTACTGCATTTTTATATTTTCTTCTTTCATCAATTAAATTCAGTATTTCTTCTGTCACCCAAGGATTTATTCTAGCCCTCGTATTTTTACCTACTTGATCCTCTGCTGCCTTCACTACTTCATCCCTCAAAGCTACCCATTCTTTTTCTACTGTATTTCTTTCCCCCATTCTTGTCAATTGTTCCCTTATTCTCTCCCTGAAACTCTGTACAACCTCTGGTTTAGTCAGTTTATCCAGGTCCCATCTCCTTAAATTCCCACCTTTTTGCAGTTTCTTCAGTTTTAATCTACAGTTCATAACCAATAGATTGTGGTCAGCCCACATCTGCCCCTGGAAATGTCTTACAATTTAAAACGTGGTTCCTAAATCTCTGTCTTACCATTACATAATCTATCTGAAACCTGTCAGTATCTCCAGGTTTCTTCCACGTATACAATCTTATTTTGTGATTCTTGAACCATGTGTTAGCTATGATTAAGTTAAGCTCTGTGCAAAATTCTACCAGGTGGCTTCCTCTTTCATTTCTTCCCCCCAATCCATATTCACCTACTATGTTTCCTTCTCTCCCTTTTCCTACTCTCGAATTCCAGTCACCCATGACTATTAAAATTCGTCTCCCTTCACTATCTGAATAATCTCTTTTATCTCATCATACATTTCTTCAATTTCTTCGTCATCTGCAGAACTAGTTGGCATATAAACTTGTACTACTGTAGTAGGCGTGTGCTTCGTGTCTATCTTGGCCACAATAATGCGTTCGCTATGCTGTTTGTAGTAGTTTAACCGCACTCCTATTTTTTTATTCATTATTAAACCTACTCCTGCATTTCCCCTATTTGATTTTGTATTTATAACCCTGTATTCACCTGACCAAAAGTCTTGTTCCTTCTGCCACCGAACTTCACTAATTCCCACTATATCTAACTTTAACCTATCCATTTCCCTTTTTAAATTTTCTAACCTACCTGCCCGATTAAGGGATCTGACATTCTATGCTCCGATCCGTAGAACGCCAGTTTTCTTTCTCCTGATAACGCCATCCTCTTGAGGGTCTATGGTCTTCATCCCAGTCTAGCTTTATCAATGCAGATCCAGATTTCAGTTGGACTCACTCAACTGTGACAGGTGTAGACATATTAGGGCGTGTATAACAACTCTGAAATACTGCGCTGATAGTTGCACTTACTAGCCAACACCTGGATCTGCATATAAAAGGTCATTGTCGAACTTTCATCTAATGTTTCTTCCAGTTTCTGTGAGGGGTGTCTTAAAACAACACAAACACATCATATTTTCTTTATTCATTAAAGTTGTCACAAAAATGCAAATGAAACTCTCCTTCTCCATGGCAATGCAAGGCTTCACAGACATTTGCGTGCCCGACAGCAGCTGACAAAACTTCGATGGATTGTTCCTTCTCATTCATCCAACATGCAGTATCTTGCACCTTCTGACTTCCATCTGTTTCATCCAATAAAGGATGCACTTTGGGAAGCAGAACGTGAGCAATATGGAGGTTATCGATGCAGCAAGACACTGGCTCCGATGGCGATCAGAGGAGGGCTACCATGCTGACTTGAAGGCACCTCTAGTAAGGTGACATAAGCCATTACACTGGATGGAGATCATGTTGAAAATAGGATTTTGTAACAAAAGAGTGAGTAATAATGTGGTGTATTGGAATCCTGAATAAAATCAACCTGCTTTCAGAAAAAAATGTGTTGCATTCCTTACTGAACCTCCCTCATAATTTATGGAAGTGTGGAGAAAACTATCAGTAAGGAATTGTAATGTTGTAGAAAACCATCACCAAGGGATTGTAGTGATGGAAAAATTATGACAAGTTTAAAATCAAACAAAAGGAAAGTTAGAGTTTGAGATCAATACTGTCTAATGCATACATCAAAATGGTTAATATTGATTTCAAGCTTTTGGACACATGTTACTAATTATGTCACACAACAAACAGCATTGAAAAGCTGAAACAGCTCGAGAGAAGAATCAATGTATGTTTTTACTTTTACAATGTTTTCATGCTCATATTTTGAAATATTGAACAGTGGCAATCCACCTGTATTAGCATCTTTCCTACCATAGCAATCTGAGACACCGACAAAAAACTTCTGATATATCTTTAGGCATACTTTGGTACTTTTAAGAAAGTCTCCAAGTTTTAGACAGCATTTCAACTCTCAATTTATTGATGCTCCAGCTCAAGACATGTCACACCTCTACATAACATAACTTCAAGAGCTGCCATGGATAATTTCCGAAGTGTCTGCCTCCAATTGCCATGTTTTTCCAGCTTAGGAAAACTTTATAGTATTGGATATTTTGTAGTAATTAATACAAGACTTTCAAGTGCAACTAGTATCTTACAGATCTACTGCTGCTGAAGTTTTTACTCCACTTTCTTCAATAAACTAACATTCCTTTCTAAGAAAATTACATTTTTTACACATGTGCAAAATACACGCAAGGCCTCTCTGAGCAAATACATTATGTATTTATACACCTTATAAGTGTCCTTAGAACTATAGATGTTCATACCTCAGTTTTCCAGTAGATACAGGAGCATATGCTAGTGTAGTCATCATAATAGTATCATTCTTGCCGATGACAACTAGATCACGTAAGCGATTGTTGAGGAAATCATACTGAATTATTGGAAGGAATTCTCCCCGAGAGTTCAAACTGTAAAAAATAAAAAGGTATAGAATGTGATAACTAAGAACATCACATAAAATTGAATGCATTGAGAGTGAGTTAGCTCTTCCTAGGATGGGACTGAAAGCTACTGATCAAAAATTTCACAAGAGACAAATGCAGAAAAATGCTGCTAAAAAAGTGAACCAATTAATGACTTAAGTCATAAAGAATTATTAAGTGAAAGTTGACTCCTCCAGCCGGTTTCATTTAAATCATACACCATCCAGTGTAAGATAACAACAGAGCACCTATATGCCTCAAGTGCCAGGATCTAAGGAGAAATCATGTGTCCAACATCACAGACAAGTCACTGTCATTTGTCAGTAAATATATGGAATTTCTGGTATGTGTGCAAAGATGAATCAAGGCAAACTATTCTAGGAAATGCATGATAAGAATTATCCCTCTACTCTAAGATATTCCAAGTACCAACAGCCTAGTTGCTTAACTGCGGAAAGTTCATAAATTAGACATAAACTCAATGTCAAGCTCTAAAATCTAAGAGAGAGCTAGTGTAGCTCAAGTATGTAATATGGTGTTACAGAAAAATTTCCTTACAGACAGTGTCCAACAAAATAACTGTGATTTACACTCGAAAACATTGTACAGTTTCGTCCATAGGTGTGGAACGACTCTTCTAAAACAAAAACAGGTTGCTAAATAGAAACTAAAAGTCAAGTTCTGTGAGATGGGAAAGAGGGAAAATCTATGTTGCTATGCAACCAACATAACAGCCTTTTCAGAAGCCATTGTCTTGGACAAAACTCATAATTTTCAAAGTGACAAGATTCATATGACATATGAAACAGATGGAGAAATACACAAGAAAAAACACTGATATCTTACATTTCAGCATAGCTTTATTCATTCCCAAGTTATGTCATGTTTTTTACGTAACAAGGCAATGCTGGTGAAAACAAATAAAGGGAATAGGACGTAAAAATCATATAGTTGATGTTCCTGAGATATACTGAGTCTCACTTATCTATGATAATGATGCAGGGTGAAGCAATGTATTAAGATCTGTATCACTGACAGAATTCAAACCCACGTTCCCTAGACAGATGCGTTACCCACTATGCCACACTGGTACTGCAGCTACCATAGCTGCACTTATTACCTAGTACATCTCCCTCCCAGATACAAATTCTTCATGCCCCAGTCCATACTGGACAAGCTCTGCAATACTCATGCAAGTATAGAAGGGGAATATCAATGGGCTGAAGTGTAAATTGGAATTTGTATCAGGGAGGGAGACATACTAGGGTAATCCATGCAGCTATGGTAGCCGGAGTCCAAGTGTGGCACAGCAGTTTGCATATCTGCCTAGAAAGCAGGAGACCCACTTCAAATTCTGGTGCTAGTACAAATTTTAATTCATTGCTTCAGCCCATATCATTACCGCAATAGGAGATGTTTGTCATGTCCAGCAGTCTCTAAGGTGGTAGTTATCTGCTTCACCCATTTCTCATGGAATTTATCCAAAGTATGTATCCAAATGCAAGCACAAGAAACAACAATCTCTTCTGAGATGTGCAAGTTTTTTGATCTTCACTTCATACACAACTATCTTCATATTTTTACACTATCAGAAATCCAATGGACTTAATTTTGAGATACATGATGGCCAGTCCACCTGACGCCTAATACCTATCCACCTCCTGGAAAACTGGATATCCAGATATGCCAGGAGAGAAAGCATACAATGAGATTAGGCAACATTGTTATGAAAGAAAGATGGAACTGTCCTGTCTTGAGACAACATCAAATATTCTTGTAACAACTGCAAATAATGGGCTGTTACATGAAGAAGGACCCAACAATAGAAAAACCCCATATTCCATCACTTTCGATGTGCCAGTTATCTTCTATGGACACATTCAGTGAGGATTGACACCTGACCAGTGACTGTGATTTTGTCATTTATATATATATGTTATCTGTTCTTTTGGACATGTCTGAAAGAACAGACTCTATTTTTGATCCTGCAGTCACTATGAAACAAGACACAGAGGAATTAAAGACTTTAGCCACCAGTGAGCACTGATTTAAATCAATGTGGAAAGTTGAAAATTTATGCCGGACTGGGATTCAAACCCAGGTTTCCTGCTTATTAGGCAAACATGCTGACCACTACACCATCTGGACACAGTGGTCATTGCAAATGCACGGGCTACCCCATCATATCTCCTGCCAGACACAAATTTTCAATTTATCGACACATCACAACTGCATGGAGTATCTTAGCACATCTTCTGTCAGACCCAAATCCTCAACTTATCCACACATTACTAATGTAGTGCCCTTGCCCATTATCCTCAATTAAGAGGCAGGAGACTAGGGCTCGAGTCCCTATCTGGTACAAAATTTAAACTTTCCCCATCAATTTAAATCAATGCCCACTAGCAGCTAATATTTGTAATTCCTTTGTGTCTTGATCATAGTGTCTGCAGGATCAAAAACTGTGTCTGTTATTTCAGACATGTCCACAAGAACAGACACCACTTAAATAATTAAGGGGCAGATGATATCTTCATTGCAGATGCACACCAAGCTCAATCTCTTACGGGCATCAGCAAAATTCTGCAAGTAATGAGGAAAATGGACAAAGGGCACTACATAAGTAATGAGTGGATAAGTTGAGAACTTGGGTCTGACAGGGGATATGCTAGGATGATCCATGCAGTTGTGATGGCCACTGTGTATGGATGGCACAGTGGCTAACGCATCTGCCTTGTAAGCACGAGACCTGGGTTCGAATCCCAGTCCGGCACAAATTTTCAACTTTCCCCATTAATTTAAATCAAAGCCACTGGCAGCTAAGGCTTTTTAATTCCTTTGTGTTCTGTTTAGTTTTGTTTCTCAGTTCACATATAAATTGTCTTTATCTGTAAACAGTATGTCATAGGACAAACAATGGATTTCATCCAGCTCGTGTGTCACCTATTCTGCAAACTGAACAATCTGGATTATCCTTGGTGAGATCATGCAATATTTACATTTTATACAGATGCCATGTATGAGTGGCCATTGTTTGTGTGTGGAAGATACCAGTTTCTTGTGAGATGCGAAGAGTACTGAACTCTGGACTCTTACTGAAAAATGCATGAACAGCTGTTGATAACCATTTTTGATCATCTAGCTTTCTGTTTGTCTGTGGTCGAGGCAGTTTCATGGAATTTCGCAAATGGTTAACCACTGTGCTTTGAGTAATGGGTGCTCTGTTTGGGTGGCATTGGATAAAATCCTCTGCACTAGCATGCATGCTTCTACCTCCTGATATCAACAGAATCTCAGTGTGATCGCTTCTGTTAATGCCATCAGCTTTCATGTCACCTGTAACGAAGAAACCCTGATCAAAACTGGAGAACAGAAAATGTTATGCTAAAAAAAAATGCACCATTGTTTGTCTCAAGTAATTCTCTATTTGTTTGACAAGTCAGGTGCCCCTCTTTCGACTTGAAAATTACAAGTTGTTTCCAAAATGAGCATCACTGTTTCTCTATTATTCTTTCTTTCTTTTCTTTATTGTCATTTGTCTTTGTACTGTGTTAGTTAACATAGCCTCACAGACCTTCCCTCTCTCTCTTCTCACAATGACTGACTCCAAATGTCTGTTTTTCCAAATGTTTTGTTAGAAGGGTGGGCCCACACTTATGAAACACCTTTTATTACAGTTTTTCACCTTGCTTTCAACAGTGATCCTACAGAAGCAATATCAACATTCCTCCATCTGTCTACCAGTCAATCAGTCATCATTTTCCACTGCTCCATAACATTCATCAGTTAGAATTAGAGTAGGCTATGCAGTGGCCTCTTCAGTCATCAGGACAGCATCGGGTGAGGTGCAGTGGTGAGGATCTGTCAGACACCCACAAGCATTCATGAAATATTACTGCCAGTTTACACATTTATTAACAAGTACAGTGTTTCCTTCCCCATATCAATGGCAAGCAGGCAAACCAGCAGAGCATTTGTCAGGCAGTATTTGCTGACACATGTGTGCCTCATAGTGTTGATGTGATTGTTAACATAGCAGATGTTACATCATGAATTGTTGTTGACTCAAAAGTGCTGCAGATATAGTCAGCAATACCCAGTGGTCTGCAGCTCTGCTAACTGATTTCCAGGGTGTTCTTGTGGAAGTCAGAGACAACGCCCAGGAAAGGTGCCCAACAACCCTGCACAAAGTGTGCATATTCATGACAAATTATGTCATGGCCTCTGTGGAAGAGAACGGCCCATGATGCCAGTTGATTCTGCTAATATCTGTGCGTCAGGGGGGACAGCAATTGATGCGCGCACTGATGCAACTGAGCCAGTCTCTGTTATGTATGGTATGGGATTTGCATCAGTGTGTGGGATATGCATCAGTGGTAGCTCTTGCATTAATGTACCAGTAATCACAGGAAAATCTGTATTTCATAGTGGCATCTGGTGATTTCTTCAGGACAAGGACCACGGATGCACCTCATGGGTATCACTGTGTTCAATAATCCCATTCGCTAGCTGCTGGACAATAAATTCTCTCCTAACTGGTTGCGTACATCTCGGGCCCATGTACGGTTTCCTTTATAGGGAATTTTGTTCCCCATTAGTGTACTGTGCTGCGTGACTGGCACTGTTAGTAATGGGCCAGTTGGATTAAATAAATCTGTAACCTGCAGTGATGAGCATTCCATTGCTTTCTTATCATTTACTTATCATTTTACTTTCTCATGTAATGTAGACGTGTTGATAGTGCACTTGCGGCAAATGTCCTGTTCTTCAGTTGTTGTTCTACTAAGCGGAAATTTGTTAGCAGGATTGCAGGCCCCTGGGCAATGCTGGCTGTGTATATGGAACTACTGGGTCAACAGCCATTTGTGATGCAGCAAGTGTTACATGAGCTGCCACTGCTGCACTGACACTCTGGAGCAAATTCCGGCCTGATGAACGCTCCGCTGGCTTGCCTGGCTGCTGGGATCTGGGGAAGATGTCACTATACTTATCATTAAGAAATGTGTAAACTGGCAATAATGTTTCATTAATCAGGCAGTAATGTGTCATTACTCAGGATCTGACAGATCCTCACCATTGCATTCCATATGACGTATCCTGATGACTGTACAGGCCACTGTCTGGCCCCCTACATCTGGTGTCAGCAAGTGGCACAGATGTCTTAACTCTGATGGCCACACTCGTACATCTACAGCATCAGCACCTGACACCATTGGTTTGGTTGAGATTAACTGCTACAGATTGCATTTGTGACTGCCTGTTGTTGGCCTCTTTTTGTGTCTCTCTATTTGTGGCCATGTTGAGTTGTAGGGACATCCATAGCACTTTGAATGTTACATTTATTAAACCGCAGGAGCTTGCAAATTTCACAGTGTATTTTGGTAACTGGTGCTGATTGACATGAAATGTTTTCTTCAGTTTGGCCTGGAATTTGCCCTAACTATCAAGTTTCTCTTCACTGTTCTCCAACACAGCTGGGCTGTGCCACCCAAAAAGAGGTACATATTTACTGAACATATCATGTCATCCCACCCCCTGTGTAGTTTTAATTACAGGATTGAATCCTTTCAAACATTTCATCAGGTCCTGACCAGCATCTCTCCGAGAACACAGATGGATGCCTGATGTTCAGCTTGCTTACTGCTGTTTTGGAATCCATTGTTTCATGAATATATGGAATTTGGAAATGATGTACTGCTGTAATCCAGCTACTATCTGTGTAGGCGATGGTTTTTATGTTGCTCGATTTGAGCCACACTGATGTATGTGCTTTATAGCACCCAGCACCTCCACAGAACAATGTCACATCGTAACCACAATGAAGTCCAAATCTGGAAGCAAGTTCGTCAATGAAGTACAAAACTTAGCACTGAAAGCCTGTTTATTACAGAGAGAACACAACATCCTCCTGGATGGAGGGTGCTGGTATATACAAATATTAGTGAATCAAGCAATGCTTCACAATTGACCTTGAGCCTTGTTTACTGTTATTGTAAATGAAATATTGATTGGGAAAAGAAGGCACTTAAAATGAATGGGTACGTCAGTTGGGATCATTAATATAACAGGTACAGGAGAGACCTCTCCAGCTGCTGGATCCACGAGGATAGTAACATCGATGACAATATATCCCACAGTTTTAATCTGTGAATGGGTAAGATTGCAAAGTTTTGGATGATGAAGATTCCATAGTAGTACTATAATCATAAGTTGAAAAGTTATAAATAAAACATTCCTCTTTCCTCTTAAAACTGACTGTGATGAAGGAAAAAATAATGCACTCTGTTGTGTATACAATATTTGTTTAAAATTATATACAAGGAGAAAGAATATACACCATGTGATCAAAAGTATCCGGACAACCCCAAAAACATACGGTTTTCACATTAGGTGCATTGTGCTGCCACCTGCTGCCAGGTACTTTATATCAGCAACCTCAGTAGTCATTAAACATCATGAGAGAGTAGAATGGGGCGTTTCACAGAACTCACGGACTTCGAACGTGCTCAGGTAATTGGGTGTCACTTGTGTCATACATCTGAACAGGAGTTTTCCACACTCCTGAACATCCCTAGGTCCACTGCTTCCAATGTCATAGTGCAGTGGAAATGAGAAGGGACACATACAGCAAAAAAGCATACAGGCCGACCTCGTCTATTGACTGACAGAGACCACCGACAGTTGAAGAGGGTCGTAATGTGTAATAGGCAGACATCTATCCAGACCATCACAGAGTAATTCCAAAGTGCATCAGGATCCACTGCAAGTACTATGACAGTTAAGCAGGAGGTGACAAAACTTGGATTCCATGGTCGAGCAGCTGCTCATAAGCCACACATCATGCTGGTAAATGCCAATAGATGCCTAGCTTGGTTTAAGGAGCGTAAACATTGGATGACTGAACAGTGGAAAAATGTTATGTGGAGTGACGAATCACAGTACACAGCATGGCGATACGATGGCAGGGTGTGGGTATGGCAAATGCCCAGTGGACATCATCTGCCAGCGTCTGTAGTGCGAACAGCAAAATTCGGAGGTGGCGGTGTTATGGTGGTTTTAAACACCTTCTTGCTTCCCACTGTTGAAGAGCAGCTATTCAGGGGTGGCGATTGCATCTTTTAACACAATCAAGCACCTATTCATAATTCACAGCCTGTGGCAGAGTGGTTACACAACAATAACATCCCTGTACTGGACTGGCCTGCACAGAGTCCTGACCTGAATTCTATAGAACATCTTTGGGATGTTTTGGAACTTCAGTTTCATGCCAGGCCTCACCAACCAACATCGATACCTCTCCTCAGTACAGCACTCCATGAAGAATGGGCTGCCATTCCCCAAGAAATCTTCCAGCACCTGATTGAACATATGCCTGCGAGAGTGAAAGCTGTTATCAACGCTAAGGGTGGGCCAACACCATACTGAATTCCAGCATTACTGATGGAGGACGCCACAAACTTGTATGTGGAAGTAGTAAATTGTCTAACACTTTAAATGTCACCACATCCAAGTTAAAACTGATTGCGAGAAAGAAAACAAAACCACACATTTTCACAGCACAGTATTTTCTTTGTTGCAGTTGGTTTAAACAGAAAAAAATATGTTGCTGTTTAAAAATATATATAGCCTTTATCCATCTGAATTTCAGTAGGGTATCATGTAACAATTTGAAGTAAAATGGTCAAGAACCTTGTGAGATTTTTGCTATTAACATTCCCCTTTATATTTTAAATACATATTTATACATCGAATATCTTACAAAAATATAAATCCAGTCACCATCCAAATGTTTATTATAGCATCGTGTAAAAATTTGAAATAAATAGGTCAAAAACTTCTAGAAAATTTTGCTAATAACATTTCTCTTTTAAGTATTAAATTTATATTTATTTACCATATATATTTAAAAATATGTAAGCTATGTTTGCCCAAACGTTTATTAAAGCATTGTGTAAAAATCTGAAGTAAATAGGTCAAAAACTTTATGAATTTCTTACTAAAAATGTTTCCCCTTTATGTACTATACAGGGTGTTACAAAAAGGTACAGCCAAACTTTCAGAAAACATTCCTCACACACAAATAAAGAAAAGATGTTATGTGGACATGTGTCCAGAAACGCTTCATTTCCATGTTAGAGCTCATTTTAGTTTCATCAATATGTACTGTACTTCCTCGATTCACCGCCAGTTGGCCCAATTGAAGGAAGGTAATGTTGACTTCAGTGCTTGTGTTGACATGCGACTCATTGCTCTACAGTAGTAACATCAAGCACATGAGTACGTAGCATCAACAGGTTAGTGTTCATCACGAACGTGGTTTTGCAGTCAGCGCAATGTTTACAAATGCGGAGTTGGCAGATGCCCATTTGATGTATGGATTAGCACGGGGCAATAGCCGTGGCACGGTACATTTGTATCGAGACAGATTTCCAGAACGAAGGTGTCCCGACAGGAAGACGTTCAAAGCAATTGATCGGCGTCTTAGGGAGCACGGAACATTCCAGCCTATGACTCGCGACTGTGGAAGACCTAGAACGACGAGGACACCTGCAATGGACGAGGCAATTCTTCGTGCAGTTGACGATAACCCTAATGTCAGCATCAGAGAAGTTGCTGCTGTACAAGGTAACGTTGACCACGTCACTGTATGGAGAGTGCTACAGGAGAACCAGTTGTTTGCGTACCATGTACAGTGTGTGCAGGCACTATCAGCAGCTGATTGGCCTCCACGGGTACACTTCTGCGAATGGTTCATCCAACAATGTGCCAATCCTCATTTCAGTGCAAATGTTCTCTTTACGGATGAGGCTTCATTCCAATGTGATCAAATTGTAAATTTTCACAATCAACATGTGTGGGCTGACGAGAATCCGCACGCAATTGTGCAATCACGTCATCAACACAGATTTTCTGTGAACGTTTGGGCAGGCATTGTTGGTGACATCTTGATTGAGCCCCATGTTCTCCCACCTACGCTCAATGGAGCACGTTATCATGATTTCATACGGGATGCTCTACCTGTGCTGCTAGAACATGTGCCTTTACAAGTACGACACAACATGTGGTTCATGCACTATGGAGCTCCTGCACATTTCAGTCGAAGTGTTCGTACGCTTCTTAACAACAGATTCGGTGACCGATGGATTGGTAGAGGCGGACCAATTCCATGGCCTCCACGCTCTCCTGACCTCAACCCTCTTGACTTTCATTTATTGGGGCATTTGAAAGCTCTTGTCTACGAACCCCGGTACCAAATGTAGAGACTCTTCGTGCTCGTATTGTGGACGGCTCTGATACAATACGCCATTCTCCAGGGCTGCATCAGCACATCAGGGATTCCATGCGACGGAGGGTGCATGCATGTATCCTCACTAACGGAGGACATTTTGAACATTTCCTGTAACAAAGTGTTTGAAGTCACGCTGGTACGTTCTGTTGCTGTGTGTTTCCATTCCATGATTAATCTGATTTGAAGAGAAGTAATAAAATGAGCTCTAACATGGAAAGTAAGCGTTTCCGGACACATGTCCACATAACATATTTTCTTTCTTTGTGTGTGAGGAATGTTTCCTGAAAGTTTGGCCATACCTTTTTGTAACACTCTGTATATACATTTACACTCCTGGAAATTGAAATAAGAACACCGTGAATTCATTGTCCCAGGAAGGGGAAACTTTATTGACACATTTCTGGGGTCAGATACATCACATGATCACACTGACAGAACCACAGGCACATAGACACAGGCAACAGAGCATGCACAATGTCGGCACTAGTACAGTGTATATCCACCTTTCGCAGCAATGCAGGCTGCTATTCTCCCATGGAGACGATCGTAGAGATGCTGGATGTAGTCCTGTGGAACGGCTTGCCATGCCATTTCCACCTGGCGCCTCAGTTGGACCAGCGGTCGTGCTGGACGTGCAGACCGCGTGAGACGACGCTTCATCCAGTCCCAAACATGCTCAATGGGGGACAGATCCGGAGATCTTGCTGGCCAGGGTAGTTGACTTACACCTTCTAGAGCACGTTGGGTGGCACGGGATACATGCGGACGTGCATTGTCCTGTTGGAACAGCAAGTTCCCTTGCCGGTCTAGGAATGGTAGAACGATGGATTCGATGACGGTTTGGATGTACCGTGCACTATTCAGTGTCCCCTCGACGATCACCAGTGGTGTACGGCCAGTGTAGGAGATCGCTCCCCACACCATGATGCCGGGTGTTGGCCCTGTGTGCCTCGGTCGTATGCAGTCCCGATTGTGGCGCTCACCTGCACGGCGCCAAACACGCATACGACCATCATTGGCACCAAGGCAGAAGCGACTCTCATCGCTGAAGACGACACGTCTCCATTCGTCCCTCCATTCACGCCTGTCGCGACACCACTGGAGGCGGGCTGCACGATGTTGGGGCGTGAGCGGAAGACGGCCTAACGGTGTGCGGGACCGTAGCCCAGCTTCATGGAGACGGTTGCGAATGGTCCTCGCCGATACCCCAGGAGCAACAGTGTCCCTAATTTGCTGGGAAGTGGCGGTGCAGTCCCCTACGGCACTGCGTAGGATCCTACGGTCTTGGCGTGCATCCGTGCGTCGCTGCGGTCCGGTCCCAGGTCGACGGGCACGTGCACCTTCCGCCGACCACTGGCGACAACATCGATGTACTGTGGAGACCTCACACCCCACGTGTTGAGCAATTCGGCGGTACATCCACCCGGCCTCCCGCATGCCCACTATACGCCCTCGCTCAAAGTCCGTCAACTGCACATACGGTTCACGTCCACGCTGTCGCGGCATGCTACCAGTGTTAAAGACTGCGATGGAGCTCCATATGCCACGGCAAACTGGCTGACACTGACGGCGGCGGTGCACAAATGCTGCGCAGCTAGCGCCATTCGACGGCCAACACCGCGGTTCCTGGTGTGTCCGCTGTGCCGTGCGTGTGATCATTGCTTGTACAGCCCTCTCGCAGTGTCCGGAGCAAGTATGGTGGGTCTGACACACCGGTGTCAATGTGTTCTTTTTTCCATTTCCAGGAGTGTATATACCACATATGTAAAGAAATATGTGGTCTACGTCCATCCAAACATATCAAGTAAACATTTGAATTAAATTGGTGAAGAACGTTTCAGGTTTGCTAAAACATATATAATACGTAGCCTAGGTCCATCCAAACCCTTATTAGATTATCTTATACACTTATTAGAGTATCTTATAAAATGTAAAGTAAATTAGTCAAGAACTTTTCAAGATTTTTGATAACATTAAATGACAAGAGAATAGACTGAATATTCTAGAACATACAAACATTACAAACTTAAAAAATGCTGCTGAGAATCTTCTAGAAATGATTAATACTAACTATTTGCTGGATTTGAACTGACAACCTGTACCATAGCAACCAGGGATGCTAATGACAACTCCATACAGTTCGAGGCAATTTGCACCCATTAACTTTTCCTGCATGTTTTCTGGTATCACTTACCTATCTTCTCATTATATCATAATCTCAACGTTACCCATTCTTTGAGTCTAGTACAGAGCTTCTTTAGTCCAACTATCATTCATTTGCCTGACTACATGTCCTGCCTGCACATCTCAATTTTGTTTACACTACAATCATAAAATTACATCTTCCACTTCAGCCTGTTCCCCAATCCATTTGATTGATTTCCTCCCTCCCTCTATCTATCTCTCTCTCTCTCTCTCTCTCTCTCTCTCTCTCTCTCTCTCTCTCTCTCCCCCTCCCTCCCCTTTCATAGTCTGTTCAATCATTGTCTTCAACTGTTCTTAATATAAAAACTCATTCACTGGTTCAACAATTTCACACTTAATGTTACCATTTTCTTTTCAATGTGTTATCTTAGTATTATTATAATTCATTTTCATACTTGCTCAATTAAGTTCTGCAATAATTTTTCAATTTTATCTGCACTACATACGAAAGATGGTGATTGATGTATATTACATTACCTTCTGTTCATTGGTAGTTTTCCCAGTTTTAGAATTTGAAACATTCCTCCTGGGTTCTGGGAATAGCTTTGGTGATTGAAAAGATCATTGTTTCACTCCTCTTTCAATTTCGAATTTCTCACTATTATGATTACGCATAATGGAAACTGTATCATTGATGAAGGAAGCATTTCAAATTTTCGTGACTTTGTATGCTGCATCACATATCAAATTCAGGATGTCTACTTTTTGCAGGCGGTGGGATACCTGCTACAGTATCCGCAAATGGTTCTTCAAATTCAAGTCCTTGAACGGAACAGTACTGCAGTGTTGTTCATTGATTAAATTTATTTATTGTGAGGGTAATTTCAACTGCCACAGTAAAAACTAAATGGAAGTATATTTATACGAGCCCAGTTGCTGGTCTGATTGTATGACAGGCAACAAGGATATTTGAAAAAGTGTGGCATGCTTGCACTGTGACTGGTGGTCACCACTTTGACAGATGATACAAACTTAAGCTGTTGCTACAAAACCTAAGTTATTAAAATACACTGTTTAACATCATTTAGCAGCTGTACTGTTTGATCTGTAAGTGGTGGGTAACACTATAAAACATGCCCCCCACCCCCACAAAAAACAAAACAAAAAAAATCCATAAATAGCTGTTTATTTATAAATGTGAAATTCACAAACTACAATTCCTACAACTGATTCTTTCCTTGTTTGTTAGCTCACTATGCGCATGATATTAATGACTTATATGAGATAAAAATCAGGGACCCAAAAGCAAAGATGCAAATTATAATTGAAAAGTAAACCTATGATACAAGTGAATAATAACAAGATAAAATTTTTACAAAAATGGAGTTCATTAAGAAAATATATTAGCCACACATATTTATTTGGATCTGTTAAATTTATGAAACAAAGAAGAGACTCAACATACACTAGAAGCTGTGCAATTTCCGGTGGCAAGTTCTTCACAGGAAATTTGATGTCATCAGTTAATATATTAAATGTTATTCTTGATTTTAGATGAGCCACAGGTCTAATAGATTTTCCACTGATGTTTTCGTCAATCTTGTTTTCCTACATACAAAAGGAAAGCGCACATAAAAACCCATACCATTTCCAATTCTTCTTTACAACAGAAACTTATTTTAAAAGTCTTTATTGTTCTCACAATCTGAACAAAAGTATCAAGAAGACCTTGCACCAGAATGGTGCTAAATTTGCAATAAAGGCACATTTTAAAATAGACACTGACTCTTAAGAATTGAGAAACTAGAGATCAGAAACAAGCAGCAAGGATGTGAAGTATAAACAGACATATAACACAAAATAAATGAAGCCTTTGGAATTACAAACAGAAATGAATGAATGAATAAATAAATAAATAAATGAAAAAATAAACTGCTAGTAAAAACACATATCAATGCTAAAACAATGTCATGAAGTAACATATGAACTGTAATCACAGAAGTTAAAGAAGAAGCAGAAAGGAACAAGGATGAAGAGGGAAAGTGAAGGACAACAATTGGGAAAGATATGCAGGGAAGAGGATTATAAACAGCCACACATTTTACCATTTTGAAAATTAGAAAAATCTTAACTCAGAGGAAACAGAATAAGAATGAGGATGAGAGAGGGATAAAGTAAATTAGTCCAGCTAAAAATCAAATGGCTTCTGAGAAGCTACTATCTACTCCATGTTCAGTTCTGTCTTATTTGCTGGAAAATATGACCATGTTTTCCTTAAGTGGCAACATTAAATGAAAAGCATCATTAACAAATATAGCACTGAATAGTGTGGGTATACTGCATGTTCTACATCAGTATCACCCACAGATACAAGACAAAAGAACTGAGTAGAATACTGCTGCTCATGTTAACAATCTGGAACAAAAGAGGTTGACAGAAACCAAATGCCATTTAACTTGAGAATGCTATTCAACACATTTCAAGTCAGTAGTTATTGTAACAACACACAATTGTTTATGTCATAATACGAAAACACTCTTAACACTTAGAGTCGTGTCGTGTGACGAGGGCCTCCCGTCGGGTAGACCGTTCGCCTGGGTCAAGTCTTTCGATTTGACGCCACTTCAGCGACTTGCGCGCCGATGGGGATGAAAATGATGATGATAAGGACAACACAACACCCAGTCCCTGAGCGGAGAAAATCTCCGACCCAGCCGAGAATCGAACCCTGGCCCTTTGGATTGACAGTCTGTCGCGCTGACCACTCAGCTACCGGGGGTGGACAACACTTAGAGTGCCAATCTAATCAACTGACAGGACATAAAAATTTCGGTAGACTGTCAATCCCCTCATTTGATGGGGTACAATTTCTCCTGTTTTTAAATACGAAATCATGTACATTGATGGGGATGAGCAGTATTCACTGCTGGCTAGTCTTCTTAATAAATATTGGAAAACCACAAAAATGGTCAACTTTCTAAGAAGCAGTGAGGTTTATGTGGCTGACAGTCAAAGTGTTAAGAAATTTTACGAATCTATTGAAGGGCTGTATGCCAACACAGAACCACTTAAAAAAGCCTAAACTGTGTGAGAGAAGATCTTTGATACTTTAGAAATAGCTCAAACGTGTGAATGTAGATTTCCTTGCAGTTGCTTTCAACATAAACATACATCCATATAAATATACATAAATACATATAGCCCAAATCATTGTAATTAATAATCAAACATATATAGGTACTAGGCAATGTGTTATGGTGCTCCGGTGCCTGCACTGCTAATTATACAATTAAATTAATGTTGAGTAAGACACTGGTTTACAGAGGATAGGTGATGTATTTGTGAGATGTAAATGATTGTGGCTTGAACACCAACAGTAGATAATCACTTGTGGGGGATGCACCATTATTTTGAATCATATTTTTGAGAATGAATTTACTTAGTCTAAGCAGTGATGAAGTAAAAATATTATAAACAGCAAGAGAAGAGAAAACATGACTGAAGAAAAGCAGAAGATGAGAGGGTGAATAGATATATTCCAAAGCTAAACTATGCAGCAAATCAAAGAAATTGAAACCTTACTAATATAGTTTGACAGAGCATTTAAAGCTTTACTGATAAACATGTTGAAAATTAAATTAACCTGCAAATTGGTATAAAAATAACTGTCAGAAAAAGGTCACCTTATTTCTAACCAATAGAACACTTTTTTACTGTGTTTTCTTCAAAAGCTACTATGCAATCTTCCAGAAAACTTATTTTCACACAAAATAAGCTTAAGTTCATCAATTTTCATATGCAACTTGAAGTTAATAGTATTTTGTCGTACACACATTGTTCCATAGTTTTTATTTCAGCTAATCATACTCATACTTAATTCAGATTGGTTGTTGAAACATTTTCCACCAAAATTATTCATGTGAGTTTTTCTAATGGTGGATTCTTAATTTTCAGTTTTTATTATTGCATACTTTAAACAAACAATGACAAGAAATTTAAGATAAAATATAATAACAAGATGTACGCTTTTCAGTAGTTTATTATTTGTTGCATGAATCATCCAGCTTGCAATAAAAGTAGTAAGCATTTAAGTAAATTTATGTATGTAATATGATTGTGTCATAAGTTTATCTACATAATACAAACTATTGACAACCATTGTTTTTATACACTTCGCTTAGTATATAATATTCATTCAGTATCATATTTATGTTTGCTGTTATTTTGTGCACTTAACTAAGTATTTATGGTTATCTTTCATATGTTTGTGTATACAGTATCTTGCATATATGAATAAAATGTGTGTAACTGTAAAACAAAAAGTTAAAAACACAATTAAAAACTTAAACATTTTGAAAAATTAAACATTTAAAAAAAATTAAAAAAACAGAAGACAAAATAAAAAATATTAAACAAAAATTAAAACAACAAATAAGTAAGACAAAAACCCTTCCGCAGGCATGTTACCTTGACCTGGTGGTGAGGCTTGTGTGGTCTGAGGAGACAGTAGGCTGCACTGGGCAGGTTCAACTATACCAGGCATGTAATTGTAGAGGAGCCAGACTAATGCTGCCCAACTCAAACAATATGGTTCAACAGATAATAAAAAAAGAAGTATACCAGATCAGTCATTGTCAGAGACAACAAAAATCTATATCAGTTGCTAAGCTAAGGCAGTCTATGGTCAAAATTATGGTAGAATAAAAGTTAGGAACGAGAATGAAAAATGCTCCTACCGCAGCATAAAAAAGGCAGGTATGACCTGGGCAAAGTGAGGGATGTTGGTTGGTTTGTGGGATTAAAGGGACCAGACTGCGACGGTCATCGGTCCCTTTTTCCAAAAAAAAATTAAAACCACCCAAACAGAATAAAAACGAACAACAGGAAGGACGTCAGACGACACAGGACAAGAAATACTCCGACAGAGATCAGACAAAACAAATTAAAATCACACAGAGTGTGACAGTGGTTGGGCGACCATAGAAACAAAAAAGGAAAAGCCAACCACCGGGAAACACATTAAAAACGCAGACTAAAATCGTAGGTCAAAGGCCAGAATCAACACAAAAGGACATAACAAACACTCAGATGAGACGATAAAAACCCCCTGCCCGAATAAAACGTAAAACTAAGCCAGCCATAGCAGGGTCATCAGATAAAAGGGCAGGGAGCATATCAGGCAGCGCAAAGGTCTGCCTGAGCACAGCTAAAAGCGGACACTCCAATAAAATGTGGACCACAGATAAAACGGAGCCGCAGCGACACAGAGGTGGGTCCTCACAGCTCAATAAGTGTCTGTGCGTCAGCCGAGTGTGCCCAATGCGCAGTCGGCAGAGGACGACAGACTCCTTGCAAGAGACACGCAAGGAGGAGTGCCACACAGTCGTTGTCTCCTTGACGGCACGAAGTTTGTTATGGGTGGCCAGACCGCGCCATTCAGCGTCCCAAAGCGAGGAAATGTGTTGGCGGAGGACTGCCCTCAAATCAGTCTCTGGGAGGCCAATGTCCAGAGATGGTGTACTGGTGGCCTCTTTCGCCAGGTGGTCAACATTTTCATTTCCGGGTATCCCAACATGGCCCGGGGTCCAAACAAAGACCACAGAGTGGCCGCAACGCGCAAGAGTATGCAGGGACTCCTGGATAGCCATCACCAGACAAGAACGAGGAAAACACTGGTCGAGAGCTCGAAAACCGCTCAGGGAATCGCTACAGATCACTAAGGACTCACCTGAGCAGCAGCGGATATACTCTAGGGTACGAAAGAGGGCGACCAGCTCAGCAGTGTAAACGCTGCAGCCAACCGGCAATGAACATTGTTCGGAATGGTCCCCTACAGTAAGCGCATAACCGACACGACCAGCAACCATCGAGCCGTCAGTGTACGCAATGCCAGAGCCCTGATACATTGCAAGGAGGGAAAGAAAGCAGCGGCGGAAGGCCTCCGGAGGGACTGAGTCCTTCGGGCCCTGTGCCAATTCCAGCTGAAGGCGAGGGCGAGGCACACACCATGGGGGTGTATGCAGAGGTGCCCGGAAAGGAGGCAGAAGAGGTAAAGCCCCAAGCCCGGAGAGAAGCTCTCGGACGCGGACCGCGATCGTACAACCTGACCGGGGCCGACATTCTGGCAGATGGACGACCGATCGTCGGAACAGGAGACGACAGTTTGGATGCCCAGGCAAGCTAAAAACATGGGCAGCATAAGCGGCCAGTAAATTTTGGCACCTGAACCGCACTGGAGGGACACCTGCCTCCGCAAGTATGCTGTCCACTGGGCTGGTCCGGAAAGCACCAGTGGCAAGGCGTATGCCACAGTGTAGGATTGAGTCCAGTACCCGCAGCGCAGATGGGGATGCTGAGCCATAAGCCAGGCTCCCATAATCCAGACGAGACTGGATTAACGCCTGGTAGAGCCGTAACAGGGTAGATCGGTCGGCGCCCCAGCGGGTGTGGCTCAAGTATCTCAGAGCATTTAGATGCCGCCAACACGCCTGTTTAAGCTGACAAATATGAGGCAGCCAAGTCAGCCGGGCATCAAAAACTACACCCAAAAACCTGTGGGTCTCCACCACAGCAAGGAGTTCATCAGCAAGATAAAGCCGCGGCTCAGGATGGACTGTTCGGCACCGGCAGAAATGCATAACGCGGGTCTTGGCAGCCGAAAACTGAAAACCATGCGCTACAGCCCAAGACTGTGCCTTGCGGATAGCGCCCTGTAGCTGACGTTCAACAGCTGCAATGCCAGTAGAGCTGTAGTAAAGGCAGAAGTCGTCAGCATACAGGGAAGCGGAGACAGAATTTCCCATCGCTGCAGCGAGACCGTTTATTGCGATTAAAAACAGGCAGACACTGAGGACAGATCCCTGTGGTACCCCATTCTTCTGGACTCGGGAGGAACTATGAGAGGCCGCGACTTGCACGCGGAAGGTACGATACAACAGAAAATTTCGGATAAAGATCTGCAGAGGGCCCCGAAGACCCCATCCATGAAGCGTAGAAAGTATGTGATGACGCCATGTCGTATTGTACGTCTTCCGCATGTCGAAAAAGACAGAGACCAGGTGCTGACGGCGGGCAAAGGCAGTACGGATGGCCGACTCCAGACTCACCAGATTGTCGGTGGTGGAGCGGCCTTTACGGAACACACCCTGAGCCAGAAGGCCCCGAGACTCCAGTACCCAATTCAAGCGCCGACTCACCATCCGTTCGAGAAGCTTGCAAAAAACGTTGGTGAGGTTAATGGGGCGGTAGCTGTCCACCTCCAAAGGCCTCTTGCCTGGTTTCAAAACGGGGATGACAACGCTTTCCCGCCATTGCGACGGAAACTCACCCTCGACCCAGAGACGGTTGTAAAGGTCGAGGAGGCGTCGCTTGCAGTCCAATGGAAGGTGTTTCAGCATCTGACAGTGGATGCGATCTGGCCCAGGAGCGGTATCAGGGCAAGCGGCAAGGCCACTGCGAAATTCCCACTCACTGAATGGAGCATTGTAGGATTCAGAATGGTGGGTGCGAAAAGAAAGGCTCCGACGTTCCATCCGCTCTTTCATGGAGCGGAAGGCCAGTGGGTAATTGGAAGAAGCGGAACTAAGAGCAAAATGCTCTGCCAAGCTGTTGGCAATTTCGTTGGAGTCTGTACAAACTGCTCCATTCAGTGAGAGCACAGGGACACTGACAGGGGTCCGATAGCCGTAGAGGCATTGGATCTTGGCCCAGACCTGCAATGGAGAGACATGGAGGCCAATGGTGGACACATACCGCTCCCAGTACTCCTGCTTGCTTTGGCGGATAAGGCGGCGGGCCCGCGCACGCAGCCGTTTGAAGGTGATGAGGTGTTCAATGCAGGGGTGTCGCTTGTGACGCTGGAGCACCCGCCGGCGATCTTTAATCGCCTCAGTGATCTCAGGTGACCACCAAGGCACAATCCTCCTCCGAGGGGACCCAGAAGAACGGGAAATGGAAGATTCTGCGGCAGTAACGATGCTGGTGGTGACTGAGTGAACCACCGCATCAACGTCGTCATTAGAGGGAAGCTCAATAGCGGCAATGGAGGAGAACAAGTCCCAGTCAGCCTTATTCATAGCCCATCTTCTGGGGCGCCCAGAAGAGTGACGCCGTGGCAGTGACAGAAAGATCGGAAAGTGGTCACTACCACACAGGTCGTCATGCACCCTCCATTGGACAGACGGTAAGAGGCTAGGGCTGCAAATGGAAAGGTCGATGGCGGAGTATGTGCCACGCGCCACGGTGAAGTGTGGGAAGGAACCATCATTTAAAAGCGAAAGATCGAGCTGTGCCAATAAATGCTCAATGGTGGCGCCTCGACCTGTCGCCACCAACCCACCCCACAGAGGGTTATGGGCGTTGAAGTCGCCCAGTAACAGGAAAGGCGGTGGCAATTGGGCTATCAGCGCAGCCAGGACATGCTGCGCAACATCATCATCCGGTGGAAGGTAAAGACTGAAGACAGTAACAGCCTGTGGCGTCCACACCCGAACAGCGACAGCCTCTAAATGTGTTTGTAGAGGGACAGACTCGCTGTGGAGAGACTTAAGGACATATATGCAGACGCCACCAGACACCCTTTCATAAGCTGCCCGGTTCTTGTAATAACCCCAATAGCCACGGAGGGCGGGGGTTCGCATTGCTGGAAACCCCAAGTTTCCTGAAGAGCAATGCAGAAGAAAGGGTGAAGGCTGATAAGTTGGCGGAGCTCAGCTAGATGGTGGAAAAAACCGCTGCAGTTCCACTGGAGTATGAAATTGTCCATGGCTGAGAAGGCGTGAAGGGACTAGGAACGCAATTTACACCGCTTGTTCACTCGCTGCCACCGATTCAGAACCTGCACGAGTGACATCCATGGCGTCTGAGGGACCGGCGAGATCCAGGTCTTCAGCAGATGCCAGAATCTCGACCTCGTCCTCAGACGCTGAGCTTGTTGGAAGCGGTGGGACAGGTGCCACTGCAATGTCGGGATTCTTGGGTACCTTTTTCTTTTTCAGCTTACTTCGCTCTGGCTTCGGTGGTTCAGGCTGGGAGGGCTTCACTGGGTCAGTCTCAGGGACGGACGATGACTGTGAGGCCCTACGACCGGGGACCGGTGGTTGTTTGAGCCACTTGTGAGTGTCCACTTTTGTACCGGTCGGAACTTGCGAAGGGAGGTCCCCAAGGGACCCCTTCCTGGCGAGAGTAGCCGAAGAAGTCTTACGCTTCTCCGGCTGGGAAGGGGGAACTGATGTCCCCGATGGTTGGGGGGGGGGGGGGGGGGGCCTTGCTCCTGAAGTAGATGGAGCAGGAGCAACAGGGAGTGTAGTGGCCCCCACCATCAAGGGGGCAGGTGTGGTCCTTCGACTCTGAGAGCTGAATGGAGCTGATGGAACTGCAGCAGGAGTGACAGTTGCGGCATAAGAAGATGTCATACGCACTGGATGAAGCCGATCATATTTCCACTTAGGCTCAGTGTACGTCAGTCGGTCGAGGGTCTTTATTTCCATGATTTTCCGCTCCTTCTGCAGAATTGGACAGTCCGGTGAGCAAGGGGGATGGTGCTCTCCGCAGTTGTCGCAGATGGGAGGTGGGGCACAGGGAGTATCAGAATGGGATGGTCGACCACAATCGCAACATAAGAGGCTGGAAGCACAGCGTGAAGACATATGGCCGAACTTCCAACACTTGAAGCACCGCATCGGGGGAGGGATATATGGCTTGACATCACAACGGTACACCATCACCTTGACCTTCTCAGGTAATGTGTCATCCTCGAAGGCCAAGATGAAGGCACCGGTGGCAACTTGATGATCCCTCGGACCCCGGTGGACACGCCGGACGAAATGGACACCTCGTCGCTCTAAGTTGGCGCGCATTTCGTCATCGGACTGTAAAAGAAGATTTCTGTGGAAAATAATGCCCTGGACCATATTTAAGCTTTTATGGGGCGTGATAGTTACGGAGACATTATTACAAGCGAGCAAGGCCCGCGACTGGGCGGAGGATGCCGTTTTTATCAACACCGATCCGGACCGCATCTTTGACAAGCCTTCCACCTCCCCAAATTTGTCCTCTAAATGCTCTACAAAGAACTGAGGCTTCACGGATATAAAGGATTCCCCATCAGCTCTGGTACAGACAAGATACCTGGGTGAATACGTCTCACTTCCATTCAATGCCTTTCGTTCCTCCCATGGTGTGGCGAGGGAGGGGAACGATTTGGGGTCATAAACGTCACCTTTAAAATGGGCCCTCGAATGCTTAGAGACTGCTGGTGGCTGGCCACAAGCAAGAGAAGATGTGCCACGCTTCATTGCGTGTCATCCACCCTGATGCCACCTACTCCGACCAAGGGCCCTCCCCACAGGCGCCACCCAGCCACAGCAAAGGCCACCTGGCAGGATGGCCATTGCTGGGAGTCCCGATGCCCCAGGGAGATGGGCATCTACTCCTTGGCTTACGTGGGGAGTTAACGGCGCAGACATCAGTAGAGCGATCCCTGTGTTGTCAGGGGGCTACAACCAACAGGGTACATGGCGAGCCCACCACAACGGACTGGCTACCATGCTGGATGTAAGGTGACATGTGGTCCATGGTCGCCATCAGTGCAGAAAATGGACCTGCACAGTGCTTGGCAGAAAGTGCACGCAGGAGCGTATCCATGCCCAAGAGATAGAGAGCGGGCAGGACTGCAATGCAACGACGAATAAGCTGGCGAAAGTTCTCAACGCAAGATGGACACAATACACCAAGTAAGGCGCCCTTCCCCAATCGGCTCGCTCTTTGGAAAAATTTTGAGATATGGAGGTCAAACCCGACAGGGGACCATCACATAAGGCCGAAACGTTGGAGACTCCTTTTAGTCGCCTCTTATGACAGGCAGGAATACCGCGGGCCTATTCTAACCCCCGAACCCGCACGGTGGAAAGTGAGGGATGTAAAAGAAGGGAAGTAGCTTTTGACGTATCTGACAGCTTCAAAAACATTTAGATCAAATCTTTTGACATAATCACTTTTTTTTTACAAGATATCCTTACATTCCCAGCGCAGTGAGCTCTCTTAGCTGCAATGTGTTGGCACACCAGCATCTTGCAATTTATAAGATAAGGTACCTGATCCTGTGCCCACAATCCAGAAGATTCACCAGCCATAGTACAGTAAACAATATGTAATATCATATGGCTGAAGAGCATACATATAATAGCTAAAAAAGTTTTTCTGGGCAAATAAAATTTCTGGGAGTGGATTTACTCCTGAGCGGACACTGAAGCATTTTTTTTATTTCTGGCTTGGGGGGGTATCCTGAGTGGGCCATTTCTCCCCCAAACTCACACCCTGGTACGTTTATGGTGAGTGGTGTAAGAACACATAAACAGAAATTTATGTGCTTCTAGAGAGTGGGGTGCATCTACAACAGGAAGAATCTGAGAGTGGGGGTGCATCTATAACAGGAAATATCTCTGAGTGGGGATGCTCACACACTAAACTTTAGTGGCATGTTGTGTCATATTGCACGACATGACAAATGCCGTTTTGGATGACTTGATGGCATGTGTCATATTATACAACTTGCATCATATATCATGTTGATTTATTTGACATGATGCATTATATCACATGACATAGGTAATACTGCTAATAAGTAAAAAAAGTGCAAATATGTCAAGATGTTTTGATTTAAATGTCGTTCAAGCTGTCATGTAAGTAAAAAAGCTAGTTCCTTTCTTTTTCCTTTCTAACTCTACCCAGGGCATATTTACATATTTTTGTGGTACGATTGGAGCATTTTTCAGTCTGGTTCCATAGTATGTGTGTCCACTGAATTTTAACATCCTTTTTTGATACCACATCCCAAACGCTTCCAGCTTCTTTTGCTCTGGTTCTTCCAGTTTCCTACAGTTAACTTTCCTGGAGCAATGTGCTCAAAACATACAGTTTCAGTGATTTAATTCTCATACCTAATCTTACAGTTCATACTAGTATATTTTCGTTGAAAACTTTCCCAATTAGTGACAGATCACATTATAAATTTTCTTCAGTGGAGCCATGTTTGAGTATCTTGCATCCTAGATAGCCTATTTCTATCCAAATTTAGATACGTTGAGCCAATTTTCAACAGGTTCAATTGAGTTAGCCACTTAATATTTTATTTACAAATGTTTATTTACTTAGAAAGCTCAGTTCTGTATTAAATGATATGTTTATGCCATTTAGCAGTCCAGCTAAATGTTACTTTCATTTAGAAGAGCAAAATCATCTGTAAACCTCAGCTTTTGTGTCTGTCCCACTTAATTTTTAAACTTGTTCTGGAGCATTGTTTAACTTTCTCAAATATGTCTCCATGAAATGACGATGATGATAATGATGATGATGATGATGATGATGATGATGATGATGATGATGACAATGATGATGATGATGATGATGACAATGATGATGATGATGATGACAATGATGATGATGGCAGAATTGTTTGGGCACATGACTGAGGTCCTTAGTGCAGATATGATGTATGTTGTATGAGGGTGGTTTGGAAAGTTCTCAGAACGGAATAGGAAAAAAGTACTTACATAACTGAAACTTTTTTAGTTTTCAATGTAGTCTCCTTGTACATTAATGCACTTGGTCCAACAATGTTCCAGTTCCTTGATCCCATCTCGAAAATGAGTTTCCTCCAGGCCTGAAAAATAGTTGTCAACTCCGGCTATCAATTCTTCGTTTGAAGTGAATCTTCGTCCAACAAGAAAAATTTTCAGTTTTGGGAAGAGATGGAAGTCTGACGGAGCCACATCAGGTGAATAAGATGGGTGTACCAACAATTCATACCTTAGTTTGTGTAATTTCACCATTGCGATGGCACATGTGTGCGGGCGCGCATTGTCTTGTCGCAGCATCCATCCTGCAGATAATTTTTTCATTTCTAATTCTTCAGTTAATATGTGATATACCCTTTCAGAGGACATCTGCTTTCATACCTTTCTTTACAAAGTACTTAATCACTGCTCGAATCTCGATTTTTTCCATATTCGCACATTACTGCGCGGGAACAACAACATAGTCACATCATCGCCACAGCTGTCTTCCAAGAACAACTGACGTGGCACTTGTTTACAGGCAACAGTCCAATGAATATCACGTGAACAACTCGTTGCATTAGCGTTGACCTCTCCTGGTTATTCCAAGAACTTTTCAAACCACCCTTTTATATCTGATGAGACAAGCATGGTTAAAATGACTAAGTGTTCAAAATTGTCTCTGCTTCTTTGGTAACTCCATTTTACAACAGTTACTGAATAGATGCTCTCCATTTTCCTCTGTCCTGTGCCAGTTCCTTGATCCATGTTTAATGTCATCCAGCATTTCTAAGTCCCCTTCTTCCTCTGCCCCTCTTTCCTGTACTCTTGTCTTCAATGGCTCTTGGTTGCAGACAATTTCTTCACAATATAAGTCCCAGCCAATATTTTCCTCACTCTTATCATTTCCACTAGTTGTCTTTGCTCTCCTATTCTCAGAAGTACTTCTTGATTCATGATTCTATTATTGTATTACACTTTAAGCATTTTTCGCCAACACGCATTTCAGTATTATTCCAAGTATATTTCCGTATTATTTTCGACTGTCTATAATTCCCTGCCATATGATACTACGCTCCAGACAAAACATTTTGTGAATCTCGTTCTAAGTCCTATCACAATTCTGAGTGTTACCAACAAACCTTTCACTCATTTACGCTACGCTTCTTATTTACTCCACACAACTTCCATTCTCTGTCACTACAAACCTATTACTTGTTACAAGGTCTTTCCATCCACTAATATACTGAGGGAACCACATTTTCTAATTCTCGTAGCTTTGGTCTTTCCTACATTTATCCTTCTTCAATACTCTTCCCCACCTTTATGCCCCTCTACACTTTCTTCATTTGATTCAGCCAATACTGTTTGATCAATGCATACTTAACTGACTTCATGCTGTTTTTATTCTGCCTCTTGCTTTTTCTAATGTGTTGTGTGTTAGTTTCTTAACATAAATATTCAGAAGTGTAGATGAAAAACATCATTATTTTCTAAGATATCTTCCGATACTAGGTTCATATGTTCCTCATTGCCAATCCCTTCTATTGTTATTTGTCCCGTAAACAGTTTCTCAAGCAGTATTCATGCCTTTCAGACTACATCAATATCTTTACAGGCCTTCATGAGGATACCAGAGTACATTTTAACTAACATCATTTCCCAATCAACAAAACAGGTACAAACCCCTGTTAACTTCTAATTCTCTTTATACTACCATCCTCAACTATCCAATAGCTCTATGTTTTTCTGAATTTTTCTTTTCGAATCTTCAGAGTACAAGCCTCCATAGGGCCTTTCTAATGTGGCAAAAGCAACTATCTGTCCTACAATATTTGCAATATTTGCCATTGTTTTACTTATTAAACAGACTTGAATGGCTTTAACTAAATCTTCAAGCCCAAATGCCCCCATCATACATCATATTAAGATGGCTGGTCAGTCTAGACATTCTGTTTTTCTCAGTGATGTTAATGCTTCAATTTGATATTTTATCACAGCTCATTGCTTTTCTCTTCCTTTGGTCCTGAATGGCATGCTCCAGTTCCCACCACAGTATCTTTGGTTTGCAGCTCACATCTCATTACATTCTAATCTAAGCTCCAGTCTTAGTCATGTATGATAATCTCCTTATGCTTCATATTTCTTTGGGGTACTTCATCCATATCTTTTTGTTCCCTTTTATGTAAGCTGTCGTCTTCCTATTTTTATTGAGAAGTCCATTTTAGCTGACTTTTCTTGGGCTTCATTCATTAGCTACATAACTGTGCTCTATATTTCTTCTAATTTACCTGGCTTTTCCAGTTCTGCAGTCTCCTCACATAGACTTCTTATCTATTCCACTCTGCCTGACAAGGTAAACCGAATAGTTCATTATTATTCCTCTCCTATAGAATGTTCATTGTTTCATTTCCCTGTTTATCCATTTTATCAAAAATACCTGATATATCCACACATTCCGATTCTTTTCCTTATTTTCCCAATATGTTGTTCTAAAGTTTCAAAACTATATTTTTAATCATCTTCCATTCTTTTGATACGGTCATATTCTCCACTCAATTTTCCAGTATTTCTTCAATGATTTGAGTGGAGGATTTAGATCCTCCAGTGGTCAAGATTGTACCAGAATAAAAACAAGCAAACAAACAAGTCTTCTCATATGTCAGTCCTTAAAAAAAAAAAGAGCTTAGAAAAAATGACAGAGCTCAAAGAAGAAATACATAAAAATACATTCAGCTGTCTGATCACTACACTAAAAATAAATGAGCCAGCCACTCTGCAACACACTAAAACCTCCATGCTAGAAATTTAGTCTGGAGTCTGGGCAACTCAGAAAATTTTACAATGTGTACCACACTTTCCTCACTGACAGCCAAAATTGATGCTAATTCCCCATGTAAATTCTCTCCTGGCCTCTAATCAGGATATAAATCACACATTGGCAAAAAATGGTGTACTGATATGGATACTCCACAAAGTGGTGGGTCCTTCACCAGAACAGAGCACCATCAATCAGATTGGATGGCGTATTTCCATTGCCAGGCACTAGATTTCAATCTCCAAAACTTATTTTCTGCCACTTCCAATTAGATTTCCTCTCACTCACTTATGATCTTCTGACACATAAAAGAGGTAATGACTTCAGAAGAGCAGCATATTTTTCTGCAATACATCCCTGACAACTGTCCTTGTCTGCTATGTCAGCTGCTTCATTTGTCTTGATCCTGTTGTGCCCTGGTACCCAGCAGAATACTAAATCCTGGCCATGTAGTAGAATAAGGATGTCCTGGACCACTCTAATCATATTCTCTGCTTGGTACAAGGGGCATTCATTACGTAATAACACTGTTTTTTCTAAAGGCAGGTTAGTTTTATCCAGGGTTTCAATACAACATATTATTCTCCACTCTTTTGGCTACGAAACACTGTTTTCAACATAATCTCCATTCAATGTGATGGCCTTATGCCACCTTACCCAGATGGGCTGTAAGCTCACATGGAACTACACTTCTGATAGATGTTGTAGCCAATGTCCTGCTGCATCAACAACCTCCCCCATCATCTGCCTACTACTTCCTGAGAAGTGCATCCATCATTGGGCCAAACAGATGGAAGTCAGAAGGTGAGAGATATGGACTGTAGCATGGGTTAGGAAGAACAGTCCAATGAGATTTTGTGAGCTGCTCTTTGGTGTACAGGCTTGTGTGAGGCCTTGCATTGTCAGGGAGAAGGAGAAGTTCATTTGCATTTTTGTAGCAACAAAAATGCTGAAGTCATTTCTTCACTTTCTAGAAGATAGCACATTACATTTCAGAGTTGACCGTTGCACTATGAGGGTTGACATCAAACACAATAACCCCTTCAGAGTCACAAAAGTCTGTACCCATGACTTTACCAGCTGAGGGTGCAGCTGTGAACTTTTTCCTCATAGGAGAGTTGGTGTGGCACCAGTCCATGGATTGCTGTTTTGTTTCCGGTTCAAAGTGATGAATCCATGTTTCATCACCTGTGATGATATTCAACAAACAGTTGTCACAATCAATCTCATAATATGCAGGCAGTTCTGCGCAGATAGTCCTTTGTTGCTGCTTATGGTCTACTGTTAGACAGTGAGGGACCCAAAGGGCACACACATTTGAGTAGCCCAATTGGTGGACAAGTGTCAGCTCTACCATCAGAGGCATCCAGTTGTGCAGTGAAGTGTCTGCTTGTGATCCGTCGATCATCTCCAATGACAATGTCCACACATTCCAACATTGCATGGGTCATACCTGTGTCCAGCCGGCTGGCATGCAGGAGACTGGACAGGTTTGCACAACCTTGCTGACGGACACCTTGCCCAACGACTCACCATGCATTCGTATACTGCTAGGTCTCCGTAGATATTTTGCAAGTGCCTGGTCTGGTTTTCCCTCAAAAGAAACTCAATTACAGCCCTCTGCTTAGAACACACCTCCACTGTAGACACCAATTTGAAAGCTACCTATAGCACTTCATGAAACTATAGGGCTGCAGTAGGAATATTTCATGATGTCCCACATCCGCATATTTTCAAATGAAGTTGGCTGAGGAAAAAAAAAAAACGTGTTGCAGTATTTACTGAATGCACTCATATATCTGAGAAATCATTTGGAGGGCACTAAGGCAACTAGCAAATGATAAACTTTTCTCCATCACACTGATCTGGTGCAGTGCCTATTTCATGTAGTTTTGCAAGTAGTTAAGTCAGTCCTCCTACATAGACTGTGGAATAAAATTTTGCGAACTGTGTAAATTATTGTACAAAAATTAACTGTAAACATTGCCAGAAGTGTCCTCTTCCTTAGAAATTGTCATATCTAAAATTACTCTGAGCCTGGTGCAAAATATTAGTATTTACCTCAATAATTTCTAAAAGATAGTTAATTTGCACAAATCTGAATGGGCCAAACTGCTAACAAATGGTTATTAAGAAGCTAATCCATTGATGGGTGAGCAGCTGTATGGTATATGGTGTATAGATGATTGTTGTAGGGACTATGTCTTCTTATATGCTTGCCACACCAGAATCAGTTGTCACCTGATATAAAGTGGTGGCTCACCAGTCTTAGCACAGAGGTTCAGAATGAGGCTGTTCCTAAACGCCTCTGTAACCAGCACGATTCCCAAATAGTGAACCATATTGAGGATCTTCAAGTAAGAATGTCGAACTGACCCACAGAGTCCACAACCATAATCAAGCATGGATAAAAGTGGAGTAGATAAAGTCACTCTGTTTCCCATGTCTTATGGGGTGCAATGCTTTTAGATCCTTTAGGGGTGGCAACCAACCAAGTTTTTCATCAAAAATGAGGCCTTCAATTCCCACCTTTTTTTTAATGGTGTCCCTTATTTTAATTTCTGAAAGTTTAAAAACACAGGGTGAGAAAATTAAAAACCAGTATTGTTCACTCATTTCTCCAGCCTGTTAAAAGTTAGTTGCAACTGCTTTGTGGTAGCTGGGAAACTGTAAGAAGAGCAAACACTGAAAATCATCTTCAAATCAGGAGTACTGTACAGGGCTCCTTACCGTGGGCAGAATGTCATTAATGGTACTTAAAACACTACCTTATATAAAGTGATTTGATTGGAAATTACTTACCCTGTATCCAGAATAACATGGAGACAAGAAGGAAAAAACAGCACAATTCAAAGACGAAAGCTCCACACATGAAGCTGCTTAAGCTTGGCACATGAAGTTGCTTAAGGATATTATGCCTCCAATGAGTGTAGTAGGCTCTCTCAAGATTGAAGAAGGCTTGTGTTAGGTTATGGCTGCACAAGGAGGACAGGTGCTAGCCACTTTCAACAAGATCAGATTATCGATGGTAGATGGGTCTCAAGCTCTATGGACCCAGATGAGGCACTGCTTGATCATGCTTTACAATCTTATCTGTAAAATTGGTGAGGATAGTACCATGTAAATCCTTCACAAGTTTGAGGGAAAAATTGGAACACCATCTTTCCATGAGTTTGGGAATTGTCCTAATTCAAAATGAAACCAAACACACCAAGTAGGGTTGTTTTAGTGTTTGGACTGAGATTCAGTAACATGCTGTAATGAAGGCTGTCATTGGCTAGTGATGTATCAAATGCAACAGGCAATACTGAATCCAACTTTTTACTGAGAAAGGGCAAGTAATACACTCCATCATTAGTAGAACTGAGCCAAACCACCCCCTCTATACTATCATTCAATATTGAAGGATAGCTTGATGCTGACCTGCCAACAACAGTTACGTAAATAAAATACTCCACAATAGCCTGTAAAATACCCTCTTCACCAGTCTGAAGAATACCATTCTTCATTTCAGCAGCAATTACACACCTTCGTCTGAAATCCTCCTAATGGTCTCTGATACAATCAATAGCTTTGTAAAATCATTTAAGGAATAAGATGGCATTTTGCTCTCATGGCTTTGAAGATGAGGTTCACAACTGATAGTCTCTCCTTGAACCTCTGCAGTGCCATACGTTTGTCCCTGATAGTGGGGCAATACTGCTGAAACCATGAGGCAACAGACTGTGTGTTAGTTGTCCTGAATATTATAGTACAGATATATCAGTGGTGTGAGAGATTGTGCTAGTGAAGAACTGTACATTCCTGGACACTGTTACTACATTCAAACACAGTCAACTGGCTGTACAGCATCTTAGTTTGCCTTGTTGGGCATCCATCTATGTGGCTTTCTTTCATCCACTGCTCTCCATAACAAAAAGGGTGATGGTGGAGGAAGGCTCTATGGAAGTGCTAAAGTGCATGCTCTGAGTAATGTTCAGAAGACATTAATCATCTGCTAACAAGAGGCTCTCAACAACTCGACCCTTGGAGCAAATGGTACAAGAGCCACATACCACATGATGTGCATTAAAATCCTCACAGAGGAAACAATCCAGGGGAGGTTTGTGATAAGGATACTCAGTCTCTCTTGCTCAACTGGTTCATAGGGATATCAGCAGGAGGAAAATGCAATAACTCTCCACAGCACACACAATGTAATAAAAACTGCTTTTAGACACACGTTTAGAATGACACACAAAGAAGGATATATTTCATCTGCAAAGATGGCTACTACTCCACCTCTAGCTCTCTTTCCACTTAGACCACCCCTTTCTGTGAAAGTTACAATCCCATAGCACAGGATGTCAAGTAACGTAAAATGTAAAATGTATTTCTTGAAAAAATCTCAAATGTTGACTCTGTGCTAGTAATCTGGCTTCCTCCTGTATTTTCAAACACAGTTTATTTTTTGGTATGATGATACACAATAATAAGAAATTACCAGTTTTGGCCCTCACCAGTTCCCTTCAGATCATAAGAATGATGATCTGAACATGGCCACTGATGGACGAATCTCCTTTGCCTGACAAAAAAAGGCAATCGCCCAAAAAAGGAGGACATAAAATGAAAACTCACTCAACGAGAGAGTATGATATGTTATTTCAGTGATCGTAAATCAAGACAATTTTACAAAGAACTCGGCAGTATGAGATCAGTTATCACCACAATGTTGCAACCACTCCAGCCTGAATGCTTGGACTGATTCAGTTGGGAAGGGTGTCACAAATCTATTGTATCTTCTACTGAGGCAAGCCGGCATGCAACTGTTTTAACTGGTCCTTGATATCCTGGATACTGTCATTGGGACAGTCATGGGGATTTTTCTGACCATGGGGGTAACTCAACATCATGCAGAAAGTTCACAGAGATATGTGCCATGTGATTGGAATACATTGCCCTGTTGAAAAATGACACCATGATACTGTTGCACAAGATGAAACAATAAGGCTGCAGCATGTGAGCGATGTACCACTTGTGACGAAGCAAGCTGGGATATTTTTCCTTCCCCTCTTGTTTTGTCATCTGCCTAATTAAATTCGTTTTTTTCATTTTTGAACTAATTACCATTAACATACATGAGTATAATCTGTATTTTCATAAAAGTTTTAAAGAATATAACACCAGATCTAATTTTGCGCTTAGTTTTATGTATGTAATTGATTTTCTACTTTATTTTAACTAGTCCTAGTTAGTATCTTTTGTCATAGGGTGAAATCAGTAATTGTTTCATAACTTAAATTCTACTGTTGACATACAAACAAATACAAAATCTGTACTAGTTATAAATACTTGGAGGAACAAATAACAGTATTCCTCAAGTATTTATTTGGCTCTATTTGAAAACATGTTAGCAAAGCCAGACCTTAATTAATTCCAAAGTATTTAACAGTTTTGTCCAAAGGATTGTTTACATTACTGTATTTATTAATTTCATGACATAATTCAGCTTAACCCTTGTAGTAGAAGAAATCAGTTTTTTTATGTAGTCAGTTAATTTAATGTGTTAAGTTTTAATTGTAATTTTTGTACATTTAACTTTGAACAATGTGTAGTTTCAACACCTATTATTGTGATGATATATAAGGGCCCGATTTTTGGTCATGGCACAGACAACAATGCATCAACTTAACAGTGAAATAAGTGTTACACCAATAGGCCGTGTGTTAAAGCAATGACAGTGTCTGTTCAATTCATTTGAAAGACTGAACTGTATGGTTAGGCTTTTACTGCTTGTTGATGTTCAATACGAACCTATTGTAGCACTATGTGGATGTTTGCCTGCTAACTATTAATGAGGCTTATGGGAAGTTAGAACAATAGTGCACGGGCCATATTACGAGGGCAGTTCAATAAGTAATGCAACACATTTTTTTTCTGAAACAGGGGTTGTTTTATTCAGCATTGAAATACGCCAGGTTATTCCCCAATCTTTTAGCTACACAACACTATTTTTCAACGTAATCTCCATTCAATGCTACGGCCTTACGCCACCTTGAAATGAGGGCCTGTATGCCTGCATGGTACCATTCCACTGGTCGATGTCGGAGCCAACGTCGTACTGCATCAATAACTTCTTCATCATCCGCTTAGTGCCTCCCACGGATTGCGTCCTTCATTGGGCCAAACATATGGAAATCCGACGGTGCGAGATCGGGGCTGTAGGGTGCATGAGGAAGAACAGTCCACTGAAGTTTTGTGAGCTCCTCTCGGGTGCGAAGACTTGTGTGAGGTCTTGCGTTGTCATGAAGAAGGAGAAGTTCGTTCAGATTTTTGTGCCTACGAACAAGCTGAAGTCGTTTCTTCAATTTCTGAAGAGTAGCACAATACACTTCAGAGTTGATCGTTTGACCATGGGGAAGGACATCGAACAGAATAACCCCTTCAGCATCCCAGAAGACTGTAACCATGACTTTACCGGCTGAGGGTATGGCTTTAAACTTTTTCTTGGTAGGGGAGTAGGTGTGGCGCCACTCCATTGATTGCCGTTTTGTTTCAGGTTCGAAGTGATGAACCCATGTTTCATCGCCTGTAACAATCTTTGACAAGAAATTGTCACCCTCAGCCACATGACTAGCAAGCAATTCCGCACAGATGGTTCTCCTTTGCTCTTTATGGTGTTCGGTTAGACAACGAGGGACCCAGCGGGAACAAACCTTTGAATATCCCAACTGGTGAACAATTGTGACAGCACTACCAACAGAGATGTCAAGTTGAGCACTGAGTTGTTTGATGGTGATCCGTCGATCATCTCGAACGAGTGTGTTCGCACACTCCGCCATTGCAGGAGTCACAGCTGTGCACGGCCGGCCCGCACGCGGGAGATCGGGAGATCAGACAGTCTTGCTTGACCTTGTGGCGATGATGACACACGCTTTGTCCAACGACTCACCGTGCTTTTGTCCACTGCCAGATCACCGTAGACATTCTGCAAGCGCCTATGAATATCTGAGATGCCCTGGTTTTCCACCAAAAGAAACTTGATCACTGCCCATTGTTTGTAACGCACATCCGTTACAGACGCCATTTTAACAGTTCCGTACAGCGCTGCCACCCGTCGGAAGTCAATGAAACTATACAAGACGAAGCGGGAATGTTTGAAAATATTCCACAAGAAATTTCCGGTTTTTCCAACCAAAATTGGCCGAGAAAAAAAATGTGTTGCATTACTTATTGAACTGCCCTCGTAAATGTGTATATGGGGAGGGGGGTTGTGAAAAGTGAAAGTAAACTGCTGTGAAACAACAGTGCCTCTGTCAGCTACATTGTTTACAGTAGAAAGTACTTGCACTTACACCCCCTAATTTTGCAGCCAGTACGTCGACACTGAGGACAATCAACGAATAAATAAAGCAGGGCGAGCCATCGCACAGTATGCTGTCTAACTTCCCTCAGTCACTACCAGGTGTGACATCAAAAGTAACACTGCTGTGCCTCTCCAAAACCTTGGAAGACAAGGACCTCTTCCCAGGTCACCGCAGTACTTGTCATCAATGGCCATACAAGGTAGTACAGAACTGGGATTTATTGTTAAACAGTGTAATGCCATTAGTCTGCAGTCCATGCTTCCCAGTTATGGCATCACTCCAAATGCAGCCACTTGTATTGTGGTGTTAATGACACCCTATGCATGGGACGCCAGTTCTCTAGACTGGCTGCTGCTAGTCTCTGATCAATGGTGTGGGGTGGTACAGAATGTTGCAGGGAGAACACTACCGCATTACTTGTTCTCAAATGGCAGGGACAGACGAGAAGGGTTACAGTATGCTCAGTGCACAATACAATGACCCAAATTTGTGGCAGTCAGTCCAGTCAGTCTTGGTGGACTAGAACCTTGATGACATCCACATGCAACCTGACATCAGGCCACCGTCAAATCCAAATGCCCCACAAATTATGGACATGGCACGACTTGACCTGCTGGCCATAAGGAGATCCACAATGAGACCTGTTCAGACTCTCTCAGGTGCAAATAATGCTGTCTCACATGAGCATGCGGCATCTCTGTATTCTCCATGGTGACTGTTCAACATCTGACACTGTTCATGCTCCCTTACATATTCTACCAGCCTTGTAACACCACTAAACATGAACAGCATTAATGCAATCTGCAGCCAGCCTACCTGTCATAGACAACTGAAACTCTAATTATTTACACATCTGCCATTGGTGCATAGGTGTATAAAGTTATATTGATATCCGACAATGTGTCCTGGGGACTGAAATTGTGTGGGATTGTGCCAAAAAATAAACTATTTTCAAAACAAGCATTTCAACAATCACTTATATCTCCAGTATGAACAAAATGTCAAGCTTTCCTCTTGTATGTCCTGAACTCGTTTATATTCCATTGTAAAATGGAGGTCATCTTATCAGTTAGGTTTTGAATTTTCTTTTCACCTATCTTTCCATCAGGATAAGTATGCAGCGACAGGAAAGGATTTTTGGATGGGCTTCTTAGTTGTCTTGGGAAGATTTCAATGAGCATAGTGTTTGTATTTGTATCTGCATCAGATTCAATTCTTAAGCCAAGTGCAGCATGGTTTAATGCTTTGGGCTATTTCTTTTCATTCTCAACCCCCTCAATATAGCTTTCTCGTTCAATGAAAATGATAATGGCTTAAGCATTGTGAACACACTGATTAATTTTGGCCTATATGACAGTAAGGATGAATTTCGGTCTTGAGAGTTAAGTCTGTCTGCAAACTTTGATGGTTGTGTAGGGGAGATATGATAATTAGTTTTATGGGAACTCCAGTATTGCAATTCCATTTACATGTGCAGGTATTTGTGGCAGCTATAGTTGGCAAAGTATACATTGAGGAATCACTTTCATGCGTTGTTAGTATGGTCAATTACATTACAAATCTAGACTGTCCCTGAAGACTAGACATACCAACAATTAAAGGGAACAGCCATGGGAACCAGGATGGCCCCCTCGTACGCCAACCTATTCATGGGTCGCTTAGAGGAAGCCTTCTTGGTTACCCAGGCCTGCCAACCCAAAGTTTGGTACAGATTTATTGATGACATCTTCATGATCTGGACTCACAGTGAAGAAGAACTCCAGAATTTCCTCTCCAACCTCAACTCCTTTGGTTCCATCACATTCACCTGGTCCTACTCCAAATCCCATGCCACTTTCCTTGACGTTGACCTCCATCTGTCCAATGGCCAGCTTCACACGTCCGTCCACATCAAACCCACCAAGAAGCAACAGTACCTCCATTATGACAGCTGCCACCCATTCCACATCAAATGGTCCCTTCCCTACAGCCTAGGTCTTCGTGGCAAACGAATCTGCTCCAGTCCATAATCCCTGAACCATTACACCAACAACCTGAAAACAGCCTTTGTATCCCGCAACTACCCTCCCGACCTAGTACAGAAGCAAATAACCAGAGCCACTTCCTCATCCCCTCAAACCCAGAATCTCCCACAGAAGAACCACAAAAGTCGCTCACTTGTGACAGGATACTTTCCGGGACTGGATCAGACTCTGAATGTGGCTCTCCAGCAGGGATATGACTTCCTCAAATCCTGCCCTGAAATGAGATCCATCCTTTATGAAATCCTCCCCACCTCACCAAGAGTGTCTTTCCGCCGTCCACCTAACCTTCGTAACCTCTTAGTTCATCCCTATGAAATCCCCAAACCACCTTCCCTACCCTCTGGTTCCTACCCTTGTAACTGCCCCCAGTGTAAAACCTGTCCCATGCACCCTCCCACCACCACCTACTCCAGTCCTGTAACCCGGCAGGTGTACACGATCAAAGGCAGAGCCACGCGTGAAAGCACCCACGTGATTTACCAACTGACCTGCCTACACTGTGAAGCTTTCTATGTGGGAATGACCAGCAACAAACTGTCCATTCGCATGAATGGACACAGGCAGACAGTGTTTGTTGGTAATGAGGATCACCCTGTGGCTAAACATGCCTTGGTGCACGGCCAACACATCTTGGCACAGTGTTACACCGTCCGGGTTATCTGGATACTTCCCACTAACACCAACCTGTCAGAACTCCGGAGATGGGAACTTGTCCTTCAGTATATCCTCTCTTCTCGTTATCTGTCAGGCCTCCACCTCCGCTAATTTCAAGTTGCCGCCGCTCATACCTCACCTGTCTTTCAACAACATCTTTACCTCTGTACTTCTGCCTCGACTGACATCTCTGCTGAATCTCTTTGCCTTTACAAATGCCTGCTTGTGTCTGTATATGTGTGGATGGATATGGGTGTGTGTGCGAGTGTATACCTGTCCTTTTTCCCCCTAAGGTAAGTCTTTCCGCTCCCGGGATTGGAATGACTCCTTACCCTCTCCCTTAAAACCCACATCCTTCCGTCTTTCCCTCTCCTTCCCTCTTTCCTGATGAAGCAACCGTTGGTTGCGAAAGCTAGAATTTTGTGTGTATGATTGTGTTTGTTTGTGTGTCTATCGACCTGCCAGCACTTTCGTATGGTGAGTCACATCATCTTTGTTCTTGATTGTCCTTTTCATCCAGAGACACTTAACAGTCACAGCTCCAAAGAGCACAGTTACCTTCACAATTCATACAGAATACAAGAGCTTAAGAAGAGTTCCTATCTATGCGAGCAGTGTATCTAATTTTTCTTACAGTGTACATGCTGCTAACCTTGAACAATACAACGTGTTAGGAACATATTGTCTCACGTTCATGCAAATGACCCATCTGTTATTTGATGAGGCAAAGTCACAACAAATGCAGGTGTCTTCCCTGGTCAACACACACTAGCTTAATTATAGTTTCGACTTCCATCATGCCAACATATTCTCACTCTTCCTTCAGTTCCTGCAAATTTACATTCATTAGGTCTTTGCATGATGCACATGCTAGAATTCAGAGTGTTGTGTAGTTCAGTCACAACCATATAATCACCTAACACTTTTGCTTTTGCACCTATTCAACTTAATGTGATGTACCAATTTCCACCATTAGTGTTCCATTCCTCAAGTGCTTGAAAGGTTTCAGTGTACCTGCTAAGTGTGACAATTTTTCAAAATTTACTTCTTATCTTTTAATAATAAAAACACACTATGAGAGATGTAAAGTTCCTTGTTGCTCATTGGCCATCTTTTCTGAGCTGAACCTAACAGTGGGGTTTTCTGAAGTCCTTTTTCTCGAGTGGGTTTTATGGTTTCCAGATAGTATACCCATCCCAATGAGAACGTGTTTGTACATTGAACTGGATACTGAAGTACTCCCGCGTGCAGCTGGAGATATTAAGGTTAATTCAGACAGAACCCTATAAATTTGACAAATTTTACATAACTGACGACACGTCGCATGATGGACACTGAAACACGCACAGCGCCTACACTTACATTTCCTCTCCACAATTCTGAATATCTTACATTATTTTACTCAACAAGCTTCCTAGGTTCATAAATGCAATAAAGGTAACCCGATGTTTCCTTTCTTCCTGCTATTGATTAGCATAATGTTAGAAATGCTTCTGAGGTACTTTTATCTTCTCTAAAAACAAATTGATTTTGATCCAGAGCCACTGAATTCTTTTTCCTATCTTCTCAACAATTTTAAAATACGAGGTGTTGAACTATAAAAAAAAAACATGCAGATAGCTTGGAGGAAGGGGGATACTGAAGGGGTACTGGTCTGAATCGGTGAGAAAAGGAATTTATGGTACAACTTAACTAAAAGGAGCTTATAATGGTAGAACACTTTCTGAAGCACCATGGAACTTGGTAATGAAGGGCGGGAGGGGGTGAAAACCGTAGGAGGAGGCCAAACTCTAACTACAGGGAGCAGTATCAGTTGGATGAGATCATAGTAGTAACACAGAGAAGAAAAAGACTTGCACAGGATCAACAGGTGGACAGCTGCATTAAACCAGTCTTCAAGCTAAAAACCATAATAATTGCTCATGCTTTCTTCGGTTTGCAAGAAGCCTGATAATTTGTCTCCTATTCAGAGATTCTGAACATCAGATCCTTCTAGACTTTAAACCCTTCATCTCTCAGACATCTCAAAGGCACATGCTACAGTAACTTAAATTTTCTATTGCTCTACCAAAATTCTGGGCATCATCCTTTTTGTTCATACCAGTCTTGCTATCTTCTTTTGTCATACTCTTGCATGGTTATTTCCTTTGAACAGTCACTCAGTGAACTCCTTCCACGGTCTGATGTTTCCTTTGGAATTATGAATGTTTTTTGCATCTGTTAAATTTTAAATCTTTTCTTCTCATTTCCCTGAAATTATGTGGTACTGATTTTTTATAATTTGTTGTAATTCATATATAATAGCTTTCAAATATCAGTGACAATCAGAAAAAGAGGAAAGTGGGGGTGAAAATATCAGCAATCTCTGTAAACGACCAGCAAGATTTCCCCATAAATCAAACTGTGCTATCTGTACATAGAGAAAGAGGGTGATCCCAGCTTTGAATAGCAACTGATTCAAAGATAATAAAAGGAAATGTTTATGCTTTTCAGGACAGACCCTTCAATCACAATGTAACAGGTCAGAAACAGATGCCTACAGTACCTTTTCAGGACTACTATTGTTTTAGGATAGGGAGGGAGTGAGGGGTTGGGGTGGGGGTGGGGAAATGGTACCATACATACTAAGTTTTTAATGAAATTTATTTAAAGCTCAGCCTGAAAACTCTAATACCATGTTGTGGTAGTACATATAGGTGGCGTATAATGCCTGCTACTGTCAGGAATTTGCTTTACTTTTGGGAACTATACAATCATTTAAATTACAAATTGCACGCATTTTCCTGCATTTTATAACACAATGGAAACCATTCATACTGTTTATAAAGCATCTGTAATATAAAAGATGGACCATAAATATCCATTGAAGATGCAATCATTGTTAAGAAGAGATATGCACACATGCAGACTGCATAAGTAGGTCAATGACTATCATGGCACGGTGTTGTTTGCACTCAGATGCTGGTCTTGCTACTTTAGGCACCAAGAAATTGGTAAAAGAAGACTTAAATGCTTTTGAATTTGCAGATAACTTCATCATTTGGGCTGAAACAAACATTAAGTTACAGAGGAGATTGGATCTATGGGACCACAAAGTTCAAAGGGTTTGAGTTAACTGTGAGCAAAAGCAAAACAGTGGCAATGCAAATAAGTAAAGCACCAACTTCATGTAATCTAGTTTCTCCTTCTAAAATAATCGATGTTTCAACCGCTCTACTAGGATCTTCTTCACAATGTTATGGTGTCCACGACTGCAGTGTTCTAGTAAAAGTAGACACCATAACATCCTGACAAAGATCCCAGCAGAGGGGTCAAAATGTTGATTATTTTAGAAGGAAATATGACATGGCCTAAAAGTGTTCAAGAATTTATAAATAAATGGAGATTATGATTAAAAGCAACAGCCATTTGTTGTTGCAACACCTTGGACCTGTTAATCAGAAATCATAAACAGGAACAAAGAAGATACCCAAGACAATGAGACAGCCATAGTGAGACTAGTAACATTTACCTGCTACTTTAATGTTTATTCCCTTCAAAAATTACTGAAACATTAACAAAACTAGAACAGTCAATTCAACACAGTAAATTTTGCTTCTGTGTATCCATGAACATTTTTGGCGGAGAGGAAGTTACCATTTCAAAATAAATTTGTGAAGTTCTGTGTTAACTAGGACTACTTCTGTCTCCTAAACAACATGGAAATGTCAACACTGACCAACCAGTAACATCCAATTGTTTTTGTCTACTTTCAATCGTCCAACTGTATGCCACAGTAGTTTATCACAAAGATTGGCTTGGTAGCCAGTTGGACTACTTTCTGTTACAAATATATTACATGAGTAATATAACACAGTTGTTGGCTGGGTTAACTCTCACAGAAAGGACTGCAAAACCTAACAGCCTAATGTGAACAAAGTGCACTAATGTGAACGAAGTGCACTAATGTAGTAAATAGTTGTGTGGAAAAATCTTTCGCATGGAGATTCTATGCCTTATTTTATGTTTGCTTTTTTTTTAAATGTTTTCAACTGTACAGGGGGCATCACCAAATTCATGCAAATTTAAATTTCCAGCCAAATTATTCTTCAGTTATGGATTGTCACTGATGCTTCTGTGAAGAAGAAATGGTGTGTGTGTGTGTGTGTGTGTGTGTGTGTGTGTGTGTGTGTGTTTCTTTTTTTTTTTTACGGTGTTTGTAAAAGACTCCTCCTAGTGCTTCCCTAGCCAATCGCTTGAGCGAAATGCGACACTGCATAGCCGCAGCAGTGAATTCATTAACATCAGACATGCTTGCAAATGAGCGGGACAGGTTTGAATATCACCATGATATTTGTCATGCGTCTAGTGAAGGGCATACTAAACAATTGTGAAAGGTAAATGAAAACTTTTATCCTAATTGTATAAAAGTACCCTAAAACTGAATGTCCATGCCTATGAAATATATATCCTTCTAAAATCAGATTATTCTTTTGAAAATAAATCTTTTTAGTCCTACTCGCAATTTAATATTTACTCCAAGTTTCTACCATTATTCATTTAGAAGATATATTCTTGTGAAATCACAGGAACCTTTTTGAAATATCATGTACTTAATATTTTGCAAATATAATTTTGTTTACACCTCAGAGACTGACGCACAGTATTATAACACCAGTACAGTGGAACCTCGCATAGTGGGCATACTACGTTCCAGAATCTTACTCAGTGCAAAACACTCGTTAAGCAAAACAATTTGTCCCATGTAAATTAATGTAAAATACAATGATGCATTTTGTAGTAATCGTAGCAACTACTTTATTGGGATGATGATTTTCAGTCTACAGTGCAACCGATTCTCATGCTTTCAGCATTTCTCTTATTGCACCAGAAGATTGCAGCCCTTTGCTGTTACCATTTCCTCCTCTTCCTCCCCCTCCTCCTTCTCCTCTGAAGAAATCCTCTCCACAGCTTCCTGTTGTGAAACACACTGCAACTCCATAAGCTCTTTGGTGGTCATTTCTTGGCTGTGATCGTTCAAAAGCTCATTGATAGCACTGTTATCCACTTCTATTCCCATACTCTTGGCCAAAGACACAATCTCATTGACCACAGGCTCCACAGATACTGACTCAAATGCCTCAAGGGCCACATTCGACAATGCACTCCAGCCAAAGCTTCTTCCAAGCAGAAGTGAGAGTTCTCTTGGTAACCCCTTCCCACGCCATTTTTATCATCTTGATGCAGGCAAATGATGTTTAAGTGGTATTTCCAAAACTATCTGAGAGCAAGATTAGTAGCTTCAGTCAACTGAAAGCAATGGTCGAAGAGCGTTTTAGTGTAAAACTCCTCGTCCATATGCTGGAGTAACGGAGTGGTGTTGGGAGGCAGAAATTATATCTTGATGAATTGAAATTCTTCAAGGAGGTGGTCTTGCAGACCTGGAGAATGGGCAAGAGCATTGTCCATAACAAGCAAGACATGGAGTTGCAGATTCATCTCAAGCAAATATTTTTTCACCAAATGACCAAACACTTCATTGATCCAGTCACCAACAAGACTATGTGTCACCCAAGCGTTATTGCTGGACCTCCACATCACATTTAACCTACTCTTCTGTACTTTACATTCTTGAAGACTTGTGAGGTTTCTGAATGGTAAACAAGCAGTGGTTTAATTTTCAAATTGCCACTTGTATTGGTACAGAATAGCAGTGTGAGACGTCTTTCATTGGCTTGTAACTAGACAATGCATTCTCCTCTGCTGTTATAAAGGTACACTTCCGCATCTTTTTCCAGAACAGACCCATCTCACCACAATTAAAAACCTGTTGTGGTAGATAACCCTCAGAATCTATGAGCATCTTGAAGTTGCTGATGAAGTTCTCTGCTGCCTTTGTGTCAGAGCTGGCTGCTTTGCCATGCCTCACAATGCTGTGGATGCCGGCTGTTCTCTTAAACTTCTCAAATCACCCACTGCTTCCACTTCTTGGGCTGCTGATGATCCCCGTGTCATTTTAACGAGGTTGGCAAAAATCATTCTCACCTTCTCACAAATAGTGTCACCTTCCAACTGCTTTTCATTTATCTACTTAAGAAGCAAACTTTCAACATCATCCAGAATACTAAACCTTTGTTTAGAGCTCTTGTCACTCCCATTGAAGCATCCATCTCCTTAATATTGTCCTTGTTCTTGAGGATAGTGCAAATAGTTGATGTAGACCAATGTTATGTGCGCGCTACATCAGCAATGCTCACACCATGTTTGACTTTTCAGTGATTTTACATTTCATTTCAAGGCCATTTTCTTTCTCTTTTGGTCGTCTCCTTGTGGCTGTGATGTCACACTAAATCACCACCACTCATTATGCGAAACATCGCTCATTACGGGGGTCATTTTTTTACAATTTGTCTTGCTCAATATGCAGATTGCACATTATGGGAGGTGCTTGTTAAGCAAGATTCTGTGGTACTGGTGTGGGGTGTTGGAAACAGACCAAGGTTTGAATTCCTCATAATGTCACAGTGTGAAAAAATATCTATGTTGCAATAGTGTTATATTGAAGTCTTGAACTCTTTCAAGGTTCATAGACTTTCTACGCATTGGTAATATTAATGTAAACATTAACACTACAAACAGCAATAAAAAATAGAAATATTTCGTTCTTTTCATGTTCAGTTGATGTATATCTATTAGTTCTGCCAAGTTCAATATTTTCTACATTATTTTATGTTTCATTCTGAATCAGAAATATGTTATTTATTGAAAAAGTCTTTTCATAATGTAACGATATGACTTAGACACAGTTTTTGTAGCTTTCACACAGAAAATTTTTGTTTTCACTTCTTTACTACTTGGGCACTTTGTACATTTTTACTTCTTGTTTTTTTTTCATCATCCACATTTATGTTTGCAAGTCCTGGTCTTTCTGCTGAAAGAGCTTAGTTTTTCATCTTCTTGTGTTTCATCTTGGACAGTTACTGTTCGATGGATTTGGGTAGGGATGTTGTCACTGCTCTGTTGCGCGTAAGTGATTGTGAACTCTTAATTCTTACATATCTTCTGGCCATATTCCTTGTAAATATTAGCTAAATATTTATTTCAGGAATATCCAGGATATGGAAAAGTGTTGCAGCGTCTTGTTTTTCCTGATGTGGACTAGATGCACACCATTCATCAAATGTATTGCCTCCTGTTTTTGCGGAATTCCAGGCTTCTTTTGCACTCCTATGCTATTATCTATTTCATTGTCAAAAAGCATAGATGAAAGAAGTATTATGTTCTTGTTCTTTTGTGGCACATACAAAACAACTGCCAAATGCTTTCAAAATCCAAATACGCTACTGTTTACTTCAAATTGCTTCATATTCACAAATACAGAGGGAAGTTCAGTCACAGTCATAAATTCAGAAGGAAATTCAGGTGCTACAGTGGATAGACAGTTAGTCGCTTTCAAAGAAAAGTGTAGTTTTTCCCATGTGTAGTTCTTTTTACAGTTAGCCTGGAACAGTTCTAATAGTTCCCTATTTGGTGCAAGTTTATCTATTTTCTTTTTCCCTTGCCTGACTTTAACACCATCAAGCTATGAATCAGAACAGCAACCAGTACACACTCTTTATAGTGTGAAATGTCTCAGTTACAAAACTACATGTGGGCAGGTTTCCTCTAGATGCTTCTTATGTACACATTAGCACAGCCAAATATTTTTTCAAACATCCCTTCATCAAAAAACAAAAGGAACTACTCTAAATTTGGTTTTGTAATTCTGGCTGCACCTCTCGACCTGGCAGATGAATAATAGTATTTTGAGGTTATGTCCTTACATTCTTGCTGGAGGGTTCTTCATTCATTTTGTTGCTCCATCTTTTCCCATGCAGGAATTGTTCTTTTCAAAACTTATTTCATTTTCACTACCACCTGCTGTCTTGTCTCTGTATCAGTTCCATGATCAGTTCTTCGGACTAACCACATGTTTCTAAATTTTGATTTATAATACATTTCTAACTATTTCAACTTCCAAGTAATCCCTGTATTCCTTTCTCATTTTTTTTCATACGTACACATACTGTAGACTTAGTTGTTAACATGGAGTGACAGAAAGCAAACTGACTCCAAGAGTTAATTCACTTGGAAAGCAGTTATAATTGAGGTACTAAATAACAATGTTTCCATTTAATGTAACATTACATGTGATAAAAATGAAATGACTGTTAAAAAAAAAAAAAAAAAAAAATCTGACACTTGGGATTATTCTGATTTTTGTTATATCGCGGTTGTTGCGGAGTGTCCTGAACACCCCAGTGTATGTTTCTGGCAACGAACAACAATGATTAATGAAATTTAGCGTATTCTACTTTAATTATTTACCTAACTGTTAGAAAACTAACAGGAGTTTTAGAGAATTACGAAAATTTAAACTAATAATATGAGCAGTTTTTAATGTGTGGGATGTTCACAGCACCCTATGCTAACACTAAGGGTTAAAGAAACTTAAATTGGTGAAGATTTTCACGATGCACCGTACGCAAGAATTACTTTCAGTTTTTTTAATTTCTGGCACACAGTGCATGTAACTTTGAAAATAATCAGTGTATAGTTTCTCAAATGAAAAAGTGTTAAATCCCTTACTAAAACACAACCACTTCTGATAGAATAGGATATTTATAGATACTATCCATAGACAGCAAAGAAGCTTTTTTCACATTAATGTTTACCTTACTCCCTAGAAGCTGAAATGTTGCTGCTTCAGGCACATGATACTGTGTTAGTCGAATTTTTGTGTAGACTGTTGTTGGAGTCTGGTGTAACTTAAAAAAATTATCATGTTCTTTTTCTTGAGTTAGCAGCAGATGCAGGTACATAGAGCCATTCTGCCGAGTGCTCAATGGTATGGTTAAATTCAATTCCCTGGAAAAAATAAATGGAAACAATTAGGTAAATACTATATCAAATTAAATCAAGCACTTTAAAAGAAAAATTCAAAATCAGTGTCTAAGAATGGTAGTTCCAATAGAAAATATGATCATACTCTTACAGTGACAGAGAATGCTACAAAAATAGTACATTTAAATGATAAAAAGGATAATGAAATAAATCATAAAATATACCATAAAAACATTCTAAAACATAAAATAGAAGATAGATACACCGATTACACATGGAATGAACTGTTTGCCGTAGCAAGCGGTTTATTAATTTGTTAGCAGCTGTAACTTAATATTAATGGGTGTCAAAGAGAGACAGCACAATTAAATTTAACATCTCATTCATGGGAGGTCACTAAAAACAAAGCTAAAACAAATTAAGAGTGTGGTGGAAATTTTAAAAAGAAGGAACTCAGTTTTCACCATAAGGGAAACCACATAAAACCTAAATCCGCATGTCTGGACAAGGATTTTAAACACCTTCTCTAGGCCTGATCAAAGGTGAATCTGGAGTCTTCACCACTGTCTCATTTCATTTCTGAAGTACATTATCAACCGACTGTTAAACAACACAGTGCAAAATTTCATATCGTAACTATTAATTACAAAGAATTCACTTCACCATTATATCTTCTGTTACATCTGCTACAATATAGAAAGTATTTCTTCCTATAACAGCTATATTATGTCTTCTGTTACAGTCGATGATACAAGGAAATAGCACATCTACTACGAATGTTCATACATTTGATATGGGATTACATAAATTCAATCTGACAGTACTAACAACCGTTCTGTACGAATCCCACAGATAGAATGAATTTTCTTTTTTCTTCCTTGACATAAACACCACTGTATTGCATACCTATTTTCTCTGAGCTGGGATACCATAGCACAGAATAACTGCCCTTGTGTAGCAGAAACTATCATCACCATCCTGCCTTGGAGACATGGCATTCATCCAGGCCAGTATACATGTGCAAACAATAACAACTTCCAAACTGTTTAAATTTCTAAACTAAGTAGCTAACATTTATCTTCACTGTGGTGATGACCATTTGTTGGCTAAGTAGATTTCAGGTAACACATCACTTTACCAAAAGTGATATATTACACTACATATCCCTGGCCTTTTATGATTATGTCATCACAACTATATTACATAAATAAATAATATTTGTAGTTCTGAAAACCTTATAACATTAAAATAGTGACATTCATCTCTTTTATTTTATCGACTCTAAGCTTCTTGAACTGGAAGCTATTTACGCATAGCATCTGTATGGAACACCAAATTAATATACGTAAACTTTAAAAGCCTTTAAGCATGTTGTTGTTGTTGTTGTTGTTGTTGTGGTGGTGGTGGTGGTGGTGGTGGTGGTGGTGGTTAGTGTTTAACGTCCCGTCGACAACGAGGTCATTAGAGACGGAGCGCAAGCTCGGGTTAGGGAAGGGTTGGGAATCGGCCGTGCCCTTTCAAAGGAACCATTCCGGCATTTGCCTGAAACGATTTAGGGAAATCACAGAAAACCTAAATCAGGATGGCTGGAGACGGGATTGAACCGTCTGTTGTTGTTGTCATCTTCAGTCCATAGACTGGTTTGATGCAGCTCTCCGTGCTACTCTATCCTGTGTAAGCTTCTTCATCTCCCAGTACCTACTGCAACCTACATCCTTCTGAATCTGCTTAGTGTATTCATCTCTTGGTCTCCCTCTACGATTTTTACCCTCCACGCTGCCCTCCAATACTAAATTGGTGATCCCTTGATGTCTCAGAATATGTCCTACCAACCGATCCCTTCTTCTAGTCAAGTTGTGCCACAAATTTCTCTTCTCCCCAATTCTATTCAATACCTCCTCATTAGTTATGTGACCTACACATCTAATCTTCAGCATCCTTCTGTAGCACCACATTTCAAAAGCTTCTATTCTCTTTTTGTCTCAAATATTTATTGTCCACATTTCACTTCCATACATGGCTACACTCCATACAAATACCTTCAGAAAAAACTTCCTAACACCTAAATCTATACTCGATGTTAACAAATTTCTCTTCTTCAGAAATGCCTTCCTTGCAATTGCCAGTCTACATTTTATATCCTCTCTACTTCGACCATCATCAGTTATTTTGCTCCCCAAATAACAAAACTCCTTTACTACTTTAAGTGTCTCATTTCCTAATCTAATACTCTCAGCTTCACCCGATTTAATTCGACTACATTCCATTACTCTCGTTTTGCTTTTGTTGATGTTCGTCTTATATCCTCCTTTCAAGACACTGTCCATTCCGCTCAGCTGCTCTTCCAGGTCTTTTGGTGTCTCTGACAGAATTACAATGTCATCGGCGAACCTCAAAATTTATATTTCTTCTCCCTGGATTTTAATACCTACTCCGAATTTTTCTTTTGTTTCCTTTACTGCTTGCTCAATATACAGATTGAATAACATCGGGGATAGGCTACAACACTGTCTCACCCCCTTCCCAACCACTGCTTCCCTTTCATGCCCCTCGACTCTTATAACTGCCATCTGGTTTCTGTACAAATTGTAAATAGCTTTTCGCTCCCTGTATTTTACCCCTGCCACTTTCAAAATTTGAAAGAGAGTATTTCAGTCAACATTGTCAAAAGCTTTCTCTAAGTCTCCAAATGCTAGAAACGTGGGTTTGCCTTTCCTTAATCTATTTTCTAAGATAAGTCGTAGGGTCAATATTGCCTCATGTGTTTCAACACTTCTACAGAATCCAAACTGATCTTCCCCAAGGTCGTCTTCTACCAGTTTTTCCATTTGTCTGTAACAAATTCGTGTTAGTATTTTTCAGCCATGGCTTATTAAACTGATAGTTCGGTAATTTTCACATCTGTCATTCCCTGCTTTCTTTGGGATTTGAATAATTATATTCTTCTTGAAGTCTGAGGGTATTTCGTCTGTCTCATACACCTTGCTCACCAGATAGTAGAGTTTTGTCAGGGCTGGCTCTCCAATGGCTATCAATAGTTCTAATGGAATGTTTTCTACTCCCGGGGCCTTGTTTCGACTTAGGTCTTTCAGTGCTCTGTCAAACTCTTCAAGCAGTATCATATCTCCCATTTCATCTTCATCCTCTTCCATTTCCATAATATTGTCCTCAGGTACATTGCCTTTGTATGGACCCTCTATATACTCCTTCCACCTTTCTGCTTTCCCTTCTTTGCTTAGAACTGGGTTTCCATCAGAGGTCTTGATATTCATGCAAGAGGTTTTCTTTTCTCCAAAGGTCTCTTTAATTTTTTTGTAGGCAGTATCTATCTTACCCCCTAGTGATATACGCCTCTACATCTTTACATTTGTCATCTAGCCATCAGTATTTAGCCATTTTGCACTTCCTGTCGATCTCATTTTAGAGACTTTTGTATTCCTTTTTGCCTGCTTCATTTACTGCATTTTTGTATATTCTTCTTTCATCAATTAAATGCGCTATCTCTTCTGTTACCCAAGGATTTCTATTAGCCCTCGTCTTTTTACCTACTTGATCCTCTGCTGCCTTCACTATTTCATCCCTCAAAGCTACCCATTCTTCTTCTACCGTATTTCTTTCCCCCATTCTTGTCAATTGTTCCCTAATACTCTCCCTGAAACTATCTACCACCTCTGGTTCTGTCAGTTTATCCAGGTCCATCTCCTTAAATTCCCACCTTTTTGCAGTTTCTTTAATTTTAGTCTACAGTTCATATCCAACAGATTGTGGTCAGAGTCCACATCTGCCCCTGGAAATGTCTTACAATTTAAAACCTGGTTCCTAAATCTCTGTCTTACCATTATATAATCCATCTGACACCCGTCAGTATCTCCAAGCTTCTTCCATGTATACAACCTTCTTTTATGATTCTTGAACCAAGTGTTAGCTATGATTAAGTTATGCTCTGTGCAAAATTCTACCAGGGGGCTTCCTCTTTCATTCCTTACTCCCATTCCATAATCACCTACTAAGTTTCCTTCTCTTCCTTTTCCTACTATCGAATTCCAGTCACCCGTGACTATTAAATTTTCGTCTCCCTTCACTATCTCAGTAATTTCTTTTACCTCATCATACATTTCATCAATCTCTTCGTCATCTGCAGAGCTAGTCGGCATATAAACTTGTACTACTGTGGTAAGTGTGGACTTCTTACCTATCGTGGCCACAATAACGCATTCACCATGCTGTTTGTAGTAGCTTACTCGCATTCCTATTTTTTTTATTCATTATTAAACCTACTCCTGCATTACCCCTATTTGATTTTGTATTTATAATCCTGTATTCACCTGACCAGAAGTCTTGTTGCTCCTGCCACTGAACTTCACTAATTCCCACTATATCTAACTTTAACCTATCCATTTCCCTTTTTAAATTTTCTAACCTACCTGCACGATTAAGGGATCTGACATTCCATGCTCCAACCCGTGGAACACCAGTTTTCTTTCTTCCGGTGGTGGTGGTGGTGGTGGTGGTGGTGGTGGTGGTGGTTAGTGTTTAACGTTCCGTCGACAATGAGGTCATTAGAGGCGGAGCGCAAGCTTGGGTTAGGGAAGGATTGGGAAGGAAATCGGCCGTGCCCTTTCAAAGGAACCATCCCGGCATTTGCCTGAAACGATTTAGGGAAATCACGGAAAACCTAAATCAGGATGGCCGGAGACGGGATTGAACCGTCGTCCTCCCGAATGCGAGTCCAGTGTGCTAACCACTGCGCCACCTCGCTCGGTCTTCTTTCTCCTGATAACTATGATAACTATGTCCTCCTGAGTAGTACCCGCCCGGAGATCTGAATGGGGGACTATTTTACCTCCAGAATATTTTATCCAAGAGGACGCCATCATCATTTAACCATACAGTAAAGCTGCATGCCCTCAGGAATAATTACGGCTGTAGTTTCCCCTTGCTTTCAGCCATTCACAGTACCAGCACAGCGAGGCCATTTTGGTTAGTGTTACAAGGCCAGATCAGTCAATCATCCAGACTGTTGCCCCTGCAACTACTGAAAAGGCTGCTGCCCCTCTTCAGGAACCATACATTTGTATGGGCTCTCAACAGATACCCCTCCGTTGTGGTTGCACCTACAGTACGGCTATCTGTATCGTTGAGGCACGCAAGCCTCCCCACCAACAGCAAGGTCCATAGGGGGGGGGGGGGGGGCTTTTAAGCATAACATAGCCGTAATGTGATTAAACAAAACCTACGTATACCTTGTCTCAATTTATTTGTACAATTTGACTACCAAAAATAAGAGGGCTGGTAAACGAGTTGCACCTCCAATTCTTCCTCCAATTCATTTAACGTCCTATAGACATCAAGACTGTTAGAGATGGAGCACAAGCTCAGATTGTTGCAAGGATAGGGAAGGAAATCAGCCGTGTCCTTCTAAATGAACCATCCAGGCATTTGCCAGGAGCAATTTAGGGAGATCATGGGAAACCTAAATCAGAATGGTGGATGCACATTTGAACCTTTGCCCTGCTGTATGAGAGTCCCGTGTGCTAAGCACTGCACCATCTCACTTGGTGAAACTAATGGGATAGAACTGTCAGCATAAAGGGTGTTCAGAAATTTCTGTTAAAAAATTCTAGGAATTTTAGACAGGACTGAGTACATAATATTTTGAACAGCAACCTGTGTCTGGAAACATACCATTTCCATTGTATGATGGTTTCAGTTCAGACGTGTAATGCATCCACATCTGCTGAGGGAAATAAAAAAGTCTCAGAGTTGCTTGTCCTGGATTGCAATAAGACAGACAGGATGATGTGTACTATGTCAGATGGTCACCTAATGTCACTCAACGTTTGTCTTGCTGTGAGACAGAGGAAGAGCTGCTGACATGAGTTTTGGCCACTGGACTAGAAATTGAAGAGACACCAGATGGGATGGAGAGAGTGTACTGGAACATGCTACGTAGGTACAATATCTGTAACAATGTTGGTAATCATCAGAACAAGCCACAGTTTTAATACATTGGTACTGTTCTGTATGTAGAGTATATTGGGTTCTTTTTTTTTTAAATACAGGTTCTGTCAAAAGCATAAAAAATCATCATATGAGGACGACACCCCTTAAACACAAAATAGGCCCTGTCTACATTTGTCATATAGGCACAACCTTATATGCTAGCACTGGCCTCACTAGACAAAAACTAAAATGTATCACTGCCACAGAGTCTGATAATGGAGTGGAATGACTTTTGCAACATCATTTTGATCCTGCAGTCACTATGAATCAATACACAAAGGAAGTAAAGACATTAGCTGCCACTGGGCATTGATTTATATCAACGGAACAAGTTTAAAATTTGTGCTGGACTGGGATTCGAACCTGAGTCTCCTGCTTACTAGGTGGATGGGCTTACCACCAAATTTTCAACTTGCCTCACTGATATAAATCGATGCCCACTGGCAGCTAATGTCCCTAATTACTTTGTGTCCTGATTTATAGTGGCTTCAGGGTCAAAATAGTGTGTGCTCTTTTGAACATACTCGAAAGAACATACACCACATATATAATCACAGTAATGATGAGCAATGATCCCTTTAGTGCAGATGCACACCAAGCTCAAATTCTTATGGGAATCAACAAGACGCAACAAGTAATTAGGCTAATGAGCAGCACACTACATGAGTAGCGAGTGGTATAAGTCGAGACTTTGGGTCTGATGGGAGGCGTGCTGGGGTAGTCCATGCATTTGTGGTGACCACTGTGTGTGGATTGCCTAGTGGTCACTGTTTCTACCTAGTAAGAAGGAGACTGGGTTTGAATCCCAGTCTGGCACAAATTATCAATTTGCCCTATTGATATAAATCAATACCCACTGGTAGCTAATGACGTTAGTTTGTTTGTGTCTTGATACATAGTTTCACCTATATTTGCTGTCACAACCACAGAAATAAAACAAGTTTAATTACTTATATTGCTCAGCACAGATTAATTTTGTTGATTTTATGAAAACTATTATTTTCATTCAAATTGGGCAAAGTACTTTCTTGCATCTGGTGCTAGGTACACTGCAATTGTCCCTGGTGTGTGCTATGAAGAAGCACTGTAGTGCACATTGTTACAAGTGTGTCTGAGGACTGTGGTATCATCTGTATACAGTTTCTATGCAGGCTGCCAAGGTGGCCCTTATATCTAATGTCATTAATGGCCTTCTTGGCATGAAATAGTTGGTCTGGAGCCATTTCATCGAGCCTCAAATACCAGGAACTGACAATGAACTTAAAATCGCTTCTTCTTCTTCTTCGCAAGACGCATTAACTTTTCCTTATGCTCACTTTCATTGACCTACAATAAAGATTATTAGTAAGTAGAATGACACTGGATTGAATGCCTAGATAACTTAACCTCTCTTTATGTTAAAGTTGCCTGGTACACCACTAGCATGGAAAGAAACTGCAAAGGGATTTGAGCTACAATGGCAATTTACACATGGTCTCAGCACTGTAGATGGGAAACATGTAGTCATCATGAAACAGCCTCTCTCTGGATGTCTGTATTACAACTATAAACAGTTTTTCAATACAGTTATGCTGGGAGTAGTAAATGTCAACTATGAGTTCTTAATGGTGGATGTCTGAATGGGTGGTCAGACCCAAAGTCTCAACTTATACCACTCACTACTCATGTAGTGTGCTGCTCATTAGCCTCATTACTCACTGCATCTTGTCAATTCCCGTAAGAATTTGAGCTTGTATCAGATGGTGGTAGTCTTTACCATCACAAGTTTGAAGAATTTCTTAGATCCAACAACCTGAACATCCCACCAGAAGAAGTCCTACCAAACATTAACATTTCTGGTCTGTTTGTATGTGCTGATGCTGATCCATTTACAATGACAGAAAATTTGTTGAAACCATACAATCAGACATAACTGATTAAAGAGCAAAGAGTTTTCAACTGCTATCTCAATTGTACATGCAGGATTCTGGAAGACACTCACAGAATTTTAAATTCCAAATCTGATATACTTCAATTGCCTATTGCTCTAAGTCCTGAGAATGCAAGAGTAATAGAACTGGTGTGTTGTTATGAGCACAATTACTTAAGGAGTAAGAAATAAGTATCTTACAGTGAAAATGAGGGGAACTGTAGGATGCCAGGCTCTTCAAGAGGGAGACAGGTGACTTAGTTCATCTGCAAGTTACAAGCTCAATAAATCCATCTGAAAGTAACAAAATAATCAGAGATACTTTCTGTAATTACTTTCATAACAAGAATAAAGTATCTTGGCAGGATATAATTTGTTAATTTTGTTTTAGTGAATGAATTATAACCTGAAAAACTGATGTACGTTCCACATGAATATAATAAATTCATTGAGAAGATACTTATGGATCTGAGTGAATCTTCCAGCTCTTCCACTGTTTCCATAGTGCTCACAAAGTTCACCAAAACGGGAAACAGAAGAAGAAGAAGAAGAAGAAGAATAAGAAGAAGAAGAGCTCATCTGGTCAGAATACTGGCAGGTAGGTTCCAACACTTCCTTGGAGCCTGCACCACTTTTTCTGGATTCTCTCAATCTTTTAACCTCCTTTCTAAAGTTTGTTCTCATGGAATTTTTTTTGCTTTGTTTTGTTTTTTAAGATCCTCCTCCACTGCTTGGGAGTAGTGTAGTAATGACTCATAGGAATAATTTCTTACTATCATATTTTTATATTGCTTTGCCTTCATATATATCACAATGTGGGCAATAAACAATACACCTTGACAGATTCCAGAAAAAAATACTCTCTTTCCTTATTTAACAATCATTTTCAATGCATGCACCACAAATAATAACTACAACATAAACAAAGAGTGAACATAAATATGAGATGAACTGTACAAAGCAAGAGACTGCCAAGGATATTGTCAATACTGTCCACAGAAGGCACAATATTTTCAGGCAACGCAACATATTTCCAAAGTTTTTGATGTTCTCAATAGTACTGCAAAACCTCCCAATCTTATCCTTAGATAGTGTTGCGTCCCAAACATGGATTTTTCCTGGGATTGGGCGATGCGGTTCGTAACAAGCTTAGCTGGATGGCTGTAAAGAGAGGGAGACTTTGACCTGGCTAAGATGTTACTGTCGCTGATGTGAAAGGTAAAAGGCTGGGAGGTAACTGAAGTAACTGTCCAAAAATGTTTAACAATCTGAGATTTATTTATACATAAAACAAGTAAATTCTAACTGCTATGGCTGATGTGCTACCACTAAGCAGCCAAGTCTGATACAGAGACAGCGACTAACGAACAACATTCCTTCTGTTCTAACAATTGGTGACCTACACGACTAAACTCTGAGTCCCACGGCTATTGCCTACATGTCTATCAGCTCCTGTTGCTAACTCTGCAATGAACTCTGACTAGATCCACCTGCTGCCTGCCTGCAGCTCCTGCCTACTACTGCTTCCGTCCTCTCCCATGATGATGAATAATATGCAAGCAAGAATTAATTAAGAACACACAAAGTAGACAAAAGAAGCATAATATGAACACCACAACACCAAATTTTGAAGTAGGTGATATAGTGTTGGCAAAAGTTTACCATCCTAATGCAAATACAAGAAAAGACGAGTAAATTCTGTCATAAATACAACAGTCCTTATGAAATAGCTGGGGTACCACATCCAAAGGTTGTGTTCTTTGTAGATCCATCAAATGACAAAGACCATGGGTTATATAATGTGGGTTTGATTAAAGTATTTACTACGTAACAGGGAATTCACATTCTTAGTGAATTTTGTAGAGTGACACCCACAAGGACTCGAACTGATCATTACATACCTTAACTGCTTAATTTTCTGTACAACAATCCTCCCCTTCTACTATCTTATCTATTTTAAATTCAACTTTGTTCTACCATAAATTAATTCTGTAATAGGCCAACAAAGTGTAATCAGATTTAACCCGCAGTGAGATTGCTTTTCACTCACAGCTACTGCAAGCAACAATAATTCATTTATATGGTTTACAGTATGCTGCTCATGCTAAATGGCTCATAAATTTATCACCTTATGAGACTGTTTGCTCATGTAGTATTATAAACAGGGTGGTCCATTGACAGTGACCGGGCCAAATATCTCATGAAATAAGCATCAGACAAAAAAACTACAAAGAACAAAACTTGTCTAGCTTGAAGGGGGAAGCCAGATGGCGCTACGGTTGGCTCACTAGATAGCGCTGCCATAGTTCAAACGGATATCAACTGCATTTTTTAAATAGGAACCCCCCATTTTTTATTACATATTCGTGTAGTACGTAAAGAAATATGAATGTTTTAGTTGGACCACTTTTTTTGCTTTGTGATAGATGGCACTGTAATAGTCACAAACGTGTAAGTACATGGTATCATGTAACATTCCGCCAGTGCGGATGGTATTTGCTTCGTGATACATTACCCCTGTTACAATGGACCGTTTACCAATTGCGGAAAAGGTTGATATCGTGTTGATGTAAGACTATTGTGTTCAAAATGCCCAACAGGCGTGTGCTATGTATGCTGCTCGGTATCCTGGACGACATCATCCAAGTGTCCGGACCGTTCGCCGAAAAGTTACATTATTCAAGGAAACAGGAAGTGTTCAGCCACATGTGAAACGGCAACCACGACCTGCAACAAATGATGATGCCCAAGTAGGTGTTTTAGCTGCTGTCACAGCTAATCTGCACATCAGTAGCAGACAAATTGTGTGAGAATCGGGAATCTCAAAAACGTCGGTGTTGAGAATGTTACATCAACATCGATTGCACCCGCACCATATTTCTATGCAGCAGGAATTGCATGGTGACGACTTTGAACATCGTGTACAGTTCTGCCACTGGGCACAAGAGAAATTACGGGACAATGACAGATTTTTTGCACGCATTCTATTTAGCGACAAAGCGTCATTCACCAACAGCGGTAACAGAAACCGGCATAATATGCACTATTGGGCAACAGAAAATCCACGATGGCTGCGACAAGTGGAACATGAGAGACCTTGACAGGTTAATGTATGGTGCGGCATTATGGTACGAAGGATAATTGGCCCCATTTTATCAATGGCAATCTAAATGGTGCAATGTATGCTGATTTCCTATGTAATGTTCTACCGATGTTACTACAAGATGTTTCACTGCATGACAGAATGGCAATGTACAGAATGGCAATGTGCGTGCGGTTGAAGCAGTATTGAATAGCATATGTCATGACAGGTGGATTGGTCGTCAAAGCACATTCACAGGATCTGATGACCCCGGATTTCTTTCTGTGGGGGAAGTTGAAGGATATTTGCTATTGTGATCCACCGACAACGCCTGACAACATGCGTCAGCACATTGTCAATGCATGTGCGAACATTACGGAAGAAACTCCTCGCTGTTGAGAGGAATCTCATTACACGTATTGCCAAATGCATTGAGGTTGACGGACTTCATTTTGAGCATTTATTGCACTACTGTGGTATTTACAGGTAAACACACTGTAACAGCATGCATTCTCAGAGATGATAAGTTCACAAAGGTACAAGTATCACAATGGAACAAACAAAATAAAATGTTCAAACGTACCTGCGTTCTGTACTTTAATTTAAAAAACCTACCTGTTACCAACTGTTCATCTAAAATTGTGAGCCATATGTTTGTGACTATTACGCGCCATGTATCACAAAGCAAAAACCTTGGTCCAACTAAAACATTCATATTTCTTTACGTACTACACGAATATGTAATAAAAAATGGGGGTTCCTATTTTAAAAAATGCAGTTGATATCCATTTGATCTATGGCAGTGCCATCTAGCGGGCCAACCACAGCGCCATCTGGTTTTCCCCTTCAAGCTAGACAAGTTTCGTTCTATGTAGTTTTTTTGTTTGACGCATATTTCGTGAGATATTTGGCCCGGTCACGATCAATGGACCACCCTGTATATTTGACACACACGAGATTATTCATTTTACTGTAGATGTGATGGAATTAGGTACATAAACTGTGATGAAGTCATCTGATATTCTCACAGGAGATTAGTTACATGTTTGTTATCGGTGATAAGAATGTCCTCTTATGATACATTTAACTTGGGTTCTGCTTTTGCTGAGAATACATCACACATATTCTTTCGGAGACAATGTCATCTTGCATGAAATACATCAGATTAATAAGAATCAGTCTAGTTCATTTGTACGAGGGCTGGAACTTAGATAGTGGCAACTATTTATTCACAACCAATACAATAGAGTTACATGTTGGCTTCTGTTACTGTCCTTCAAAATAGTCACCAGCATTGTGTAGAACCGATTGCCAGCAATGTGGAATGCGTAGTATACCATTAGCAGAGCCTGTTCTGTTGATGGTGCAAACAGAGCAGTCTACTGCCTGTCAAATTGCTGAAACAGTTCTGAAGCGAATGCCACAAACTGGTTCCTTCATCTTTGGAATCTAATCAAAGTCACAAGGACTTACGTCTGGGGAGTATGGTGGATGGTACAGTACTTCCCAGTCCCATCGACTGAACAGAGCAGCCACAGCTTGTGCTGTATGCGCCCGCACATTGTCATGCAAAATGATGGGTGGGTTGCGCAGAAAGTGTCACTGTTTCTTTCACAAAGCTGGTCGCAGATGACACTCCAAAAATGAACAGTAATACTGAGCATTGATGGTGTGCCGTGTTGGAACATAATGCGTTAGGATAACATTATCACAGTCATAAACGAGAATCGCCATAACTTTCACCATACTGGGGCTATGACGCACTTTCAACTTTCGCAGCGACCCATAATGACGCCATTCGTTGGATTGGTGTTTCAGTTTTGGCTCATATGATGTGGCCCATGTCTCATCCAGTGGTACGATATGGCGTAAGAAAGCCTCTCATTTGTGCTCATAGTGCTCCAAGTACGCCTGAGAAGCGCTGTAACGCACCCATTTCCGCATTTCAAGTCATGCGGAACCCATTGTGATGCAATTTTTCGCATGCCCAGGCGTTCCTTCAGGATGCATAGCACAGTCGTGCGCTCTAATCCGGTTTTGTGGGCAAGCTCACAAATCGTATGGTGTCAATCACTGTCCACTAACGTGGCAACAGCATGAACTTTTTCTTCAGAGACGCTAGGACGACCTACCTGATGCATGTCTGCCACAGTTTGCTGACCTTCGTTGAAGGCTTTTACCCAACGTGCGACTGTTCTGTACAGCAATGCCGATTCCCCGCACGCCTCTTGAAGACCTTTATGACACTGTCGTGCTCTACAGCCTCTGGCACATTCAATCTTGATCCAACTCAGTTGTCCCTGTTCTGAGAACAGTGACACCGTTACGTTAGACCGTCCGCTCACAAGTGACTGTGTTCCCCTCGAATGTACGCACGCCAGTGACATGGGACGGGTAACTCCATTTGCTTGGAGGTAGGTCAACAACGTGTGCTATCAGCGACAATAGTAGATTCCATTGCATAGTATCTCCACAGCAGTGTTGCCACTATTTACGTTCCAACCTATGTATTTACTAAGACGCCATCAAGTGGTCATATATGCACTCGAAAGACAACTGAAATTAGTCAGCTGTTAAGTCAGAAGAATAATTATATAGCTTCATACAATTGCCATACAATCTGTACATGTTAGCAATGTCAGGTTGAGGAGAGGGAGATTATAAGGGGAAAAGTATGGAATTTAGATTATATCAACGAAAATATTGAATTTTTTTTAAATGTAATGTAACTGTATAGATAAAAAACTACTCACTAAACTGCGGCAGGAGAACACACACAAGAAAGGTATTATGTACGCAAGCTTTTGGAGCCAGTGGATATTTCTTCTAGAAGAACGGTACAAGGGGACGGAAGAAGGGTGAAGATAAACAACAGTTGAAGTTTTAGGAAAAGGGGAAGAGTTCGGAAAAGCCATCCAGAACCCCAGGTCAGGGGAGAGTTACTGGACAGTATGAGAAGGAAAGACTGACTGTTGGGGACTACACTGGATGATATCTGAAAACCTGAGAGATTAAAGGTGGAAGAAAGGGTAAAATGCAAGACAGAGATTACTGCTAAAACATTGTGCAAGAGTGAATAAGAGTGAAAACCTAAGTGCATTGTACTTTATAGAGGTGGGAGGGGACGGCGAAATAATGCTGAGCTGGTCTCAGCATTTCTTCACAGTAACTATTCCTCTCTTCATTCCATTTTAATTTTCTGCATCTCTGATTTCTGATCTTTCTATTTTTCACTGTCCCCTTCCCACCTCTATCACATACAATGCACTTAAGCTTTTTGCTCTTATTAACTCATGGACAATGTTTTAGCAGTAATTTCTGTCTTGCATATTACCCTTCATGGACAATGTTTTAGCAGTAATCTCTGTCTTGCATATTACCCTTCATGGACAATGTTTTAGCAGTTATCTCTGTCTTGCATATTACCCTATCTTCCACCTTTAAGCACTCAGGTTTTCAAATCTTGTCCAGTGCAGTTCCCAAACAATCAGTCTTTCCTTCTCATCTCGTCTGGTAAGTCTCCCGTGACCAGGGGTTCTGGGTGACTTCTCTGAACTCTACCCCTTTTCCTAAACCTCACCTGTCCTCTTCCTTCCCCTTCAACCCTTCTGCCAGGAGGAGGAGCCACTGGCTCCGAAAGCTTGCATGTGTAACACCTTTTTTGTGTGTTCTCCAGCTGGAACTTCGTGAGTAGATTTTTCATTTATCGAATTACATTGAATTAAGTTTATGGTTGATGACATGCCAACATCCAAATTAAAGCCAAAATTTACTGTGAATATCCATAATCACATAAGTTGGCATTGATTTGGATAACCTAATATAAGTTTGTAATAAGTATTTCAATGTCAATAAATACTAACAATGAGATACTGTTAAGTCAGATTGATGACATAAATGGAGTAGAGGAACAATTGGGAAACACAAAGAAAGAAAACTAGGCCTCACATATGGGTTCACAATAAGGTAGGAGTAAGCTCATATGAATATAAGCGGGTACAGAGAAGAGACACGTAAAGTTATGAGTAGGATGACGTACCTTCACATACGAGGTATGGAATGAATGGAATTTGTGTATCAAGGAAGGGGGACCTAATCCTGTGGCCAGGAAAAAGAAAAATATGTATATAGGGACACAATCACTGTGACAAATGTTGTACGAGATGTGAGATATCTTTCTGGAGAAAGGTGTGTTATATGAATATAGTTTCTATAGAGGAGAAAGAAAACTGGCATTCTACGGATCGGAGCGTGGAATGTCAGATCCCTTAATCGGGCAGGTAGGTTAGAAAATTTAAAAAGGGAAATGGATATGTTAAAGTTAGATATAGTGGGAATTAGTGAAGTTCGGTGGCAGGAGGAACAAGACTTTTGGTCAGGTGAATACAGGGTTATGAATTCAAAATCAAATAGGGGTAATGCAGGAGTAGGTTTAATAATGAATAAAAAAAATAGGAGTGCGGGTTAGCTACTACAAACAGCATAGTGAACGCATTATTGTGGCCAAGATAGACACAAAGCCCACGCCTACTACAGTAGTACAGGTTTATATGCCAACTAGCTCTGCAGATGATGAAGAAATAGATGAAATGTATGACGAGATAAAAGAAATTATTCAGGTAGTGAAGGGAGACGAAAATTTAATAGTCATGGGTGACTGGAATTCATCAGTAGGAAAAGGGAGAGAAGGAAACATAGTAGGTGAATATGGATTGGGGGGAAGAAATGAAAGAGGAAGCTGCCTTGTAGAATTTTGCACAGAGCATGACTTAATCATAGCTAACACTTGGTTCAAGAATCATAAAAGAAGGTTGTATACCTGGGAGAATCCTGGAGATACTAAAAGGTATCAGATAGATTATATAATGGTAAGACAGAGATTTAGGAACCAGGTTTTAAATTGTAAGACATTTCCAGGGGAAGATGTGGACTCTGACCACAATCTATTGGTTATGAACTGCAGATTGAAACTGAAGAAACTGCAAAAAGGTGGGAATTTAAGGAGATGGGACCTGGATAAACTGAAAGAACCAGCGGTTGTACAGAGTTTCAGGGAGAGCATAAGGGAACAATTGACAGGAATGGGGGAAAGAAATACAGTAGAAGAAGAATGGGTAGCTCTGAGGGATGAAGTAGTGAAGGCAGCAGACGATCAAGTAGGTAAAAAGACGAGGGCTAATAGAAATCCTTGGGTAACAGAACAAATATTGAATTTAATTGATGAAAGGAGAAAGTATAAAAATGCAGTAAATGAAGCAGGCAAAAAGGAATACAAACGTCTCAAAAATGAGATCGACAGGAAGTGCAAAATGGCTAAGCAGGGATGGCTAGAAGACAAATGTAAGGATGTAGAGGCTTGTCTCACTAGGGGTAAGATAGATACTGCCTGCAGGAAAATTAAAGAGACCTTTGGAGAGAAGAGAACCACTTGTATGAATATCAAGCGCTCAGATGGCAACCCAGTTCTAAGCAAAGAAGAGAAGGCAGAAAGGTGGAAGGAGTATATAGAGGGTTTATACAAGGGCGATGTACTTGAGGACAATATTATGGAAATGGAAGAGAATGTAGATGAAGACGAAATGGGAGATAAGATACTGCGTGAAGAGTTTGACAGAGCACTGAAAGACCTGAGTCGAAACAAGGCCCCAGGAGTAGACATCATTCCATTAGAACTACTGAGGGCCTTGGGAGAGCCAGTCATGACAAAACTCTACCATCTGGTGAGCAAGATGTATGAAACAGGCAAAATACCCTCAGACTTCAAGAAGAATATAATAATTCCAATCCCAAAGAAAGCAGGTGTTGACAGATGTGAAAATTACCGAACTATCAGTTTAATAAGTCATGGCTGCAAAATACTAATGCGAATTCTTTACAGACAAATGGAAAAACTGGTAGAAGCGGACCTCGGGGAAGATCAGTTCGGATTCCGTAGAAATGTTGGAACACGTGAGGCAATACTAACCTTACGACTTATCTTAGAAGAAAGATTAAGAAAAGGCAAACCTACATTTCTAGCATTTGTAGACTTAGAGAAAGCTTTTGACAATGTTAACTGGAATACTCTCTTTCAAATTCTGAAGGTGGTAGGGGTAAAATACAGGGAGGAAAAGGCTATTTACAATTTGTACAGAAACCAGATGGCAGTTATAAGAGTCGAGGGGCATGAAAGGGAAGCAGTGGTTGGGAAAGGAGTGAGACAGGGTTGTAGCCTCTCCCCGATGTTATTCAATCTGTATATTCAGCAAGCAGTAAAGGAAACAAAAGAAAAATTTGGAGTAGGTATTAAAATTCATGGAGAAGAAGTAAAAACTTTGAGGTTCGCCGATGACACTGTAATCATGTCAGAGACAGCAGAGGACTTGGAAGAGCAGTTGAACGGAATGGCGACTTGGCCAAGACTGTGCAGCTACTGAAACTTCCTGGCACACTATAAGTGTGTGCTGGAGCGAGACTCCAACTCAGTGTCTTGAAAGGAGGATATAAGATGAACATCAACAAAAGCAAAACGAGGATAATGGAATGTAGTCAAATTAAATCGGGTGATGCTGAGGGAATTAAATTAGGAAATGAGACACTTAAAGTAGTAAAGGAGTTTTGCTATTTAGGGAGTAAAATAACTGATGATGGTCGAAGTAGAGAGGATATAAAATGTAGACTGGCAATGGCAAGGAAATCGTTTCTGAAGAAGAGAAATTTGTTAACGTCGAGTATAGATTTAAGTGTCAGGAAGTCGTTTCTGAAAGTATTTGTATGGAGTGTAGCCATGTATGGAAGTTAAACATGGACGATAACTAGTTTGGACAAGAAGAGAATAGAAGCTTTCGAAATGTGGTGCTACAGAAGAATGCTGAAGATAAGGTGGGTAGATCACGTAACTAATGAGGAGGTATTGAATAGGATTGGGGAGAAGAGAAGTTTGTGGCACAACTTGGTAGGCCATGTTTTGAGGCATCAAGGGATCACAAATATAGCATTGGAGGGCAGCGTGGAGGGTAAAAATCGTAGAGGGAGACCAAGAGATGTATACACTAAGCAGATTCAGAAGGATGTAGGTTGCAGTAGGTACTGGGAGATGAAGAAGCTTGCACAGGATAGAGTAGCATGGAGAGCTGCATCAAACCAGTCTCAGGACTGAAGACCACAACAACAACAGAGGTAGAACCCTAAAGATTTTGGGGCTTAGTCCAAATTTATGTACTACAGGAATGTACCCGAGCTGCAGTGGTCTAATATTTATACTAAATTAAGAAATTATTAAGATGAGACAAATGTCAGAATTTTGCATGCTGGCTATAAACAAAGTTTACAAGAGGGAAGAATTGTACGTACAAAATTCAAAAGTTACTGGGAACTCAAATTAACTCCATATAGTGATCAAGTGAGATAAAATTATTATACTTTAATATGATGTTATCTGATACCCATGTGGGGACAACTATAGCTGTAGTTGGATATTTACTGTTATTTTTACAACGAGACACAATGAGTGTAATACATTTTTGTTTCAGTTTGGCATTCATTATGATTTATTTTTGCTTGGTCATCTTTGGTGGCACTAGTGTTCAGTGTGTGTGTTATCTTTCCTGCTTCAGTCCGAGAACCGAGGTTTTAAATTTGCATGTACGCTGCCTGCCAGTTGCAGTTTGCCTTGAAAATGGCGGGGTGTTCTCCCGCCGAAATATCGGCGGTCGCTGAAAGTGTTACTTGGCTGAATTTCCGGAAGTTATTTGAAAGTTTTATACGCCAGGAAAAACTCAGGTCTCACATTGCTGGAAACAGTATCTACCATAAAATATCTACGAGTACCTATTGAGACTGACCTTATGTGGAATGAGCACATAAAACAAATATTAGGAAAAGCAGATGCAGACAGATTCATAGGAAGAATCTTAAGGAAATGTCATTCATCCACAAAGGAAGTGGCTTATAACGCACTTGTTTGACTACTCTTGAATATATTCATGAATATGGGATCCTTACCAGGTAGGACTGATAGGGGGGAGGGGGGGGGGGGGGGGGAGAGAGAGAGAGAGAGAGAGAGAGAGAGAGAGAGAGAGAGAGAGAGAGAAACGAACTAAGAACGGCACCTTTCGTGACGGGTTAATTTAGTAGGCACCAGAGTGTTATACAGATGTTCAACAAACTCAAGTGGCAGATGTTACAAGAGAGGTGATGTGTATCATGGAGGTGTTTACTATGGAAATTTCGAGTGAGCACTTTCCAGGAAGAGTTGAGCAGCGTATTACCTCCTGCCAGATACAACTCATAAAATCACAAGAAAATTTGAGAAATTAAAGCTAATACAGAGGCTTACTAACAATCACTCTTCCCCTGTGGTATTCACAAGTGAAACAGGGAAAGAGGGATAAGTTATTGGTTCCAGAAGTACCTTCTGCTGCACACTGTTACGTGGCTTGCGGATTATGATGTAAATGTACATGTAGAGTACCAAACATTATGTACCAACAAAACAAAATAAAATACTGTTATAGGTAAATGATGAACTTGACTTACAGTGGAAACCTGTGGGATGCTTATGTAACACCATTATTGTTATAAACAATTAATAGCTTTGAAGATGATATTAAGATTCAGATCAAAACATATTCATACACCTTACAGAGTTAGGCAGACTTATGTACAATAGTAGAAACAATTACTAAACGATTCAGTTGAATGTAGTATTGAACATTTAACTACTTAAGTTTATGTAATTGTTGTGGCATAATTTGTCTGAGTGGGGCAACTGAAGTGCTACATAACATTCTTGTAGAGTGATGTGTAATCCTAGATGTGAGGTGTGTTAAAAAGATTCTGGAACTTTGTCCAAAAAATTTTTCCACACCTACCTTTTACTCACTGTGTATGGTCTCCTTTTAAAAACTCCCCTCTACAATAGATGCACCACTCCCAACACCGTTTCCACTTCCTGAAGCATTCTTGGTAAGCCTCTTGCTGGATTGCACAAAGTGCTGTCTGCGAATTTTCTTTTATCTCATCTATCATAGCAAATCTTTGCCCTTTCCATGGGCTTTCTCACTTTGGAAATAAATAAAAATTCGCAGGGGCCAGGTCTGTGGAGTACGGAGGATGAGACAGCACAATGATTTTGTTTTTTGTGCAATAGTCACGCACCAACAGGGTTGAATGTGCAGGTGGCGTTATTATGATGCAAGAGCCATAAATTGTCTCACCACATTTCAGGTCGTTTCCTTCTCACATTTTCTCGCAGGCATCACAACACGTCCTGACAGTACCCTCAATTAACAGTTTTTCCCTGTGGCAGAAATTCATGATGAACTAATCCTTCAAAGTCAAAGTAAACTATCAACATGGCTTTGACATTTGACCTGACCTGAGGATCTTCCTTTGGTCTTGGAGAACCTATACCAACCAACTGTGAAGACTGGACCTTGGTCTCAACATCACAACTGTAGACCCACATCTCATCACCAGTTATGATTCTCTTAAGAACATCTCATTCTCATTTGCACGACTGAAAGCTATTTACCGATTGAGAGGCGGTCTTTCTGGTCTTGACTCATGAGCCATGGGACAAACTTGGCGGCAACAAGATGCAATCCAAGATGCTGTATCAGGATAATTGGAATGTTACATTCTTCTGCAGTCTCTTGGCCAGTCAGCCTTCGATTGGCATGCACAATTTCATTAATGTTCCTGACATGGGCATCGTCAGTAGACTCGAAGGGCGTCCTGAATGAGGGTCTTCTTGAACTTCCGTCCGGTCATTTTTAAACTGGGTGAACCATTCGTAACATTAAGTACAGCTTAATCACTCATTACTGTGGGGTTTCTGCATTGTTGGGTGTCTCTCTGTAGAGGCTTCCTTGAGTTTCACACAAAATTTAAAGCAGACGCATTCCTCCTCTAAATCCGCTATCTCCAAATTCGCAAAGTGTGCAACACAACATTCTACTTAATGCAGCACTGAACAATAAATAACAGGCATTGAACAAGGAAACTTCCGGCACTACACATTAAACACAGGCATGTGTTCACTACACCACATCATTGGCGCAAAATTACAAATGTTCCGGAATTTTTTGAACAGACCTCATACCTAGCTGATAAATGATGGACATGAACTTTAAGCATCTTTTTTTAATGAAGAGTATGAAACTGTTGTAGGTTTTGTCATCTGTTTTGCATGCAACAAATGTGTAACAACTTCAAGGTGGCGGCAGCGATTGCAGTATCTCCACTGTATGAATTACTTGCATGCGCTTTTGTGTACATCCCATGCATTATCAATCCCTGGAGTAACATGACAAGGACAAATAAATGCACACAGTTTAACACAGTAATGCTGTGTGATGTCCATCTAGAAACAGAACAAGATACACAATTTCATTCATGTTATAACTTTCATGTCAGAGCTACAGAAGTCAATTATAGGGTGTTCTCCCTATGTTGTAAATCATTGAACAGAAGGATTTGTTGGATTTTGAGACAATACCTGAATACAGTAACAACAAAAAACTTCCTGCATTTATTAATGAAAATTCTACACATGTACAAGTATTTCACTTCCAGCATATTCAAGACTGCAGTATTGAAGAAGTCTTATCCAGTTGCATCAGTGCAGTCTTAATATAACTTATTTCAGGTGTAGAAAGTTAAAGACACAAAAAATTGAGAAAACTCAAATCTGGATATATCTATGCATAAGCATGGGCAAACACACAGATTACTGATGACCACCTACAAGGACTGGTTACAATGTTGAGCATTGGGCAATGTTCCCCACACCACTGGCATTTATGTAAAAAAACTGAAAAGGTGGAGGACATGCCCAGGTGTGGGGATCAAACATAAGTTAATCAAAATATGTAGTGTAATATAAATAAACAGAGTGGCAGAAGCCAGAATCGATGTCCTACGAGTGAGCATGGTTGTCGGCAGCTGTAGAGAATAAGTCAGAGAAAAGTTATAGTCAGAAAATGTAATTGCATCACAGCAAAAGGAAGAATTACTGCAATTGCTTGGATAAATATGGTGGTGGTGGTGGTGGTGGTGGTGGTGGTGGTGGTGGTGGTAGAGGGCGGTGGTGATTTGAGGTGAGGGGCACTCAATATCATAGTCATCAGTGTCCTGACGAAAAGTCAGCATGCCAATCTTGTGGTTGGGGACGAAGGCTGTCTTCACACGAGGAGCAGTTTAGACTGTATTAAAGTCTGCCTCCCTTCTCCACCAATTCAGGAATGAGGCCTGACAGTTCACAAAATTTCAGTATTCTTGTAACACTGGTATCAGTATCAGCGAGGATGGTGGGTAGATCTCCATTGAGACAAAGTGCTGCCCTAATATCAGTATATAGGACACACATTGCCAAAATATGCTGAACTGAAAGTGGCACACCACAAAATTCACAGAGTGGTGGATCCGCCTGTTGGTGGCGGAAGCCATGTGTTAAAAGGGCTATGTCCGATGCACACTCTGGTACACAGAACCTCTTTCCAGCAGTGAGGCTGACATGAAGTCCACCATGCTTGTATGGTCAATTTGAGAAACTGTAGTTTGTTTTCTCTCACCTGCAACCATTCAGTCTCCCACTGACACATGATGCATGTGTCAGAAAATAAGTTGATGGAGTGCAATGAGATGGGATGTTGATGGATATCACCACCCCAACATGCTTTCATAGCAGCTTTGTCGGTTACACCGTTTCCATGTATCATGTTGTGGGTAGGTACCCAGCAAAAGATCACCTCCTTGCCATGGTATCAGATCCACTGTAAGGAGTCAAGGACAAGCTGAATCAGCTGGTCTACTGTATATATGTCGTGAAGTGCTTGTAGTGCACTGAGTGAGTCAGAACAATCAAGAAATCCTCTCCAGTGCCATCAGTATGGCATATAATTCAGCATAATAATTTGTAAATTGTTCCTGAAGATGCTCTTTGAAAACCCACCAGGGAAAACAGTGGAACAATCTAAGACATTCTCTTGCTGGAATCCATCTGTATAAACAATCATAAAACTGTGGAATCTATTTAAAATGGAAGAAACGGTGTAAAAACATAATCTGGAGTACAAGTTTTCTTGTACTGTGTCAAGCTTAAAATCATTCTGGGCCTCTGAAAACACCAAGCTGGCAATGCATTACATCCCTGACTGTGTACTTGGAGGTCTGATAGATCCAGATCCTTTAGACAGTCTGTATCATGTATCCTACATGGCTTGGTTGCATGAGGCCGATTCTTGAACAGATGTTCAAAGATGGGTTGGACCACAGCACTAACTGCCAATGACCGATATCACACTGAGAGTTTCAGTGCCTCTTGAGCCAAAAGGATACGTCACTGAATCCAGAGTGGTGATTCACCAGCTTCTGTACACAGACTCTGAACTGGGCTGGTCTGATAGGCTCCAGTCGATATCTGAATGCCCTTATGGTGGACAGAATCTAACATATTGAGGTAGGAAGAATGGGCTGATCCATAGACCATGCTGCCATAACCTAAACATGATCAAACAAATGCCCTACAAAGCTGCAAGGGGTGGAACCTATCAGCTCCCCATGTTTTTCCACTACGGTATTTCAAGACATTCAATGAGTGGAACCTCTTTGTTCATAGGTCTTTCAGATGTGGGAGCCAAGTTAATTTAGAGTCAAATAATAAACCCAAAAAGTGCACAGATTCCTTAAAACATAAAATACTGTACCCCATTGTGAGAGCTGGTTGGTTAAAACTTTGACGAGCACGATTAAAACTGACACTTGTAGTCTTCTCTGGTGAGAACAAAAAACCAGTTGTTCTGACCCAGGATTCCAGCCTCCTAATGGTCAGCTGTAGCTACCTCATCATCCTCGTAAGATCAGAGGAAGAGTAGAAAATTGCAAAGTCATCCACAAACAAAGAGCATTTGACAGGGCTTCTAACTGCGGAGTAAATGCCATTGATAGTGATGGCAAACAATGTGACACTGAGAACACTGCCTCAGGGGACCACATTATCTTGAACATAACAGTCAGACAAGGCATTGCCAACAAGATATCAAAAATGCTGGTCCTCAAGAAATGATTGGACAAGAAGTGGCAGACATCCATATAGTCCCCATTCATGAAGTTAGCAAAGGATGTTGTACCTCTGAGTAGTGTCGCATGCTTTTTTTTAGGTCAAAAACACACAAACCAAATGGTTTTGGTGTTGGAAGGACTACTGTATCGCTGTCTCCAGTAAAATTAAATTGTTAAGGGTGGAACGATAGTGACTGAAACCACACTGGGACCTCTGGATTTGAGCAGCCAGACGAGGCAGAGGTTGAAATTGAGCATACATTCAAGAGTCTTCCCCATACAACAGATAAGGCCTACACTCCAGGAAATGTTTGGGGCTCTATGGTCCTTGCCTAGTTTCCTGAATGGAATTAATATTGCCTCCTTCCAAGTCGCATGGTACTGTCCATCAAACCAGATCTGACAAACAGGAGAGGATCTGCCCTATCACTCCAGGGCACAGATGACAAAGCAAGGCACAATGGATCTCAAACTCCTGGAGCAGTGTCTGTGGTGGCAGACAAAGCTGATTCCAGTTCCCACATGGAGAACAGAAGGTTCTAGACATCCTTATTATGTGAGAAGAAATTGAGCTTCCTCATCTCCGCAGTCCTATGGAACCCCTGAAAAGCAGGAGCTTATCTGGATGACTTAGTGACAGTAGAAAAGTATTCAGCTAAAACCTGAGCCATGTCTTCTGGCATATCCAACAAGGCCCCATTACTTGATAAGGTCCTAATGGGAAAGGGACTGCCCTTGCCTGAAATCCGCCTTATTGAGTCCCAAACTTGCGCAATGGAAGTGCACCGATTAATGGAAGTCGTGAATTCCTTTCAGGAAGCCCTCTTCCATTCTTTTATCACTCGCCTTACATGTGCTCTTGCAGATCTGACGGCATGAAGGTCTTCTGTAGTTGCACGGTGTTTGAAGTTCCACAGAGCTGTTCGTCTGGTCCTGATTGCCAATCGACAGTCGTCATTCCACCTACGTACAGGCTATCATTTCAGGTGGTTACTAAACTGTAGAAGCCCATTAGATCTCAAAAGTGATATTGGCCATGATCTCCTGTGCACAATCCTTTTGTTCAAAAATAGCCTGTCGACTGCACTTCACCCAATTTGCCCTTTGTATCAACAACCTTCGTGGTCTCCTGTCAACCACCATCCAAGTTAGAAGACGGATCCACACTGGGAAGTGGTCTCTAGAATGTAGCTCTGTAGCCACTTCCAAGTGAACATAGTCTGCAATAGCCAGGGAACAAAAACAAAGGTCAATGGCTGAAAAAGACCCTGTAGCTGTGGAAAAGTGTGTCACATGACCTGTGTTCAGAAGGCAAATATTCTCAGACTGGACAAGTCGCTCGATCATCCAACCCCTATAACAAGTGGTAGCCAAGCCCCACAGCACACTGTGTGAACTGAAGTCCCCCACAAGGAGGAATGGGCATCGGAGTGCCCCGAAGTATTCTGTACCCACAAGAATACTTCTGCTGCATCATTAGGTGGAAGATACAAAGAAAACACAGTAATGGTAAAGAGTGCTAGAACTTTCACAGCAATTGCTTGTAAGGTCGTGGTAAGAGGGACAGGAGACGAGTGGCCTCTGTCATCAATGGAAACAGGCACTCCACCTTTAGCCCTGTCTCCAGTAATATCGTCCTTCCTGTAGGTGTGGTAACCCTATAATGCAGGTGTGTTGGTGACTTTAAAATGTGTTTCTTGTAAGCAGATGTTATTTAATTTCCCTACCCACCAGTTACCCACTATGTACCCTAATCCTATACCACATTATTTACATTCATTCCGGAAACATGCATTCACCGTAGCCAAACTGCAATCCCACATACTTTTCCTCCGGTCCTGCTTAACCTTTGGAATTACCCCTAAAGGACTTACCTTAAAAGTTCCCATCTCTGGGTGCAATTCCTCCTTCCACCAGTCTCTCCTGGACTTCCAGAACCTTCAATCCTTAGCCCTTACCCAACTTGTCCTGAATCTCTACACTACTTCATGTAACCACCACTCCCAACAGCTCCTATCTCTCTTCAAAGTCCTCCACCTCTCAAACCCTTGCTTGGAGAACACACTCAGGAACATCATCCTAGAAGCCAGCTGCAAACTTGAGTTCCATGCCACACACCACCTGAAAAAACTATCCACAGTGCTAGTGCAACACCTAAGAAGTGGGGTCCCTCTCCCTATCCCTCACAAACACCAACCACAACAGAACCTTCAACAAACCCCCCTCATAGCCAACAAACCTAGCCTAGCCACCCTACTCAATCTCCCCATCCCAGCACATACCCCACACAGACCAAATCTCAACTATAACCACAGTCAAATGCCACATATCACCAGTCCCAGTTCAGTTCTAAACCTCTCATCCAGATCCCTCTCTCCTCCAGAGACATCTGTTCTATCAAAAGGCATAACCTTTAGCCCCACGCCTAAATTCAACCACACTGCCCTGGTTTTAAAGATCTCCTCTCATTCACCCGGAACCTCAACTGGAAATATCACTTCACTACCCTAACACAGCCCCCAAATACTAGACCCAGTGTTGAACCCTGTCTAGAATAGTTCCGACTGCCTTCTCAAAGGGATCCTCCTCCCTCCCCCAAAACCATCCCTTGCAGACATTTCAGGAATTCCTCACATCCAGTGTTGCCTCCCAGTCCTTCTTGAAGAACATCCCGACAACCCCCAACATCACCCCAGCTGAATCCTGTGCCATTAAGGAGCCGAAAACATACCGCTCTATTGTCATCCTCCCGGCGGATAAAGGCTCCACAACTGTGGTACTTGACCGTGTGGAGTATGTGGCAGAAGGACTGCGTCAACTCTCCAACACCTCAACCTACAAATCTGTTACCCAGGATCCCATTCCCTCCATCCAGACTGAGCTGCAGAAAATCCTAAAAATCCAAGGTCCCTCACAAGGCCTCACAATGGCTTCCATAGACTTACTCACTCCACCTGAGCCCCGTACTACTGCCTTCTACCTATTACCCAAAATCCACAAAGAGAACCATCCTGGCCATCCCATTGTAGCAGGCTTCAAAGCCCCAACAGAACGTATCTCAGCTCTGGTAGACCAACACCTCCAACCTATCACCCGCACACTCCCATCCTACATCAAAGACACAAACCACTTCCTAGAACGCCTCAAATCCATGCCCACTCCTCTCCCACCTGAAACCTTTCTTGTCACCATAGATGCTACATCCCTTTACACAAACATCCCACATACCCATGGTCTCTCTGCCCTTGAGCACTACCTCTCCCAACGCCCACCCGAAGATCTTCCAAAAACCTCGTTCCTTATCACACTTACCAACTTCATCCTAACCCATAATTACTTCACTTTTGAAGGCCAGACCTACAAACAAATCAGGGGAACGGCCATGGGAACCAGGATGGCTCCGTCCTATGCTAACCTCTTCATGGGCCGCATGGAGGAGGCTTTCCTGAAGACCCAACAGCTGCTTCCCCTGGCCTGGTATAGGTTTATAGATGACATCTTTGTGGTCTGGACTCATGGTGAAGAAACACTCCTTAATTTCCTCCATAACCTCAACTCCTTTTCGAATCTGAATTTCACGTGGTCCTTCTCCAAAACCCAAGCCACCTTCCTGGATGTTGACCTTCATCTTGTTGAAGCTCACATCCACACCTCTGTCCATATCAAACCCACAAACAAACAACAGTACCTTCACTTTGATAGCTGCCATCCATTCCACATCAAACGTTCCCTTCCCTACAGCCTAGGTATTCGTGGCAAACGTATCTGCTCCAGTGATGAATCCCTCAACAATTACACCAATAACCTGACCAGTGCTTTCCTCTCCCGCAACTATCCTGCAGACCTTGTCCACAAACAGATCTCCCGAGCAATACATTCCTCCCCGTCCAACAACAATGTTCCTACCCCCAGACCACACAGAAGCATCCCCCTTGTCACCCAATATTATCCTGGCCTCGAATACATCAACAAATTACTCTGCCAGGGATATGACTTTCTCAAGTCAACCCCTGAAATGAGATCATCCCTTGACAAAATTCTCCCCACACCACCCAGAGTTTCCTTTTGTCGCCCCCTAACCTCCGTAACATCCTTGTTAAACCCTACAATATTCCCAGACTACCTCCTCTACCCAGCGGTTCCTACCCCTGTAACCGACCCCGCTGCAAAACCTGCCCCATGCATCCCCCCACAACCACCTACTCCAGCCCCGCTACTGGTAAAACATACACAATTCAAGGCAGGGCCACGTGTGAAACTACACATGTCATTTATCAGCTGACATGCCTGCACTGCACAGCCTGTTACATCGGTATGACAACAACTAAACTGGCTGAGCGCATGAACGGACACAGACGAACTGTCCGCCTAGGAGATGTCCAATACCCAGTAGCGGAGCATGCCCTCCAGCATAATTCTAGGGACCTAGGAACCTGCTACACTGTATGTGCCATTTGGCTTCTCCCACCCAACACCAGTCCCTCTGAACTGCGGAGATGGGAACTTGCACTCCAACACATCCTTTCATCCCGCCATCCCCCTGGACTGAACCTACGTTAAACAACCTCACTCCCATTTACTCTTCAGTCTTCTCCTCTTTCCCTTTCCTCTTTAGCCATTCACGCATCTTTTCATCCTACATAGTTGTGTTTATCTTTATACTGTATACCTCTTTACTTCTGTATGCATCCTCTTTGGTTTGAAGCTGGCACAGTACTTACAGTAGAATATCTTTGGCTTCCCTCTGACAACCATGCCTCCATCCTTGCTACCCTCCCTGTTTTCCTTTCCCTGTTGCTTCATGACCTGGGTTATGAGTAACTGAATCTACTTTCCCTTCTTCCCTTTCTTTCCCCTCTCTCCTCCCTGATGAAGAAATATTTGTTCTGAAAGCTAGGAACGTAAATTTTCGGTTCTGTTTTTTGTGTATCTATCGGCTGTACTGAGCTGAGGTGAGTACTGGCCAGCCCCTCTATCTCTTTGTTAGTATTTGTGTCACATCTTTATATGAGATTTTCCATTAATCATTTAGAACTTATTATTCTCCTTGACAAACTCCTGGAGGCTCCGATATCACTTCTTAAAGAAGTTAACTTCATGGTAAATTTTTCAACACTCTTTTCTCAAGAAATCTTGTTGAGCCTACTCTATCATTTCTTTGGCGTATTTTCTTTTGCTATCACCCATTGTTAGATATCTTTTTATTGGTTTATTGGTTAAGTAATTCAGAATTGCATACTGTTCATGAATTTATTTGTTATTTGTGCATGAACTTGGTTTGGATGGACACAGCATATCTGCAAGTTGGGACAACAGCAACAGTTTTACTATGCTTCATGGTATCTGCTGGTTCGGCACTTTATTCTGTGCTGCAGGGTTCTTGCTTTGAGTTCTCCACACGCCATAGAACAGGAATACCGTGACAATGAGCCTTGCATGAAGGAATAAAATCATGTTTAGTTTGAGAGTTTTGTAGAGAGCAGCAATGACTGAACATCTTACATCATAATCAAGTTTAGTTTGAGAGTTTTGCACAGAGTGACAATGACTGAACATCATACAGCATAAATGCCAGGTTGTGACAAAACGAGGTCGGATCTCTTTATTTCCTCTCTTGTTTTGCTATCTGCCTCCTTAAATTCATTTTTTCCATTTGTGACTAATTGCCATTAACATACATGAGCATAATCTGCATTTTCGTAAAAGAGAAAGATTGACCCTCAGTCTTAAGAAATATAGCACCAGATCTAATTTTGTTCTTACTTTAGTGTATGTAATTAATCTCCTAATTAATTTGACCATTCCTAGTTAATATATTTTGTTATAGCATGAAATCAGCAATTGTTCCGTGTCTTAGATTCTATTGTTGACTTATAAACAAATATAAATTCTGTACTAATTATAAACATTTGGCTCTATTCAAAAACATGTTAGCAAAGCCAGCCCTTATTTAATTCCAAAATAATTACCAGATTTGTCAAAAGCATTGTTTGTGTAAGTATATCTGTTAATTTCATGATTTAAACAATTGATTTGGCCTAACCCTTGTAGTAGAAGAAGCTGTTAAAAAGAAGGAATTTTTCTATATATTCAGTTAATTGACTGAGTTATGTTTTAATTGTAATTTCTGTAAATTAAATGTTGAACAATGTATAGTTTCAGTAGCTATTATTGTGAGGATATATAAAGGCCCAATTTTTCGTTCCGAGTCAGTCAGTCCACGACCGATTTTCCAGTAAGTCCATGGCCGATTTTCCGACGAAAAACCTGTATTGGTTAGATCAACAACAATGCATCAAATTAATCGTGAAATAAGTGTACCACAAATAGGACGAGTGTTAGAACAATGAAAGTGTCTGCTCAATAGTATCACACGTACCGTATAATTTTGCAAGAACTGTGTGGTTAGGTTTTTACTGCTCACAGATGTTCAATGGTAAACTATTTTAGCAGTATGCTGACATTTGACTGCAAACTATTAATGAGGCTTATCAAAAGTTAACCAATAGTGAACTGGGCATATTAACTGTGTAAAATTGGGGGGTTGTGAATAGTGAAAGTAAATAACGGTGAAATGCAATGTGCAACTGTCGGCTACATCATTTACAGTAGTCAGTGTTGAACTTCCACTCCCCATTTTTCAGCCAGTATAACAACGCATTACATCGACACCCAATACTATCAACGAGGAAATAAAGCAGGCGAATGTCACAAGGTATATGTTAGTTTACACACTGAATGTGAAGTGATTCCCCATTGTAAATCAATGATCATTATATGCATATTTAAGAAGAAGAGCTCCTATCATTTAACAGATAGTTGTAATTCAAGAAACATTTCAGCTTCCAGCACAAGAGATATTGCAACGGAGAAGTAGTCCACTTTAGAGAAAAATAAAAGGGTTTGAATGCTTAATCTAAACACATCACACCAGAAATACAACTGTGATTGTAATCTAAACATAATGTCTCACAGATGTTAAAACACTTCAAAAGTTAGTTCAGCCTGTAGTGAAGTAAGAAGCCTGTGCGAAGTGGAGTTTTGCAAATAGAAATGCAGTTAAAAATTTGTTTAGCGTACCTAACCCCCTCACGTGTATACGATTACATTGCAACTCAAGATATAAAAATGATTCCCACACATAATTTATATCTTTGCTGAAATTCAGTTTGGAGACTTACGTATCACTGCAAAAGGATTCCAAGGCATGGGAAGATAGAAGATTTTCATTTTCAGTTAGGGATGTTGGACAAATTAACATAATTGTAGGACTATATCATTGAATATAATCTGTTGTAGGGTTACAGAACATGATTTATGTTATTTTTAATCATCATTTTACATGCAATTATAATAGCGTGCTTTGTTATTTCTATCCTTCTGCTAGTCATTACAGAGTTCATAAAATTTTTATTGTTGTTGTTATCTTTTGTCCAAAGACTACTTTAATGAAGCTCTTCCCGATACTCTATCCTGTGCAGGCCTCTTCATCTCTGAATAAATGGCTCCAAGCACTATGGGACTTAACATCTGAGGTCATCAATCCCCTAGACTTAGAACTACTTAAACCTAACTAACCTAAGGACATCATACACATCCATGCCCGAGGCAGGATTCGAACCTGTGAGTGTAGCAGCAGCACGGTTCCAGACTGAAGCGCCTAGAACCGCTCGGCCACAGCGGCTGGCTCATCTCTGAATAACTTCTGCAACCTGCATCTAGCTGGACCTGCTTACTGTATTCATCTCTTAGCCTCTCTCTATAATTTTTACCCCACACTTCCCCCCAATACTACATTTATGATTCCTTGACGTCTCAGAATGTGTCCTGTCAACCAATCCCTTCCTTTAATCAAATTGTGTAACAAGTTTCTTTGTTCCCCCAATTCTATTCAGTACCTCCTCATTAGTTATGCTATCTACATATCTAGTCTTCAGCATTCTTCTGTAGCATCACTTTTGTCTTAATTACTTAGCATCCACATTTCACGCCTATACAAAGCTACATACCAGACAAATATACTCATGTTCACAAAAACAGAAGACCTGGAATGACTAGAGATAGGACGTTCATATTCACAGGACATGTACATTAGTATGTTCTCCAGAAATGAATAGCATTTCAGTCACCTCAGTTCAGTCAGTGTCTTGTTGCCTAGTAGGCACATGGTCTGCCAGGGGCCCTGGTAACTTGTTTCACGCATGATGGCATCGTCCTATATAAGGCACAATGATGTCCGGTGGTATAGCCATCCGTGCTGCATTCACCTGCTTCCAATGTTCATTTGTTGTGACTGGCTTTGGGTCACAGCACTGCACCCGTCGTTTCACCATATCTCATACATTTTTGATTGGCAACAACTCTGGTGATCTGGTGGGCCAGGGAAAAAGGCTGACATCCAATGACACCAAGAAGACACATGGGGACGTGCATTGTCATGCTGAAAAATGGCATCTGGGGTGTTGTGAAGAAAGGGTATGGCTACAGCTTGCAACAAGTCATTCACATAGGCCACACTGGTCACAGTGCCCTGGACTATCACTGATTGTGATTTGTGGTTGTACCCAATAGCGCCCCACACCATAAGGCCTTGAGTTGGTGCTGTACATCTTGTGCGAATGCATTCATCATGATGCTGCTCCTCCTGTCTGCGGCAAACCAAAATGCAGCCATCATTTTCAAACAAACAGAACCTGGATTTGTCTGGAAACACCATCTGACGCCATTCCTGTCCCCAGTGACGTTCCATACACCATTGCTGTCTAGCATCTTTCTGCACATTCGTGAAAGGTAGGTGGAGAAGTGGTCAATGTGCTCGTAACCCATGCCATAATAAACAGCGACAGACTGTCACCCCTGATAGTGTACGATGGTTTACACTGTTCCACTGTTGCGCCAGAGATAAGGACACAGATCTGTCTTGCAATGCCATTAGGATGAAATATGTCTTCTCGGAGGGTGAGCTGGTTGGTGTGACCTGACCCATCTTGTCATGTCCTACAGCCTTCCATGAACCATTTTGCACACACCTGTAGCACTGCCAAAACACTTCGTCCCACATGAGCAGCAATTTCCAAGATGGATGCATCACATTCTCTCATGCAGAATAATGCGTCCTCTTTCAAACTCACCGATTTGACAATACAGTCATGCATACGTCTTCGAGGCATCTTGCACATCTGCTCAAGCCACACTGGTCCATTACCTTCAATTTACAGAGACAACAAGAGACCCAGGCACATTATACCAGTAGGTAGTGTTGCACACCAATATCAATGTTGACCTCTAACTCGTGGGCTGAAATGGTTCAAATGCTAATCATTTCTGCAGAACATACTAATGTACGTGTCCTGTGAATATGAATGTCCTATCTCTTCCTGTGAATATGAATGTCCTATCTCTACTCATTCTAGGTGTTCTTAGTTTTTCTGAACATGAGTGTACCTTCAGAACAGACTTCCAAACACTTAAATTTATATTTGATGTTTGATTTATCTTCTTCAGAAACATTTTTGGCCATACCCAATCTATATTTTGTATCCTCTCTACTTTGGCCGTAATTAGTTATTTTGCTGCACTAATAGCAAAACTCACAAACTGCTTTTAGTGTCTCATTTCCTAATCTAATTCCCTCAACATCACCTGATTTAATCTCAGTATATTCTATTACCCTTGTTTTGCTTTTGTTGTTGGTCATCTTAAATCCTTCTTTCATGACACTGTCCATTACATTCACCTGATCTTCCAAGTTCTTTGCTGCCTCTGACAGAATTATGTCATCATAGGCAAAGCTCAAAGGCTTTATTTCTTCTCCTTGAACTTTAACTGCTTCTCCAAATTTTTCTTCGGTCTCCTTTACTGCTTGCTCACAGTATTCATTGAATAACATCAAGGATAAATTGCAGCCCTGTTTCACCACCTCCTCAGCTACAGGTTCCCTTTCATGCCCTTTGACTCTCATAACTACTGTCTGAGTCCTGTACAAGTTGTAAATAACTTTCACTCACCTGTATTATACCCCTACAACTTCCATAATTTCAAATAGTGTGTTCTAGTTAACATTATCAAATGCTATACAAGCAAAGATTTTCCTTTCTTCAACCTTTTTTACAAGTTATAAGATGAGTACTGACTCGTGTATTCATACATTCCTCCAGAACACACGCTGACCTCCACCAAGGGTGCCTTTTACCAGTTTTTCTTTTCACATACACACAATTCATATTAATATTTTGCAACTATGACTGTTTAAACATATAATTTGGTAATATTCACACCTGCCAGCCCTTGCTTTCTTTGGAACTGGAATTATTACACTCTTCTTGAAGTCTGAGGGCATTTTCCCCATCTCACCCGTCCTGCATACTAAGTGGAATAGTTTTGTCATGGCTGGCTCTCCCAAGGATATCAGTAGTTCTGGTTTTCATTTAGTTCTTTCAGCACTCTGTCAAATTCTTCTCATAGTATCACATCTCCCATCTCAGCTTCATCTACATCCTCTTCCCTTTATATGATATTGCCTTCAAGTTCACTTCCCATGAATAGCTCATCTATATACTCTTTCTATGTAGGCTTTTCTTTGTTTCATTGTGGTAACACTTATTTGTTAAGGGCCAAATTTCTGTCATTTACAAATAAAGTCCTTTCCACGCCATTTCATTCAGTAATCAAAATATTTACCGGCAAAATCGTTATCTAGGAGCTGCACTGTTCTCAAAGATTTTATCTTAGTTTTGCAACATTCGATTTGTAATAATAAATTTATCTTAGCTGTTGAATGCTCGAGATCTCACAAACAAGGACTTCGGGAAAAAATAAGTTTCTCTGAAATGTTATCACCGAAAACGTATTTATTGAAAAGAAGCTTGTTCACACAGAACTTATTATCTAGCACAAAAGATATACCTGTGAAACAATGTCTGATCAAATTTCATAAAAAACTCAAGTTACTGTTTCCCATAAACAATAGTGCATAGCAGTTGCTAATAAATAGCATACGGAAGAGCTGCTGCTCTTTGGTCAGCATTGCAACCTGATGATGGAGCCATGGAATTCTAGGATCATTTATATGAAACAAGGTATTGGCATTACATTATCAAAATAATCACAATATCAAAGATGATTACTTCCTCTCTAATGACTGGTTTGCCCATATCACGAAAGAGCAGTTTCACTGTATTTGAAAAACAGAATGTTAAGCTTCCTAGTACCACTCTGACAACTGAAATGTTATAGTAATATGGAAAGAGGAGGCACTGAGTCACAGATGAACACAATGAAAAAGAATGCTACATATATTCAGCTATCAGACAAAGTCCTCCCTGAATATATGTAGCATTCTTTTTCATTGTGCCTGTCTGTGACTCAACACCCCCTTTATGTGGTGAGTAGCAATCTATCCTTTCCATATTGTTGTTATTCCATTCTGAATTGTCTATTTTTAGAAGACTTGTAAATATAGCTAAAGCAACTAACAATCTTATACTAGGCACAAAAGTTACAACAATGAAACTTAGGAAATAGTAATATTTAGAAAGACTACGTGCAAGGAGACAGATCTGAACCTAATTTCACTCCATAATATCTGCAGTCAACACATCAAATAAATTTAAATTGGCTCATAAAATTTTTAAATATACTTCCTGGCCTCAGCAGCCAGAGACTGTGTGTGTGTGTGTGTGTGTGTGTGTGTGTGTGTGTGTGTCAGCATCTCCACCATATGGTGAGTAGCAACTATCCTTTTCATAATACTGTTAAATATGCTTAATATAAATATTTAAATTGATCACTATTTAACAGTCACCATTAACTAGATTAACAGTTTTTAATGTTCACAAAATATACATATAACCACATAAATAAACAGAAAATTTATTACATAGAGTAAACTGTCTTACTTTGCCTTTGGAAAAGTGTAATTGAAGTCACGCCATGATTCAACGAATTTCACATCTTTTAAACTTGGGTGAGGTTTCACTGATGTGAACAATGCCAACTGTAAAAAACACAAAACTTTTCTCAGATTCAACATGACATGTAACAGTCAAATAATTACATTAGTGGAATCATCATCTGCTAAATAATGACATGCAAACTGCTAAACGACACATTTATCCCAAGCATGAAATACTGATGTATAGCAGTCCCTTTTTACAAGGGGAAAGAAAAAAAGAACATTTAATTACAAACTAAAACAGACGTAAGGAAGATTAAACAGAAAACCGACTCGTGGCGATAACATATTAGACCTTCTGGTGACAAACAGACACGAACTATATGAAACAGTTAACGCAGAACAGGGAATCAGTGATCACAAAGTGGTTACGGCATCAATGATTTCAGCCGTAAATAGAAATATTAAAAAAGGTAGGAAGATTTTTCTGTTTAGCAAAAGTGACAAAAAGCAGATTACAGAGTACCTGACGGCTCAACACAAAAGTTTTGTCTCAAGTACAGATAGTGTTGAGGATCAGTGGACAAAGTTCAAAACCGTCGTACAATATGCGTTAGATGAGAATGTGCCAAGCAAGATCATAACAGGTGGAAAAGAGCCACCGTGGTACAACAACCGAGTTAGAAAACTGCTGCGGAAGCAAAGGGAACTTCACAGCAAACATAAACATAGCCAAAGCCTTGCAGACAAACAAAAATTACGCGAAACGAAATGTAGTGTGAGGAGGGCTATGCGAGAGGCGTTCAATGAATTCGAAAGTAAAGTTCTATGTACTGACATGGTAGAAAATCCTAAGAAATTTTGGTCTTATGTCAAAGCGGTAGGTGGATCAAAACAAAATGTCCAGACACTCTGTGACCAAAATGGTACTGAAAGAGAGGATGACAGACTAAAGGCCGAAATACTAAATGTATTTTTCCAAAGCTGTTTCACAGAGGAAGACTGCACTGTAGTTCCTTCTCTAGATTGTCACACAGATGACAAAATGGTAGATATCGAAATAGACGACAGAGGGATAGAGAAACAATTAAAATCGCTCAAAAGAGGAAAGGCCGCTGGACCTGATGGGATACGAGTTCGATTTTACACAGAGTACGCGAAGGAACTTGCCCCCCTTCTTGCAGCGGTGTACCGTAGGTCTCTAGAAGAGCGTAGCATTCCAAAAGATTGGAAAAGGGCACAGGTCATCCCCGTTTTCAAGAAGGGACGTCGAACAGATGTGCAGAACTATAGACCTATATCTCTAACGTCGATCAGTTGTACAATTTTGGAACACGTATTATGTTCGACTATAATGACTTTTCTGGAGACTAGAAATCTACTCTGTAGGAATCAGCATGGGTTTCGAAAAAGACGGTCGTGTGCAACCCCGCTCGCGCTATTCGCCCACGAGACTCAGAGGGCCATAGACACGGGTTCCCAGGTAGATGCCGTGTTTCTTGACTTCCGCAAGGCGTTCGATACAGTTCCCCACATTCGTTTAATGAACAAAGTAAGAGCATATGGACTATCAGACCAATTGTGTGATTGGATTGAGGAGTTCCTAGGTAACAGAATGCAGCATGTCATTCTCAATGGAGAGAAGTCTTCCGAAGTAAGAGTGATTTCAGGTGTGCCGCAGGGGAGTGTCATAGGACCGTTGCTATTCACAATATACATAAATGACCTGGTGGATAACATCGGAAGTTCACTGAGGCTTTTTGCGGATGATGCTGTGGTGTGTCAAGGGGTTGTAATGATGGAGGATTGTACTGAAATGCAGGAGGATCTGCAGCGAATTGACGCATGGTGCAGGGAATGGCAATTGAATCTCAATGTAGACAAGTGTAATGTGCTGCGAATACATAGAAAGATAGATCCCTTATCATTTAGCTACAAAATAGCAGGTCAGCAACTGGAAGCAGTTAATTCCATAAATTATCTGGGAGTACACATTAGGAGTGATTTAAAATGGAATGATCATATAAAGTTGATCGTTGGTAAATCAGATGCCAGACTGAGATTCATCAGAAGAATCCTAAGGAAATGCAATCCGAAAAAAAAGGAAGTAGGTTACAGTAAGCTTGTTCACCCACTGCTTGAATACTGCTCAGCAGTGTGGGATCCGTACCAGATAGGGTTGATAGAGGATATAGAGAAGACAGTGCGCTTCGTTACAGGATCATTTAGTAATCGTGAAAGTGTTACGGAGATGATAGATAAACTCCAGTGGAAGACTCTGCAGGAGAGACGCTCAGTAGCTCGGTACGGACTTTTGTTAAAGTTTCGAGAACATACCTTCACCGAAGAGTCAAGCAGTATATTGCTCCCTCCTACGTATATCTCGCAAAGAGACCATGAGGATAAAATCAGAGAGATTAGAGCCCACACAGAAGCATACCGACAATCCTTCTTTCCACGAACAATACGAGACTGGAATAGAAGGGAGAACCGATAGAGGTACTCAGGGTACCCTCCGCCACACACCGTCAGGTGGCTTGCGGAGTATGGATGTGGATGTAGATGTAGATTAGGGCTTAGCATCCTAGTCACAATGATGTTATCAGAGCTTAAGCAGCACCTCAGATTGGATATGGGTAGAAACTGAAATCAGCCTTGTCCTTTTCAAAGGAATCATCCCAGTATTTGTCTTCAGCAATTTAGTGAAACCGTGAAAAATCTAGCTCTGGAGGGCGAACTGGAATTTAAACCCTACTACTTCTGTATTTGAATTCAGTGCCTTAACAACTGCTCCACTTTGATTAGTACTGAAACTGAATCATAGCTGTAGCATAAAAATATGAACTGTGATAGAAAGCAAGACCAATGCACTAAAATAGAATAATATTAATCTCCCACCTAACCAGGACATTTAATAAAGGCTAAAAATGTTTCCCATAAATATACATACACCGTACAAGAATACATTGTCACTAAACTGAAAAACTGGAATTTAAGGTTGTACAAAGGGGAGATATTGAGTCTGTGCAGATCAATATGTGCAATCACAGTTCTGGTCAATAATGGAAAATTTGACATTTTAAATATATAATGTTCAAGATAACAAACCAATTACCCATTTAAAATTATATCTGAAAAGGTCAACTTACTTCTAATACACACTTCAAATATATACTTCCCATTGTCTTACAGACAATATTGCAAAATGAGTTGCAATTAATTTTTCACAGGTTATGAAGCCATGAATTACTGTTGACATCAAAATAATCGATTACAGAAAAAAGCGGTTATACACTGAATTACAAGCTTCAAACAATCAAGAAAAAATCAATATGTACAAAAACTCCTTTAAAGTTCTAAACAAACTGACTGAAAAAGTAACACACACACACACACACACACACACACACACACACATTCATTTGATGGGCAAACGTAAGAAGTGGGCAACCAAATTCAGAAGTATGTGGAATGCAATGACAATGAGAAGTGATATGGGCATGGATGATAATCAGGGATTGTAGAGATTTTTGATGAACATTTGTAGCTGTAGTATTTCATACACAATACAAATGAGCAGTCATGTTGAGCCATTTTTTAATTTTCTGAAATTGTTTTCTCTTTAGTTGGTAAATTTTATTATTACTTCATTTGTGCTGTCCTGTTCCATATTGCAGTAATAAAAATTCTACTCTCTGATATCTTATATGATTTCAATCTTGTAGGGGTTGGAAAACTATAGATGTGAGAAGTTTGTGTGTAATTCCAGTCACTGTGCTAAAGGACACAATGCTATAATTTTAATTTAACTGATGTCGAATAGTTCAGCACAAATGCAGTAATTAAAATTGTCCCACCTGAAGATAGTGATTTCTCTCCAGAAATCATGGTGTGACTGGTAAGATGGTTGTATTGCGTATAAAATTTATAAAGTTACAGGCCTGCCTATTACGGTTACGTTTAAGGTAGGATGCAGGTTGACTCTTGCTAAGGCAATAGATATTCTTAAAGAACTATTTTCCACTTTCTGTCATAAAATTATTGTTTTTCCTAGATGAGAATCCTGACGGTAATTCTCTTGCCAACTGTAAATGGAATGTTAGCTACTCTCGATTTCCTGTGACTGTGTGCATGCGTAATAAATGCATTCACAATGGCAGCATCAACCAGAAAAAAAAATTCTGTACCATCATTTTAGCAATCGCCATCCACCTTCATACCATTCTCATTTCTGGTCGAAGAGATCCCCACCACCCATTACACTGTTGTACAAACTTATGGCACTTGGACAGCAATGCTACATATGGAACCACCTCTTTTGTTTCTGGAAATGAATGTTACACCCTTGGGAGATGTTGCTGTAGACAAAACTGTTATTGTTCTTGTGTCTTGCCACCTGATCACAATGGCTGAATCTTTTATCTGCACCTTGAACTCACCTTGTGAAAGTTTGTCATTTTTCTTCATCATTTCTGAAAGACCTTTTCTGTTGACTCTGACAGTACCAACAGAATATATTCCACTATCCAGAAGTGTTTTCATTATGGTATACGAAGTGAAATAGTTGTCAAATGCGACAATAAATCTACTGTTTTTCAAAGATGAACACAATGCAAGTACAACCCTATCACCAAAAGGAATATTGGCAATATTGTCTTCCTCTTTTCCACACTAGATCTGGAACTTCAGTAGACAGCCTGTCTTAGCATCAGCCAGGCGCCAGACCTTGAAACCTCTTTTTATATGCTTCATGGGCATACATTGTTTTATGCTCAATCTTCCCTTGAAAGGTAACATAGCTTCATCAATAGATTATCTGCCTGAATGATTATATATATGCCTCTAAGAAGTTAACATTTAGGGCATCAGTCAAGGGCCTCACTTTATTTAGTTTCATATCCATGAGCACCCTTCCCCACTGCCTTCGAATTATCATTCAGATGAAGGTTTTCTAAAAATTTTTGAACTTTTTAGTCATCACTTTCGACACTGATTCAACATGCAGAAAGGTATCTGAACTCCAGTAATTTGATAAGTGTGGCAATTTGTGGATGTCCATAATGATAAACAACCCGATAAATGCTTTTATTTCAAAGTGTGTCATGTCCACCCAGTTCTTTGTTCTTACAGGTGTTTCAGAGCTCAGTTGAAAATTGTGTCACTCTTGGGATGCATACAAGTTTGTTTGTTCAACAATATTCTGAATGATATTTTCATTGAAGATCTCAAGAAAATATTCATATGGATGATTAATTTTAGAGAATGCTTTCTCTAATAGATTCTATGTCTAAACACTTAGGTAGTGTTTCATCCCAATCAGTTTCAGCACTCTCATCACTATCACTCAAAGCTGGAATTTTTTTGGACTCTGTGCGAGAACCTGCAGAGACTGAACACATTCCAAGGACTGAAACGTAGTCTCCTACTGAAGGCACTTGTTGCTGAAAAGTAGCAGGAGATTGTGGCTGGATGCTCAGTATATTACTTTCCTCATCTGTTGAAACATCGTCTGATTCAATGTCGGAAACTGACTCATTTTCAGGAAGTGAGAAGAGATATTCTAACATGTCTTCCTTTCTAGTAAAGTAATTCTGTAATGCGAAATACTAAAGCTAAGTGAATATACATAGTAACACATCAGTAAACAGGCCTATTGTCTACACTAAAAGTTTGAAATTGTGCCAGACGTATGGCCAACTTGAGCCTTGGGAGCAAATATTCCCACATGTTTACAACATATTTTTGACATTTTAGAATTGACTAGAAAATTTCTTTCATGCATCAACATGAAGAAAATTGCATAAAATATTGAATAAGTACTGTGGAGTTACTTACAAATGCCATTATCTGCAGATATACAAACAAAAATCACGAAATTACATCAAAATGCGTACACTTACCAAAAGATTGAGCACAGCAGACATATAATACTCCGTCAATTGTTGCCAGAGCGACTGCTGGTGGCAGCAGGAATTGTCATGTGTTTCTAATTCTAGTCTACAGATGGCAGCACCGGCTAAATGTGGGAATGTCAAATTCTTTGGCCCCTGAAGGACATTACAGTATGAGGGAAGATATCTTCCCATTGCCCATGAAAGGGTTAATGCAGTAATGTAACAGGACATATTTCCCCGACAGAAGCAAATACGTTTACGTAAAACTTCTTCCCAAAAAAATTGGGCCTCCAAACATTGTGAGCTACACAGATCAGTATCACCTGTGATTGTTTAATACTGCTGAAAATACAAATACTGCATGCTGCTGTGAAGTGTCTCAACTGCTCACATTATTAATAAAATATGTCTCTGTTTTGCAAAAGAACATATTGACAGACTAGGGAATTTTCACATTTGTGGATCACATTCTACAAATCACTTACCAAGAAAGTTTTGCAATGAGCGTCTTCCGTGATGTAACTTAAGTCTTTGGTTGCCGTCTTCTGCACTGATAATGGTTCAGCCACAGCCACTGCCCTGTCACTTTGCTCTCCCTCACTAGCTGACACTGTCCTTTGTGATTTTCACTCTAATGACCATTTTCTGCATTTTCTTGCTAACAACCTGTCCACTCTTTTAAATAGCAATGACAATAAAGTGGAAAATGTTTTAAGACAGCACACAAGAGAGCAGCAGGAAGTTCTGCAGTGAATTCCATACCTCTCTCTCTCTCTCTCTCTCTCTCTCTCTCTCTCTCTCTCTCTCTCTCTCTCTCTCCCCACTTCTATTTCCCCAAATTCCAATGTTCAAGTGTACCCAACGGAATTACTCTTCTCCCTGACTCTGAGGGTGGAGTAGGAGTCCTGGATAGCCTGTACTTGTTTGTCTACTGAGTACAGTTGCTAAACCAGTTACCAGACAGTTGAAAAGTCAAAGCAGATGAGATACATTCAATCTATGATAGTCTTCACCTGCTCTAGTGCCATCAAGATCGCACAAACCTACGTAAGTGAATTGATTTGAGGAGTGAATCCTTAAGGACAGATTCAGGGAACATCACATAGTGCATTGGATGACTGTCTGAGAATATATTAAAATGGATAACAAAAATCATGTACAGAAACATGCACGTCTACAAGCACATTCTTGTCTTTTTCTCATATGTAAATAAAACTTTACAATATGGTCATAACAAAACATTAAATACAACAAAAATCAGCTGAAAAAGTTGCCAAAAGTTATTTCCAGGTACACATGGCTGGATGACCACTATTAAAAATAGGGAAAGTGCCAACCACTGTTAGAACAAGTGAATGCTAGTACCAGCTCCATACACAGCTGTTCAAAGTGCTTGAATAAAAACTAGAGTCTCAGTTTAAATCAGCATCTTCACAACTATTCTGCAATTTACACTTAAGTGCTTAGTAGAGGGTTAACAGAACCTCTTTCAGGCTATTTCTCAACCATTACAATCTTGAATAGTGTGGGTGAAAAATGAACACTTAAATCTTTCAGTGAAAGATTATATTTCTCCTACTTTATTATGATTGTCTATTTTTCTTATATAGGTACGAGTCAACAAAATATCTTTGCATTCCAAGTTGATGACTTTTGAAAAGACCTTGCTGCAACACACCTGTATTTTAATTATTCCCATTCCAACTCGCTTTATCAAATCTGTGGCATTCTCTCCCCTACTTCACAATAACACAAAACAGGCTGCCCCTCTTTGAACTTTTAGGATGTCCTCTGGCGGTCCTATATGATGATGATCCCAAAATGCACAGCAGTGCTAACCATGATCCCTAGGCACATAGCTGACTCAACAGCCTTTTACATTATGTGATTTATTGTGTAACCAAAATATAATGGATTTTTTTTAGTATTCATGTAGAGAATCTTAGTTTTTACAGCTTAAGGTCACCCACTACTGTTTGCACAGTAAATATAAAGATATATATTAAAAGAGAAATGGACACACAGTCAAAATTTCAAATCTGATTCATCTAACTGTGGATGGTTTAATCATTCAGTACAAAAGGATGAACCAGCCACTCTGAGGTACATTAAAGTAAGCTACCCAGTAATTTGGACTTGAGTAGAGATAGTGCATCCTCATGTATTCTGTCTTATATCACACTTCCTGTGGATGGCAGAGCATTTAAACACAGGGTTGGCAATAGGTTTGAAATGTATCTCTTGTATGCACAGGCACAAGATCTCTCTTGTGCTAAAAGCTTCACTTTTCACAAATGTATTCTTAAACCATTCACATTCCATTACTATAGCAGATGTTAGTCAATGCTGGATTTTCTTTTATCCTCTCTCTCAATTTTTTGGTGACATGTTGGACAGAGAAAGCTTCATCAACAAATACATCCAATTCCATTTCAGATTTACCTTATATTAAGCTCCTATCTGCTGGTTGCATGCCACATTTCTTTGGATTTTGACTGGTTTTGGTGTGTAATTCACCTTTTGTTGTTGTGATGCAGACATTTGCATATCTGCATGTATATCCATACTTAACAAATCACTGTGAAGTGTATTGCAGAGAGTATTTCCTATTGTACCTGTTATTAGGGCTGTTCCCATTCCAATTACATCAGTGCAGGAAGAAAGATTGTTTAAACATCTCTATACAAGCTGTAATCATGTTCTCATGATTCCTACAGGAACGATACCTAAGGGGTTGTTGTATATTCTTAGATTAATCACTTAAATCTGGTTGTTGAAACTATGTAAGTAGCCTTCCTTGGGACAGTCTGCCTCTACCTACAAGAATCTGCCAGTTCAGTTTCTTTAGCATCTCCATGATATTCTCTCATCGATCAAACAAACTTGTCACCATTTGTGCTGCCCTTCTTTGTATACAATCAATATATCTTGTTAAACAATGAAAAATCCAGGATGGAATGTAACGATATTATGAGAAGGAAAGTTGCTATTCACCGTATAGTGGAGATACTGAGTCACAGATAGGCACAACAAAAAGACTCTCACAATTATAGCTTTCGGCCATTAGGGTCTTTGTCAACAGGGCCTTTGTCATCAATTGACAAACAAACACACACACACACACACACACACACACACACACACACACACACACAAGCAGTCTTAGGCAACCAGTTTCAGTTGCCTGAGGCCGCAGTCGTGTGTGTGAGTTGCATTTGCCTCAGTGAGTGAGTGAGTGAGTCTTTTTGTTGTGCGTATCTGTCACTCAGCATCTCCACTATATGGTGAGTAGCAACTTTCCTTCTCATAATAATATACCTTGTTAATATTATTTGGCACGGATTACACATAGTCAAGCAAAATTCTAGGATGGGTCACACATTTTGCATTTCCCATTTCCCTAGTTTTCTACCAATGAACTGAAGTCTGTCAACTGCTTTACCAACAGCTGAGCCTGTGAGACCATTACATTTCGTACGCCCACAAAATATTACACCCACATATGTGATTTGAACAATTCCAACTGTGGCTCACTGATACTCTAGTTAAAGGATACCACTCTTTTCCTTTATTTTGTGAAACACACAATGTCACATTTCTGAACCTTTAAATCTAGTTGCCAACCTTTCTACCACATTGAAATTTTATCAAGATCCAACATTTGTGCAGACTTTTTTCAGACAGTACTTCATTATATATAACCACATCGTAGTCGTTAATATACAGGATGAACAGCAAGGATTGTAAAATGCTTTCTTGGGGCACACCTAAAGTTACTCCTACATCTGTGGATGACCCTTCATCCAATGTAATACATTGCATGCTCCCTGCCAAGAAATCCTCAATTCAGTCACAAATACCAATTGATACCACATATGATTGTACATTCAATAATAAGCATAGATATGGTACTGAGTCAAACAGTTTTTGGGTATCAAGAAATCGTGCATCTACCTGCCTACCTTGATTCATAACTTTCAGGATTCATGTGTGAAGAAGAGTATGCTGGTAAAATTATTTAATTGGATAGATAAAAAATCCACTCATCATGCGATGGCAGAACACACACATAAAAGACTGTTGTGACTGGCAAGCTTTCGGAGCCAGTGGTCCTCCTTCAGGTTGAAGGGAAAGGAAGAAGGGTGAAGGGTGAAGGAAAAGGACTGGAGAGGTCTAGGAAAAGGGGTAGATTTTGGGAAAGTCAGCCAGAACCATGGGTCAGGGCAGAATTACCATACGGGATGAGAAGCAAAGACTGCTCCTCATCCCATATGGTAAGTCTCCCCTGACTTGAACTGGCAAATGTTATGAACTGTGATCATTCCACTATATTGTGATATTTGCATGCAATAAGGAGGATTCAAAAATCGGGTGTATGGGTACCACATGCTCTAAGCTAAAATTCAAAAATCAGCAGGTGGCCATATATGTATCTCTGCTTGCTAGTCATCAATTGACTCGTGAACAACACTGACCATTCCTATCCTGTATCATTACTGGTGATGAGAAATGGTGTTTTTATGCTAACATAAGGGAAAAAAGGAATGGTTGAGCCCAAACAAAGCACAATTCCCCATAAAAAGACCTGTAAGCATCTACAAAAGATAATGTTGTGCATCTGGTGGAGCAGTGATGGTGTCGTGTACTACAAATTGCTCTGCCGAGGTGTAATCATCAGTTTTAATGTTTATTGTTAACATCTGAAATGTCTGGCAGATGCAGTCAGAGACCATTGACCAGGAACACTGCATGAAGTGATGCTACTCCTTGATAATGCCTGCTCACATTCTGCTAGACTGACAAAAAACACTATACATACCACACCCACCCTACTGTTGTCTGACCTTGCACCCTCAGATTTTCACCTTTTCCACTCTATCAAACAACATTAAAGGGACTTCCTTTACAGATGAAAATGCACTCCAAAAATGGCTCAAGTTTTTCACCTCAAAACCATGTGATTTCTACAGTTGCAAAATCAAAAACTTACCCCAGCGTTGACAGACTGCTGTAAATAGTCAGACAACTAAAGTCTCTATTACGTGTATCCATTGGGTTCATTAAACTTATGGATAAATGCTATGAATTTATGCACCAACCCATTAGAATGGTAATGTGGCACTTGGAGTAGATGCATAAATAAACCCAGTTAGCAAATTAATGTTAAACCCAGTTAGCAAATTAATGTACTACAACTGTGTATTCACAAAACACTGAAACTTATCCTGGCAGAAACAAACAAACGAAAAACTGGCATTATCAAGCGTGCAATATCATAAGTGTTTCAAACTTACATTGCTATGTACTGAAAGCAGCGAGAGAACTTATGATGGAGAGGTCTCCTTAATTTTTTCCTTCTTCAGGGTTGCCACAAGTTTCCCCAAATTAAACTCCCTGATATTTCCTTATTTCCAGGCAAGTTTTAGCATTTTCCCTAACAAATTTTGAGATCTCAAGGGTAAGTTAAGCTACGATACAAACAACAATAGTGCAGATGAGGAAATGTCTAAAAAAATTGCAAGCAGATGGAATTTCCTGATATGAGCAAAATATCTAAAATAACACACTTACAAGCAGATGATGTTTCTTGATGTGAGCAAAAATCTATAAGTACTAACATCAACATTTTTTGTACTGAACTGTTTTTAGATGGAAAAGGCAAGCCAAATGATATATGATTTTCATTAAAACCAATGATGTTACTTTATTTCAATAAAACGAAACACATTTGGTGACAAAAATATGCATTTACTTGGAGTCACGAGGCAGATTTAAAATACTTTCACTGAGTTCAGAAATAACCACAGAAAAACGTAGGCCTCTTGAAAGAAGTGCACAAGGTGGGGAAGAATTGTGTAAAGCAACACTAGGTGACCACTAATAAAGTGTCGGTTCTATTATGTTCATTATTGTTGGTTATTACCCACTGTTATATATCAACATTCCATCCAGCATTTTTTTTATGTATGTCTGGATCCACGGATAAACCATGAAAATCTGTTGCATTACGCCACACACAAACAGACCCAGCCTGCAGGCAGATCAGTGAGACTAGATCTGAAGAGCAGGGCCTGCACCTTAGTGGGAACTGAACGGCTTCAGATCAGCAGGCCCGATATATTACAGATACCAGCAGAAACCGCCTGCGGATTTGGCCCATCGTGGAAATCTACTCGTGTCGCCAGCTATTCACGAGCCACAGACAACATGTTGTTGAAATGAGACCATGGTGATCAATCCACACATCAGATAACTTGTTCAAATACTCTGAGAATAAATAATAATGAGGATAGGTAGTAACTCACCATAAAGATGATTGCTGAGCGGCAGACAGGGACATAGAAAAGAATCTCACTCTCACAACTAATTTTTCAGCCATAGCTTTTGTCAAAAAATGAGCGCACACACACACATTCACACAATCACTGCTCACGCACACATGACCTCCGTCTCTGGCCACTGCGGCTACAGTCTCTGTGAATTAGATCCAAACAAACCTCTCCTCATGCTGCCCTGCCTCTCGTCGACAGCTGTTAAGGTAGTGGCAAGAAATGGTGGCAGCACTGACTGCAAGCTGAGGGGAGTGGTAGGAAGGAGAGAACCAATAGTAATGGTGGAGTAGGGAAGTGGTGCACATACTCAGCTGCACACAGCCAGTGACGATGCATGACATCTCAGTAAACAAACCGTTTCATCTACTGAGGCAAAAATGAGATTTTTCCAGTGCTTTTTTTTTCCAACTTTCCCTGATATTTCCCTGATTTCTGTGATGTGTTTGAAATTCCCTGATATTCCCAAATTTCTAGAACCTGTGGCAACCCTGTCCTTTGCCTGAAACTCATCACAAAACAGATAAAAAGTCTGTCTCCAGCAAGATTGGAACTGAGAAATAATGCTCTCTCTCTCTCTCTCTATCCTAGTGATGGATTGGAATGGTTTGATGGAGTTAAAGGGACCAATCTAAGAGGTCATTAGTCCCTTAATACTATATGTATCAAGCAGGAAAGAGTCCTCAGAGGGGAAGGACACAGAAGACAAATTCTGACGAACTTGACTGTAAGCAAGAATAAACAAAACCGAGAGAAACAAGTAGAAATGAGAGGGGAGTAAGGGTGAAAGTGGGTGAGTTGCCCTGCACAGAAAGTAGTCCAGAGGACCCCAGGATATGTTATGCAATGGGAGATGTACCCTCTACATCCAGTGTTTCCTCACCCTCCATTATCACAAGAAAACTAGTAATGTGGATAAATTGATAAAGTCTCAAGAGAGAGAACATCTATGACGAGGCAGTTAACCAACAACAGATGTAAAAGAACAAGAAGAATTAAAAATGTGGGAATGGCAGGAGTCAGGCCAGGCCGCTGAGCAAGGGCAACCAAGGCCAACTTCGATCAGAGCAGGTGGCAGGGTACCCTTCCAACCCCTCAAGCAGCTGTTGAGGCCAATATGCCCTACTTCACAGTGAGGAGTAGGAACAACCTTCATGAATAAAATATAAAACCAGATCAGACACTTTGATATTGGTCACTGTCACCAAAGGCAGCTTGTGAGCAAGTTAAAGGATTTGTCATAAGGTGGTAAAATGGGGCAGACCAGTAAGATGTGGGCCACTGTCAGACAGGCAGCACATCAACAATGTGGTGGATCCTCATATCATAGACTGTGACCATTGGTCATCCAAGCGTGCCCAATATGAAGCCGACAATTAACGACAGATTCCCTGTGAGAAACATTGAGGGAAGACTGCCACATGGCCACAGTCCACTTTATTGCTTGCAGATAGTTTGGATTTGTCTGGAGATATCAGGTCACAGCAATCTATGGTCCAGGGTTTCAACAGCTGATGGCATAGAGGCAACCAAAGGTCCTATTTTGGTACCCCATCTCCAAAGTCAGCATCCCTCTAGCCAACTTAGCCAACTGGTCACCACATTCATTTACTGGAATCACAACATGACTTCGGGGTCAGACAAAGGCAACCAGTCATCCATGTCGACAGAGAGCAGCAAGGAGATCCTGCATAGTCGCAACCCATTGGTGTCAAGAGTAGCAATGGCCACTAGCTTGAATACTTTGATTAAGAGCGTCTCACTGGTGCAAGAATGAATATGACTACAGGCTCGAGTGATGGACACCAATCCTGCAGTGAATACACTACACTCATTCGCCAGGGAGTGTAGTTCACTGTACCTTGCGTGTCTGTAGGCAAACCCAGTTTTCCCATCGACTGTAGAACTGCTAGTGTATACCACTTCTGAACCCAAAAATGCATCAAAGAAGGGAGAAGTTGGAGTCCAAAGCAGAGACACTGCATGCTAACTGCGATTGTGATTCTAGTCCTGGGCCACTGTGTGGGAGACAGATCTCCCTACCAGGAAAAAGGACACAATAGTTTGGATTCTAAGGGGAGCAACAAATGCGTATTACATAGCTGAGCAGCAGTTATTAGTGCCTGATCTGTAGTGGAGGGACCTCAGCCTCTGCAAGTAGGCTATTCACAGGGCTGGTCCAAAAAGAACGGTCACAAGTTGGCCCTACAATGGTGTATCAGGTCAAGCATTTGAAATGGTGAAGGCAATGCCGAGCTATATCCCAGAACCAATAATCAAGACAAGACAGGATCAGAGCTCTGTAAAGCCACCAAAGTATAAAGCGGAATGCACATAAGCTGGTCTTACTGAGACAGCACATTCATTCAAGTTGGCAAAGATGGGGAAGCTATGCAACTGGGCATTACAGACCAGTCCTAGGCAGTAAGACCCATCACACTGAGCAGTTGGCCATCGAGGAAGAGTTCTGGTCATGGATGGACAGTATGATGGCAACTAAAGTAAGACACATGTCTTGGTGGCTGAAAACCAAAATCCACGGATGAGGGGTCAGAACTACTACGGCTTCTGAACAGCACCCTGCAGTCGACATTCAGCAACACCCACAGTGAAGCAGCAAAAGTAAATGCAAACTTCATCAGCATCAGAGAGTGTGACATTGTAGACCCCACAGCGGCAGCTACATCACTGTTACCCCCTAGAAAAACGGGCACTCAATAAAGAACCCCATTGGACCCCATTCTCTTGTATATGAGGGGTGACAAGAAGTTCCAGACATGGATTGGGAGTTTGTCCTGGATATCCCGCTCACGTAGGGTAACGAGGATATGATGACACCATGTGGTGTCACAAGCCTTTTTGCAAGTCAAAGAAGACAGCAGTAAGGTGTTGATGCCAGGCAAATCTGATCAGATGGCAGACTCCAGGTAGATCAAATTGTCGGCAGTAGAATGGCCTTGATGAAAACCAAGCTGGGACAAAGCCAAAAGACCCCGTGACTCAAGGTACCAAACAGCCACTAGCCCATCATATATTTGAGCAACTTGCAGAGAATATTAGTGAGACTAACTGGGCAATCGCTATCCATCTCAAGGGGGTAGTTACCTGGTTTCAATACTGAGACAATCACGATTTCTTGTCACCGAGATGTGAACTCACCCTCATCCCTGATACAGCTGAAAATAGCAAGAACGACATTGGCAATCCATTATTAGTGTTTGAGCATTTAGCTGTGGATGCAGTTTGGCCTTGGAGTCACGTCACAGCAAAGGGCTTGGACACCGAGGAATCCCCATTCACTGAATGGAACACTATATGGCTCCAGGCGACATGTAGTGAAAGGTAAGTGAATTCACTCCACCTGTTCTTTGGGGACACTAAATGCAGCTGATAACAGCTAGATATTGAGGCTCTAGCAAAACGCATAGTAAAATGTTTGGTGGCAGTATCTGGGTCAGTGAACATAACAACATTCAGGGAGACACCAGGCACATCTGTGGGAGACTGTGTCCACAGAGGTGTCACACCTTTGCCCACATCTGCAAAGGAGGAGTAAGCAGTCCAATGGTAGTAATATACAATTCCCAGCACTCTTTTTGTCATTTTTTTAGGTGGTCAACCCATACATGAAGCTGTTTAAAGGCAGTGAGGTGTTCCATACATGGATGTCACTTATGGCATTGAGAGCCCTCTCTAATAGCCACAGTGATTTCTGAAGTCCACCAAGGTACCATCTTCCAATGGAGATTCTGGGGAATAGGGGATTGCTATGTCTGCTGCAAATAGAATGGTTGTGGTTCTACTATGGACAGCCACCTCGATACCTCAATCTGGGTATGCAAAAGGATCCCAGTCAGTGCTGCTGAGAGCTCATCTGCATGGACACCCAGGCGAGTGACTCTGAGGAAGGCACAGGATTGTCGGAAAATGATCACTGTCACACAAGTCATCATGGACTTTCCCATGGATGTAGGGGGAAAGACCAGGGTAGCAAATGGAAAGATCAATGGCCGAATAAGGTCTAAATGCTACACTGAAGTGTAAGGGGTACCGGTATTCAACAGACAAAGATTGAGCACAGTGAGCAAAGTTTTGATGGCTTTACCACGGCCAGTGGTTGTATTTCCACATTTCATTAGGCTGTGGGCATTGAAGTCACCCACAGTGAGGAAAGGAGGGGGAGGGAGGGAGTGGGAGCTGAGAAATCAGTGCAGACAACACATTCTGAGGCACTTCGCCACTGGCACTGGGAGATGGTAAAATCCAGAAAGATCCTCAAACTAACAGCCACAGCCTTCGAAGTCATACTGAGTTTCATATGTTCACAGACTCCAGATATTAAATGCAAACTCCACCTGACACCCTGTGAGAGTCAGCTCAATTAAAAATAGTCCTGATAGGCATGAGGAGTAGAGGTTCATGCTGGAAACCAAGTTTTCTGAAAGGTAATACAGAAGGTAGGGGAAACACATAAGAGACAGCACAGGTCAGGCAAATGGTGGAAAACTACTTCAGCTCGAATGGAGGATGATGTATGGATGTGAAGGGACCAAGGAGGCAGGTCATGGTCCAGCATAGACTTCTGCCATTGGTTGCAAGGATACAACATCAACATACATCAGTACCAAAGCATGTTGTGTAGGAGGATCAGGTAGTACAGGTACCACCAGGAAGTTTGCCTCAGGTGTAGAGTCAGAACATGGGGTCTGGTGGCACTGAGACCACCAGAACCTCCACCTTCAAGGTCTCCTTTTTGTCCCTCTTCTCCTTGGATGATTCTGATGTTTGCGAGGGCTTGTCTGGCCTAGTTTCAGGAACATGAAGCCCTACAACCAGCAACCTGTGGCACTTTCAGCTACAGGCTGATATCTGATTGCAGATCAGCAGAATCCTGAGAGGGGAGTCTCTGAGGGATCCCTTCCTGGTGAGAGATGCCAGAGGAGGGTGTTGCTTGGGTTGGTTGGTTGGTTTCGGGGAAGGAGACCAGACAGCGAGGTTATCGGTCTCATCGGATTAGGGAAGGATGGGGAAGGAATTCGGCCATGCCCTTTCAGAGGAACCATCCCGGCATTTGCCTGGAGTGATTTAGGGAAATCACGGAAAACCTAAATCAGGATGGCCGGACGCGGGATTGAACCATCGTCCTCCCGAATGCGAGTCCAGTGTCTAACCACTGCGCCACCTCGCTCGGTCAGGTGTTGCTTGGGGACTGACGTCCAGAGTGGGTGGGGAGTCAAAACTACCAAATAGTTTGTTAGGGAAACAGTGGGAAAATGGCCCCTAACAACCAGGAAAACAGGTACAGTTAAGTGGCCCCAAGGGCCCAATGTAGAAGGTCCGAAGGCAAGGATACTGTCACTTCTTTTTTTTTTAAGGACGATGTCATCAAAGCCATAGCATATGTTATAGTCATATGGACAGGTTGCAAATAATCATATTTTTTCTTGGCCTCCATATACATGAATTGGTCAACAGTCTTGTATTTTCTTTTCTCTTTGGAAGATGGTGCAGTCCAGTGAACAGTAGGAATGGTGCTCCCTGCAGTTGACACAGATGAGGGTGGGGGGTGGGGGCATATGGAGCTTTCATGTGCATCTGACAGTCACAATCTCTACAGATGGGTCTGGCATTACAACACAAGGACATGTGCCCAAATCTTATACATTTGAAGTACCACATGGAAGGGAAGACATAGGGTTTCATACTGCATCAATACACATACACGTTGACCTTTTCAGGCAGGGTCATTCTACGTCAAAGGGACCAATATTAAAAAGTGTCCCCACTCAACCATCTCCAAATCTAATTAAATTTGGTGTGAAGGTTCTACATGGTCTTTGGTGGTTATATACCAAATTTCAGTTCAGTATCTTCAGTGGTTGAATTCTTAGGAGATTTTAAAGAGAAGCTACTCACCTCTGCATCATGTATGAAAGCACAAATGTGCCAACTTTGCTAGGCTTTTTTAAAAGTTCTAGCAAACATTTGGTCATTTGCTTTAGTATAAATAGACAACTTTTTATGCTGAATCACGCCATGGCAAAAATTATGGTTTTAGCCACACCTAAATATAGAGACAAGCCTCTAAAGTGGCTAAAAAATTTGTTGCGCTTTTCTGAGAGCCATGATTTGACCGACCACTGCTACTTTTCATGTGAGCCAATCGTGCCAAAACCTCAGATGGCTTTTCCTACCTATGATGTCTATATATCAATCAAATTTAATTAGTACTGGATGCCCAGGTGAAAAGATATGCATCTGAAAAGTTGGCCAAAATTTTCTACTTGCAAATTTCTGGGTATTTTTTTTTTTTTTGGGGGGGGGGGGGGAGGGCAATATCTCAACAGTGTCTTCTTCAACACTTTTTTTCTTGCCACAGCTGGATATAGCTTTCAAAGCTATATTGTTTAATTTCTGGATCTTGCATATTGACAATTTTCACAGTGTCAGTCTTTTGTGCGGTGTAATCTTTGATGTTGACACTGTACTATCTTAGTGTTGAGTACTAAGTGTTTGAATAATCAGTAATTACTGTTGTAGCTGAAGGTAAACACTAAAACAACATGTTTTAATAGCCTAATTTGTATATTTTATATAAAAACAACACTGAATATTGCCTGAAGTCATCACCATTCTATCATGGCAAAAGGGAACTACAGTCAGTTAAGGAAATGTCACAAATTGACAAGGACATTCTTCAGTGTAGGTCTGGGCTTAGTTTTACTGAAGATGCCCAAATTTGTTCAAACCAGAATGTCTGCAACACAAGTGGTAAAGAAAGACATATAACCAAGAAGGCCTGAACACCAGTAAACACAGCAATGTCTGATAGGCTGAAGTTATTGACTAATGAAGTTTTTAAACCTGGTCAGAAAATGTGTACCAAATGTAGAAATGAAATGCCCAAAAAGAAACATCCCATCAGGCTAAGCAAGAATCACAATCTACTGAAGACATAGGTGTTGTTGATGCTTGCTTTACTGCTAACACTTCATTATCATCACTTGGAGAATCACTACTAAAGCTTCAACAGATCAGCGAAAGGGATTCAATGGGATACATAAAGTGCAAAATTCTGAAAGCCCAAGGTGATATTACTAATGTAACTGACACAGCTGCTGGTGTGAGCCAAGTAGTTATTGCTCAGATACAAAAGGAAGAGTGCCATAAATGTAAAGGAATGGACATCTTAATTGAATAACTTAAAATTAAACTTCAGACTTCAAGCAATAGCAGTACAGTTCAAATTTTGGCCCTAGCCCCAAACAGCTACACTACTGAAATAATGGCTAAAGAATTTGCTGTTTCAACTAAGATGGTGAAGAAGGCTAGGAAACTAAAGACGGAAGATGGGATTTTGGCAACAACTGCAAACTGAAAAGGGGAAAAAGCTCATTGATGAAATAAAACAAAATGTCCACACTTTCTTTGAAGATGAAGAGTTTTCTCGTTAATTCCCAGGCAAAAAGGATTCTGTTGCAGTAAGAATATATGGGGAAAGATTCACAAGGAGAAATGCCTGCTCCTTTGTAACCTTAAAAGACTTTCATTGGTCATTGTAAGCAATACAGAAATGAACTAAGCCTCTCAAAATTTTGCGAGCTCATGCCGAAACGGTGTAGTACAGCTGGTGCTTCTGTATCACATTCAGTATGTGTACATGCAATTCATCAAAATGTCAGATTAATGTTGGCTTCAGCAACATTTATTCAAGATGACTACAAGGATTTGATGAAAAGAAACTGAGTGCAGTTTGGAATCAAAAAATAGTATGCTCCAACATTGTGAGGAATGTCCAGGAAAAATGCGACTAGAGGCTTTTCTTGAAGACTCTTCTACAGACTGTGATCCTGAAGAAACACTGGAATACAATCAATGGGTCCATGCTGGCAGACACACAGTGGAGACTTGCCAGAGAACAGTTGAAGATTTCATGGAGGCACTGATTTTGAAAATTATCGCTTTAAGAAGCCATCACTTTGTGTCAAAACACCAAAGTTTGTATCTTAAGCAGCTAAAAAGGAATCTTGCAAAAAATGAATTAATTACATTGATAGATTTTGCTGAGAATATTAATTTGTTGTCCAGGATACTGTGCAAGGATTCCATTGTGAGAATAGTCTGGCCACATTTCATCCATCTGATGTCTATTTCGATGGCAAAGAATGTCAGCATATGAGCATTCATATGGTCAGCAACTGTCCTGTCCTAATACCATTGCTGTCTATGCCTTTCAAATAAAGTTGATACCATATTTAAAAACAAAGACTCAAAACATTAAGAACATTTACTACTTTAGTGATGATTCAGCTGCTCAAAATAAGAATTTCAAAAATTTCATCAATTTATACCTGTATGAAACGGATTTTAGCATCACTGCCAAATGGAATATTTTTGGAACAAGCCATTGGTAAATTGCCTTGTGATGGCATTGGGGGAACAGCAAAATGACTTGCAGCCTGTGCTAGTCTGCAGAGAGCCTTAGCTAACCAAATATTGGCTCCATATGATTTATTCAAATTCTGTGATGATAGTATTCCAGGTGTAAAGCTTTTTTATGTACCAAAAGAAGAAATTGAGAAAATCCTCCAAGATCAAGAAACAAGGTTTACCATGGGACATACAGTATTTGGAAAGGGAGAAAATCAATTAATTGTAATCAGCTCAGAGTAAGCAGTTTCCAATGATGCTACAGCATTCACAGTTAACACCTTCGAAGCAGATGAAGAAATTTCAGCAGTCTCAATTCCAAGTATTGTATGTATGGGTTGAAAATGTGAAGTTTCACATGAACAAAAAGACGTCCTCATCACCTTTATGCACCCACACAGTCATGCTCGTTCCTTCCACTGGCCAACTGCTAAAGATACCTGCTGGATTCCTGAGCGACATACCTTCGTAACTTTAGAAGCCCCATCAACATCATCACCAGGAAGACAATACAGTTATCCACAATCTGTCATTGACAAAATTGTAGAAGTGCTTAATGAAAAATGGAACTGACTCTGTAATGTTTTTGTTCTGCAAATTTGCTGTGTTTTGTACTTTACTTGTTTTTATGTCATGTGTTAAATTAATGTTTGAAACTGACTTATACAGTCAAATAAAAATAATTAATTGTGGGACTTAATGAGCAAAATATTTGACTTTTAAATCTTCTCCAAGTGCTAAAATAATAACTTTTGAAATGTATTCTTACTCATCAGACTGAAAGATACAGAAATTAAACAATATTTCTTTGAAAGCTTAAAGCATGCTTTATCCCGCTGTAGCAAGAAAAAGAGGACTGAAGAAGAAACAGTTGAGATATTGCCCCCCCAAAAATACTCTAAAATTTGCAATTAGAAAATTTTGGCCACCTTTGCAGGCATCCAATGTTAATTAAATTTGGTCAATATATAGACATCATAGATATGAACAACCCTCTGAAGTTTTGGTGTGATTGGTTCATATGAAAAGTAGCAATGATCGGACAAACAATGGCTCTCAGAACAGCGCAATGAATTTTTTAGCCACTTTAGAGGCTTGTCTCTATATTTAGGTAAGGCTAAATTCCTAATTTCTGCCATGGTGTGATTCAGACTAAAAAGTTGTCTACGCATATTAAAGCAACTGACCAAATTTTTGCTAGAACTTTTAAAAAAGTTTAGCAAAGTTGGCATATTTGCACTTTCATACATGATGTGGAGGTGAGTAGTCTCTCTTTAAAGTGCTCTAAGAATTCAGCCACTGAAGAAACTGAACTGAAATTTGGCATGTAGCCACCAAAGACCATATAGAACCTCCACACCAAATTTCATTAGATTTGGAGATTGTAGAGTGGGGACCCCTGGTCATTTTGATGTGGAATGACCGGCAGTGAGTCATCTTCAAACACCAAGATGAAGGCCCCAGTATCAACACCATTCTCCTGTTGTTCCCACTGAACACAATGGACAAAATGCATCCCCCATCACACCAAATTGCCACTTAACTTATTAACGGTCTACAAAAGGAGGTCACACTGGAAGATGATACCCGGTACCATAATGAGACTGTCAGTGCAGGCATCAACAGTGCGAACCCTGGATGGACAGCGGGCTACCACACACACCACCCTCGCAATGGGATGGCTTGTTGCAGGCAAGCACTGCCCACGACTGAGCAGAGGATGCTGTTTTAATCAGAACCAAACCACTTTCCATTTATAAGTCACTGCTACCTCTCCAAGCCTGTCTTCAAGGCATGCAACAAAGAGTAATGATTTTGTGGCCAGAAAGGAATCTTCATCACTCCTAGAGCATACGTAGTATTCTGGGGAGTATTTCTCCCCCTTGTTTCTTAGCCCTACATTTGACCCAAAGTGTAGCCAGGTGGGGTCACATCTCTCTGCATTGTAGTAATCTTTTCCTTCAAAAGAGACTGCTGGGGCCATACAACCACCAGCAGAAGACAGTTTGCACTGCTTCATTTGTAAGTCATCCTCCTTGGTGCCACCCACTCTGAATGGGGGCTCTCTCCACATGTGCCACCCAGCCATAGCAACGGCTACCTGGTCTGGTAACCATTGTTCGGACTCCCTATGCCCCAGCCACTTTGGACACAAACTCCTTGGCATATATGGGGATTACCAGTGTGATCTCTGGATGGTCAGGAAGCTACCACCCCACAATGGGATGGCTACCATATTAGTTTTGTATGTATCACTTCCCTGCATGATCCATCCTTCTGTAAAATTTGGCAGAGGAATGGTAGGTAAAACCCAACAATGGTGACATTGTAATGAAGGGTGAAAAGCTGTATAAAGTGCCAGAAGAGAAAAAAGATGAGTGCCTAAAATCATAAACCAAATTTAAGCATGGATGGCACCAACAAGACAATTTGATGGAAAGGCAGAGAGGAAAAAAGAATAGGAGGACAGATGTGTAGCAGAAGTAGTACCACAAGTGCCAGGGCCCCAATGGTGGGTTAGGCAGACAATCTGCAATGTAAAGTACAAAATTAGCTGTAGTTACTGTGTGTAACGATGTTCCTAAAGATAACTGTAAACTGACAACCTGACGCCACACCTTAAGTGAAAACCACTTAGATAATTCAATAGAAATTACAAGAAAATGTCAAGTGAATTAAACAGGATATTTCTGTGCCATCTAGGAGGTAACTCAAAGACCAGAGTTGACAAATATATTCTGTGTTGTTACCAAGTCTAGGTTATACTAGTGACAAGAGGAACACATTTCCATAGCTCATTTGTTTCTTGAGTGGGCTCTGAAGTGAGTAGTACAGTTTGTCTCTCGAGGACTTGGCCACTAAGGGCCAGAATAGTGAAAGCATTAGCCAATGAGTTTTATTCCCAACTATGTAACTAGGCCTACTGGCTAGAGCATAGTTTCCAACAGTACACAAATGCACTGGCTGCAAATTAGACACCATAAATCAATAACTGTCACTATCATTTCTGTTTTTCTCTTAAGCATACTGCAAACTGAAAAGCTGATTCACCAGATGTGGTTCACTTTTTCAGATCATCTCCAATGGTTACGCTGTAAACATTACAATACGTAACAAATATTTCGATCATTATAAACTTAAAAAAGATTTGTTTTGTGAATGCTGTGGCTGGCACTAAACCCAAAGCAAACACAAATAAAATGCGCAACACACACAGCATTGATTGCAAAATATGGGTATCTACAGAGAACACCTGAGTGGATGGCAGATGGCGTCAGGTTATCAATGGCTGCTGCATGCCAAGAGCCTCTGGGTTAGAAATTGTTCTGATGTTGATGGAGCGATGAGCTTATTTGTGACGTACTTCTCGAAAGGTTCGTTATTACTGATGGGTTAGAAAGTGTACCAAATTATGTTTGAAGTTGCATTGGGGTGATGTTTGTAGCAGATAAATGAACTTACAGTTTTGAAACTAAGAAAGGGTATTTTGCAAGTAAACCACTTTACTTGACTGAAAAAGTTGTCTAAAAAATCCGTGTGAAAATAAAAGAAGCAATTGTGTGCAGATTACATTCAATTCCAGCTTCTGCCTACATGACAGGAGAAGTAGCTTTCATCAGAATGCGGAAAAAGAAACACAAAAAATTCTGGCAGTAATGTTTAGAATATGTTGTCCTTAAGGAAAACTGTCATTCAGTCTATAAAAACCAAAAGAACTAAAAGTATCAACTACTTGAATACTTCCAATGTTGTTGCTGGTGATGCTTTGTCAATACATGTATAAAGTGTCTAATGAATGAACATTTCAATTTGCGGTACACTTATGATGGAAGAAACCAAAGTAACAATAAGAATTACCTTGCAGTATCATCAAGATTAAAATTTATCTAAAAAAAATGAGTCGGTGTACTAGTTCATAACATTTATGTTTGTTTTGGTGGTGCATATGTTTCTGTGAGTGTATCTACAACTGCCATTTTTTTATATGACCTACTAGCTTTTTTCTTGTGTTTACATATTGGATTTTGTGCATCAGAATCTTATGAGTGCTGCTTCAGTCCTATGAAACAGAGACTCGAATGGAAAAAGAACTAACATTTGTGCCACATTGTGTGATTGGGATTTAATAGAGAGATGAAGGCAGCAGTGGCAATTTGAAACATTTGTGTGTGGGACGTGCATCATTGTAGAAATCACATCATAAAACTTTTTTTTTCCCCCCTTAATTTCAAGAAGGAACATTCTGACAGGAATGGACATTCAGGAAGACCTAATGATTTTGATGAAGGTGTACCACATTGCAATCACTAGAGTGGATGCTGGCTGGCATCAGGTGACTGATGACCACTGCATGGCAAAGAAACTCAAGTATAAATTTTTCTGATCTCGATGGAGCCATGAGCTTATTTATAGAAATGCTTCTGGAAGGGTTTGTTATTACTGATCTTTTAAAAAGTGCACCAAATTATCTGTGAAGCTGCATCAGAGTGATACTTTTAGCAGGCAAATCAACCGTAAATGAAAAAATTATGAGCAAATTCAGCACAACAACAACTCAAGCTGAAGACAGCACTTCCCCCAGAAACCTCCATTTCCTAAAATGCTGCCACATCATGTAGATGGCCAAACTACGAATTATGAATAGCGGTTAGTTTTATTGTAGCCTTAAATGAATGACTCAGACTTAGTCTGTACACCAGCTATCTAGGTTTTGTGTCAAAGACCACACATATCTATCAATCACATGGTCAGCTATACTTTTAAACTTGAGCCACAGCTTCCCAGTTTCTCTCCAGAGTTAAACATTTCCATTTCCTCACTGAGATATGATACTACTGGTTCTTCCTTTAATTTGTTGAACATATAAATCATTCTACTTGTTTTTGTTGTCCTTTGTACAATTGTAATCATTGTTGCTTCAACTGCTTCAAGGTCACTGATCTCAGTTTCATCGTGGATATCCTCAATGAGTTCAGTTCCATTCATCACCATTAGAACTAATACATTTCATGACTGGGCTTTCAAAATACCTGATCTAGGTAGTTTTCAGTGTTGCATCAAGGCACAGGTCACACAACCAATTTGGACAAAGGTGTGGCCTGTGTTACACAATCAGGACATTGATGACAATGCGGACTGAGGTCTATTAAGTTACCATTTGCAGTGTGAGAGGGAGGAAGTCTCTTAGGATGCTTAGCACAGGCAATTTTTGGAATGGAGAGGAAAAGTAGTTGGCTTCGTGGTAGCAAATAAAGGTGCAAAGACTTAAGAATTTGATTTCTGAACAATTTATTTGCCAGTAATTCAGCCTTATTCACAAAGGTTTCTTACAGTGACTTTATGTCCTTTCTAGCAAAACTCTTTTGACAACTTCTATCTTTCAGTATCAGAAATGAGAACTCTGCTTGCAACTCATTCCAACAAAACACAATCAAATGCTTTAATCAGAATGGGAGACAAGTTTCTCTTTATATTCTCACACAAAAAAATATCAGCTATTACTCATTGTGACTATACACAATGATTCAAAATAGGAGACAAGTGCAAGCCACTGCTTCTTCCTCTATTCTGACAAATAGAAAATTTCAACTATTACTCATCGCTACTACAAGAGACTACAGAGTCTGTTCTCTACTAAAATTAGAAAACTGAACATAATAACTGGTGTTGGATATTTATTGAAAAATCAGTTGTGCTCCCTCAAATTTGTTCAGTCTTGCCATAGTTCACTGCAGCAGCATCAAAGGGTCACTCTATAGAGACTCCAAGGCTCAGCTGCAGTACTGCTGCTTCTTATTTACTTCATGTGTCTAAGTTACCAATTATAATGCAAATTTTCAATAACAAGCCACAAGGATGGCTTTGTCATTTGCTATGATAAGGTCCGCCATTTTGCAAGATTTGCCTATTTTTGGGCATATTATAAGATGTCAATGACCCTGTATTGCAGCACACTCACAAGAATCACTCTCTTTATATCCCCATTTTCTCAGGTTGATACTGCACCACTTCACACCAGTTCTTAAGTAACCTCCATGTCTGAAATAGTAGATTACTTCCATCAGCCAGTTGTTCTTTAGACTTTATTAGTGTGTGATTAATACAGTTTTGCCATAAATTTTCTATTACATTTCAGGCAATTTTGCCATAAATTTTCAATTGTATTGCAGGCAGTTTGTCTGAAGGGCTGGTCATTTGCATAAAACTTTCTTGGACTTTAATTGGCTGTGGTTTATTTGGTAGCCATATAATGGATGCCTATGATCATCAGCCTGTTTTCTCCTTCCGAACTCAGCTGCAACTTCCCTTCTGATTGCAGGTGGACCTATGACAACAAAGGAGTAAATTTGTTGGATTGGCATTAGTTTTAGGCAGCCAGAAACTATGCACATCATCTCATCAACTGGCAAAATGACATATTTGGCATGTGCGTAGTTGTGTGAGAGTGATGCTGCACTCTGCTGCAGAGCAACAATGTGAGAACCAATGTTCTCAGAATTTGAGCTTGAGTTCCCCATTCTGTGCTGGTGGATTTTAAGATGATGGTATTCCTTGCACATACCTTTTCCCTTCACATTTTGACACTGCTTCCCAAATTTCAGAGCCCTGTCAAGTCGGACACCCAAATATTTCGGTAAGTCATCATGGTTCAACTCCTGACCTTGCCACATCGCTTTCAATTGTCTATGAGCATCTTTATTTCTAATGTGAAAGGCACACATCTGAGTTTTGGAGGTATTTGGTTTAAGGAAATTCTCTCTGTAGTAGACAGCTAAGTCTCCACTCCGCATCAGTTTCCCTTCCACTTTCTCACATGATTTTCCTGGTGCAGCTATGGCAGTATAATCATCATGTATAGACTGTCTCATCTCAGTGTTTATAGGTTGGTCATTTGTGCAGACAGTTTATATAAAATTGGTGACAGGACACTACCTTGGGGTAGGCCATTCTTTTGCCTTCTCCAGCAGCTCTTCCTCTCCTGTAGCATCACATAAAGATGCCTATTTTGAAGCAGATATTCCACTAATTTGTCTTTCAAAAGTCCTTAGTCATGTTATAAAATTTAATAAGCAGTGTTTATGGTTGATGTATCACAGGCAGCCAAGAGATCTATAAAGGTGACTCCAGTTATCTGCTTCTGTTTGAAGCCATCCAATGTGTTTTGGGCGAGATTGAGTATTTCGGCATGCATAAATACTATTTGTTATGATATGATTTTGGTCTCTCTTGTTCCAAAAATTCTGTCAACAACCATTCTTTCAAGTGCCAGAAGTGACACAGGTCTGAAGTTCTGTAGGTTCTATCAACGGTTTTAACAGAGCCACTGCCTTGGTTATACTCCAGAGTTTCATAATGTGCATGGTAGTGCTACAACTATTCGTTAACTGTACAATCCATTTTAGGGCTGCAGGCTCAAAATTCTTTATTTGTTCAATGTGAATATCATTCAAGCCAGCAGCTTTGTCTCCTCCATTTAGCCTAATTGAATACTGAATGGCGTGGCAGAAGCATCCACTTCATTACCCATATCACATTGGATTTTCACTCTTTTTTTACTTTAAATGGTATTTTCCCATTTACCAGAGGGCAGTGAGCTATCCCATCAGGAGTTGTTCCAAATAGATCAGGTGCCGGAGTTGTAGAGACTTTTTGCTAACTTCCACAAGTACCTGCTGTTTTGCTTCATGTAAAGATTTGTTAACAGTTTGGACCAAATTTCACTTGGCACTTTGATACTGCTTCTAGAACCTCTTTACCTGCTTGAATACTGTTTTCTGAGAAAGGATCGTCATGATTCACTGATTTATATTGCTCCAGAAGTTCTTTAGAGCCTCCCTCCAAGCCCATAACGTATTCAGTTCTACAGCCCCTCGGCATGTACTTCCTGGTCCTGGACTTTTTTTAACTAACAGAACTGATATAGGATTCCAATTGCATGATTTCTCCATTCAATTCTTCTGTAAAATCAAGCCATTCTGCTCTCTCTCTCTCTCTTGTCGAATTAAAATGTCCTTTAAATGGAACTACATTGAGTCTGATAGCCACAATGATTAATGAAAGTTGGTTTGTGTTGTTCTCTTAGTATGGGGTTTCCCATAATTTTTTATGTTTGGGCACTGATTCTGTCACTTACAAATATATTTTCTAGGTCGTATCCTCTGTGCTAACTTCCAGCAGACTGTTTTGCCTCGTGTATTACTTTTAAATTCACTCCTCCTGTTCGCTCTTCTCATCCCTCACTATTTGTATCTGTTTCACAGCAACCTTTGGCCATGCTATGAGACTGGAATTTTTTTGGCTCCTTGAAGACGAAGTCTAAGGATTTTAATACTCTCACCTGTAATGAGCATTTCTTTGGATCTTACACTGATATTTCCATGTCTCCTACAGCTGTCATTATCTGGAATGGATGGAGTCATCTAATGTAAAAAAAAAATAACCTTATATGCATGCCACACACATTCAACTACTGGGGTAGCAGCCTCTGATGTGCAGTGCATATTTGACCCAATTCAGGAGGGGGGGGCGGGGGAGGGGGGGGGAGGGGGGGGACCCTACAATTATCAGCCCAATGGCACACGTCTAGGAAGTCACAACCTAACTTGTCACAGAAACTTAAAAGTCTCCAGTTCAAGCTTTCCACTCGACTAAGAACCAGACTGCCATGATCAGTTCTAAAGAAATGCTGCAAATTGTTATCTCCACCAAACCTCTGATCAAGTCTGGTCCTGCCAGTCACTGTAATGATTCAAGTATGACACCTGTGCCCTCATGACAGGTATTGTTTGTTCCAATGTGCTCCAAAGTTTGCAGTTAGCTACACCCAATTCCTACATGTTGGAGGTGGCTGCTATTTATACACACTGAGTGCACCTGGTGTCTCTTTACATCCCTTAATGACGTTTCCCTACGGAGTACCATTATTTGCCATTTGTTTCAACTGCTGATGATTTACAGACCCCTACTGTTTTGCATTCGCCTCCCCTTGAGATGGGACACCGCAGGTTTTCCAACAGTTGAAGGAAGTCTCAGTTTCAGCGATAGACGGCACCCCAAATTTGTTCATTAGGGGGATCAGTATAACACCATTAGTTCTCCATGGTTCCTGTGTACCCTGTACAGAATGCCTAGCCCTACCACTGAAATGTCACACCCAATTAAGCAGAAAAGCAGTGATAGATTTCATAGTCCTTGTAGACAAGAGACGATTCCCGGGAAGCAATAATAGCATTTGAGGTATTTTTGGTAACTCTGGCACATGATTCATGGTAACCCTCTCAAAACAACCATTTGCAACAGCTTCCAATTGCTTGAGAGTACTCATGATGATTTCCAGCTGCTTACAAACATCAACTAACAGTAGACAGCATTCTCTGGCTCACTTTAATTTTTTGAATTTTCTTTCCTTCTAAAAATGCTGTTCCAAGCTGGTTGATTACCTGAGCAGTCTACAAAGCAGTTTAGTTTGGAGCCTGATAACACTTTCTGTTTCCCATTATTTTTGCAGCTTAGCAGTGGACATGTTCTCGATATCTCTACAACGTACAACACACTTACTGAAGTTGAATGTATTATGCTTTTCTACAGCAACAGTATACTAATCAAAATTCTTCCATTTCAGAACGGTGGTAGTGTGCCAATATGTAGCAGTTTCAACCAAATACGCTTGAATGGTGTTTGACTGACTTTACTGTTCCAGCAATACTTCTCAGTGTTTTGTTGATGTGGAAGGGGGATTCTTTCTGAAAGGCTCATCTTCTCTCTCTCTCTACCAAAGTAAAGGCGTTCTAACATCGTTGTGCCCTCTTACAATTACCAAGGTTCAATTTTCCTAATGAAATTCCAGGGGGATCATTATGTTAAACTTTCTTTGTTGTGTGAATGTTTGTGATCTCCAACAGTTCACCCACACTATTAACAGATTTGTTTTTTAGTTTGTTAGGTTCCACGAGATCTACAAAGTCCACCGAAGCATAGCTGCTTGCCTTGGTAAGCCTTACATAACTGTGCTGCAGCAGGTTCTCCATATGTTGGACTTGCAGAAGATGAATGTAAATAGTACCATAAATGTTCAGAGCCACATGTTCACTAGAGGATTGTAAGCATCCTGGGGGGCAGCAGCCAATGGAGTCACCTCGTTTGTACCCATCCGCAGATGCTAGAACACAATCACAGTGCTCAACTAAAGTATTACAAAACTGTGGCATGTTGATTTAGGTTTCAGCTTGTTGTGGTAATGGATGAATGTGTGTATTAAAAATATTTTGTTTCATATTTGATTGAAGTGGACTAACGTTTTTAATAGATAGACTTCACAAGCTAAAAGTAAGGTAAGTGAGCAAAGATCAACAAGATACCAAAGTATAAATCTACTAATTAAGAAACATACTAGCAAGAAAAAGGGGGAGGGGGGTGAGAGGTACCACAGTTGTGAGCAAAAAAAGGAGTTGTTAAATGGCCTCATACTATACACCAATCTTCGAGTGGAACAATACCAAATCAAAACCTTGCAAATAATGGGGAAAACCAAGGTGATAAAAACAATATTGGCACAAGCCTAAATATGCCAGGAGTCTCAAGCTACGTAGTAAAACCTGTGACCCACAACACGAGCTTCGATATGTTATGGGCTACTGTTGTGTGCTACAAGTTTTACTGTGTGGCTTGAGACTCCTAGATGTTTACGCTTGTACCACCAATACATTGCCTGTTTTATCGCCATGCTTATCTCCATCATTTGCAAGGTTTTGATTTAGTACTGTTCTACTTTGTGAGTGGTTTATAGCATGAGGCCATTTAACAACTAATTTTTTCAATCAGCTGTTGCCTCCCCCGCTTTTTTTGTATCTGTATGTTCCTTAGTTCATGGGCTTACTGGGTGCCTTGTTGGTCTTTGCTCACTTACCTCACTTTTAGTTTGTTCCACCCCTACACTATCAAAGTTCCTACATATTAGTTCCTATTTGTGTGGGATCGTCATCTTATAGAAAGGTTGATAGCATGATACCTTATATTCCCAGGGTAGTAGTATTACATTGTCAGTTGAGATTTCAGAGGCCTCCCCTTAGTTAATAAGGATTTGAGGTCCTTGTTTGTTTCGCCCTAGTATTTGCCTGCCTTTTAACTGATGTAAGGGACACAAAGTCATATCTTTTTATTTTTGATTTTGTATATAACATATGTTCTAGAGCTATTTTATGACAATTTCTCACTTTTTTTTTTTTTTTTTTTTTTTTTTTTTTTTTTTTTTTTTGCATACTGTGATTCATTTAATAAGATGTTAGCCATTGGGTTTTGCATTTAGTTGCATTTTTTGATGTTGTGGCAAACTAATTTTGATATATCATCAATGGTGATAATACTTAGGGGATGGATACACACACTATCATGTATTTCATAAGTTACATCACAATGTTTAACTTTGAATAAGGGTGGGTCTTCATAACAACTAGGGTGTTTCTCATCTATAAGGATTATGTGCTTCTGATTGTATATTGTCTATTTACAGTCTTTTGTAATGCTTGGCATGTTCTGTTATAATTCTGTGATGTTAAAATACTTTCAACACTCACCAGCATGTGTACATTACTTTTTTATGCTGTATGTGCACAGGTACTTGTCTTCATCATCATCTTGGACAGTTTCCAGCCACTGGCTGGATCTGTCGGGAACACAAGCCTCTCCATCGTGTTCTGTCTTTCCACCATTCCCCCTCTTCCACCTTCGTCCAGTTCTCTCCTCTTCTCGTCACACATTCCTTCACTCCCTTCACCCATCTATCTCTTGGTCTTCCTCTGGGCCTCTTCCCCTCCAGTTGCAGATCAAACATCCTCTTTGGAATTCTTCCCTCATCCATTCTCTTCATGTGTCCATACCACTGCAGTTTTGATTTTTCTATCCTGTCCTGTACTGGTTCCTCCTTTAGTCTTTCCCTCACATACACATTTCGCAATCTGTCTCGTCTTGTTACACTCAACCTGCTCCTCTGGAACTTCATTTCACTAGCCTGTATTCTACTTTTGTCGCTTTTGTGCATTACCCATGTCTCACTTCCGTATGCCAATATGGGGACAAAGTAGGTTCGGTATATAATTCCCTTGGATTTCTGTGGCACCTCCTTGCTCCAAATAAGCCCCCTAATGCATTTGCAGAACTGCCCTGCTTTTCTGCACCTTTCATTTATTTCCACTGCGTCTCCCCCCTTACTTTCAATCATGCTTCCCAGGTACTTGAAGTTCTCTACCACTTGTAGTTTTTCCCCTCCACAAGTTATATCCACATTTGGTCTATTCTTCTTCCTTGTTGTGACAATTATTTCACTTTTCTTTGCAGAGAAATGCATTCTGTAGCGACAAGCTCTGGGATGTGCTGAACGCAAAAGGGATAGATGAAGAGATAACACGAAAAGTCAGAAAAATGTATGAGAGAAGTGAGAGTTGTGTGAAAGTGGGGAGGGAACGTACTGCATGGTTCAAGCTGGAAAATGGGCTGCGACAGGGAAGTGCACTTTCGCCTTTATTGTTTATTATTGTTATGGATGAAATCCTATAGCAAGTATCAGATGCAATTGGAGATCATAAAATAAAAGCAGTGCTTTTTGCCGATGACCTGATGTTATGGGGAAATTGTGAGAAGGAGTTGCAAGAGCAGTTAGATGTATGGGAGGCAACGGCAGCACAATACAGGTACTTGTCTTAAAGTTGCTAATTGCATTTTGTAGATTTTAAGCACTTTTATTATTAAACTGCTTTTCTGTAAGGTCAACTGTGGTATACCTTGATATACATACTCGTTCTAATTTGTTGGGGCCTGAATATCATGTACTGAAATTATGAAACTGCCTGTCAAAACAAAATAAAATAACTTCGCAAAATGTACAGCTGTCTGGCAATTTTCCTGGTAAAAGGATACAATGCAGGTTAATGCTGGGAAATGTAACTTTTGTGATTGCTACACTTCAGAAGTCCCCATGGATAAATGGGAAATAGCCTAATTATGAAAAATTTTGATGGTTTCTTGTGTTGTGCATCACAGAAAGAAGGTACTATGAATTTGTGGTGAGTTTAATGTAACCTCTTGAAGGAATATGACACGAAAAATGATCTGGAAGTTCTGTTAGCCACTTATAATTTAGTACCTTAATTAATTTCCCAACCTGAGTTACTCAAGACAGTAGCACCCTAATATATAGGCTAATGTATTCAAACAAAATGTGGAAGTTACAAAAATACATTCCTATCTTGTGAAAGACAGACTCTCAGATCATGAAGCACAGTTAGTAACATTACATAACTCTGACCCCTGTACAGTAAAAAAAAAAAAAAAAAAAAAAAAAAAAAAAAAAAAAAAAAAAAAACACCAAAGAAATCCATGAGGCTGATTAATGACAAAACAACTGAAAATTTTAAAGGAAGCTTCATTTACACTGGCTGGGTGAAGTGCACACTGAGCCTAATGCTAGCTCTTAATACAACATATTTATTAACGAGTTTCTATCCAGTTTTAAGAGCTGTTTTCTAAAACAATAATTAATGTAACACTGGGAGGCCATTAAAGAAATCTTAGATTACCACAGCTGTCAGTTTATCCTCACAACAAAAATTAAATAGCCAAAACAAGTAATGACAGAGAAATACTTTCACATTATAAACAGTACTGCAACATAATAAGAAAAAAAAGGTTGTGGGTTTTACGGTCATGTACTGCCTGTTGGCTTTTGTCTTAGGATCTTCGCCCAACATTTGTTCAATGATTTTTCTGCTGTTTCACCAACACTGGTGGCTGTCATTGTCAAAGGTTCACCCTCCACTGCCGGCAGTGGGCTGGAGTTGAGCCCCTCCAGAGATTATATGTACTTATCGCACCAACATCTGAGGTGCTTTCCATAGTCATTGCTGTCGTGGTTCTCCTCTTGTTAACTGCAGCACATAAATGCAAGTTCCATTTAACTTGAGGCTTCCTTCTTTCTTGCTAACACTACTAACACGACAACAGTTTTAACAAGAAAGCAGAAAGCCTCAGGGTAAACAGATCCTGGATTCCCATGCTGCTGTGAACAACCATTGAAGGTAACAAGGAGTGAACCACAGCTGAAATGACCAGGAAAAGACTCTCAGATATGTTGGCACAACAGGTACACACAACCACCAGTTGCAGGTTTGGCTCCAGTCCTCCACCAACAATGGATGATGGATCTTTGACAACATCAGTTACTCGTGCTGGTGAAATACCAGAAAAATTGTGAAACAAGTATTGATCCGACGCCCCAAGACAAAAGCTAACAAGCAATACATCATATTAAGGGAAGTTGTAAAAACACACATGTGTACCAGATTTGAAACTTCATCCTGAATTCTGATGTTACAGACCTCTTGCTTACCATGAGCTATATCTGTTGCAAACAATGGGGTAGGTGAGGTCCTGTTATTTTCCGTATGCCTCTTTGGTTCCTTCATTGCAAAAGAATATCATTTTGTTTTCAGTTTTTGTTTCTTTGTACTTTCTAATAAAACATAATTGTATAGGGCAATATAGTTTGTCATGACAGTGACTATAATTTTTCACTGGCCGATGGTAATAGAGAATGAAACAAATAAAATGCTGCCAGAACACTTTAAAGTCAGCTTCATAATCAGATAAAGGGTATGCATGAGGTACATACTCACATATTATGCCAGGGTTTACTGACATATGACAATCTTTATATCTAGGAATTGTCTAACAGCAACTTCTTCTTCATTACTTATTATTTGTGTAGTACATGCTTGCCCTGTTTGTCTATACAATGAACACATCTACCATTTTTCCATCTCATTGGTAAGGACATATGCCCATCAAATGCACACAGTGCCATGAAAGTGCCTCTTACCCACAACATGATCAGTCCAATTTTCATCTTTCAATAACACTCCCTTATCACACTCCGATGAGATGGATTTACTCTACAGTAACTCCTTTTTACATGTTGTAAAGACATTTTTATTATTTGGTCTTTTTTGTAATAGGCCTACTAGCTAAATTCCTATTTCACTAACAATTATGTGCTTATTTAACGAATTGGAATGTCATTGAATTTTGTCAAACTCGTGTCAACAAATAAATATGCACGCATAAATATAAACCTCAAACCAGAAGACATTATTTCAGTAGATCTACGTGGCACTCATTTACTACTGCACACGTGCACTGCATTTTACAGCAGTGCACACTACCATCTGGTAAATCACACATACGTGACCAAGACGCACCGTATCTGCAATAAAGGCAAAATAATTTCCTACCACGAAATGACCAATAGTCATCAACATGACAATAGCTTTCACCGTAGTTCAGGAAATGTAGACAAATCTAAACTCGCTCCGGTTTTCCAGACATATACATCCATGAACCTGGATTACAAATCAATAAACATAATTTCTCTGACATTTTTCTTTCATTGTTAGCATACTTACATGTAATTTCGGTTTACTTCTTAGAAATGACGGAATGCAACGTTCGCCTTTACCACATGCCGGTGGCACAAACAACTGCGCTAATGACCACACTGAATATGCAATATATCCCAGGAAAACACCAGACAGTATAAGTGAAAACGATGGCCAACGCATATTAGCTCCTCTGGTACGGAAAAACTAGGATGTTACAGTTTTTGTATCGCTGTCATTCACTAGCGTCATTGAATGTTTACAACACTCTGTCGCAGATGTATGCGTGCTACACTTGACAATTATCCTTGGTATCTAACAGGTGAGACAGTCAAAGATCCAATGCTCATGCGTCAACGAACAACCTTATTGGTACGGAATAGTAACAATTTAACATTTGAAATGAAAAATACCGTGAATCCCGTAAAAAGTAAAACTTTTCAGTAAGTATTAAAACAAAACTCACATGCGTCATTTCCTAAATTAATGCCTCTCTCTTCCATGTAAACTACAATATTACAATTTTATGCTAAGAAAGTACGATAGTATTTTCATTCACGCCTTTAGCTGCGTTTGAGATCACATACTTTGAAAAAAGACACATGATTCTATTTATAAAAATTGCCAGTTAGTGTTTCCATTGACGCATTCAGGAAAACTACAAAATATTAGGATGTATTGTTTGACTTCGTTCAGTATGATTCAAAATGGTTCAGATGTCTCTAAGCACTATGGGGCTTAACATCTGAAGTATGAATAAATCAACATTCATTAATTTATCGAACTTCCATTACACGGAGCTCCATGAATCCCAAAATGAACGAGAACCTAAGGACACAGTCTAAGTTGTAATACTGTAATATACACTCCTGGAAATGGAAAAAAGAACACATTGACACCGGTGTGTCAGACCCACCATACTTGCTCCGGACACTGCGAGAGGGCTGTACAAGCAATGATCACACGCACGGCACAGCGGACACACCAGGAACCGCGGTGTTGGCCGTCAAATGGCGCTAGCTGCGCAGCATTTGTGCACCGCCGCCGTCAGTGTCAGCCAGTTTGCCGTGGCATACGGAGCTCCATCGCAGTCTTTAACACTGGTAGCGTGCCGCGACAGCGTGGACGTGAACCGTATGTGCAGTTGACGGACTTTGAGCGAGGGCGTATAGTGGGCATGCGGGAGGCCGCGTGGACGTACCGCCGAATTGCTCAACACGTGGGGCGTGAGGTCTCCACAGTACATCGATGTTGTCGCCAGTGGTCGGCGGAAGGTGCACGTGCCCGTCGACCTGGGACCGGACCGCAGCGACGCACGGATGCACGCCAAGACCGTAGGATCCTACGCAGTGCCGTAGGGGACCGCACCGCCACTTCCCAGCAAATTAGGGACACTGTTGCTCCTGGGGTATCGGCGAGGACCATTCGCAACCGTCTCCATGAAGCTGGGCTACGGTCCCGCACACCGTTAGGCCGTCTTCCGCTCACGCCCCAACGTCGTGCAGCCCGCCTCCAGTGGTGTCGCGACAGGCGTGAATGGAGGGATGAATGGAGACGTGTCGTCTTCAGCATCATGGTGTGGGGAGCGATCTCCTACACTGGCCGTACACCACTGGTGATCGTCGAGGGGACACTGAATAGTGCACGGTACATCCAAACCGTCATCGAATCCATCGTTCTACCATTCCTAGACCGGCAAGGGAACTTGCTGTTCCAACAGGACAATGCACGTCCACATGTATCCCGTGCCACCCAACGTGCTCTAGAAGGTGTAAGTCAACTACCCTGGCCAGCAAGATCTCCGGATCTGTCCCCCATTGAGCATGTTTGGGACTGGATGAAGCGTCATCTCACGCGGTCTGCACGTCCAGCACGAACGCTGGTCCAACTGAGGCGCCAGGTGGAAATGGCATGGCAAGCCGTTCCACAGGACTACATCCAGCATCTCTACGATCGTCTCCATGGGAAAATAGCAGCCTGCATTGCTGCGAAAGGTGGATATACACTGTACTAGTGCCGACATTGTGCATGCTCTGTTGCCTGTGTCTATGTGCCTGTGGTTCTGTCAATGTGATCATGTGATTTATCTGACCCCAGGAATGTGTCAATAAAGTTTCCCCTTCCTGGGACAATGAATTCACGGTGTTCTTATTTCAATTTCCAGGAGTGTATAATAATAGTAATAACATGTTACACTGTGACTCAGAGAACAAGATTTAATTAAGGAGCAACAGAGGCAGGTAAAACACCGTCCTTTAACATTTATTGTTATGCATTCATTCATTATGCTTCAAAATTTTATAACCAAAATAACATAATTACCATAACATCTGTCACTTTGTAACAAAACGCTCATTTCTCAATGATACTGAGTAGTTCCAGTTTATTTATTTCTTGAGTTTGAAGCTAGATGTTGCTAAAAGCCACTATAGTTAATCAAATACAGTATTCCTTCTACACTACAATTATTTTTAAATATAATGACTATTATTATTATTTTGTTATACACTAATATTTATTAGATTATCACCATCATTATAAGTCATTTGACTTCTGCATCTATGCTACATAAGCCATCTTAGTGTGTGGGGGCTATCACATTTCCCCTTCTCTGTTCCATTCACGAATGGTGCATAGGAAGAACGACTAGCGATAAATTTTCTTACAAGCTGTAATTTCTCTGACGTATTTGTTGTTGTCATTTCATGGGACATAATTGGAATGAAGTAATGTGTTGCCTGACTCTTCTCCAAGGACATATTCTCTTGCAGCGACTCTCACCAGAGTTTTGTGAAGTTCCTACATCCACCCATATCGATATATATTTATTGTATTTCGTGACATTATTTGTAAGCTTATTGCTTGGTGTTATCACAGAGTATGTTATATTACGACAGCTTTTGCTGGTTTAATCATGTGCAGCATTTAACAGCAATCTTTGCCCACTGACAAGGCTTTTTGAAAGTGTGACTGTCGTTTCAAGCATATGCGTGGTATAGCACTATTGTAATAAACAGACAGAGTCGGTCATTGTTGGTCTGCCACACTTCTTAAAATATTCAGTCGAGATATTCATGTCACAAATCCGTGACCTTAAAGTTCCAGTGAGAAGTGATTAATGTTGTCTTGTGGTGTATACGATGTTGCTGAAATTGAATGTAGTTAAACTGATCTGAGATAAATTACAACTTCAGTAATGAATCTTACAGTCTGAAACCCACCAGTAACTTATCAGGCGAACTTTTCATTGTCTACTTCCTAAAAAGTACTTGCAAAGAAAGCATATAAAGAGAAATTTGAAGTGAAAAGGAGTTTTCATGACGTCTGTTAATATGACACACCTGCTGGTTATATTATACGTGGAGAAAAGTGACACACACATCACATCATGCAAAAATCTTTGAATATAGAGCCCAACAACCAGCAGCAATGTATGATGAGTGAATTTGAAATTATCAGCAGCAAATCGATTTTCAGCACTGTTGGGCAAAAAAGATACAGACAGTGTACTATTATATTAGTTATAAATCATGTGTGCAGCTTAGATATTTAAAAAAACAATGACTGGTCAAAGTGAGAACCATGGCATAACTAGTGAGGAGAACAATAGTGATCAGAATAGTTTTGTCATGGGTGTTATTAATGGATTGAAATTGTTGTTGTTGTTGTGGTCATCAGTCCAGAGACTGGTCTGATGCAGCTCTCCATGCTACTCAATCCTGTGCAAGCTTCTTCATCTCCCAGTACCTACTGCAATCTACATCCTTCTGAATATGTTTAGTGTATTCATCTCTTGGTCTCCCTCTACTATTTTTACCCTCAGCACTGCCCTCCAATACTAAATTGGTGATCCCTTGATGCCCCAGAATATGCCCTACCAAGTGATCCCTTCTTCTAGTCAAGTTGTGCCACAAATTTCTCTTCTCTCCAATTCTGTCCCATACCTCCTCATTTGTTATGTGATCTACCCATCTAATCTTCAGCATTCTTCTGTACACCACATTTCGAAAGCTTCTTTTCTCTTCTTGCCTAAACTATTTACTGTCCACATTTCACTTCTATACATGGCTACACTCCATACAAATACTTTCAGAAACGACTTCCTGACAATTAAGTCTGTACTCGATGTTAACAAATTTCTCTTCTTCAGAAACGCTTTCCTTGCCATTGCCAGTCTACATTTTATACCCTCTCTACTTCAAACATCATCAGGTATTTTGAATAGCAAAACTCATTTACTACTTTAAGCGTCTCATTTCCTAATCTAATTCCCACAGCATAACCCGAGTTAATTCGACTACATTCCATTATCCTTGTTTTGCTTTTGTTGATGTTCATCTTATATCCTCCTTTCAAGACACTGTCCATTCCGTTCAGCTGCTCTTCCAGGTCCTTTGCTGTCTCTGACACAATTACAATGTCATCAGCGAACCTAAAGCAGGTATTGACAGATGTGAAAATTACTGGACTATCCGTTTAATATTTATTATTATTTTTATTTCTTCTCCATGGATTTTTATTCCTACTCCAAATTTTTCTTTTGTTTCCTTTACTGCTTGCTCAATATACAGATTGAATAACATCATGGATGGGCAACAATCCTTTCTAACTCCCTTCCCAACCACTGTTTCCCTTTCATGCCCCTCGAATCTTATAACTGCCATCTGGTTTCTGTACAAATTGTAAATACCCTTTCGCTCCCTGTATTTCACCCCTGCCACCTTCAGAATTTGAAAGAGTGTATTCCAGTCAACATTGTCAAAAGCTTTCTCTAAGTCTCCAAATGCTAGAAACGTGGGTTTGCCTTTCCTTAATCTATTTTCTAAGATAAGTCGTAGGTTCAGTATTGCCTCATGTGTTCCAACAATTCTACGGAATCCAAACTGATCTTTCCCGAGTTCGACTCCTACCAGTTTTTCCATTCATCTGTAAAGAATTAGTGTTAGTATTTTATTTTGCAGCCATGGGTTATTAAACTGATAGTACAGTAATTTTCACATCTGTCAATACCTGCTCTCCCAAGGCTGTCAGTAGATCTAATTGAATGTTGTCTACTACGTGGGCCTTGTTTCGACTTAGGTCTTTCAGTGCTCTGTCAAACTCTTCACACAGTATCATATCTCCTATTTCATTTTCATCTACATTCTCTACCGTTTCTATAATATTGTGCTCAAGAACATCGCCCTTGTATAGACCCTCTATGTACTCCTTTCACCTTTCTGCTTTCCCTTCTTTGCTTAGAACTGGGTTTCCTCTGAGCTCTTGATATTCGTGCAAGTGGTTGTTTTTTCTCTCTAGCCATCCCTGTTTAGCCATTTTGCACTTCCTGTCGATCTCATTTTGAGACGTTTGTATTCATTTTTGCTTGCTTCAATTACTGCATTTTTATATTTTCTCCTTTCATCAATTAAATTCAATATCTCTTCTGTTACCCAAGGATTTCTATTAGTCCTCGTCTTTTTACCTACTTGATCCTCTGCTACCTTCACTATTTCGTCTCTCAAAGCTACCCATTCTTCTTCTATTGTATTGCTTTCCCAGATTCTTGTCAATCGTTCCCTAATGCTCTCTCTGAAGCTCTCTACAACCTCTGGTTCCTTCAGTTTTTCCAGGTCCCGTCTCCTCAAATTCCCACCTTTTTGTAGTTTCTACAGTTTTAATCTACAGTTCATAACCAATAGATTGTGGTCAGAGTCCACATCTGTCCCTGGAAATATCTTACAATTTAAAACCTGGTTCCTGAATCTCTGTCTTACCATTATATAATCTATCTGAGACCTTCCACTATCTCCAGGTTTCTTCCATGTATACAACCTTCCTTTATGATTCTTGAACCAAGTGTTGGCTATGATTAAGTTATGCCCTGTGCAAAATACTAACAGGCGGCTTCCTCATTCATTCCTTATTCCCGTTCCATATTCACCTACTACGTTTCCGTCTCTTCCTTTTCGTACTATCAAGTTCCAGTCAGCCAAAAAAAAAAAAAATTTGTTTGTTGTGTGCATTTCTTGTGCGTTCCACAACATAACGGTTTTCCATGCTATTGATCAATGGAACACGTAACTAACTAACTGACCCATGACTAGAGGTCTGCGCGGATGCAGATATCCGCAGTATTTGTTACTTGGCGGATAAAATCCCGACCGGCGCGGATATCCGCGGGTCATCTGCAGATAATGATTAAGGCATCTGCCCAGTACGTATGTTGCAATGTTAGTTGAAAACTTCAAGTCTGTTAACATTCTTGAAATCTTGCAGAGCCCAGGTAGAGCGTTTGTCTGTTGTCCTCAGCCCCTGGCTACGACCGACATAGCTGTACCCAAGAGACCTGCGCCTAATCCGTTTCCGCGACTGTGTCTTTTGTGTGGCCTGTGAAGTGCTCTCTGGGTGGCAAACCTGCCCACTGTCTACCAGACAGGTGCCCGTTGCAATTTTCCGCTACCTTCAGTTAACGCTTTGTAGTGACTGAGTGACAACGTGCATCACAGCAAATATCAGTGAGAGTTCTTTCTTCATATGAACACCATATCGATGGATACAATTTCGTGTAAGGTGAAAAAAGGTGATTTTACATTAGTGAAGGAGAACAAATTGAAATCGCCAATTTGGAAAAAATTCGGATACGTATTTGATGGCAACGAAAAGATAAAAGATATAGTGGCTTGTTTTGCATGTAAAAAAGTATATTCCTACACTGGACACAAAAGTGGAACTTCAAATTTGGTAAAACATTCGTTTGAGGCTGGACAAAATAGCATAATTGCTTATTTAAATACCAAGAGAGACGTGAAAGTTCCTGAAGTTCCGCCAAATTTGAAGACAGCCGCGACAGAAAACCTTATCAATCTTGTCAGCAAAGACATTTTGCCGTTCGAAGTTGCGTGTGGATCTGGGTTTCTCGAGACGGCACAGTTTCTTATTGATGTGGGGGCCAAGTACGGTGCAGTGAGTGCTAAGGAACTGCTACCTCATCCAACCACCATATCCAGAAATTTGAGGGAAAAAGCCGACCGCCTGCGTGAAACTGTCTCCGCAGAAGTGAAGAATATATTCAGAGATATAGGTGGAGCACTAACTGTCGATTTACAGAGTTATTCATACCGTAAAATAAACTATATGGGAGTGACTGCACATTATGTTAATTATGAAGAAGTGAAACTTGAGGATCGAGTGTTGTGCACCAGAAATTTTGAGAGTGAGATTAAAAAATAAGGAGAAAATATTAAACTTGAATTAATTAAGATACTACGGCCGTTCGATTTATTCAGTGCTGTGAATAACATCGTGTTCGTTACGGATAGAGGTCCAAATATTGTGGCAGCACTTCGCCAATACAAGAGGCTCTCGTGCTCAGCACACATTCTTAATACTGTGCTGGAGCACACAACTCGAGGAAACGCAAATGATGAGAAGAGTGACGTGCAGCGACTAATAAATTCCACTCGAGCAGTCACAACTTTCTTTAAAAGATCTGGTGTTCAGAATCGCCTTCAGAAGTCATTGAAAGGAGATATAGACAAACGATGGAACAGTAAATTGGATATGTTTGAATCTATTAATTCACAATGGTTTGAAGTTCTGTCAATTTTGTCAGAGAAAAATCAAGATAATTTGATTGATTCTATAGACAAGAGGACGTTGGAAGATATAATAACCTTTCTGGCACCATTTAAAATAGCTTCTTGTGATCTCGAAGCCTCCAAAACCCCTACGCTTTATTTATGTGTGTTGTGGAAGCTAAAACTTCTCTCCTTCCTTGAAAAAAATGATGGCGACTGCCCATTCCTGATAGATTTAAAGAGTACAGCCAAATCTGTTTTAATCAGCAAATGGGACATAACAGTAACACATAAACTTGCAATGTTTTTGAAACCAAAATATAAAAACCTAAAATGTCTTAGCAGTGCCGAAAAAGATGAAGTTGTAAAGGAAGTGAAAAATTATGTTGTGAGAAATTGTCCACAGTTAAAAGATAAGGAGGAAACAACACCTGGAATTCCTGCAAAAAAAAACCAGAAGTCTGACGTACTTTTTAATGAATTTGAAGATACCTCAGAAGATGAATCGACGAGAGATCTTGACTTTGCGTCAGATGAAATTCTCAGATATACGAATGATAAAGGCCAATGTTCGGAAGGCATCGACCTGATACCTTGGTGGCATGGACGTGAAAACGTCTATCCGCGTCTTTCCAAACTCACATACATCGTGCACTGCATTCCAGCGTCCAGCGCGTCATCTGTGAGAAGCTTCTCTACTGCGGGACAAATAATGCAGGACTGACGCACGTCTTTAAAGCCACAGACGATTGATGACATCATGTTCCTGCATAGTAATCTTTCAAAGTAGAAAGGTACTTACTTGTACAGCTTCTCTTACTTCACTGTATTTTTTAGGTTTATCTGAATTAGTTACAATTTTTTTCATCTGATTCTTTCTTTTACATAATTTGAATCAGAAGCAAGCAGAAGATGAAACTATTTAATCTGAAGCCTGTGAGTTTTTATTGTAATATTTATAGAAAAGAATTTCCTCAACATATTGTTAGTATTTTTACTATTCCCAATAAGAACATTTAAGTAGCATTCGGTAAAAGAAGGAAATATTTAACAAGCAATTTGTTTTGTTGTAATTTTCATATTAAGGAGCGCAATTTTAAGTTTTTACTCTTCGTAACAAGAACATTCAATAGCTAACACGTCAATATTATTAAACTAGGTAATGATGATCTCATAAGTGCCTACCTAAATTTTAGCGTGCACTACAGTAACATTTGCAGCCGCCGAGCATTGTCGCTCTTTGTGAACAGTGAAACAGCCCAGCCGGAGCGGTGGCACGGCGGGCCTTGTAATTAATTACAAGTGGGACTTCAAACTACGGCTCACGACCACCAACAAGCTGTGACTGTGATAGCCCATGAAAGATTATTCTGATCACATTGAAAACTTACAACATATTGAAATCATCCAAAATAATAATGTGTCTTTTAATTTACCAGACAATTAGTACAGATAAGGGCTGAAATTCGTAACAAAATTGAAAATTTTAACTGTAACTAGGTATTGCTTAACAGGTACAGTGCCTAAAATTTGAAGTTATGGGACAGTGGTTTTTATATAGACATCTTGAAATCGTTTGCAGTTCCATGAAACTCTGAAAAAAAAATTACGTTTTAACATTGAAAGTATTAACTGCGAAATCTACTGCAAATTTTGTCTTAGTAATTTAGACCAATGTTGAAGATGTTTTAAAGTGTGAAAAACTTTTTTTAGTTGAGAATGAAACAGACATTTCATTTATCACTAGGTCTTAATTCGATAAATCAGCCAAAAGGTGAGGTTCGAGATTTCAATCGTATTTTTAGCTAAAGATAAACGGACTCCTAATTTTTATAACCACTGATTTTGTTATCACTCTTCGGAAGACGAGTTATTGCTTCCAGACAACGTCAATTATTGCTGGCAGTTTATCTTTTTCACAGGTGCGCCAGCGTTTTGCAGTGTAGTCCTAATACTGTAAATATTTTCACCTGGAAATGATGAGGACTGAACGTGTAAGCTATAATATAATCATCAGCTGACATGAATGGCTTCAAAATTTGACACATCCAAGCAGTGAGTACAAAAAAACTGTCGGCAAATGATGTAATGTGCTAGTAACAGTTTAAAACCATCGTCATCTTCAGCTGCCTTGGCACAAGAGCAGCGAAATATAATTATTTCTATACACATATTTTTATCATTTGATACTATTACATTGAATTTAATTTTTTTAAATAGAGTTTCCAATCTCATGAGATACGAGCCTCTATTGTGTGTGCTCCGGAGCGCCAATGCTTTCCGGTTTGGAATGGTCTGCTTTAGTGTAGGTATAGAGCATTTCCAGTGATTTAAGAAGTCAAAAGTCGTTAAGTTGTCGCAGAAATGGCAGCATAACAATAACTATGTCATTACATACCATAATTCTAAGTACTACTGTCTATTACTATTAATTACTCATTGAAAACTTAAATATATGCGGATGCGGATAAGGAACTTGCGGATGCGGATTAATTGCTGCGGATGCGGTTGCGGATTAGGTCCTTGCGGATGCGGTGCGGATGCGGATTGCACTTTTCTTATCCGTGCAGACCTCTACCCATGACTATTAAATTTTCGTCTCCCTTCACTACCTGAATAATTTCTTTTATCTCCTCATACAGTTCATCAGTCTCTTCACCATCTGTGGACCTAGTTGGCATATAAACTTGTACTACTGTGGTAGCCGTGGGCTTCGTATCTATCTTGGCCATTATAATACGTTCACTACGCTGTTTGTAGTACCTTACCCGCATTCCTATTTTCCTATTCTTTATTAAACCTACTCCTGCATTACCCTTATTTGATTTTGTATTTATAACCCTGTATTCACCTGTCCAGAAGTCTTGTTCCTCCTGCCACCAAACTTCACTAATTCCCACTATATCTAACTTTAACCTTTAATTTTCTAACCTACCTGCCCAATTAAGGGATCTGACATTCCACGCTCCGATCCGTAGAACGCCAGTTTTCTTTCTAATAAAAACTTCCTCCTGAGCAGTCCCTGCCTGGAGATACGAATGGGGGACTATTTTATCTCCAGAATATTTTACCCATGAGGACGCCATCATCACTTAACCATACAGTAAAGCTGCATGCCCTCAGGAAAAATTATGGCTGTAGTTTCCCCTTGCTTTCAGCCGTTCGCAGTACCAGCACAGCAAGGCCGTTTTGGTTAGTGTTACAAGGCCAGATCAATCAATCATCCAGACTGTTGCCCCTGCAATGACTGAACAGGCTGCTGCTCCTCTTCAAGAACCACACATTTGTCTGGCCTCCCAACAGATACCCCTCCATTGTGGTTGCACCTACGGTATGGCTATCTGTATCGCTGAGGCACGCAAGCCTCCTCACCAAGAGCAAGGTCGATGGATCATGGGGGGGGGGGGGGGGCAGATTGAAATTAACTAGCACAAATCAAAAGTTCAAATTTTAAAACATACACTGAACTGTGATATTCGGGAATAGACAACAATCATGTTGACAGTTTAGGAAGGGGGGATATATGAATACAGTTGTTACACAAACTGATGGAAAATAATCAAAATTAGAATAAAATACTGGCTAATAATAAGCTGGAATTAAAAGCAGATAGTCAAAATTAAGTACAGATTTGAAGAAAATATTAGATTAAAAAGTAACAGATATTTGTAATGAGAACCAGGACCACTTCAATAAATTTAGAAGGAAAGTAGTGAATCGCTAGCTGCACAACAGTCTGATTTCTGGCAAAAGGTTAAGACACATCGTTAGCAACAGGACGTTTAACTAAAATACAGGCGCAACCAAACTCACAACAGGAAATCGTGAAATAATCTCTGACAGACAGTCCCACACCAAAGACGAGGGTCATTCGACAAGTAGAGCCCCACATTTTTTTCTCAGAATATATTTATTGTTAAGAGTCAGAATTTGGTGACAATATACATCAACAAGTTGTGTTCATGTCCTATTTTTCTATGCAGTCTCCATCATTTTCTACGGTCTCACGCCAACATTGTGGAAGAGGACGTATTCCCTGCTGGTAAAAGCTCTTGTCCTGTTGGCATAGTCATATTTTCACCGCATTACTGACACTCTCGTCATTTTCAACTTGTGTTCCCTGTAGAGAATCTATAAGTGGCCCAATGAGATTGAAGTCTGAGGCTGCCAGCTCTGGACTGTAAGGTGGATGAGGCAATGAGTCCAGCCCAATTTGGCGATGAGTTCCCGGGTTGTCAGACTTGTGTGTGGGTGTGCATTATTGTGTTGGAGCAAGATGTCTGCTGGATTCTTGTCCGATCGAACATGTCGGTAACGGTTCTTGAGTTTATTCACAGTCTTCACGTATGCCTTTGAATTGACACTCTTGGTGTCACATCCACCAGAATGACACCATCACAATCCCAGAAGACTGTCACCATGACTTTGCTGTCACTATTACGTTATTTTTCTCAAATCTGATTAACTGATGTCTCATCTTGACTCTTACATTGAGGATGGATGAAATGGTGTACACAACTAGTTCCTTAAATTATATGACCAAATGAGGTTCATGCCTTAACTTCATCAAATCTGAATGCCACAAATTAACTTCAAACACCCCCCCCCCCCACACACACACACACTTAGTATATTGATCGTATTTTCTTTTTCTTAAAATACTGTTTGCCTCTTGCCATAGTTTTTATCAACTTTTAGAGGATTTGTTTATAATTTTTGTTTTTTTAAAGACTGTTTGTGAATGTTCTAGCATTGCAAAGACGTTCCCTGCAGAGTCTTCATAACTGATAACTGGTCATGGGGATAATGAAAGGTATCTGTGTACTGAATCACTATAAAAGTACTTAAATTGCCTAATTGATCCCATGCAAGCCCTCAGTTAGATTTACATTGAATATATTTTATGCTCCTAGATTTCCATCCTTCTCAGTATAAAAGTGCATGTGAAGGTATTTTTCGTGTTTCGATTGGTAGCTAGTAGTAAGGAACTTGCTGTCTGCTGTGGTCAGTCTGGCCATCTTTGGGTATTCAGTCAAAGCAAAGAGGTTTGTGCCTTCTAAGTTGTCTTCATATCGACAGTGGTTAGGTATGTACCAGAAGCACCCCTTTGGTCTGCGGAGATTTGTTGTTCTCGGGGAGTGCTTAAGCACTGGACGCTGGGCAGTCGCTGAGTGTGATCAGTAGCTTAAGAATGAGCTCAGAGTGAGATGTGTAACTCTTCAGGCTACCTGGAGTAGTATAGTTCACCTTTTATTACAACGATAGGTTCATTATATGATCCACAGTTATCGCAGGATAGGCCTTGGTGCAATTTACCCATTTTAATAAGTGTCATCTGGCACTTTCTTTGTGCTACCAAAAGTTCTAGTGTGCAAAGGCTTCGCATGTAGTGATGCTGACGTTGTTACAGTAGATTTTCCTAAGTGTGTAAGCATGTATGGTTACATTCTTGTGTGAATGTTTTCATTTATTATTGCAGTTTGAATTCTTTCGCTTTCACATGTTATTTGATAAATTTGACTTTATGCTTCGAACCACACAGCGCGAACTTGCCTTCTGTGTTGCTCAGCAGTAATCGAATTCCCTTGAGTGAATTTAGGTTGTGTTGAATTTTCTGTGTAATTAATGGATTTTAGTCTATTTTACCATGTGAAATTTCAAATCGTTACCATGCTTCCTTTGTTAGCCTCAACTAGGTACTTGGATGAACCAGTTGAGCCCTCAGCACTCTGTGTCCATCGAGGGCTAAATTTCTTGCAGTTCATTTTACCTCTCTTTGTGCATCGAGCAAGTAATTTAACCATTTTGTGAAAATATTCAGGCACCAGGTAAATTTGCTACGTTTTTTAAAATCTAGTATCCATGTGGACTCCCCCCTCCCACCCCAACATCTTGCATCGGTTTTATTTATGTGAGAATATTTTAAGAAATTGCATTTGTTGAAAGATTACTACTTCAGAAGACACGAATCTCTTTCCCTCTCTCTTTGGTGAAGGCGTGATGTGTCTTGAGTTTTGTTGTTTAGTATGGATCTTGCATAAGCATGTGCATTTATCCTATTCTGTTCCCAGAATTTTCATATATATTCCCCTTCATGTGGTCCATCAGCATTCAACCATTTGAAACAGTGTTAAATTTAACTCAGGCAACGGTAAGCGTTATTACAATCTGTTGTCCGCTCCTGGTAGCTGAGTGGTCAGTGCGACAGACTGTAGCCCTAAGGGCCCGGGTTCGATTCCCGGCTTGGTCGGAGACTTTCTCCCCTCAGGGACTGGGTGTTGTGTTGTCATACTCATCATTATATCATCCCCATCGACGCGCAAGTCGCCGAAGTGGCGTCAAATAGAAAGACGTGCACCAGGCGAGCGGTCCACCTGATGAGAGGCCCTCGTTACACGCTATTATTATTATTATTATTATTATTGCAATCTGTTTGTTGTATAGTATTTAACTTGTGTTTTTGCTTAATATAAACTGTGTTTATACTTCATGAGTGTCCATCAACGCAGCCACCCCTTCCGAAATCGATCTTAGTACATCCAACGTGTACTTACCAAAGTGCAGTATTCATGCAGCCCCAATTTCTGAATTTTAATTAGATTCTAAAGAATTATGTTTTAATGTAACTAACTGCTTTCATTCAGTATATCACGCTTTTGAGTAAATTAATTTCAGTGCTCATTTGATGAGAGTACTGATATCTTAATGGTTACCTTGCAACAAGTAAATTTCTGTAATTAATTGTAATTAATTTATTCCCAACTCAGTTAGGTGGTGACACTAAATAATTTACTATAAAAGAAAATATCAGAGCACTTATTTGCATTAGCATTTAGTAGTCCAGTAAGTTTAAAAAGCCATGCATCCCGATTCTTTCTTTACCCATCACACACATCACATACATTTGAACATTTTTGTTCACTACAGAATTCAATAACAGCATGCTGATTTTAATGTGAGTCGTACGAAGACGCCATTTTGACGCTGTACTACCGCCCTATCTGCTAGAACGGTTCGAAACTTCACTGGCCTAGAGAACAAACATCAAATGAAAAGCACCAACAAAGACGTTTGTCTATGAATGTTAACGGCTTTTTAAAAAAATGTGAGGAATTACTTATTGATTGACCCTCGTACAGTAATGAGGCTGTCCATGCAAGAAATGCATATGAAATAAACGAAAATTTTTTGTCATTAAAGTGTGCAACAACAGTACTCCATGTCAGAATTGAAAGGAAAGTAATCGAAAAAAACAATGAAGGATGTAAAAATTTGCAGCTTGCCAGTAGATGAGAATTTAATCCTACAATAGCACTTACCAGATAAGAAATGACAACTATGAGAGCAACCGTAGCTATGTTTTAGTTTCAAGTGGTAATATTCATTACAATAATAACACCTGTTTTAACTGGTGGCAGTTGGTATTGTATAAACTTTCCATGTATTCTAGGCTCTAAACTGAATCTTTAAAATTAACATGTGCAATAGGTTCATTGGTAAATCACTATTTTAGATTATATTCGTTTTCTTTCTTAAATAATTCAGTGATGAGGACTCCAAATGATGCAAACACATATAGTTAATATCACAATATCTCATCCTTTAATGCACTGGAAACTTACATTAGCGGACAATGTATTCCACAAAGCTGTATTCTCAATAATGAATTAATCTTTTGCTCTTATACATTTTTCAAGATATATTTTAATTGATCAACTCAGTAGGTTCTGAAGTTGAAGTAAAGCAAGGTTTCTGCAGGCACTGTTGCGTCTCCCCACTGCACACTTTTTTATTTTATATGCAGTTTAAGGCGTATAACATTTTAATTAACAGTATATTGCTTATTGTTGTGAGCACAAACACAACATGCAATTCTCACTATTAGTTGAAAAACTTTAACTTTGTGCACCTTGACTTATTATGTGGTGATACACACAACACTAAACGATTTCCTGCTGCGAATGTGTGATCTTTAATTTGCAAACTATTTTCACATAACCCTGATCTGGCTTGTAGAAACGGAACACGGTATCATTACTGTAACTAATTATGAAATTAAACATGTCCTTCTCTACTTTCATCTCTGAAATGCATTGAAAATTACTCTTATTTACATGTACAGAAGTGACAGTATGCTGTGTTCGCTAAACATAAAAGCTGCAGTGGATTTTTTAACACATGAACACTATTGGTTGCCACGACTAACATGAGAGCATGAAACAAAAATGAAATTTGATTTTAATATTATTATTAGCCAGAACAGGTTTCAGCACATCAGTCTTTGATATCACACAAGTACAGTTTTACCACTCTTATTTATGTAAATTATTTACATGACTGGGATTTTAACAGCAGTTGCCCATGTCCACCCAATAAAATCCTCAATTCTTCTCTGAGGTCTCCAAGAAGCTGAAAGGAATAATTTTAATGTACCATTACCTGTCTGCTTAATTGCGGGATAATTGCTCTCATTCAACTATAATTTGAATTTGCTGTGGCAGCGGCTCCCGCGATCGCGGCCCAGCTATGCTTCATGAGAAATTCTAAATATGCTGAAAACGGCTAAAAATGTGGAATGAACTACTGGGCAAGCTAGCAATAAATTATTACAAGTATTTTTAACAATTTCTATATTCAAAAATCAACATAAATTCAAAGTACACACCTGTTTTACACATCAATCTCCAATGGCGTCTTTCTTGAAGAAAGAACAAAAGAAAGAAAGCCAAGCATTCAAGCAAGTGTCACAGGCTCTTAGAACTTTAAGGGCTACTAGAAGACAGAGAGAGTAACATTTAACCCTCCACTATTTATAATCAATTCAGTACGCTAATAAATATTTTTGTTAATTTTTTCAGTTATCATTGTCTGCTTCGATTTCCACACTGGCCGACCACAGACGTTATTTGCAAAATACAGATACACAAATATCACACAAACACAAAAATGAAAAATGATTATTTCCTTTTTTACAGACTCTACATAATAGACAACAGTTCATACAGATGTGAAATAATAATAATACAGATAAATGTTTCTTTTTTCACATATATTTCACCGAGTTTGCAAATGTCTTGCCAGGAGACGTCACAGCATGAATTTCTTACATGAGTGTGCACTCACCACCACTTGTGTAAGTCATCTTACATGTGGAAATAACCTACTTGTGCATTGTCCTACCCACTTGCACACAAGTGACAAAAGTTGAAAGGGTTCCTACTTTCTTGCACAATACTGCTTCCCCCACCAACCCCTACGAGCTTCAGCAGCTGCCGATAGATGGATCTACTCTGATTCTGCTATGGTCCTTTCGACAGAACTGATCTAGAATCGTTTCCTTGTGTATATGCATAGTTAGTGTCATGCCAAACTAATGTTCTTAAGGCCAGTTCACATTGGCCATCAGAACACTGTCATGTCATGGCACTGTCACATCAAGGTGTACTCACACTGTCTGTCACGTCATGATACATCAAGTCAATCGAAGTCACATGATCTGAACTCACAGCTGTCCGTAGCTGTTTTTTCATGGGGACTGTGATCATCGCAAGATTATTTTCAACTGTTCACACGTGTAAAGTGCACATATATAGTGCGGTAGCTTATGTAAGTGGACGCTGGAGCCATGTTTTTATGAAAATGACATTTATTGGGCTCGAATTATATGCAGATTGCAAGGATAACTTGTGTATTAGAGAAGGAAGACATAAGTGTTCAACAATGCGAAAAAGTGTTGGTCCAAAAATGTCAATATGGGTACAGATGCGGAATTTCACACACCTTACAAGGAGCTCAAGGAAGATGAAACTGCATTTTATAAATATTTTAGAAAGTAGTGAATCAATAATGGTACGGGCATGGATAACAGCCAAAGGCTATGGACTCTTGTGCGAACTGGAAGGAAAACTGGATGAGCGCAACTATACTTCGTTTCTGGAGAGTATTATATTGCCTTCTGTGACTGACAGATTTCGCAACGATCAGATCATGCTCCAGCAGGATCGATCGCCCTCTCATATGTCACTTGTGGTTAAGAGGTGGTTCGATGATCCCAGAAATATTACAGTTTTCGAATGGCCACCTAAAGAAACTGACATGAATCCAGTTGAGAATATTTGTGCATAAATGGTTAAAATTATAAAGGAAAAGGGACATTCACTGTCCACTCGCCGAAAGCTTTCTGACGCTATTCATGATGCTTGGAACGAGTTACTTTAATGTCCAAGTTATGTTGAGTTGTGGGTTCAAAGCCCAAAAGATTTCGATTTATCGTGGAAGCAGAAGGCAGATGTATGCGATACTGAGCAGCATTAACTGAGATATTTTTTGTTAACCAATCAGATTCAGAAGATGTGTCTAATTCATTTTTTTGTGAAATGTAATTTCATGACATTTTAAGGAAAAGCTGCAAGTTTAAACTGGACGACCAAATTAATTTTCAACAGAGTACATACTATTTAATTTGCCAAGAGAAGAAGTGCTCATTTGATATATCCATCCAATCACTAAACATACATGGATATGCGAAACAGGAGATGTCGGCAGTAATTAGAAAAAAACTTCAGAGAAGCTCGCTGATGAAGAAGCAACTGAAATGCGGAAGTCCATCTAGGAGGAGATAAGGAGGCATAGAAAAACAGAAAGAAAAATACCGAATAGACTTTGAGTCACCGTGAACACAGAAGGGGGCTAGATGCGATTCTGAGCAGCATTAGCAGAAAAGTTTTATTTATTTAGTTAGCTATTTACTTATAGGACTTCATTTTTTATGGCTAAACAGTACTACTTCATAAGACTCAACATTTGTTTAACATAGGCAACATCGCAACTGTGTCAAACATTTGAGTGTACCAAGGTTCTCTGGAAGAGTAACAAATTTTCCAAAAGGAAATGTCATTATTTTCAGTTTATTTCATTTAAACAGTTTGCAGTGTGCTTTGACAATCTAATCTAAATTTTATTGTTACGTGTTATTTCAATGAAAGAGGACAGTATTAAATTTCAAGATATAAGAATTAATCGGCAGTTTTTTATTTAGAGAATACACTATTTGAAAAATTATATGTTGAACAGATCTCTAGTTATAATATAGATGAAAGAAGTCGGAAAACACATTGTGATAAGAGCAGGCTGGTCTGTAAAGAGTGATGTAGGTCAAATAACAAATAGAAAACACAGTTGGTAAGAACTACTGTTGATGATGAGAAGCCATAGTCGACATGCCACTTTTTCCCATTATGAGTTTTTCTGAAATTTTTTATCCCTTGGACTGAAACTGATATGCTGTTGTATGTGAGGAATATAACAGCCCATGAATTCTACGCAGCCACTCAGAATTTCAATGCATCATATACAGATTAGGAACCTATTAATAATATCTTTATTTTTTTCTTACTGATGACAGTGAAAGGAATAACATAACTGTCAAAATCTAAATAGTCAATGTGGATTCCCAGAAGACCCAAAAGTTATCTGTAATACCAACTAATTGCTTTTATTTAGTTTGCTGGGCGGGGTAGCTGGGTGGTCTGAGGCGCCTTGTCACAGTCTGCGTGGCTCCCCCCGTCGGAGTTTCAAGTCCTCCCTAGGGCTTGGGTGTGTGTTGTCCTTAGCGTAAGTTAGTTTAAGTTAGATTAACTAGTGTGTAAGCTTAAGGACCGATGACCTCAGCAGTTAGGTCCCATAAGAACTCACCACGAATTTACTTTCAGTTAGTTTTTCATGCCTAGGTTTTCTGTGTCAGCCAATGTTTGAAGCTAAAACAAGTCAGGTTAAGCTTTTTCCGCAAATGATAAAAATTAGAAGTAGAATAGTACATTACGGAAACTGTGCAGATGCCAACTGTTGTTTAGCAGGTCTGCGAGAAAAATAATAGAGTAGAACATTTTCACAGCAACAAATCTTGGGAAGTTCTTGACCAATTGATTTGAAATTTTGACCCAACGTTGCTGGAAAACATCTGTGATTTTAGATACTTTTTTAATACATCTGCAAAAAGGGTTTGCGAATAGCTTTAGTAGTGAAGAAGTAATGAAACATAACGTCATGCCTGATGCAGCAGTTCTTTACGCATCTCAATGTTAATGAAGTCATTCCTCCAGAACCTATACTTCGTTCATCTAAGTACCAAACGAAACGGGAAAAACTACACAAGCACTCAACATCCTTCTTAGTGAGCCGGCCGAAGTGGCCGTGCGGTTAAAGGCGCTGCAGTCTGGAACCGCAAGGCCGCTACGGTCGCAGGTTCGAATCCTGCCTTGGGCATGGATGTTTGTGATGTCCTTAGGTTAGTTAGGTTTAACTAGTTCTAAGTTCTAGGGGACTAATGACCTCAGCAGTTGAGTCCCATAGTGCTCAGAGCCATTTGAACCATTTGAGCCTTCTTAGTGAGCTTTATCTATGTTAGATCTGGCGGACATATGAGAGTGCGCAACTGCAAAATAGTAGCGAAGAGGTGGTAAAACAGGACGTCATGTCAGACGCAGCAGCTTTTTACGCATCTCAGAGTTTATAACGTCATATCTCCTGAATTTACGCTTCACTGATCTCAGTATCAAACATGCGGGCTTGTGAATCCAGAATTTTATTTTTTACTCCCTCATGCCGTTATATTAGTCTTTTACCTGCAAATCTTCACATTTTAGTGCTATTCCTGAAATTCTACACACATCAAAAAAAGTTTTGCATCACCTCAGTTCCGAGAGTTCCGGAACCTGTAAAAAAATTAAAATAGAGATCAACATAAACATCATTTCTGCCCTTTTTATTGCTCATGAAAACCATACATTGTATGTTGTACCACCATACAGCGAGACCTTCAGTGGTGGTTGTATAGATTGCTGTACACACTGGTACCTCTAATACGCTGTAGACGTCGTCTTGCATTGATGCATACCTTTATACGTAATGGAATGCTATCCACAAGTTCATCACCGTATCGTTGGTCCAGATTTTCCTACTCCTCAAAGGCGATTGAGTGTAGATCCCTCAGAATGGTTGGTGGTTCACATCGTCCATAAACAGACCATTTCCATCTATCCCAGGTATGTCGTTATCCTGAAGGAAGTCATTCACAAGATGTGCACGATGGGGGCGTCCATGAAGACGAATGCCTCACCAATATGCTGCCGATATGGTTGCACTATCGGTCAGAGGTTGGCATTCACGTATTGTACAGCCGTTACGGCGCCTTCCATGACCACCAGTGGCGTATGTTGGCCCCACATAATGCCATCCCAAAACATCAGTGAACCTCCACATTGCTGCACTCGCTGGACAGTGTGTCTGGTTGCCTCCAAACACGTCTCCGACGATTGTCTGGTTGAAGGCATATGTGACACTCATCGGTGAAGAGAACATGATGCCAATCCTGAGCAGTCCATTCGGCATGTTGTTGGGCCCATATGAGTGTGCTGCATGGCGTCGTGGTTGCAAAGAAGGACCTCACTATAGACGTCGGGAGTGAAGTTGTGCATCATGCAGCCTATTGCGCAAAGTTTCAGTCGTAACATGACGTCCTGTGGCTGCATGAAAAGCATTATTCAACATGGTGGTGTTGCCGTCAGGGTTCCTCCGAGCCATTATCCGTAGCTAGCAGTCATCCACTGGAGTAGTAGCCCTTGGGCGGCCTGAGCAAAGCATGTCATCAACAGTTCCTGTCTCTCTGTATCTCCTCCATGTCCGAACATCACTACTTTCGTTTATTCCAAGATGCTTGGACACTTCCCTTGTTGAGAGCCCTTCCTGGCACAAAGTAGCAATGTGGACGTGATCGAACTGCGGTATTGACTATCTAGGCATGGTTGAACTACAGGTGAGAAGAAACGTGTACCTCCTTCCTGGTGGACTCTCTCCGTCAGACCCTCTCCGTCTAATAGGCACTACCCATGCATGGTTGTTTATATCTTTGGGAGGGTTTAGTGACATATTTGAACAGTCAAAGGGACTGTGTCTGTGATACAATATCCGCAGTCGACATATATCTTCAGGAGTTCTGAGAACTGGAGTGATGCAGAACTTTTTGTTGTTGTGAGTAGTTATATACAGGTGTGATACATGACCAGACGTAATACATACCATTTGAAGACAACACTACAAGGTATCTTATGTTTTCTTTATACTTTGGACAAGGTCGTTTTACACTGAATTTTAGTTTTTTTTTTAAATAAGCTTTTGTCGCAAATCGAGAAGCATAAGTGTGCAATTCAGTTGTATTTTTCAGTGGTGTAATCTGCCATCGGTTTGCAGCTTTTCGTTATACCAGCTCATTATGCAGACACATCAGAAAATCCATCCTCTAGCTTTTTTGGTCTTTCATCTTGGAGTTTGAACTCAGCTACCAGTCAGGAACTCAGCTGTTAACACCATCTGCAGCAGCGAGGCTTAGACCAGTGTCTGGTAGTGCAGCTCTCCTGAGGGCTGTCTGAAGCAGGCTGCCGGTAATAGGCAGGACAGTCAGGACATTGTTAGAAGTTCTTCCCAGGGCTAGTGCAGTAGTGATGTGGCATTACTGTTGAGGATGTTTGGCATTTCTATACTTGTTCACTCCCTTTCGGGATTTTTGCCGGGTGATCCTGCGAAATTCTCATAATATTCTTTCCATTTGATGAAGTAATCTGATTAGCCACTATTGCCGATATAATCATCGTGAGAGAACATCAACTGTATTGATATTTAAAAAAAGTGTGATATATTCTTCAGTTTCAGTGGCACAATCTTCAAAAATGTGCAGTTGTGGCTGGAGAACAAATGAGAATTGTTTTATATTTCTCATGAAGGTCACTGCACGCTTCTGTTGCAACTGAATCTTTATTTCCTATTATGACTTGTCTGCATTAACTACCAACAGAGAAGTGGAAGAAGCAGGAAGCATCAGCATCGTATTAGCTCCATGGCATCAAGCTCTTCCTGTTATCTAATACAAGAGTAGTTGCTAGTTCTCATCTCGTTAAGACTACCTGTATACATTGCATCAGTTTTCTCTCTTGTTTGCAAATGTCAAGAACGGAATGTAACAAAACGAGGACATCTTTGCTTTGCGCCAACTGAACGATCAGTCTATTTTTATCTTTAATTATCAACCTTCTTCTCAAACGCAATAAACTTAATTCATTATTGATTTGTTAATGTTCACATTACTATTGTTAGTCCTTCAGTATCAGGAGATTTCATATCCCTATTTTGTCACTGCACATGACTAGTGATTCTGGAAGTATGGAACGTTGGATGTTTCACCATGCAGAATATACACATGTTAGCTCCACGTCTTGTGTTGAGGGCAATAGAAATAGCCCAATGAGAATAAACGTCACAGGCAGAACACTGCAACATTTTTTTTGATTTCATATTGTGATGTCAGATAAATTCCCATCGCAGTGTGTTACTCAACAATCGAAATGCAGCATGGACTCTGCCACTGCTACAGATTCCTGGGGATTTGTGATCATGACCATGGTTTACCCTTGGCTCAGCTACAGGTCATAGTGTGTTATAGCGTACTAACTCTGAATGGAAAACTGGATTTGAATATTTTATTGTGCTGTTATTTGAGTGAGTTATGGCAGTGCACAAATTAGAGTTTCTTCTTGCTCTTATTTACATAAAAATGGCTCTGAGCACTATGGGACTTAACATCTATGGTCATTAGTCCCCTCTTATTTACACAACTAACTAAAGTATTATTTAAATTCCAGGAAATCATGTGCTTCTTTCACTTGTGACATTCGAATTCGAACAGGACCAGATCTAGGAGGTGGGTCGCAAAACCAGGGTGTGTGCCCCAGGCGGCAATTTCAGTGGGCGCCATATTAATATTGTTGAGGAAAAAAAATTGATTCGCAAAGAGTTTAACGTCCAACGCACGTCAGTCTTTCGTTTATTCATATGATTTTGAAATGTATATCTCTTGGTATTTGAACATTTTTGAACACATTGTAAGTTGATTTCTGAACGAAATTTTTAAATGCATGCAAAATGTATGTGATGTTTCTACTAGGGAATCCCTTTCACATCTAGAAATACAAATCTCTCTTGCAGACACAAAACGGTACAGGGCTGCAAGAGCTGAGCCCAATAAACGCGAATAGGTGAATGCCAAACGCTGTTTGTTTATGTGGTTGATTGGGTGTGCAAATGATCAGCATGGTTGTAATTATTAACGAAATCCATAGGTTCAGACTACACATCGTAACTAAACGACCATCAGGAATAACATGTAAGAAAGATTACACATTTTCTTCTTCGTATATCCAAGAAAATCAAATTTTGACAGAATTTTTTTTAGTCAGATGCTACACTACTAAGGCCCCGTTGTACAGTCCCTGGTTAGCAGCCGCTTAAGTTCTGTTCTCAGAATAGTGCGTTGTATGAACATGTAATAACGTCTAACCAGAGACAAAAGCAGGGCAACTAAACAGGTGATTCTGGCAGGGTTAGTGAAGTTACCCGGAGAATAGGTTTTGACAATGGTGGGAATAGTTACAGAACTAGTGATAACAATATTGTTTGTTAGAACGAGGAAGGAGAAGAAACGGGGAAATCTTACAAATTATTTGGAAGAATATGACTATTCCACATTGATATAAAAATTTCGTACCATACTATTACTTTTCGATCTCATACTTGAGAAGCTGGAGCATGTGAATGAAAAGTGAAACTATTTTCTAACACAAAACTTTTTGCATGTAGTAGGCTAAATTGGCGTTTGATATTGATGCATTGTGAATTGTATTTCATTGTGTTATTTATGTAAATGAGCATAGATAAAAATGACCATTTGTGCCAAAACAGTCTGCCTTATTTCGTTTAATCTAGCAGACAGTGACAAAATAGATGTAATCAAATCGAGAAACTACACCAGTCTGGGGTACTGTTTGTACTAGCAGCTTTTTCAGTACTAGACAACGACACTCTGATTTGACTTCTGAAATTTTCCCGGCGTATTTCTTCTTCTAATAATTTCCGGGTATGCAGCCGGATCCCGTCGACATTCTGCCACGATATTTCGGCCCAGAGACGTCCGGCCATCATCAGGTGAGTACACAACTACTGAAGAACCCAGGTGCAGTCGCGGTATTTATGCCGAATCTCGCGCATGCGAAATGTACTGGCATCCTACAGCGCATGCGTCAGGTGTTGACATGCGCAGCATAGCCGAGTTGTACGTGCTGCCCTCGGTGGTGAAAATAAAGGTTCATCTAGTCATTGAGTATCGAATGACACTGTCGATTCCGCTGTGATTGTATAATTTTAATAACAGGATTCCAATTTTTATCCAGCTGAAAGCCGTTGTCACGATTTATAAGATTATTGGCAAGACGTATTTTTGGGATTCCGTAATCAAGGAATCAGTGGAAATACGTCTTGCCAATAATCTTATAAATCGTGACAACGGCTTTCAGCTGGATAAAAATTGGAATCCTGTTATTAAAATTATACAATCACAGCGGAATCGACAGTGTCATTCGATACTCAATGACTAGATGAACCTTTATTTTCACCACCGAGGGCAGCACGTACAACTTGGCTATGCTGCGCATGTCAACACCTGACGCATGCGCTGTAGGATGCCAGTACATTTCGCATGCGCGAGATTCGGCATAAATACCGCGACTGCACCTGGGTTCTTCAGTAGTTGTGTACTCACCTGATGATGGCCGGACGTCTCTGGGCCGAAATATCGTGGCAGAATGTCGACGGGATCCGGCTGCATACCCGGAAATTATTAGAAGACACTCTGATTCTTCGTGTAGCAGAACTTTTGACGAACTTTGATGGGGTAATAGATTCTATCGCAGAAAGGAAAGCATGCCGTGCATAGCTATAGCAAGATTAAAGAGAAAAAAATGCCGCAACCTAAGGATTGAAGAAACGTGTACTGTTTTGCTTGTCTCTTCTCCTTACTGGTTTTATGTTTCCTATATTTACTTTTAAGTCACCCAAAAGAGTAAGTTATTAGCTAACAGACAATAATGAGTGTAAATTCTCTGACGATTTCTTATTCTCCCATTTACAAATAACCCCAACCAGTATTAATGGAGAGCTTTTTTTTTAAGGGGGTAGGATGTCAAAACGGCCGACTGGGAGCAGGAGAGACACCACAGGACATTTTAACTACCACTGTCCTCAATATAGGTTTGATGGCTTCTATTACAAAATATGCATGTTTGAATCCCACAGAGTGAAATACAGTGACGTGTGATGGAAGAATGTTGTGTGAAGAGGTGTGGCACTGCACTTTGGCACACTCAAGATCAAATAACATGCCTTACATTTCGTCGAACATCTATATTTTATATAGCAAACGCTTCAGAAAGATGTGCACTACAAAATGAACATATTTCTGAAAAATCGATCGTTTTGAGTTTTTGACGTATCTAGAACGCTCGAGGGGGGCGGGGCACTATCAAGTTTTTGCCGCTGTTCAGACATGCCGTTAGTAAGTCTTCCAGCCATCTTGACCCAATACTTTGGGCGCAGGTATGATGTTGTTCTTCCCAAAAACCAAGCAACAACACGGAGGAAAACATTGCTGCAACGATTCGGGAAACCATTAGTAATTTGGATTTGGATTCTTTTTAAATTTCATGGACCAAACAAGGTGAGATATATTAAGAAAGCAATGAACAGACTATTTAGTGTACATTAAATGTATATTCCTACAAGTAAAAAAAAGAAAAGAAAAAAAGATGCCGAATTGGACATTTCACTTATTTTCACTTTAGTTTCAGCTTTAATGAACATATTTTTCAGTTTCTTCCCTTCTAAGACCTCAAAAGTATTGATTACTGCATGGCATCACAAAATTAGTTAATTGTGTTTCTTATTGCTTCGATTCCCACTAACATATATGAGACATAGACAGTCTATTTAGAGGTGCAAAGTATTTGGTAGGGGAGAGTGGGACAAAACTGACCTGTTAACATTGTATCTCGAAAATCTTTCTTTTTCATAAAAGATATTAAAGATGTATGATATTCATGTCTAACGCATTAGTGATTAGTGGTTTAAATTTTGTGAATTTTTTTCCTGACATTGACAAAATGTCGGTTTTGCCCTATAGGTGGGGCAAAACAGAAACCCATAAGATTTAAATCTAAACACGTTTGTTCCAAAATTTAGATAGAAACTACACAACTGAATTTATCAAAAGTATGAGTATGAAATAAGAATTTAACACTGTATGACGATACATTTAGGTTTTAAGAATAAAATTCACAAACGATATTATCATCTGTTTCACAATTTGTACAAGTCCTGTGGGCCCATCACCTACAATTCAGACACTGATTCCACCCCTCAATGCTCTTTGGGTTAGAATATAATTCACAGCAGAATTTTCAAGCCGCTTCTTCATTCAAGTCATTTTCATCTTCATCGATATTTATTTTCACTTCCTTTTGGTTTATCTTGCTATTTTCATATTTTGTTCAGAGCTTAGATTGAAAAGAACACTATATCTTGCAATACATTTTATTTTTAGTATCTTTGCCCAATGCTCCATTGTTCTTAACTTCCATTTTTTCTCCTTCAAATTTTCTTTTTTCTTCTCCTCTGTCTCCAGTTCTGATTTGTAACGTGAGGATGACTCTTTCCTTTTTTCCTTCCATTTTTCTTGAGAGTTCTCTCCTTTCCTTGTGGGGGTGGTATTAGTAATTAAGGTGATATTATAAAGGCACTTGTTCCCAATGGTACTCTTTGCAGGCCTAATGGACTTGGCCCTGATAATGTATGTGATTAACTTAATGCTCCAGAAATGGAAGGCTGGTTCCATTCTTCATTTCGTACGTCAGAAGTTGAAGGACAAGAACACATATCGCCAGGTATTAAAGATGTAGGTGACTGAGGGCGATTGTCAGCAGGTTGTCTAGAATCCAGGCTCAGGAGGGTTGCAGAGCCCTGGGACTGTGCTGCACTTGGTGCACCAGAAGCTAAATTCTGACAATGTGCTCTGTTTCGATGCTTCTGTATAAGTTGGTGGCTGACAGTTTGTAGAATCTGATTCATCTGGCATAACAGTAGTTTCAGATGGAGTTTACAGGTGATCAGAGAATCCATATCTACTGACTGGGTGTATTCTAGTCTTCTTGAAGCCCTTTAAGGAAGTTTGCATAAGAGCAGCTCTTGTAAAAGCCCTATTCACAAGCTTTCCTGATTTGGTAGATGGTGATGCAACGCCCACGATGCTGAATTAACCATAACCTAGCTTCATGCTCATCGTATGCACACAAAGGGGCCGTAAAAGAAACATCAAGGGGGCTGAAGGCGGTGTGCTGCATGCATTGAAATATGCACTAGAATGACATTGCATTTCTGAGTTAGGTCAATAAGGCCCAAACTATTGATATATGATTCATGCCCATCAAAAATGAGCCAAACTGGTTTTTCCAGTGAAAGGTTAGAAAACTCGAATTTCTTAAAACAAATTAGAAAAGTGTCCTTATCAATCCTCCCCAATTCATGGTAACAGGTCAAGGATCCTGGGGGCCCATTATTCATTAACAATGGATTTTCCCTCTTTGTGGGAAATACAAACACTGGCGACATAAAGTTCACAGGTGCACTCATGCATGTTTCTACAGTGAGTACACCAAGTTTTGCAAAAGATAAACATCTAACTTGTTTTTTCCCCCACAGAGGGCTAACACCTTTGAAGGTTGGTTTGCGACTATGAGAATCCCTGTCCCATCCACACTGTACACATTGTTTGGTTTAATGTTGTACTTTGTGTAAATTGACTCCAAGACATAAAAAAAGTTCCCAACAGCAATTCTGTTAAAATCTTTTACTCGAGCTAAACATGTTTGCTCCTGTGACCTTAGTTTTAATTCAGGATGTCAGTTAACGAAACCATAATACCTTTCTTTACCTGCCATTTTTCGACTCTCTTGAAGGTATGTTTTACGATGTTTTTCTTTCTGCTAAATCAAATCCAGTGGGTGTAGATCAGAAACTGTATAAGGCCAAAGAGTCTTTCTTCCATAAATAATATGTACACAACTATTTCCTTTTCTTGAGCTACAGAAAATACAAAATCACAGTGACCTAATCGATTTTCAGAAGCTAGTTCAGGTGTAAGTTCATTTTTTTCGTGGTTTTTTCACCCTGTCAATCAAGGTTGTTCTAGGTATGTTGAAAGATTCAGATGGTGGAGTGTATCCAATCCATCTTTCAAGAACCACATTGACTACCTTCTTCATGTTAGCAACTCTGCCTAGTCGTCTTTCACAAGTAGTTCCTCACCATACATGAAAACTTGTAGGTGCATTAGTTTTAGGAACATAAAAAAAATTACAGATAACATTGTTTGCTGTGAGTATTAAAAATTAAAGAGTTTTTATTAATTTGAAGAGAAAATTTTACTTGAAACAGAAACTTAGGCCCTATTGCAAAAAAACCAATTTCATGCAGCTTTAACTTTTTTTGTGTATCAAGCTAAACAACTTTTGTATTAAGTAAAAAAATTCGCCAAAGCCCTTTTATTTCGTATTAACTTCCATCATCATTTAGAATAAATTTAATGGAACATTTAAAATTACTAATTCAGAATTTTAATTATTTTAGAAAGCATAATCGAACACTGAATTCAGTCGTTTTAAAATTGTGGGGAAAAACCAAGCTTCATTGGTTTTGCCCTACCATTGACTGATGGACTTGCCCCATAGTACACAACGAAACAAAAATGGCGATTTCACATTATCGAGCAACAGTTGCAAGGCTATGTAACTTACAAAAATACAATTAAACACAATGAATAATCATACTTACACATTGATGGTAAATCAAAAGGTGTACTAATTTTCAAAATCATAAATTTCGTGCAGCTTGGAAAAGAAACTTTAAAGCTTCAAAAATTCGCACAATCCAAACAATGGCCAGTGAAAGAGTATGCCCTGATGGAGGTGCCAGGTCAGCTGCAACACAATGACTGAAAATGCGATGGATGCTGCGGCTGGTCTACCACTGACAGCCACAGCTGGAACAGGTGCCACCTTCGTGATGGATATGCCGATCCAACAATACTGACTAGCGACTCTCAAAATCATAACATCCATGCACACCATAAAATGATTATGTTACAAGATTCACTGAATGTGGTGGATATAGACAATGTTGAGGATTTCGTTGGGGCTTTCGGATACAGTGCTCACGTCTCACACGCATCTGCCACTAGCAGTGGCACGGAAATCCTCTTGCATGATCACCAAAGACGTCGCTTTCCTCGCTGACGTGAGACATAGCGCTCACTCTGCATGATGTCAGAATCATTAATATTTATGAGCCCTCCAGATCGGGACAACGCCATGAACGCTCTGCTTTCTTCACAGATACACTCATGCCCCCCTTATGGGATGCCCTAATTTTCGGTGGGGATTTTAACTTAACCCAGGTGCCAAAGGACCAACTGCCACACTACATTCCGTGTCTGGTGCTCTCCACCATCATAACCCACGTTCGACTCATGGACACATGGCAGTATGTACTGGCAATAGGTTGGTTTCACACACTATACCAGTCACTCCTCCAGCCATATAGAGCGCGTATCTCTTGCGCACCATCGTTTGGAGCACACGGGCAGCTGAAATATGCCCCTTTGCTTTTTCAACCATGTGGCCTATACATGCACAGCCACCTTGTGCCACCAGATGGTACAGCATGGGTTAGGCCCCTCGCGTCAAACCTACATTCGCCTGTATGCTGACAGTTCATGGATGCAATGTGGGCATCATGCACCAGTTGGTGAGGGGCTTGCCTGACCACACTCGATGGTGGCTGCTATGCACTAAGCCAGCTCTTAGGAAGGCATTGATCGGTCACAGCAGTGATATCGCTACCTGTAGGCAGCACACACTTGATTTTTACCACTGCATTATGTGTGATTGTTCTGCAATGCTGCACTCACCTGCCCATCAGAAGCACTAACGAGGCAGCACCTCAAAGGGACAATTCTTCGTGTGCACATCATGGATAGAATGGACCACGAAGGGCTGTTGATGTATCACATCAGTGCGGAATGCAGGCATCAGCAAGGGGCGCTGATCCACGCTGTATCCATAGCCTATGGTCGCTGTCACAACACAAGGTGAGATCGGAAATTCTCTCTTCACCCACTAGTCAGTTGTTCATGGACCATCATCCCTCATATGCGATTGAGAATGCCCTACATATGTCACACTACAACGGTACCCACAGATGGCATTACTTGAAGATATAGTGAGGGGGAGGAAGTCACTGCATCTATACTGGCCAGTGCATCTTACAAGTCGCTAGGATCCGACAGCCTTCCATTTGAGTTTTACTGGATCTACTGCCAATTACAGATGCCTGCCAGGACAAACATGTGCCACATCTTGATGTCCCCTGGTGTCTTCCTCAAAGGATTGCTTGTTCCTGTCCATAAACCAAACAGTGCAACCTCTGTCAGTGACTATCCCTCCAATCCTCCTGAACTGTGATATGGAGATCTTTACCCAGCTTTTGCCAGCACCTCTCAGGAAGGTCGCCCGATACATGGTGTCCCATGCTCAGGCCTCTTTAGGAAGCGATCACAACATGCGGACTGCCGTATGTCAATACCATGCCTTCCTGGATAGGTATCACACAAAAATTAACCTTGCACAGCACACAGTTGAACTTAGTGTGAATTTGTTTCTAATGAGTCCAATAGCCATAAAGATTTCAACATTGCACATTACACCAATTTTTAAGGTGTCACCAACTGAACTGCACATACATAGATTAAAGATAATTACACATGACGAAGTACCTGCTTGCATAGGGAGGTTGTTTTGGACATCTGTAGCTGCCAATGTGCCACAGCAGAGAGTATGTATGGTTCAGTCACTGAAGGACAATGAAGCATTACACGAAATGCTTTGTTTTATACAAATACGAATTCCACACATAACCAACATTAATGGGAGACTGATGATTCTAGTAAGTTTTTATAAATTTGGGACAAACAAAGTGAATGTCCCGAAAGGATTAAACGTAATGAGTTTCGAGATACTCAATCATGGGAAGATCGATGGATCATGAAGTGATCAAAGCATCAAACAAACCATTAAGACCCATCACTTGCGAAGGTGATTCTGATAGGAAAAGTGAACTAAAAGTGTTATTAACAACATATAACTTAGAATCAGTGATCAATTTCCCTACGTGTATAGCTCAAGACAGTAGCACGCTAATGGATAGTGTATTTGTACAGAAAGAGGATGTATAACAAACACATGCTTTCCCTGTGGCAAATGGATTGTCAGACCATGATAAACAATTGATTAACTTACAAAACCTAACAGGGTGTACAGTTTGGAAACCATTATCTAAAAGTGTGAGGTCACTCAACCCAGTATCTGTAGAGCACTTCAGAGAAAGTGTAAGAAATGTTTATAATGAGCCAAATGCTAATGATAAATGCAACATATTTCTTGATAAAATGTATATCCCGTTTTGAACATTGTTTTCCCAAGAAAATTACTTTGGATTACTACAGGTATTAATAAAGTGTCTTCAGGAAGAAAAAATATTGTACGGGAGAGTGGGGCACATTGAACCACAAAAAGTATTTTTTCGTGTTACTCATGCAATAATTTTATTACAGAGTTGTGATTTACAGATGTTACAGTTTAATCATTCAAGTATCAAATGGTCTTGTATGACTGCATTGTCATTAATTGTTTTTTAGCTGCACACCTTCCTAGAAAATTTGGTAAATGGTTCATTGAGCTCCACATGTGGGGCACAATGAACCACTTTCATTGAAAGAACCTATTTAGCATACGAAGTAAGTGTAAATGTACTTTAAACGTAATGTTTACATATATTCCATGTGTGAATCATATAATTAAATCTGTAGGCACACAGCCATGTAACTTATTTTGGAATTACTGAACATCCATGGACTCTAACCTGATTCCAAATTTGAAATATGATTTTTCTCTCTTTGTCACACCATCAGTAGCAGGTCATGGGAGCATGTAAAGTATGTTGCTAGCTGGAACAAAAGCTTCATCTTTTACCTGAGGTAACTAAAACTTCACTCTTATCTTTTAACTTTTTCTCAAAAATGATACCTGATAGTCTCCTGTGTCATCCTTCGGTTTCAAAATCTTCCCCACATATTAAACTGGTGTTTTGTTTTTCAGTTCAAATTTGGTCAAAACGAAATCATCTGTTTCTGGTAATTTGTCTTCAACGTTGTGCTCAGATTCACCAGACACATCCACATTGGCATCACTCTCTTCATAATGCGCCTCACTAATGTCGTCATCTGATTCCTGCTCATAAAGCTTCCAGTTGACCTTTTTATTGGGATGTTTTGTGGCTTGCAACAAATCTTTCTCCAGTGTATCAGTTGCAATTAAACTTCGTTCTCTCTTACATTTATTGCTCTTCTTTCTGTTCTCTGCTTTTGGATATCCTCGAATTATTTCAGGAGAAATTCGATTAGGAAAAGCTGTTTGGGTGTTAAGTACTGCAGATGGTCCTACTCGCTGCACTTCTCGTGGCTGGCTGACATCGACTGAGGCTTGTCCTGCAGATCATGCATCCTTGATATGATGGAGAGAATTAACATCTGAAGTTGATCTGTTTGCCTCCACAACCCTTTCTGTTACTTCACTGACCAGGATTGTCTTTGCTACTACTGAATTTGTGGATGAAATGTTTCACAACATCCACAAAAAGTTCACTATTCAGCCAGCCACTCTTTATTGCTAGCCCTAGGGTGCCTGTTGGTGCATTACTTATCATACGTTGTTTAAAATGTACTCGAGGAAATATCATTGCTGGGGGCAGGGGAAAGTACCACCTGCACTAATTATGCAACAGGTGATCACTAAGACACCACGTTCTCCACTAGTAGCTTCAGAAATCTGTTACTTCCCTTTTGTGCCACTACTTTTGGAAGCCTATCTGGTACAGTTGAGGTACTTGCTTCATCCAGATTGAAACCCCTTGTACCATCAGCGAAAGTAGGGTATCTCTGGTAAAGGTCTTTCAAGTTTTTGAAGAAATTCGAAACAGTATATCGATTAAAGGATGTTGCTCTGGATAAGCTGCAACCCTCTGGGGTTCGTTTCATGAACCCACAGAACCAGTCTACACCAGCCATTCCCACCGTCAAGTTCTCAGGATATCTCAGACCATTTTCCACAGCCAGCTCACTTGCTAAGCGCCTGCGTGTTTTAGTGTCAACACCAAAGCATATCTTAGAAGAATGCAACAAATACTCTACTAATTCTTTCTCCTGCTCCACAGAAAATGCCTTTCGATTTTCATAGTTTGGTGTCAATCTTGAACCACATTTAATGTTTTGAACATATCGTCGAAGAGTAGGGTAAGGTGTTGAATGAGATTTAGCTGCTTGGCGAGCCGCCGTACCCTTATTAAGAACATCCTGTACAGCTTCTTGCATAAAATCATGGTCAGTTTTACCTCTGTCCATCTTCCTGCGGTACAAATGAACCATCTTCAAATGTGATAATATAAAACAGGACTGCTGAACATCTGTAATTTCAAAGCCTTAAATACCTATACATATGTATTTACCCATGCTAAGGAAACAAAGTACAGAGCGCTTGTATTGGACAATTAAAATATTACTGGGGCACAATGGACTGCCCTGGGGCACAACGAACCATGGCTCATTGTGCCCCGAGAGAGAGATTGGTTCAGTGTGCCCTAACAGTACATATTTCAAACAAAGCTCATTTGAGATTATGTATGAACATTGTTAATATTTGAAGATCTATATCATTAAAATACGGTACTGATGTCACAATGACGTACTTTCTCTAAAATTTGGTGACAAAGGATTGAACAAAATTCTATCTATCTACATCTCCAAAAATTACCGTATTTACTCGAATCTAAGCCGCACTTTTTTTCCGGTTTTTGTTATCCAAAAAACCGTCTGCGGCTTAGAATCGAGTGCAAAGTAAGCGGAAGTTCTGAAAAATGTTGGTAGGTGCCGCCATCGAAAAATATGTAGCGCTACACAGGCTTGCTTTGCAGGCACAAAGATAAATACTGGCGCCAAAACCTATGCGTCAGTAAAAAAAAGTGGAAGACGAGCTTTTTTCTCCGCCCCGAGTTTCGACCAATGCATTTTCATACATTATCGAACGAAACAAAGAAGTAAATACAAATAAATTCCGTATTGTTCATCTTCCAATGTAGCAGCATTTCAATGTACTACGAAAATCCGACTGGCAAGACTGTTTGGGGTTTTTGTCAATATGGCTAACTCTATGTTCTGAATTTTTTCCTACCTGTGAGAAGAGATGGTTGCTAATAGGAACTTTTATGAATTGTGAATCACATGCAGTATTCTCTTCACCATAAGAATAATACGAATATAAACATTTTGCAATGTATTCTTTCGTGTTTTCTGCTATCTCATTTAAATCCTATCTGCCTAATAAACTACGAAACTAGAGTGAGACAACAGCAAACACAGAAGAATATACATATTATGTCATGGCTAATAGTGATACAGTCAGAAATGAAGCACGGCAATTGACTAGATTTTTAAATATAAGATGACTAATTTCTGTGCAGAATGTAATGTAATGTACTAAAGCGGCGTCTGCAAAGATTTTCAAATGGGGAAAAATTTTCGCTAAACTCTCGTTCAGAACATCTTCCATCATACGCAGTCTATTATTTGATTCTTGTTGATCATTATCAAATAAAGCAGCAGTGTAAGTAACAACAAATAGCAGTCTCTTGCCATTGTTTCGCTAATGAGACAATTCCTCTCTCTCTCTCTCTCTTTTTTTTTTTAAATTGTAAGCGGTGGTAGCGCACAGAAAAGTAAGCCATGCCATGAGCGACGACAGGCCGTGAACACGCACTATCAGAGTGCGACAAACAATGCATGACACAGTACAGTAATGCATTTTAAGCTTAGAGTGACGTTAACACCTATAACAAAGAAAATGGCACTTATCAGATCAAAGAAAAATAAGCAATCAATTCAAACCAGACGAAGCACGTCAAGAAGGAAGGGTACCCGTATCAATACGGACAGAGTGCCTGATGCATAGCAATGGCTACCTTGTAAAGCTTAACTGCTAAGCTTACGACTTGAACCAAACTACTGTAGTTTCATTCGACCTAAATTGTGTCTCGTATTAAAATGGACCAACTTAGTTTCGATTTGGAGGTGCGGCCTAAAACTTTTCTCTCCTCATGAATTTCGAGTCTCAAATTTCAGGTGTGGCTTAGATTCGGGAAAATTTTTTTTCCTTGATTTCGAGTCTCATTTTTCAGGTACGGCTTAGATTCGAGTAAATACGGTACTTCACTGTTGCGAAACTAACTTACCACCAGTACAACACTAATGGCGGGAACTAGATCCTGCAGAAAAGAAATGGCAGTGTATAGAGCAGTACTGACAACACATGCACAGAGGAAAACTTAATTTACCACCTTGTACTGAAATTATGCTACCTGATTCATTGTGCTCCGTGGTTCAGAGTGCCCCACTCTCCCCTATGAGACAGCAAGAACTAGTAAAGACCCAGAAGTAGTTTTACACCATAAAAATTACTGTAACACTGAGAAAAGCTGTCAGGAAATCAAGAAGCAATAAAAATCAAATCAATATGTAATGTTCTTAGAAAGGAGATAGAAAAAGTAACCACTGGGGTAGGTAGTACTACTATTAAAGAGAATGAGACCATCCTAACCAACAGTACACAAGTAGCTAATGTATTTAACAACCATTTCTTAACTGCAGGAGAAAAAATTGGTGAGAACAGTTCAAAAGAAAAAGTCAGGAAGTACACAGAAGAGCCAGTTTTGAAAAATTCTAGTCAGATTAAGTTTCATCTAATAACCTTTTGTGAAACAAGTAAAATTATTAAATATTTGAAAAATAAATGTTCTGTTGGAATAGATGACATCTGTAATAAGATATTAAAACAACATGGAGCAATTACAGCTGATGTTTTGAGTCACATATGTAATGCATCACTAACTCGAGGTATTTTCCCACACAGGTTAAAATATGCCATTGTCAGGCCTCTCTACAAAAAGGGGGACACCACAGATGTCAATAATTATTGGTCAGTATCCTTGCTTTCAGCATTTTCAAAAATCTTTGAGAAAGTAATGAACTCAAGAGCAGTCAGCAATCTCAACAGTAATGGGATACTTAGTAAATCACATTTCGGATTTCAAAAATGCTGTTCCACTGAGACGGCAATATACAATTTCACTGTCCACATAACAGTCTTTAAATAGTAAAATGTCACCAATAGCACTTTTCTGTGACTTGTCCAAAGCATTTTATTGTGTGAACCATGACATTATGTTACAGATATTACAATTCTGTGGTATAAATGGAATAGCATATGAGTAGTTTAAGTCATACCTACAGAACAGGAAACAAAAAGTTTCCTTATATGGGTCAGGTGATTTAAATAAGTTTGCCACTTCATCTAACTTGGGTGAAATTACATTAGGTGTTCCACAGGGTTTGATCATAGGGCCCCTTCTGTTTGTGATATATGTGAACGACCTCCCTTCTTATCTGAAACAAGAAGCTGTACTGACACTGTTTGCTGATGATACAAGCATCATTATTAATCCAGTAAAACAAACTCCAATTGAAAATCATACAAATGAGATCTTAGGAAAAGTCATTAATTGGTTTTTTGCAAAATGGGCTTGCTTTAAACTTTGAAAAAACCCATTACATCCAATTTCCTACTGCAAAAAGTATAGTTCTTTCAATATATATAACACATCAACAGAAGTCAGTAGACAGGGTAGAGCATACTAAGTTTCTGGGTGAACATATGTATGAGAATCTTGATTAGAAAATTCATATTTTGGGTCTTCTAAAGCGACTAGTTCAGCAACTTTTGCGATCAGAATAATTGCCAATTTTGAGGATACAGAAATTAGTAAGCTAACATACTTTGCGTACTTTCACTCTCTGATGTCATATGGAATAATATTTTGGGATAACTCAACATTTAGCCAAAAAACTTTTCTCTGCTCAAAACAAAATGGAATAAACAAGAAGCCATTGAAAGTTTGTTGCCCGCGTCTCGTGGTCGTGCGGTAGCGTTCTCGCTTCCCACGCCCGGGTTCCCGGGTTCGATTCCCGGCGGGGTCAGGGATTTTTCTCTGCCTCGTGATGGCTGGGTGTTGTGTGCTGTCCTTAGGTTAGTTAGGTTTAAGTAGTTCTAAGTTCTAGGGGACTGATGACCATAGCTGTTAAGTCCCATAGTGCTCAGAGCCATTTGAACCATTTTTGAAAGTTTGTTGTTTGGATATTCAGTTCAGATGGTCCACTACAAACAACTCCAATTATGCAACAATGCAAAACAACAGGTGATAATCCATCAGTGTATAGCAAACCATACAGAATAGCAAAACACCTACAACCACTAGTAAACAAATTTATACATCAAAAATTATATGAGGGTATTATTGAGGATAGTACATGGTCAGCAAATATTGTTATTGTACCCATAAAATCAGTTGACGATTTTGTTGTGGACTACTGTTGCTTGAATGCATGAACCACAACAGATGCATATCTGATCCTGAACATCACAGATATATTAGACAACTTAGGAAGATGTAAATACTTGTCAATGACTGATATTAGAAGTTGTAACAATTCATGTGACTGTTACTTAACTTACGTTTCTTCTGCATGGTCCATTGATGAATGAATGCGAAATTTTCATGCTTCACAAAATTTACTCACATTAATTGACATCCGAACTGCACACTCGTCATGTAAACAAAACACAGACTTCACTGATCTCTTTGACTTCCAAAAGTAACTTCAAAACTGACTTGTCACAGCATCACTTTATATAGAATTTTAATAAAAACTTCCAAAATAAAGCATTATTAATTCTGTACTATTTTGATGTTACAGCCAAATAATGTATAAAATACAATATTGAATGACAATCTTTTATAGTAATATCATTAGTTTTCCTTAAGAAAATCATTCTGGACTTTAATTACAATAATGTCCATTGTATTATTTTAGTCACATAATTAATTACAGTTTGGATTTGGTTGCTAACATTCAATGGTAGTACAGAACTCGTGCTTTAGATTTGATTTATTTCATGTTCCATAGGTCCAACTGTGTTGGATTCACAAGGACATGGAACGAGTCAGTTTTTTACAAATAGAATCTGATAATCTTATAGCATATTTTATACAGTAAATTCTTTGGGCAGCAGTAGAGAAAAAGAAAATACATATTTTCTTAGCATCATTAACGCACTACCGAAAACATACAGAACACAAACAGATACAGAGATCAGGTTAAATAACATTCTTAGTGGCATTATATCAACTTGCCTTATATATATTAAAATTTTACAATTTATTTAGTTAAAAATTCATATAAACTGTAAAAAGCTTTTTCTAGCAGAAATAGTTTTAGTGCTTTCTTAAACTTAATCTTGTTACGAATCTCTGCCTTCATTTCAGGAGGAAGAGCATTAAAGAGTTTTGCTCCAGTGTAGTAGACACCCTTTTGCACCAAGTTCAAATTTTCAAATTTCTGTGCTCGCTGTGTATGTCATTCTTCCTCCGTGTGTTATGCTCATGATAATTACTGTTTGGCTGATATATCACTATATTTTTACAAACAAAACACGAGAGAAAAAATATATTGGCATGTAGTTGTGTATATTTCAAGTTTTCGAAAGCTATTTCTACACGAGTCTCTTGGGCGCAATCCACATGTAATTCTTAAAGCTCGCTCGCTTCTGTGCAATTTACAGTTTCCTTGATAATGGCTGGTTGCCCCAAAAACTAATTCTGTATTCAATGAGAGAGTGAAAATAGCCATAATATGCCACTTTTGCAGTGTTAGGTTCACCACATGTAGTGACAACCCGTAAAGCATAGGTAGCAGAGCTAAGCCTCTTACAGAGATAAATAATATGTGAAGACCAGTTCATTTTCTTGTCAATGTGCATTCCAAGAAATTTTTTTGTTTCCATTCTTTCTATTGCTTGATTACCACATGTCACACTTGTCTCTCTCTCTTTTTCTGTTTTTGTACAGAATTGAATAAAGCTGGTCTTACTGGGATTTAATGAGAGACCATTCACCTTGAACCAATGAAGCACATCTGAGAGTATGTGATTAATGAGTTCCTCAAGATTGTTGTCTGTTCTACTGCTCATAAAAATTGTGGTGTCATCAGCAGATAATGTAAATTTACACAGCAGGCTTGTACATGATTGTAGATCATTTATAAAAATCAGGAATAATAGTGGCCCAAGAATTGAGCCCTGAGGCACTCCACATGTAATGGAGCTCCATTCAGAATCTGAGGAAGCCTCACATACTCCACCAGAGCTATTCAAGACAACTTTTTGTTTTCTGTCTTGGAGGTATGCCAATTGCCTGCAACACCACTTATTTCTACTAATTTTGCTTTTTGCAAGAGAATCTGGTGATCAACACAGTCAAACCCTTTGGATAAATCACAGAAGACACCAAGTCCTAGCATTTTTCTTTAAGGGTTTCTAGGACTTCATTTGAAAGTGCATAGTCTGCGTCTTTTGTTGAACGGCCCTTTTGAAAGCCAAATTGGTTCTTGCTGAGAACTCCATTCTTCATGAGATGATCAGTAATTCTTACATGTATTAGCTTTTCTAGAATTTTGGAGAAAGCTGTTAGCAAAGAGGTAGGTCGATAGTTAGTTAGTTCAGCTTTATAGACCTTTTCGTACAGGGGCTTCACAATGGCATACTTAAGTCTACTGGGAACAACACCTTTCTGAAGGGAAGCATTGAAAATATGACAGAGAATGTCCCTTATCCACACACAAGAATATTTCAATAAATTACTAGATATATTATCAACCCCTGCAGAGTTCTTACTTTTTAGAGACATGATGATTTTTTGAATTTCTTCTACAGTGACAGGATTAAGGTGCATTTCTGAAATTGCATTTGAATATACAAAGAGTTACAGCTTCATCAACATTTATCCCATTACATACATAAAATGCACAAATAAGGCCTCAAATTCTGTAAATTGGAAAACTGTGAGATGTAAACAGTTGGAGAGTTAATTAGAAATGTAATTACACTGAATATTAATTACAGAGGAAGGCATAAAAATAAATCACAAATGAAAATACATTGTATGGTAATAACGTTTAAGCTGTTTCTCAAGATAGTGAGGTCTTCTGTTACTGGATTTTTAGATTACAATTTTGTTAATTAGAAGCATTGATTTTTCAGGCTAATGTCTCTGCAGTCTCTAGTTATTTATTGCTAGGGACTTATGACTTCAGTTTCTTGATTCGCTACTTAATTTAGTGTATGTACATAATTTTATCAATGACAACAATCCACCTGTAATTGTGACAAAACACGTCCTTCCAGAAAATGAATATAGAGTTTTTTTATCAAATAGGACAGAATGATAAAGACACACATACAAGGCCTTAGGATGGACATAAAAAAAGGTGGTATCAGACATATGAGTCCTGGGGGAGGCTGTACTGTTATAATAATAATAATAATAATAATAATAATTTTATTGTCGTTCAGCTGATTACAGCAATAGACAAAGTCAAGAGCATATATTTCTACATAACCTACTATATCAATGTAAATTGGTTTACATAAAATAGGTACACGTTAGAATACAGAATTTTCATCTTCAAAGAATTCATCAATGGTGTAAAACGAACTGTTCACTAGTAGCTTGTATAATTTAGCTTTAAAGATATTTACAGGCAGTTCTTTAAAGTCAGCACTTAGTCTATTAAACATCCTTAGTCCAAGAACTAGGTAAGAGTTATGCGATTTTGACAATCTATGATATGGTACGTCTACAGATGTTCTGTTTCTAGTATTATGGCTATGAATATCACTTCTCAACACAAAATTAGACACATTGTTTCTAATGTACATTAAAACATTGTAGATGAATAAGTTTACTACTGTAAGACATTGCAACTTAATAAACAGAGGTTTACAATATTCTGTTTTATCAGAATCCGTTATAATTCTTATTACTTTCTTCTGTAAAAGTAAAATGTCATTTACATGACAGCTACTACCCACAGTAAAATTCCATAAGAGATGATGCTTTGGAAGAAGGCAAAATATGCTGATCTCGCATAGTCATTGGGAACATGTCTTTTTAAATTTCTAATTAGATAAATAACTCTTGAAAGCCTAGCCAATATATTTTTAATGTGTGGTTCCCACGTCAATTTATTGTCAATAGTAACACCTAAAAAATTAACAGTTTCTAATTCCTGGTAGTTAGGAGTCTCTTTGAGGCTAAAGTAAAGTGTCTGGGTTTTGTTTTCATTTAGCAAGAAGCCATTAGCTTTGAACCATAACTAGGACTGAGCAAGGGTATTTTCGATCAGTGTTTTCAGTGTACCTAGATCAGAGCTTTTATGTAGAAAAGTTGTGCCATCAGCATACAATATTGTATGAGAATTTATGAATAAGGGCAGGTCATTAATCATTAGTATAAACAGTAAAGGTCCAAGCACCGACCCTTGAGGCACTCCGTACCTAACATTAACCAAATTTGATTTCTCCCTACCAATGCACACAACTTGTTGACGGTTCTCTAGAAAAGACCTGAACATATTTATACTGTTGTCATCAAAACCATAGTAAACTAGCTTATTCAGCACAGTGTCATGCTCTACACAGTCAAAGGCTCTGCTCAGGTCACAAAATGTAGCCTGGGCATAGTCCCTAGCCTCGAAAACACACCTAGGACTAATTGTGGATTTACCTTTCCTAAATAGAAACTATTTATCACTAATTATATTTAGATTACCCAAGTAGGCACTAACTTGCTCATACATAACCGTTTCTAAAATTTTTGAAAAAACTGGGGTTATGGATAAAGGTCTGTAACTAGCAGGACAGTTCTTTTCCCCTTTTTTGTATATGGGCACAACTCTAGAAATTTTTAGTATGTTGGGGAACTTACTTTCAACTAGGCATCTGTTAACACAAAAGGTTAAAGGATAAATCACACAATGAATAACATCTTTCAAGAAATACATGACATATCATAGTAAGATTATAATAGAGGGAAACATTCCACGTAGGAAAAATATATCTAAAAACAAAGATGATGTGACTTACCAAATGAAAGTGCTGGCAGGTCGACAGACACACAAACAAACACACAAAATTCAAGCTTTCGCAACAAACTGCTTGTGTCTGTATATGTGTGGATGGATATGTGTGTGTGTGTGTGTGTGTGCGAGTGTATACCCATCCTTTTTTTCCCCCCTAAGGTAAGTCTTTCCGCTCCCGGGATTGGAATGACTCCTTACCCTCTCCCTTAAAACCCACATCCTTTCATCTTTCCCTCTCCTTCCCTCTTTCCCGATGAGGCAACAGTTTGTTGCGAAAGCTTGAATTTTGTGTGTTTGTTTGTGTGTCTGTCGACCTGCCAGCACTTTCATTTGGTAAGTCACATCATCTTTGTTTTTAGATACATATCATAGTAATCAACACTAACTGAAGGTTTGAAATTTTTCACTATTTTTAGGATATTATTTGGGCTCACTTCTGTGAAAGTTAAGGTGCTTGGGGGAAGCTTTTCAAAGCAGCTGTCCATAATACTCACAGACTCCTCATCATCGCACCATCTTGTAATAACAAACTTTCCACAAAATGTCTTTTGTCACAGTGCAACTTGTCCATTTAGTAATACATGTGCATCTTTATTTGTCTTTTTTTTCATCTCATTAGGAAATTCATAAAATCATGACCATGCCTGTAATTCTCAAAGAAGCACCCACAAATCAAATACATGCTCTACAGGGTATAACTACAATAATTGGACAATCACTATAGTAGGAAAGTCAAATTTAGTACATAGTTTACATTTTCAAATATTCCTCAAATAATGTCACTCAATAGTCATATTACATACAGAAAACTTATACTACAGAGAATGGATAGTATTTTCAGTAAGAGATAATTTCATTACAGGTTTATAGACGAGTAAAAGATGTAGCATCCAAAACCAAAAAGAAGAAAATAGAACCTTACATAGCTCAGAGACCTAGTGCACACAACACACTTGATATAAAGATGTGTCCTCCTGAGGGCTTTTACATCAGTCTTATTTTTTCTTGGTGTTTGACGCTAATAGGTTTTCAGTTCAGTTACGTTACGTAGACCAAATAACCATCCAGACTTTGGATACACTAACCTGTATGCATTTGCGTGTGGCACAGACTGAATTTTGAATGGACCAATATAGATGTCAAAGAATTTCTTTAATTCATTACTTATAGCCTTGGATTTTTCATGTGTTTTCATCAGGACCAGATCATTGATTTTAAAATTTGTAGGTTTCAACTTCTTATGTTTGTTTTTTCTCAGTTTCCCCTTTGTTCCATTACTTTCTTGAATATTTCTTCTCTTTCATGTGGACTCATAGCCTTACGTGCTGGGAATTAAATTAAGTCGTTGATCACATTTGGTGGTTTCTCATGATACATTATTTCATATGGGCAGAACCCAGCAGACGAATGTTGTAAGCTGTCTACATACTCTATCCAACTTAAATGATTTTTGTTGCAAAAAGTTCTAAATAATCTCCCTATTTCTCTCACGTAACAATCAGCCGGATTGCTTGACAGGTGATAAGCAGATATTAGAAAATGGTTTATATTCTCATCCACAACAAATGTTTTCCTCATGCTCCATTGTCAGAAAGTATGTTCTTCGGTTTTCCTACCTCTGTGAGTCTCTTCTAATTTTCAAAATGACGTTCTTACTTGTTGCTTTCTTCAACGGATATAGTTTAATGAATTTTGAAAAAAGATTCACCATGATAAATATGTAACAAAATCCTCCTTTAGCCTTAAGTAATGATCCATGAAGATCAACAGCTACAAGTTTTAGTGGTTCTTTTGGCAAGATATTTAGCATATATCCTTTGCAGGTTTGATTACTAACTTTTACCCTTTGGCAACTGTCACATGTAGATAATTGCTTTCTCACCCTCCTGACAATATTGTAAAAGTATACATTTTCTTCAATCTTTTGAATACATTTCAGTGTCCCACAATGTCCGAAACTTTCATGTATATTCTTTATCAATACTACAAAATATTGCTCTGGCCAACACAATCTCTAAATATCACTGTCTGCACAGTATCTTCTGGCAAGTATACCCTTGTTCACTTTGTAATACTGCTCTACTTTCTCATATCCTCTCTTACCCAGATAGCTTTTAACTAACTTCCAGTTGGAATCATGGTTCTGATATCTAAGGATGTCATTACAAATTTTCCTGATTTCATTCTCATCTTTCACTCCTTTTAGATACATAATCCGAAATTCCCTTTCACATTCATCACTGTTATTTTCACCTTCTCCCATTGGCAATCTTGGTACAGCATCAACAATTAGATTGTCTTCACATTTTATATACTTTACGGTATAGTTGAACTGCTGGAGGAATAGTGCCCACCTGGTTATCCTGCTGTGATGCAAAGAACGCTCTTGTACATAGATCAAAGCGTTATGGTCTGTGTATACTACTACTTGATGTCCTGATAAGTAGTTCTTGAACTTGGTGAAAGCCTAATAGACTGCTAACAATTCTTTTTCGGTGACAGTATATGATTTCTCATGTTTTTGCAAAGTTCTACTGGCAAAAGCTATTGATCTATGCTGCATCACATCATCTACAATCTTTCTTGGAACAAATGAGCCCCCAGTCCGTAGTCACTGCTGTCGGTCATAATGCAAAATGGCTCTGTAAGATCAGGTCTGTATAACATTTTACTACTGCACATCTGTTTCTTCATGCTGTCGAATGCTTCCTGACAATCCTTGTCCCATACCCAAATGGTGGTGTTCTTCAACATGTTGTCCAAACATGGTGCATTTAAAGCTTGATTTCCAACAAACTTCCGGTAGTAGCCACAAATTCCATAGAATGATTTAACCCTGTGGTGCATGAATTTCACTGCAGTGAACAACTTTTAATGTTCAATTCTCTGGCGTTTCCACTCAGTAATGACGCTGCAAATGCATGCAGGACACCACACCAGTAGGGAGTGCCCACTGCAGTGAACTGTGCACATTTGCCACTTCAGGACTGATCGAAAATGCCAAAGAAGCAGCCATTAACAGCTGTCCACTGTAGTGGACTCTATGCGCCACAAGGTTAAGTTGTTTCTTAGTCTTGGGTGCAGGAAAGTTTGCAGTGGCTTCAAGTTTTTCATCATCAGGCAAGATTCCTTCTTTTGAGATGGTATGGCCTAAAACTTTGATCTGTTTAACTCCGAATTTGCACTTCTCTCGTTTTAATGACATCCCTCCCTGTCTCAATCTGTAACATACTTCACCCAACAAACATATATGTTCTTCCAAACTCATTCTGTTACGAGTATGTCATCAACATAAAGGATTAGTTTACTTAACAGTTCTTTTCCTAGAACAAAATCCAATGCTCAACTAAATTCTGCAACTGATACATTAAGGCCAAATGGTACAACACAATAGCAATAGCATCTTCCTCCATACTAAAAGGTGGTATATTTTCTAGACTGAGTCTCGAATGGTACCTGATGGAGACCAGCTGTAAGTTTAAACTAGACATGTACTTCATATGTTCAAACTTATGTAACAACTCATCTATGTTCTCAGGGTGATCAGTTTCCCTCTCAAGGTACATGTTTAAATGGCTTGAATCAAGCACAATTCTTATTCCACCAACATGTTTGGAAACTACCACCAACGGGTTATTGTATGCACTATTGCACCTTTCAATTACTTCCCACTCTTCCATCTTTTGTAGTTCTTCCTCCACAGCTTTTCTTTTTGAGATGGGTACTCCTTATAGTTTGATTAAAAATAGTTCGTGAGGTGTTAGTTTAAGTCTGCATTCATAGTTTTTCATTTTCCCAGGTTTCTTTCTAAACACATCTTTGTATTCCCACAACATACTACCTAATTGATCTGTCTGTTCTTTATCTAGACTTTCAGCTTCTTTTAGTTTGGTGGCCACTAATTCAGCATACTTGTCTTCTCTGCATTCTTCTTCACTGTGTTAGTTGTTAGCATCAATCTTTTCGGCACACAGTTTTAATCTGCCAGGTGGTTTCATATCAGTGCACACTCCGCTGTAGAGCGAAAATTTCATTCTATCCATCTTTTCATTTGCACAAATCACTCTTCTAATTTGAAAATTGTTCTCTAGGCAATTTTGTATGATTAGTTCAGTCACGTGTTACATTTGTCTTTGGGTTGGTAAGCCTTAACCTTTTGTTATTCCAGTCAAAATCTGCATTTACTCCTTGTATCCAATTCATTCCAAACAAACTAATTTCATTGAGGTCAGGTACTACAAAATATCCTTGGTTATATTGTACATCATTAATGGTGAAAGATATTATGGCTTGCCTGTTTAAAATGTTGCTGTGCCTACCAGCTGCTCCCCTAGTATTGATCCTAATAACAGGATATTCTTCAGAGGCAGCACTATGTTTTATCTGGTCTCTAAAGTTTTCAGAAATGGCACAGACAGGACTACCTGTGTCTAAGAGGCAAACTCCTTCATAATTAGCAACTTTTATATGCATATACGGGCAACCCAAAACTTTTTTCTTCCTGATTTCCTCATCTTCATGCAACAAAATATCCTTAATCTCATTAAAGTCCAAGTCAGTTATACTATTTTTTCTGCACAATTTCTCTTTCTTGTCTGAATTTTGCTTAGAGCTACATTAGATGATTGCTTGATGTCATGTTCCTCTTTTACACACTGCCTACTTTCCCTGGAACTGATGTCATTGTAAACTTGTTGACTGGTTGTACCTTCTCAGTTGGAATGCAATTCTTCACAAATAATCTTGATGACCCTTTTTACTCTGTCGCTGTCACTATAACGAGTTTCTAGCATCACATCTAAATCATAATGTCTGTCCACATGTTCCTTATCTGATGATACCTTCCCAGTTTCAATTGGTACAATTTGGTTCTCGTATTCTTCACAAATAATACTGACATCATCATCTTCACCATTAATTAAATCTTCTTTAACCTTCATACACCATAACATCTAATTCTTCCTACCATTCATCATTACTCTTGTCACTTTCACTATCAACATTGTCACACATGCTATCATCTCCAATACTAGGCACTTCTACAACATCTTTACAATGATCATCAGAATTGTTGACTAGTACTCCAGTACAAGTATCATCACTTAAGCGCTTAACTGTGATAGATTCTTCCTACATTAATTTACTTAATCCAAACTCATCAAGATTACCATCAGAACCAACATTTAATTCACAAACTTCTTCGCCACACTAATTATATTTCCTCCTCTAACAGAATTACTTCAACATTCTTACAGATGCTAATACTTCTGTCTTCCACACTTTCATTCATACTTTTCCAGAATATACTGTCAAACTGTAATTTCCTAATCTGATGTGCTCTTCTTACATTAGTTCTGTCATTTCCACTCCAATATCTTCAATTACTCTGTGTTATGTGATTATTTTAGATGTTTCTAGGCCAGAGGTGTTTGGCCTGATTTCGGTACTTATTTCTTGCCCCAAACTGACAGGCTCCCAATGGCCCGTCAGTTTAAATTTCCTGGTCTTGATTGGTGATTATCCACTTCTCTGTTATTATTCTCCCAAGGTCTCTCCCTGTTGTCATATCCTCTGTTTCCATTCCCATTTCTATGGTTGATCCATCTATTATCACTTCTATTGTAACCACTATTATTATTATGATTTTCAGTGCAACACCTACCTACCTTGATTCCACCCCCCAAATGGTTGATTGCCAAATCTGCATTACTTAACCTCTCATTTCTCTCAAAGACTCTATCCAACTTATCTACATACCTCAAGAACTGATCTACGGAGTCGTCTGGTCCATAAATCCACTGTACTCTTTTCCGTAATCTCCTTTTTAAGGCATCTATTTGTATTAATTCGTCAAAAGTCTTGTCTAAGTGTACTGATTTCCTCAACTGGTTTTCACAAAAGCACTTCAAGCTGCCATCTATACATTCGACCATTCAGAAACTCACTTTTAATCCTAGCTTGCTCAAATTCTGACCAAAACTTATTTAACAACTTTCTTTCAAATTCATCATGTGACATGGTAGAATTAACATTCTGACTGGCCCATGGGATTCCTTATCCTTCCAAAAACCACTTAACAAATTTAATCGTAACATTGTCTGTCATGTCATTAGTAAAATTATCCCGGCAATGCTGTAAAAAGTCAACAAGATGCAATTTCCCATCTCCTGGAAAGCATTTGAAAGGTATGCCACCCCATAAAAAATTAATTTTGCTATCAGAATTTCTTTGAGCTACACCCTCTTGTAATTCTAAACCTTTCTTACTTAAATCTATAACATTATTTTTACACAAATCTATATTTTCAACACACTTCAGTTCTACATTACTTATTTAATTGGTAATGTCTGTAAATTTTAACCCAGAGTTCTTTTCGTAAGTTTCTTCTAAGATTTTCCTAGTCTGAACAAATCTCTACTTTAAATTTAGAATTTTCTATTTCTACATGCTTATCTAGTTTTTCGAATCTATCCTCATTTTTTGACAACTCTTGTGTGAAATTAGTTTATAATATTTCTAACCTCCCTTCTACTGCTCCTACATGAGTGCTGAGTTCACCCTGCCCTGTCTCAACGTAATTTTTAGTGCTGCCAAACCATCCTGGATTTTCCTTATCTTACTAGTATCCCATCTAATATGTCCTATCTGTTCCTTCACTTCTTGCCTAATCTGTCCCATCTGTTCCTTCGCTTCTTTCCTCATCTATGTCATCTGTTCCTTCGCTTCTTTCATATGCTGCATCAATAACATTAACAAATCATCTCTGCCAACTCTTCCCTGTGCAATTGGAGTACTTGTGGCGACATTTTCACTGGAACCCTCTCCACCAAAGCTTCGATCTACACTTTGATTACTCCTGGGCAATAGATCACTGATACTTGATCCTTGGTCCGAACAGTTTTCCATTGATTCGCTGCTTACAAGTTTTTCCTCATTCACTTTTACCTTGTCGTTATCGGCCATGGTAAATTTACAAAATATAAAAACTTCCCACACAAATGTTTGTCACTGTCACAAAACTATTTAATTAAAAAGATAAACTGTTACTCATCTGATGGTTGATGGTGCTGTCCGAGAATTTGGTCCCTTTTTAGCCACACCAACTCTTTCAATGCAGCAACATCCATTCGTTCTGTGCGTCCATAACACAAAAATTTCTACGCTATGTTTGGATATTTTAAGACCTTTTAATGGAAGACAAGTGTGTAATAAATAGGTCCTTATGATTTTAGATCATTTTCATGATATTTAGGTATGATAGCCATCACAGAAGAGAAGGTAAGTATTTTACACAGGCAATTGGAAACAATAGGTTACTGAAAGTTGCCATGTCAGAAACATTTATTACAAGCCAGGAAACTAGCTTTGTATATGAACTAATGAAATAGTGTGTCATTTATTGAAGGTTAAGAAGTTACATACCAGCCTGTTCCATCATCAAATGAATTAATGGACAGACCGAGTTTACTGTACTTTATCCAAAACATTAAGCCATTACATAAATTCACAGTATTCAGATTGGGACCTATATTTAAGATGGGGGAAGGAAAGTGGCATGATGAAATTAAAGTGACTTTAACTTTTGTGGCATGGCTAAAAATGGATTCATTTAAGTGGCGTCACAGGAATTTGGGTTTCCCATAACCAGCTTTGGTGATGTCACTTGAGTGGTGGCCAAGTGGCATCACTTGTGGAAACCTGGCTTAATGCATCAATAGATGACCAATCACACAACATGATGACTGCTTTAGGAATGACAACAGTAGGGAAATTGATTTTGAAAGACAGAACCAACAAGCAGTAGAAGATTTTGGGATTATTTTCTCTCCAAAATACAGACAGCAGATACTGACAAAATGAGCGGACATTGGTAAGCTACATGTAGCTTTGGATGAGACTCACTCTGGAACATATGAACAATTTAATGGACCCTCTCCGAGGATACATTTACATGTGATATGGAAGATATTAAGACTGAATTCTGACACTATAGCTGAACTTTTAATGGACGAAATACAAACTGCAGATGGTGCTTTAATCCTAGTGATTGGACTTAATATAAATGGTTATAAAGCTGTAGCCATCCCAGATTCTGTATGTGATGCTACCACAATATCCAGGAATTAGTACGAACAGCTTTGCGAAACAGAAGAGATGATTGAATTTTCAGGAAATATTGTGCGCATATATGCCAGCTATTGATCATAACAGTCATGCTGACACTTTGCAAACACTCATTAGATGTAAGGTTTTAGAAAGATACTTTGACATAACTGTGTTCATTACAGAATCTTAACTGTGGATGCAGAAATAGTTATGGAAAAGGATGTTTACGCATTTATGACAAGAATGAAGAATTCGTTGGAGAATAAAGGGAAGTTGCTGCAGGTTTAGGAGTCAGAATTATTAAGAAGATAGATGATGGGATAGGATTGTGTGTCCACAATAGGAGGAGAAGGAAATATGAAAATGATGTCAAAAGTTCAGGAAAAGATCGATAATTTCATTATCAATGGGCAGTTTCATAAGATTGTATTTTTGACAATAAGTGTAGGTATGGTACCGAGTCAAATGCTTTTCGGACATTAAGAAATACTGCATCTACCTTGTTACAAACCTTTCAGTATGCCATGTGAGAAGAGTGTGAGTTGGGTTTCACATGATCCATGTTTTCGAAATCTATGATGGCTGACACTGAGGAAGTCATTCTGTTCAAGGTATCTCATTATGTTTGAGCTCAGAATATGTTCTAAGATTCTACAAGAAATTGATGTCAAGGATGTTGGATAGCAGTTTTTTTGGATCACTCCTACTACCCTTCTTGTAGCCGATTGTGACCTGTGCCTTTTTCCAAGAACCGGGCACTTTTCTTTTTGAGGGATCTACGATAGATTATAGTTAGAAGTGGAGATAATTCAGCCACAAGTACAATATAGAATCTGGCAGTGATTCCATTGGGACCTGGAGCTTCGTTCGATTTTAACGATTTCAGCTGTTTCTCAACATCACTGACATTAACACTTATTTCTCTCAAATTTTCAGTGGTCTATCTATCTATCTATATCCGAATCCCGCTCCAGCTACTGCCGGGTCTGGGTGCTGACGAGTCCTCTCCATTTGGCTCGGTCCTCCCACCACTTTTCTTCCTCCACTTGCTGCCATGTCACACCTCTCCTTTCAACAGATATTCTCACTCCCATTTTCCACCGTGTTCTTGGGCGCCCTCTAGGTCTTTTCCCATCCATCTTTAGTTCTTCCATAATTTTGGGGAGTCTCTGCCCATGCATCCTCTTAACAAGCCCATACCATCTTAATCTCTTTCTTTCAATTTCTTCTCTCATACTTTCTTGTTTGAGGTCTTTTCTAATCTCTACATTGCTTACTCTGTCCATTCTTGTTTTTCCCTTAACTGCTCTGAGAAATTTCATTTCCCCTGCTTGCAGTCTGCTTCAGTCACTTTCTGTCATTGTCCATGTTTCTCCACCATAGGTGACAATAGGGATGTAATAATTCTTATACACAAGGAGTTTTGCTCTTTCTGAAACTTCATTATTCCAAATCAGATGTTTTATTGTTTGGTAGAAATTGCCTCCCTTCTGTAACCTCCTATTAATTTCGTTAGTTATTCTTCCATCCCTAGATATTTCACTCCCTAAATAAGTGAAACTTTCTGCCACTTTGAGGGGTTCTCCATTCAAGGTAATATTTCCGTTGATTCCTTTCTCTCTTCCAAATACCATTACTTCATTCTTATCTTTATTTATTTTTAATCCATACCTTTTCATTATTTCCTTCCACGCATCAAGTTGTAACTGTACATCTACCTCTTTATCACCCCATATTACCATATCATCTGCAAAAATCATCTTTTTGTCTTTTTCTTTTACTATATCTTTAACTGCCCTATTCATTCCCTCCATCACAACATTAAAAAGCGCAGGAGATAGAATACTTCCTTGCTTAAGTCCTTGTCTTATTTCGAAGTATTCAGAGTTCCCCAATGGTGTTCTAATTCTACAATTGTGGCCTCTGTACATTGTCTTTATAACATTAATGTATCCATCTTCTATATCTATATTCTTCAGTTCTTCTCAGAGTCTTTCCCTGTCAACCGAGTCATATGCCTTTTCTATGTCTATAAAAACCATTATCACCCTTTTGTTATACTCCTAACTTTTTTCCATCAGTTGACGGATAGAAAATATCAGGTCGATCGTGCTCCTTCCTTTCCTAATCCAAGCTGTTCTTCACTCACCTCCTTTTCTATCTTTTCACTTATTCGGTTTAGTAAAATTCTTTCAAAAATCTTGGCTGTATGACTCATGAGGGTTATTCCTCTGTAGTTTTTACAAAGTCTTTTATTGCCTTTCTTGAAGATGGGAACAATGTCTCCTGTTCTCCAGTCGTCAGGTATTTTACTATTTCTCCACACGTTTGATAGTACTCTATATAGTCACTGCATTCCCACTGGACCTGCTGCTCTTATCATGTCCACTGATACTTCATCAGGTCCTGGGGCTTTCCCCCCATTCATCTTCTTCACAGCTTTTTCCATTTCTTCCCGTGTAATTTGTCCTAATTCTGCTTCCCAGCTTCTCTCAATTTCTCCATTATTTGTTGTTTCCTCATGTACCTGCTCCTCAGCATTTAACAGCTTCTTAAAATGTTCTTTCCAGAGATCTTTTATATTCCCTGGATCTTCAATAATGGTAACGTCCTCTGTTTCCATCTTTACCGGTACTTCAGAAGCCTTCCTTTTATTTTTCATCATTTTATAGAACATTTTCTTATTGCTCTTCACATCTTCTTCAAGTTTTTTGTAAACTCTTCCCATGCCTTTTTCTTTGCTGTTTCCACTATTTCTTTGCACTTCTTCTTTTCCTCTATATATCTTTTATGGTCTTCGTCATTTTTAGTTTTCCACCATTTTCTCCATGCTCCATTTTTTCTTCTAACTGCTTGGATTGTGGTATCATCCCACCAACTTGTCTGTCTTATTTTTCCTTTCCAGATGTTCTGCCAAATACTTTTTGTGCTGCTTCGACTAAAGTGTCTTTGAATAAACTCCATTCTTTTTCTACATCGCAGAAAATTTCTTTTGGAAATTTTTGTGTTATTAATTCTCTGTACTTCTCAGCACATTCACTCTCCTTCAATTTCCAATCCCGTATTCTCATCACTTTCTTCTGTTTTCTATTTTTCACACACTGATTCATTTTCCATTGTCCCACCAGTAATCTATGGTCTCCATCTGCACTCTCACTTGGAATTACCTTCACATTTGTTACTTTCTCTCCCCATTCCCTATCTACTAGAATATAATCAATTACACTCTTCATTCTTCCATCCCAACTGTATCTGGTGATAACATGACTTTCTCTCTTCATAAACCAGCTGTTTGCTATTTTCATCCCATTCCTCTGGCACAAATCCAGGAGTCTTTCCCCTTCTTCATTTCTGCCTCCATATCCAAAACATCCCAATACTTGCTCAAATCGCTTTCTGTCTTTGCCTACCTGTGCATTAAAATCTCCCATCAATATATTAGCACTCTCTATATGGTTTTCTAACACATTTTCAAAGTCCATCTTCTCTTCTTCGGTACATCCCACTTGAGGTGCATAAATCTGGATTACTTTTAGTGTTTCTTTTTGGAATCTCAGGTTTAAGATTATGATCCTGTCTGATATATATCTCACATTTTCAATACAGCTTTGTACATTCTTATTCACCATCACTGCCACACCATTTCTACCAGACCTGTTATTCCCACTCCAGTACAGTTTTCCTCCTCCTCTCAAATTCTTCTCACCTTTTCCCTTCCACTTTGTTTCGCTTAATCCCAATATATCTAACTTCCTCTCTGTTAGTACATCTGTCATTTCTTCCATTTTTCCATTGAGGGTTAATATATTAAGGGTGCCAATATTTAGGTTATTTTTTAGTCCAGTTGGTTTCATCTTCTTGTACTGATGAATATCATCAGGTCTCCCATCATTTGCACCAGTACTTGAAGAAGCAGTGGGGTCAAATCCTGAGTGGTTCGTTCCGAGGCTCGTCTGTGTTTTGAAAGCAATATATGAAGACTTTCCTACTGACTTGCTAGGCCTAACGCCTTTGGAGTTTCTCCTCCACCACAAGGCAGTGGTTCCCTTCTCATTTAATCCCCAGAAAGGAGGGTTGCCTCATCTGCCAGCTACGCCGTTCCGAAGTCTTCCTTCTCCGCCGTTGCTGCCATTAAGGTCTTCACCCGTAGCCCTAGGCATGGGTTCCGTGTTATACCCCACGCGATTGGGTCCCTGCCTGAACTCAGCCATCCTAGCACTCCGGCCTACTGAAGTGTAGGATGCCCACCCCCGCGACCTGGACGCGCCAGACAGGAATTACCCCAGTGGAGTGATACGGAAGGGCACCCTACCTCCCTGGAGCCAGGTTAATGATTGTGCATGGTGCCACAATCAAAGGGCATTTTCAGTGGTATGAGGATGAAATTGGGGCAATTCTCCTCGACTTTTCTTTGTAAAGGAACATTTGGAAACGGAGTTAAGCATTTCAGCTTTTGCTTTGCTACCCTCAATTTCAGTTCCTGTCTCATTCGCTAGGGACTGGACACTGCCATTGCTTTTCACTAGTGTTTCAAACTCTGGTTCTTTGTTGAAAATGCTTCAGCAGTTTACCATTAGGATTTAATAGTTTCACCTGCCGGAGGCATTTCTTTTGATCTTACACTGTTAGCTCTGGGGTCCTACAGCAATCATTATCTGGATTGGATGGAGAGTCACCTAATCTAAAAAACCCTTGTGTGCACCACACACACAGTCAGTTACCTTAATAGCAGCCTCTGATGCGTAGTGCACAACTGACCTATTTAGGAGAACCCTACAATTTCCAACCATATGGCACAAGTTACGGAAGTCACAGCCTAGCTTGTCACAGAACCTTCTAAGTCTCTGGTTGAGTTCTTCCACTCAACTCAGAACCAAACCGCCATGATCAGTTCTGGGGACAATGCTGCAAATTGTGAACTTTGTTGAAACTCCACATGCAAGGCTGGTCTTCTCAGCCTTCTCTATCAGTCACTGGTGTGACCCAAGAATGACCTAGGGGCCCAGACGACAAGCATAATTTGTTCCAATGTGTGTCACAATCTGCAGTTGGTTGCACACTGCTGCTTCAATGGTTGCCAGAATAGCCTCTTCAACATGCTGAATGAGGCCCCCAGGCATACACACTGAGTGCACCTTGCGTCCTTTCCTGTTCCCTACCACCATTTCCCAAAGGGGTACCATGAATGTCAATCAGCTCATCCCGTGTTTGAGAACAGCATTCACAGTGGGGCTGCATTTTGGCACCTCATCTATTGCTGTCTTAGCCTGAAGGCGGAACTCAAATGCTGTTGATACAGTGCATAATACCGTTTCTAACTGCACACTGATAAGAGTCTAAACCTTAGTATGTCACACAAGGGGTTGAAATGCATTTGTTGTGGAGGAGTAAACGAGGCAGATAAGGTTGTACTGACCTGCATTATTTAGCAGTGCCCAGGGTCATGTGGTGTGGTGTCGGCAGGCTGCCGCAACCAGGTGTCACCATCCTATGGGGATGTGGCTGCATGGGGCACTGCCGTGTTGTTGCGTGACAGACCCTGGATGTCGTCGTACATGAGTGTGAAGTACATTTCATGATTCCATCAGTGCATGTCATCACTTTCAGAATGTAACCACTGTGAGTTGACACAGGTCTTGTACAACTGATCCTCAACAGTGTCAGTTGCTTGTAGCATGGTAACACACACAGTAGTGGACCACTGTCAGCAAAGGCTGTGACATGGATCGTCCGTGAGGGTGAACTAGAATTTTCGGCCCATGATGAAATTGGAGCAAAAAGCCCAAGGAAGGGCTGTTGTGAGGCATAATAGTATAAAGCAGAATGGTAGAGGTCAGGTGAGAGGTTGTACTCATCGAGAAAGTCTACTCGTATCACCTGCTCAATAAGGTAGAATGTCCATTCAAAAAACAGTTCATTGGAAAAGTATTCTGTGAGAGTTTTTGAGCATCATGTACATGGGTGACTGCATCACTAGCCACATGCAGCTACAATCCTATATTTGCAGTATGTGGTTCCAATAGTAAGCGAAGCACAGTGCACACATCTGACCCTATGGCGGTGAGGAGGCAGGGATTAGTGTCAATCTCTTGAACATAGATGCATCTGTTGTCCAAAGTCTCTGAGGATGGGGGGAGGCGATTCGTTGATATAATGCAAGTCAGAGTGCCTATTTCATAATATGGCTGTCATTTTGGTATCTGCAAGGCTGATGAAAAATGTGTGCTGATGCACCATATTGTGTATGATACCATAAGTGTTGCAGGAGAGAGGTGGTCTGGTCAGCTTGTGTGGTAGCCTTTGCTGTTGCTGTGAGCAGGTAGCAACTCAGTGCTTGGAGGAGAGCCTGTGACATCAGCTTCATCGAGGTTGGGTGGCATTGGGATTGTTTGGAGGGTGAGAAATCCAGCCAAGCAGTGGAGGCAGGGTATTCAAATTGATTTTTTGCCTATGCTGCATGACTGAATATATCTTGTCCACTAGGGCTAACTTCCTGTCCAGCAGTTCTGCCTCATGGACAATCATTATGAGCTGTAGTTGAGACAGAAGTTTCACAGTCCATAACGTACACAGAATTGTTTCTGGCATTAGTGAAAGGTCCATTAGTGAACTTAGATGGGGTCAAAACTTTAAGAAAGTTCCCTCAGTGAGCTGTTTGTCATAAATGACTTGTTACATCTGTTGTCCAGGGGTGCGGGTCATGCATTGTATTATGGCTGTTTTTACTTTGTCATATTTGTTGAGCAGCAGAGGGGAAAGAATGATGAAATTTAGTAATTCTGATTATTTTGCAAGGTGGCAGATGAGTTTTACAGACTTTGAATTGTCGTTAACAATACCTAATGTGGTGAAAACACACTCAGCTGTTATGAACTACAAAGATACTTCTTCAGGTCGGAATTGTGGGAGCTTCACTTGTGATTTAGCAGAAAGCTGTTCTGTGGATCCTGATATCTGATGTACTGCCAAAATTGAATAGTACTATATGACTGATGCTGACTCAATCGATTGCAGTGCAATTGAATGGGTGAACATGGTGTCAGTGTTGCACAAAGGTTGTGCGTACGAGATGGTTGCATCGAGTGTTGGTGATCACACTGCAGCAGACACAATCAGCACCATTCTGTTCTCACGAAAACAACGCGAATTGTCACATAAGAAGCCTGGCATGGGTTCTGCCCACCAGTCCATTAAAAAAAAAAAAGACACTGATGGCAGCCAATGTTGATTCACATATTTTGTGAGATGCCATTTGTACATACTCGTTGCCTCATATGCCACACAGTTTGTTGCCTGAGGCAATGAGCACTCTGCATTGTGTTCGTTGTGGATAGATTTGTAGCCATAGAGCTGCTTAGATCAGTGAACAGTTTAAACTTGACACTCACAGTTAATGCAAATAGTGTGGCACACAACATTATTTCCCACATAACACTGTGTGCACTGCTTGTCAGGGTCAGAAATGTGGGAGTACACCTCTGTACAGTAATAAATGACACAATAATAAACTAGTAACAACATTATATGTGGATTAACATTCATTCGGCACATGAGAATACAAGAGGTGATTTCTATTTACAATTGGCCCAAATTGGCATCTTGCTTACAGAGGTTCCACAGTGCCACTCTGCAGCACAGGTAAGCTATTCTCTTTGTATTGATGTCCCCATAGCACAGTCAGTCAGTCAGTCAGTTGTGTGAAAGAGCTGCGTGCCACAGGTAACCATAAGGAGTCAGCATGTTTATCAACAATTCTACATAACTGCCGTGACAACTTAAGACTTCACTTGCATGTGACGAACTAAGTGCTGGTCATGTTCTTTACAAAGCAAAGTGCCCACAAGTGGAGTGAATGATTAAACTGAAACTGTGTGACATTAAATGTGTTCACGTCTGAATATTCAAAGGTCACACCGGTATTTACCTGCAAATATGTCTTTGCTTGTGTAAACTTGTACAATAAATCCATGCCTCCTCCCTTCTAAGTTTCTTTCTTAATTTCTGAACTTACAAACTACTGACATTTATGTTATTAAATTTGAAATATAATGTATCTTCTGTCTGCACTTTATACATGACATAATTACTTTTGCTTGTTAGCATTACTGCAGTGTATGTGTTAGATTACAGCAGCTACTGTTCTTTTAGCTTTGTAAACATAAATAATATCTGCTGTTAACGTAGGGTGGGTCTGCATGCTGGTAAAAATCAGGCATGGTGTCATTATAACGTGTACACACTGTATCAAAGATGACATAATTACAATACCAGAAGGAAAAATGACATTCATTATTTCACATTATGGCTGTCCCTACCACAGAAAGGTGTAAACAATGGTGCAACAAAAGTTTTTGATCACTTACCCAGTAATATAAAATGTCTGACAGACAGGAAAGTAAAATTTGAATACAAACTTAGGAAATTTCTACTTGCAACTTCTTTTACTCCACAGAAGACTTTCTATTACTGTAATATGTAGAAGTTGGTGGGTAGGAACTACTAATTCACATCTGAGTATCTTTTGTTGAGCATGCAACCATATGTACAAATTAATTTGCAATGTGAATGTAAAATGACTCATTCCTCATCATTACAATTTGTAGTGCAAAACAATCGATGGAAACATGAAACTAACTTACTAATTAACTAACTAACCAAATAATTAACTGATCGTTTGAGATGCTTAACCGTGGTAATCATTCTTGCAGATAAATTAAAAGAACAGTTCATTACATCTTCAATAGGTGTATTTACTCCAATTCTGGAAGTTATTGATGTTTTTATTTTCTTTGAAAATGTGAACCTGCCAACTTTTGGGAAAAGACCTATGACTCAGTTGGTTAAACGCAGTTTTATGAAGACAGAGATCCCTTGTTTGAAACTACCCAGAGTCCGATTTCTTTTTAATGCAAAAATTGCTGCTAAGTAACAACGTGATATGGAGTCCATGCTAAACGTGATGCAAGCAGTAAATTACCTTCAGAAATGACTAATTTGTTAAAATTAAAGACTGGACTATCTAACAACAAAGCAAAATTTGGCAGATACCCTCCAGTCTGTCAACCAATTACACATATCATTAGAGGAAAACATCAGTGCGTCTGTAGTTGTTCTAGTAGTTTATTAGTAAGGATTAAAGAATCTGGTAGTTTATTAATAAGGATTAGAGAATCTGACCTTCAAACACACTTTGGAGATTTTCAGTCTTACCAGGGAGAAAGACACGTGCCAGTCTGACTTATTTGCATTGAGACATCATTAGTCACCTCTAATGCTAAATTCAACTTCTTATTTTGTTTCTGTGTACATAATGGTTACAGAATTTTTGCTGAAAATAGGTGAACACAGAGATTTTTGTTCAAATGCCAGTTTCAAGTGACTGTACTGAGCTGACAATATCTGCAAATGGCTTTTTATACCAGTAAAATGGAAAGTTTCTTTAAGATTACTCACCACAATCCTAAAAACTTAGGGCATGGCAAATGATAATGTATGTTATCAAAGTGGTCTGCAAATGACAGACAGAATATAACATGCTGCTCTTACACTTAGAAGCACATAGCATGTCACAGATTATTCAACTAGGTAGTTTAATATCCTTGTCCCATTTTAGTCAATGTCTACATGTGCAAAATTCTTCAATTCATCGTCATCATCATTTGAAAACTGCAATGAAATTATTGTTGCAAATTTTAAAATATGCAGTCAGATGACTAATGTTAACAAAACTTTGGATTTTATTAATATAAAGAACTATTTGCAAATATTGTCAGCTCAGTACAGACACTTACAACAGGTATTTGAGATAAAAGGTATTTGGTCATTTATTATCAGCAAAAATGCTTTACCCATCATTCAACAGAAATGAAATGAGGAGCTGAATTTAGCTTTAGATGTGACTAATGACATCCCTGATGTCTTAATGCATATAATCCTGACTGGCACCTGACTTTCTCCCTGGTGAGATTTAAAATCTCCAAAGTGTGTCTGAAGGTCAGATTCTCTAATCCTTATTAATAAACTACCAGAACAACTACACACACACTGATGCAGTTGTTCAGTGATGTGTGTAACTGGTTGACAGACTGGACGATATCTATCAAATTATGCTTTGGCATTATAAATTTCACTCTTTAATTTTAACAACTGAATCATTTCTCAAGGCAATTCCCTACCTGTGTCAAGTTTAACATGGTCTCTGACTTCACGCTGCTGCTTAGCAGCAATTTTCACATGGAAAAAATGGGACTTTTGGTAGTTTTGAACACCTTATTTCTGCCCATAAATAACTGTACTTAACTTTCTGAGCCATGGTGACATTCCTTCCAAACCTGCCAATTTTACCATTTAGATACGATATGGTGAGGTAATTTTTTCCAAAAGTTGGCAGGTTCACACTTCCTAAGAAAATAAAGGTATCAATCGCTTCCAATATACCAATTGAAGATATAATGGGCTGCTCCTTTACTTCGTTTTCAAATATCTTTGCCACATTTTAGTGACTCAGATGATCACAAAGGTTGATACATGACCTCTGTCATCTTTCATACAGTGTGTAAACACCATAATGACATCATCCGTGACTTTGCCAACATGCAACCAGACTCTTTTTAACATAAGGCCATAGTTAGTGTCAGTGCATTGTTTCTGTAATAGGTTGGCAACATGAGCTGGTTGTTGCTTGAATAAAAATATGAAGTCCGTCATTTTATGTAGTTAAAAAGAGTGCATTATGGGACTTGAAAATAAAATATAATGTTTCTGGAAAAGGACCTTGTCAGATACAATACTGGCAATATCAAGAAACTTGGAAAAAAAGAAAAGAAAAAATGAGTAAAAATTAGAAGAGGCACAAGCAAAACACTATATTTTGAAAACCACAGATATTATTGTTCAAACACATGCCCTTACCTGTGAAACATGTAAAGTAACTTATGATACATTTACAAAGGTATATCAGAAGAATACAAACCAAAAGAAGATTCAGTTACTTGTAGAGTTCTACAACTTCGAATATGACAGAAACCTAGTTATCATGTCCAATATTGCTTCAGTATAAATATTAGAATTCAGATTTAACCTCCTCTGGCAGAATACTGATGAAACAGCATTGATGACAGGAATAAGAACAACATTAGCTCATAAATATAAACATTTTGGAAGCTTGGGACTCTACCAGTAAGGAGAAGAAGTCAGTGGAAAACCTGAAATCAAGACTTCAGTCTGAAGAAGATAAAATGAAGAAAAATTAAGAAGAAATATGTATTGAATTCAAAGATACAGCCTACAAGGAGGAGGATTAGAATAAAAAAGGCAGCAAAACAGTGAAAGTGCTTTGGATGTAGACGTACAGGTGAGTGTGAAAAGAAACTTAGTGGTAAAAACAACAAAACACAATGCTCTAAATGTGGTAAGTAAGGTAACTGCCTCATGTAAGTACCACAAATTATCCAACTGAATAATATTACTAAAAAAAAGGAACATGAGAAGACGAAGAAAGCACTAAAGGCAGTTTTTCTTTCAGAAGTACTAGCAACAGAACGCAAGAACAGAAGATTGATAAAATACCTACTAATCTTGTTGCAGACAGTGGTAGTATTGAACAAATATCACATGAGAGGAAAATTATGTTAAATGTGAAGAGCTGTGAAGATGCAAAAAGTAAGATTGCAAATGGAAATTTCATGTGTTTTAATCTTGTTGTGCAGTTGAATCGTGACAAGAGTTGTTGACAAACACATCGCATGTCACTGAACTGTCAAGGAATTTATTGTCGTTAATTGCCTTTATAAATGTGGTTCATGGTGTGGGTTCCTGTTGTCATGTCCTAGTTCATGAACCACGGGCAACGTATGAGTGGCCAAGTAAGTGGTCCAGACAGTCGGGATACCAGTTACTTTGGAATAAGGCTGGGCATCTCGGACATATTCTGAGTCGTGGTCACACTTGTGCTCAGACGGCAAAGACTACCAAATCCACCGGTTAGTCCTTCAACTGTTAGGGGTAAAACTCAATGGGACCCGGGGAAAGCAAGGCTAGCAACCTGCTTCCCTGGTACTTTAAATATGATGCTGGCAACAATCAGAGCAAAATGCCTCAGACCTTTGGAGGTGATTGAGTCCCACCTCTAATTCACAAACCAGGGGCTCCTAAGATACGATTCGGCAAACGAATGGTAACGAGATGGGGAGCTATTAATATCAAAGGAGGCTACTCTGGGAAGAAGGTAGAGCTGGCAGAGGCTGCAAGTAAGATGGGGTTGGACATTTTAGTTGTTGGTGACATTCGGGTAAGGGGTGAGAAAGAAGAGGAAGTGGAAGAATACAAGGTCTACCTGTCAGCAGTCAAAGCAGGAATAACACAATGGGGTGTAGGGCTTTACATCAGGAAAGAAATGGAACCCAGCGTAGTTGCAATAAGGTATGTAAACGAACAACTGATGTGGATAGATTTGACAGTGTGTAGCAAGAAAATTAGGATTATGTCAGTATATTCGCATTGTGAAGGGACAGATCAAGATAAGACGGATAGTTTTTATGACGCACTCAGTGATGTAGTTGTTAAAGTAAAGGACAAGGACAGTCTTCTGCTCATGGGTGATTTTAATGCCAGGATTGGAAATCGAACAGAAGGGTATTAAAAGGTTATGGGTAAATTTGGAGAAGATATGGAGGCCAACAGGAACAGGAAACAACTCTTGGATTTCTGTGCCAGTATGGGCTTAGTAATCACAAACTCCTTTCTTAAACATAAGAACATTCACCGGTACACTTGGGAAGACAGGGGAACCAGATCTGTCATTGACTATATAATAATAGATCAGGAATTCAGGAAGGCTGCGAGGGACACACGCGTATTCAGGGGATTCTTTGATGACACTGATCACTATTTAATCTGCAGTGAAATTGGTATTGTGAAGCCAAAAGTGCAGGAGGTCAGGTCCATATGTAGGAGGATAAGAGTGGAGAAATTTCAGGATAAGGAAACCAGGCACAAGTACATAACAGTGATCTCAGAAAGGTACCAGTTAGTTGAATGTAGTCAATTACAGTCATTGGAAAAGGAATGGACAAGGTACAGGGACACAGTACTAGAAGTGGCTAAAGAATGTCTTGGAACAGTAGTGTGTAAAGGTAGGATGAAGCAAACACCTTGGTGGAATGATAGAGTCACGGCAGCCTGTAAAAGGAAAAAGAAGGCATATCAAAAATGGCTACATACTAGAACTCAGGTAGACAGAGAAAGTTATGTTGAAGAAAGAAACAAAGCCAAACAGATAATTGCAGCATCCAAGAAGAAATCTTGGGAAGACTTTGGAAACAGGTTGGAGAATAATGGAAATAGGATCACATTTGAGGAAGTGGAGAAAATAGTCAATAGATTGCAGTGCAATTAAGAGGCTGGGGTGGATGAAATTAAGTTGGAACTCATCAAATACAGTGGAATGTCAGGTCTTAAATGGTTGCACAGGATAATTGAAATGGCGTGGGAGTCGGGACAGGTTCCATCAGACTGGACAAAAGCAGTAACCACACCAATCTTTAAACATGGAAACAGAAAAGATGGTAACAACTACAAATCAGTGTTGTGGGTAAAATCTTCTCAGGTATTGTTGAAAGGAAAGTGCAAGTATTAGTTAAGGACAAATTGGATGAAAATCAGTATGGGTTTAGGCCTCTTAGAGGTTGCCAGGACCAGATCTTTAGCTTACGGCAAATAATGGAGAAGTTTTACAAGTGGAACAGGGAAGTGTATCTATGCTTTATAGATCCAGAAAAGGCATATGACCGGGTTCCTAGGAGGAAGTTATTGTCTGTTCTACAAGGTTATGGAATAGAAGGCAAACTTTTGCAAGCAATTACAGGTCTTTACATAGATAGTCAGGCAGCAGTTAGAGTTGATGGTAAATTGAGTTCATGGTTCAGAGTAGTTTCAGGGGTAAGACAAGGCTGAAACCTGTCTCCACTGTTGTTCATATTGTTTATGGATAATATGTTGAAAACAAAAGACTGGCTGGGTGAGGCTAAGATATGTGAACACAAAATAAGCAGTCTTATGCGGATGACTTAGTTGTGATGGCAGATTTGACTGAAAGTTTGCAAAGTCATATTTCAGAGCTAGATCAGAAATGTGATGATTATGGAATGAAGATTAGCATCTCCAAAACGAAAGTAATGTTAGTGGGAAAGAGATACAAACGGATTGAGTGCCAAATAGGAGGAACATAGTTAGAACAGGTGGATGGTTTCAAGTACTTAGGATGCATATTCTCACAGGATGGCAACACAGTGAAAGAACTGGAAGTGAGGTGTAGCAAAGCTAATGCAGTGAGTGCTCAGCTACGATCTACTCTCTTCTGCAAGAAGGAAGTCAGTACCAAGACTAAGTTATCTGTGCACCGTTCAATCTTTCGACCAACTTTGTTGTATGGGAGTGAAAGCTGGGTGGATTCAGGGTACCTTATCAATAAGGTTGATGTTACGGATATGAAAGTAGCTAGGAAGATTGCAGGTGCTAGTAGATGGGAACAGTGGCAGGAGGGTGTCCACAATGAGGAAATCAAAGAAAACCTGGGAATGAACTCTACAGATGTAGCAGTCAGGGCGAACAGGCTTAGATGGTGGGGTCATGTTACACGCATGGGAGAAGCAAGGTTACCCATGAGACTCATGGGTTCAGCAGTAGAGGGTAGGAGGAGTCAGGGTAGACCAAGGAGAAGGTACCTGGATTCGGTTAAGATTGATTTTGAAGTAATAGGCTGAACATCAGAAGAGGCACCAATTTTAGCACTGAATAAGGGACCATGGAGGAATTTTATAAGAGGGCTTTGCTCCAGACTGAACGCTGAAAGGCATAATCAGTCTTAAATGATGATGATGATGAAATGCCTATATTGAAAAAGTGGGAGTGGCACTATTTGACATGAAAAGGGTAAAAATTGTGAAAGATGGTGATGTTATTTAGAAACGCAACAAATCAGAAAATGGACTGTACATCATTGAGATCAAAAGTGATAGTAAAAAGGAATTAACAGATGCTTATAATTAAACTTTCCCCATTTAACATGTTATGATACAGAAACTAATTACCATACGAGAATCGAACTTGGTAGCATTAAGGTCCAAGAGTATGGGGTGCAGGATTTCCATGTGTCACAGTGCCACCGTCCAGTTCCAAATATGGCAACCCAGTGTCGTGATCAGCCATTGTGATTCATAGTTTCACACACCTGACTAGTTGCAGTGCACTTGTAGATGTTTCAACATGTGTTTGGACAAAAGGAGCAGTGCATTATTGGCGAAGCTCAATTATCAAAACAACAGTAATGCTGCAGCTGCACCTTGAGAATATCGCTGCCTGAAAGGATTACGGAAGGGTCTTCTTTCTCCACATGATGCTTGGAGCACGATGAAGAAGTTTGAATCAACTGGAGAATTGGGTGTTGCTCTGGGAAGACGCCAATGACCGGTTGTACCACAGGTGGTTGATGAAATTGCAGTTGCTATGGCAGACAATGCTGTGCACAATTCCCAATCGTCATGCAAAGTGCGTGCTGTGTCATGACATTTGAACATCCCATGGTCCACTGTACGGAACCTGCTTCAAACCATTCTCAAATGGTATCCATACAAGATCCACATTGTACAGCAGCTTCCACCACAGGACACACAAGGACAACTTGACTTCTCTCTCAACTTTCTTGCAAAGACTGAAGTTGATGAGGGCTGGCCCTGGACAATCCTATGGACAGATGAAGCTCATTTTTCTCTGATGAGTAAGGTGAACACACAGAATCCCTTAGTGTGAGGATCTTCACCTCCAGTCACTGTGCATGAAGTTCCTCTGTATGGTAAACATTTCACCATATGGTGTGGCTTCAGACTATGTTCATCATTGCCCCATATGTTTTTGAATAGGTTGGCACTCAATGACCAAATACATGCAGTCTGACTGGCCAGCATTGTTGCTATATGCTTTGTTAACATGTCATACCAGCCCTACAGAAGAGACACACATTGAACTCAACAGTTTTCATGCAAGATGGGGCCCCACAGCACATTGTTCATGAATTTCACCTGCTTCTCCAAAACACATATGGAAACGAGCGAATTATCTGCTGATTGTTCCCAAATGCTTGGCTGGCACGATCACTTGATCTTATTCCCTGAAGCACAGCATATCAAGAGAGGTAGCCAGCATACTTATGGACATGCTTCGTTCTGATGGGCACCATATTGAGCTCCTTTTGTAGCAGTAATTGGACCGGTATGTAATGGTATGATGTACTGTAGCAGCACATTTCAATTGAATTGATTCTGCATTATTTTTCTTCCCCCTGTCCTTGACATTAAATCTACCAAGTTTGGTACTCATACAGTAATTAGTTTCTGTGTTATAATGTGTTAAATAGGGAAAGTTTAACTGTAACAACCCGGTAGTAGTAACACAAAGGAAGAAAACCGTTCAGTGGTTCAAAAAGCAAGGACATTCAAATTTCAGTTATCTGAACACAATACCACAGTGTGGACAAAATTGTGTCAGAAGAGGATTTGCCTTATTGTGAAACATGTATCATGGCAAAGAAAGAAAAACTTGTATTACGGCAAAGCAAGTATGAAAACTACTCAACAACGTGTAGCAGGGAGTAACAAGACCCGCTGAGAATGTTAACACTGATGTATGTGGTAAGGCAAGCGCAGCAACTTATCTCAGTGAAAAATATAGGGTGAGCACAAAGTCTTGCCCTGATTATAAAAATTTATAACAGAATAACCATTTGACATATGTTATATTTGATGCCATTACATAGGTTAGTGTTACCAGTCTTTTTTTTAAGATCACTTACATTAGTAAACCTCAACATGTGCTCCCTTGGTAGCTCAGAGAATGTCAAGGCGGTATTCCAGTTCCCGCCAGGTGTTTCATAACGTGTTCTGTCACAGTACCCACAGCAGTTTGTATCCTACCCTTCAGTTTGTCGACATCAGCAACTGGTGTGACAAAGACTGTCCTTGATATAGCCCCAGAAAAAAGAAGTCAAGGGGCGTAATGTCTGGAGATGGCCAGGGTGTTGGACTGTTTCTTCCAATCCACCGCCGGACATTACTCTCCTCTCCAGACATTACGCCCCTTGACTTTTTTTTCTGGGGCTATATCAAGGACAGAGTCTTCATCACATGACGATGAACTGAAGGCTAGGATATAAGCTGCTATGGGTACTGTGACAGAACGTATGTTATGAAACACCTGGCGGGAACTGGAATACCGCCTCGACATTCTCTGAGCTACCAAGGGAGCACATGTTGAGGTTTACTAACGTAAAACTAGTAACACTAACCTATGTAACGGCATCAAATGTAAATTATTATGTCAAACGGTTTTTCTGTAATAAATTGTTATAATCAGAGCAAGACTTTGTGCTCACCCTGTATATCTCAATGTGTCTTGATGACTATACATATATCTTGAAAGTAAATCTTTTAAACACAAAAGATGAAACAGGAGTCCACATCAAGGAATATGGAAGTGAAAATGAAGCTCATTTCAATGTACTAGAATCATCTTCCCACTCCAATGAAATTGTCAAAGACCTCCATTAAATGCGAGAAAGTACAAAAATGGAAGTAGAATATGAGCAATATGCTTAAAACACATTTTAACTGAGCAGTTAACACATAGATTTGTAAGCAAAAACATATATGCGAGGCTACGGAACATGAGGAACACAGAGAAATGAAACCAGCTTCTGTGTTGAGGGCTAACGTATCACTTTTGAGAAAGAGATGTGTTATCTCCTGTCTCTGAATCTGATGATGTACAGTCGTGACCTCAAGCAAGTACCTTGTTCTTTTAGTAAGTAAGTCTTTATTTTTGGATTGCATATGTCATGAAAGGCAAACCAGACACTGTGTTTCTGCAAGGCAGGGACAATAGGTACCTAATTCCTGCGTATGGAGACACCTGCGTTTGGGGCAGTTATTCCATGAAAATGCTTTCCCACCTCAGAGATTCACTGCCGAGAAAAGAGCCTCAACATGCAAGATAATGGTCATGAAGTCACTTGTCAAGGGAACAGAGACAACGCACAGAGTGAGGGGTGGGGAGGTTGTTAAAGTGATCTGCTGTAAGGCTGAATGTATATAACAGAGGTGAAACGTGTGTTTTTAATGACTGGTGTTTTGAGATTTTCCAGGAGGCATGGACTTGGCATCTTCGAGAAAGGAGTCTGCTGCCTCAGAATATAGCTACATGCTCCTTTCAAACAGTTAATACAGATAAGTAAAGGGGACCACAAAAGCCTGTACACAGTCCACCTCCAAAAGATAACTGAACAATGGCAGGCATGATACATTCCATTCTGGTGTCCTTGAAAACAGGACTTCTGGATGAGTTTGTGCCAACAAACAGGAAGAGTTAACAGAGAGAGAGAGAGAGAGAGAGAGAGAGAGAGAGAGAGAGAGAGAGAGAGAAGTTTGATTTAAAATGCAAATAAACGATCAAGGGAGAAAAGTTTTATCAGAACATGATGTTGTCGCCCCTAGCAACAGAGACAACAACTTGGATTCACTTCAATGTATAAACCGTTGCTTGCGCTGCAAATGAACAAATTAAAAAAAAACAGTTGAAAGGGTATTGGTGAATCCCTCGCCAGTGACTCTGTTAAAGGGGCAAATAAGTCCACAGTTCGGAAGAACAACACACGAGATGGCTGTAGTACAGCCTCAATGCACCTGCAGTCGACTACAGCTGTGCACTAATTCCAGTGTCGGCTGCAGCCGCAGAGTGAGTTGTATTTGAAACAGTTTATTTTGTTGGTGGTAATTATGGTGTGTGTGTGTGGGGGGGGGGGGTTATGGTACCACAATAATTTTGAGTGACCAAAGTTTTTTTTTTTTTTTTTTTTTTTTTTTTTTTTTTTTTTTTTTTTTTTAAATAGTGATTCTGAGTTTGTTACGATCCGACCCACAAACAATGTCAGTTCACGCAGTTTGAGAAACAGATGGGGACTGAATTGTTGCCGGTTCCAAGCGATAGCTACGGTACATGCCTGCACGTGGGTTTTGCTTGATGAAAGCATGTGTCCTTCAAATTATGTCCCTCACTTGTTTGTGTAGAATTTGTTTGTTACCACTACCGTCAGCCATGAGAACACACAACAAATGTGATAAAAATACAGTAAATGACCTGTTACAAGCAGATACAATACTTGTACTGATGACGAGATTCACGGCAGAGTGCTCAAAAACATACTGAATGCTCATTTGCTGTTTGTGACTCGACTCCAACTATAGTGGATGCCAGCATCTGCCAGAGGCATGGCAAATATCCCTGAATGGTTGAATAAGAGTATAGCTGATTTAAAGCACAAAAAATTAACAGTTAAACTCAAACTTCTTGTGTTACTAACTCAAGAATTGAGTTGCCTATAGATTGTTATCAGGAGAAAGAAAACTGGCGTTCTACGGATCGGAGCGTGGATGTCAGATCCCTTAATCGGGCAGGTAGGTTAGAAAATTTAAAAAGGGAAATGGATAGGTTAAAGTTAGATATAGTGGGAATTAGTGAAGTTCGGTGGCAGGAGGAACAAGACTTTTGGTCAGATGAATACAGGGTTATAAATACAAAATCAAATAGGGGTAATGCAGGAGTAGGTTTAATAATGAATAAAAAAATAGGAGTGCGGGTTAGCTACTACAAACAGCATAGTGAACGCATTATTGTGGCCAAGATAGACACAAAGCTCATGCCTACTACAGTAGTACAGGTTTATATGCCAACTAGCTCTGCAGATGACAAAGAAATTGATGAAATGTATGATGAGATAAAAGAAATTATTCAGGTAGTGAAGGGAGTCGAAAATTTAATAGTCATGGGTGACTGGAATTCGGTAGTAGGAAAAGGGAGAAAAGGAAACATAGTAGGTGGATATGGATTGGGGCTAAGAAATGAAAGAGGAAGCCGTCTGGTAGAATTTTGTGCACAGCATAACTTAATAATAGCTAACACTTGGTTCAAGAATCATGAAAGAAGGTTGTATACATGGAAGAACCCTGGAGATACTAGACGGTATCAAATAGATTATATAATGGTAAGACAGAGATTTAGGAACCAGATTTTAAATTGTAAGACATTTCCAGGGGCAGATGTGGACTCTGACCACAATCTATTGGTTATGAACTGTAGATTAAAACTGAAGAAACTGCAAAAAGGTGGGAATTTAAGGAGATGGGACCTGTATAAATTGACTAAACCAGAGGTTGTACATAGTTTCAGGGAGAGCATAAGGGAACAATTGACAGGAATGGGGGAAAGAAATACAGTAGAAGAAGAATAGGTAGTTTTGAGGGATGAAGTAGTGAAGGCAGCAGAGGATCAAATAGTTAAAAAGACGAAGGCTACAGAAGAAATATTGAATTTAATAGATGAAAGGAGAAAATATAAAAATGCAGCAAATGAAGCAGGCAAAAAGGAATACAAACGTCTCAAAAAGGATATCAACAGGAAGTGCAAAATGGCTAAGCAGGGATGGCTAGAGGACAAATACAAGGATGTAGAGGCTTGTCTCACTAGGGGTAAGATAGATACTGCCTACAGGAAAATTAAAGAGACCTTTGGAGATAAGAGAACCACTTGCATGAATATCAAGAGCTTTGATGGAAACCCAGTTCTAAGCAAAGAGGGGAAAGCAGAAAGATGGAAGGAGTATATAGAGGATCTATACAAGGGCGATGTACTTGAGGACAATATTATGGAAATGGAAGAGGATGTAGATGAAGATGAAATGGGAGATATGATACTGCGTGAAGAGTTTGACAGAGAGCTGAAAGACCTGAGTCAAAACAAGGCCCCTGGAGTAGACAACATTCCATTAGAACTACTGGCGGCCTTGGGAGAGCCAGTCCTGACAAAACTCTACCATCTGGTGAGCAAGATGTATGAGACAGGCGAAATACCCTCAGACTTCAAGAAGAATATCATAATTCCAATCCCAAAGAAAGCAGGTGTTGACAGATGTGAAAATTACCGAACTATCAGTTTAATAAGTCACAGCTGCAAAATACTAACGCGAATTATTTACAGACGAATGGAAAAACTGGTAGAAGCTGACCTCGGGGAAGATCAGTGTGGTTTCCGTAGAAATGTTGGAACATGTGAGGCAATACTGACCCTACGACTTATCTTAGAAGAAAGAGTAAGGAAAGGCAAACCTAGGTTTCTAGCATTTGCAGACTTAGAGAAAGCTTTTGACAATGTTGACTGCAATACTCTCTTTCAAATTCTAAAGGTGGCAGGGATAAAATACAGGGAGCGAAAGGCTATTTACAATTTGTACAGAAACCAGATGGCAGTTATAAGAGTCGAGGGGTATGAAAGGGAAGCAGTGGTTGGGAAGGGAGTGAGACAGGGTTGTAGACTCTCCCTGATGCTATTCAATCTGTTTATTGAGCAAGCAGTAAAGGAAACAAAAGGAAAGTTCGGAGTAGTTATTAAAATCCATGGAGAAGAAATAAAAACTTTGAGGTTCGCCGATAACATTGTAATTCTGTCAGACACAGCAAAGGACTTGGAAGAGCAGTTGAATGGAATGGACAGTGTCTTGAAAGGAGGGTATAAGATGAACATCAACAAAAGCAAAACGAGGATAATGGAATGTAGTCGAATTAAGTCAGGTGATGCTGAGGGAATTATATTAGGAAATGAGACACTTAAAGTAGTAAAGGAGTTTTGCTATTTGGGGAGCAAAATAATTGATGATGGTCGAAGTAGAGAGGACATAAAATGTAGACTGGCAATGGCAAGAAAAGCGTTTCTGAAGAAGAAAAATTTTTTAACATCGAGTATAGATTTAAATGTCAGGAAGTCGTTTCTGAAAGTATTTGTATGGATTGTAGCCATGTATGGGAGTGAAATGTGGACAACAAATAGTTTAGACAAGAAGAGAATAGAAGCTTTCGAAATGTGGTGCTACGGAAGAATGCTGAAGATGAGATGGGTAGATCATATAACTAATGAGGAGGTATTGAATAGAAATGGGGAGAAGAGGAGCTTGTGGCACAACATGACTAGAAGAAGGGATCGGTTGGTAGGACACGTTCTGGGACATCGAGGGATCACCAATTTAGTATTGGAGGGCAGAGTGGAGGGTAAAAATCGTAGAGGGAGACCAAGAGATGAATACACTAAGCAGATTCAGAAGGATGTAGGCTGCAGTAGATACTGGGAGATGAAGAAGCTTGCACAGGATAGAGTAGAATGGAGAGCTGCATCAAACCAGTCTCAGGACTGAAGACCACAACAACAACATAGATTCAGAGAGATGACACCAAGTTTAGACAGACACAACAGTGCATCTTGACAAGACAAAAAAAGAAATAAATGCTAAAGCTACAGAGTTGCAAACTGCAATAAAAACATTAAATGAAGAGTTACAAGACAAGGTACAAAAACAGCGCAATCTAGGAAGAAAGGTGGACAATGAACAATTTTGTGAGGCAAACAATGATATAAAGAAAATACAAGAATTTACAAAAGAGCAATTTAAAACAGTAAAGCAACAAATCTCAGATGCACAAACAAGGTTGGCTCTATTAGAAGAAATCAAAGAATCGAATTTAATGGTTATTCCTGGTACCACATTTGGTAGTTTGCAGGATTGAGTAACTGACTTAATAGGGCAGGAGGTACAAAAGAAAATTGAATTGACTGTCAGTACAACACAGTTTACAGCACACTCACACAGTCATGGGGAGGAATCCCACAAAATCTGCGACGAGCTGTCGAAAATGAAAGAAGAGCTAAATTAATAGTATCTAATGGCCAGTAGCGCACTGTCAGGAGAGCTGATTGAGGGCCCACAACTAGGAAATGGAACAAGTTTTTCCAAGCAGTTTCCAGAGTTCAGACTAGTAACTATTAAATAAATTGCACCTGTATAGCGCAGAATCACACACTCAAGCAAACGCAACTCACACACGTGTCCAGTCTCTGGCAGCTGGAGCCAGTCTAGTTGACAAAGGTCTTGTTGGCCAAAAACTAATTCTGTGACAATCTTTTTGTAGTGCCTTTCTGTGACTCAGAATCTCCACTATATAGTGAGTAGCAACTATACTTTTCATTATATTGTTGCATTCCATCCTGGATTTTCCATATTGATTTATGTGCTCTACGCTCTACAGGTGCAATTTATTTACTAGATAGGAGAGGATTGTGAAAAAGCAAGATAGGAAATAAAGGCTTCAGATGTGTTTACTGCTCAAATCCTGGTGGTGGACATCTTATATCATGTTGAGCGCACCGGAGATCGTAAAGATGTGGTGTGTCTCATGTTGCCAGTGTCAAAGCTGGTGAAACTTTCATTTATGTTAAGTACAAGAACAAACATTCTACACCAAAGGCCTTATAGTCGATAGATAAGTCTACAGGTCAAGAGACGGGAGTCTATTATGTACACATGGTAGAAAGATATGGAATTTGAAATTAATTTTCTGGGAAGGACAACTGCTAGGGAAAACTACACTAATGGTTCATATGTTGGAGCGTAGCATTGTTTCTTCTACCTATTCTACTCATAAACTTGTATTAAATTTACAGTTATTAGATCATGAAGCAAGTAAAACAGGAATAAGATGAATGTAACAGTAATGAGCTAACCCCTCAACTACTGCAAACCAACATTGTGAATAAGTTTCATTAAAAATAAAATCCTGTGATTGTACCCCAGATACATAGCTAATTAAGAATTAAATATTATATATTTCTGGTTACGTGTTCATAGAGAACTAAAAAAACTGAATGTCACAGATATCACATAAAATGACAGAAGGGTAAGGAAGGCCAAAATAACCATGTACTATAATTAACAATGTTTTAACATCCAGGCTATGTCCTAATGAAGATGGTGTATCAGTATTTGAATTCACAGCATTGCAACACCTGGAGGAGCACTCTTGAGGAGCTGTAGTGGATGTGCAATTTCAAGATTTAGAAGTGAGTTCCAGATCCCAAAAGTAGTAGGTTACATAAAATTGACAGTAAACAGACACTTCATATGGCACAGGATAATGACTTTATACATCTGTGTAGTAAGAGAAATGTGGGATGGACCAAAAGGATGGCCCATACCGAAAGGGGAGTGACGGAAGGAATATGAGTACAAATGGCTCTGAGCACTATGGGACTTAACATCTGTGGTCATCAGTCCCCTAGAACTTAGAACTACTTAAACCTAACTAACCTAAGGACATCACACACATCCATGCCCGAGACGGGATTCGAACCTGCGACCGTAGCAGTTGGGCAGTTCCGGACTGAAGCGCCTAGAACCACTCGGCCAAATACTGAGTAATTACTGAGACTTGCAACTTCCAAAGATTGACATACAGATAAAAGGGTACGAGATTTAGCGTAACCTATATTCTCATTTTGAAATGAGCTCAAAAACACAATAATGACATACTGCACATTTTTAAAAAAATACTTGTAAGTAATGCACAAGAAAGAATTATTGTCTATGTTTACCTTGGAATCACTTGTAAAATAGTTCATAAATATTTTTATTTGTTTATGTACTTGAGTTGTCATGACAAAGCTCATTTAAGTGCGGGATACATGACGGGTAAAATATTGCTTTGGAGAAAGATGTCTCATCCCCTGTCTCTCTACCAACAAAGGACAGTCGTGACCTTCAGCAAGCATCTCGTTCTTGGATGCAGTGTATCTGCAAGGCATGGACAATGGGCAACTGGATTCCTGCACTTAGGGACACAGGCTGGTTGGGGCAGTTATTCCATGAAAACTCTGTCCCATCGTAGAGATTCACTGCAAATCGCAGAACCTCACTGTGCAAGACAATTGTTGTGACGTCACTTGCCAAGAGAAATTCAGAGACGATCTACTGAGCGAAATGACAAAGGCTGATACTAATATGTATTGTGAGCTTTGTTAAAGTCATATGCTGTAATGTGGAATATATATAATGGAGGTGAAATACATGTGCAATAAAGAAGCAGTTCATGAGTTTATTTTGCAGTGACTGATGTTTTGGGATTTTCCAACCTGCATGGAGTTGGCATTCTTGACAAAGGGGTCTGCTGCCTCAGGATATAGCTACATGATCAAGTTAAACAATTAATATGGATGAGTGAAGGCGACCACAACAAAACTACATTATCCACCACCATAAGATGCCTGAAAAATGACAGGCACGATACATTCCAGTGCCTTGTCAGGACAGATAAGTTTTAGGTGTTAAAATGTCCTAAAGCACATTTACACAAGTGTGCTAAACTTAAGGATGAAAATAACTTGTGTGTGATGCGTCACTGCCGAACAACACAGCTCAAAACTTGGAGCAGGCATAGAAAGGACTACAGCAGTGTAGTACAGAAAGAAATTTACAATGAGATGTGAATTCTTACCTGTGAAAGGCATAGACTCCGAGTTCGGTCTCTGTCCAGCACACAGTTTTAAACTGTCAGGAAGTTTCATATCAGCGCACACTCTGATGCAGAGTGAAAATCTCATTCTTGAAGTCTGTTTGGTGTTTACAGCACAGCAACTTGTATAATTATTGCATTCCAGGATGTCATAAACATTTATCATTTTTTATTATGTAATTTTTTAAATTTTTTATGCCTTAGATATTACTGACTTTTTTTCTTTCTATAGGATTACTGTCATTTTGTTTTGTATACAAACATTTGCTTTTCTACTCTTGGAGTAGAGTTCCCCCATGAACCATGGACCTTGCCGTTGGTGGGGAGGCTTGCGTGCCTCAGCGATACAGATGGCCGTACCGTAGGTGCAACCACAACGGAGGGGTATCTGTTGAGAGGCCAGACAAACATGTGGTTCTTGAAGAGGGGCAGCAGCCTTTTCAGTAGTTGCAGGGGCAACAGTCTGGATGATTGACTGATCTGGCCTTGTAACATTAACCAAAACGGCCTTGCTGTGCTGGTACTGCAAACGGCTGAAAGCAAGGGGAAACTACAGCCGTAATTTTTCCCGAGGACATGCAGCTTTACTGTATGATTAAATGATGATGGCGTCCTCTTGGGTAAAATATTCCGGAGGTAAAATAGTCTCCCATTCGAATCTCCGGGCGGGGACTACTCAAGAGGACGTCGTTATCAGGAGAAAGAAAACTGGCATTCTACGGATCGGAGCGTGGAATGTCAGATCCCTTAATCGGGCAGGTAGGTTAGAAAATTTAAAAAGGGAAATGGATAGGTTAAAGTTAGATATAGTGGGAATTAGTGAAGTTCGGTGGCAGGAGGAACAAGACTTTTGGTCAGGTGATTACAGGGTTATAAATACAAAATCAAATAGGGGTAATGCAGGAGTAGGTTTAATAATGAATAAAAAAATAGGAGTGCGGGTTAGCTACTACAAACAGCATAGTCAACGCATTATTGTGGCCAAGATAGACACAAAGCCCATGCCTACTACAGTAGTACAAGTTTATATGCCAACTAGCTCTGCAGATGATGAAGAAATTGATGAAATGTATGACGAGATAAAAGAAATTATTCAGGTAGTGAAGGGAGACGAAAATTTAATAGTCATGGGTGACTAGAATTCGTCAGTAGGAAAAGGGAGAGAAGGAAACATAGTAGGTGAATATGGATTGGGGGGAAGAAATGAAAGAGGAAGCCGCCTTGTAGAATTTTGCACAGAGCATAACTTAATCATAGCTAACACTTGGTTCAAGAATCATAAAAGAAGGTTGTATACCTGGAAGAATCCCGGAGATACTAATAGGTATCAGATAGATTATGTAATGGTAAGACAGAGATTTAGGAACCAGGTGTTAAATTGTAAGACATTTCCAGGGGCAGATGTGGATTCTGACCACAATCTATTGGTTATGAACTGCAGATTGAAACTGAAGAAACTGCAAAAAGGTGGGAATTTAAGGAGATGGGACCTGGATAAACTGAAAGAACCAGAGGTTGTAGAGAGTTTCAGGGAGAGCATAAGGGAACAATTGACAGGAATGGCGGAAAGAAATACAGTAGAAGAAGAATGGGTAGCTCTGAAGGATGAAGTAGTGAAGGCAGCAGACGATCAAGTAGGTAAAAAGACGAGGGCTACTAGAAATCCTTGGGTAACAGAACAAATATTGAATTTAATTGATGAAAGGAGAAAATATAAAAATGCAGTAAATGAAGCAGGCAAAAGGGAATACAAACGTCTCAAAAATGAGATCGACAGAAAGTGCAAAATGGCTAAGCAGGGATGGCTAGAGGACAAATGTAAGGATGTAGAGGCTTGTCTCACTAGGGGTAAGATAGATACTGCCTACAGGAAAATTAAAGAGACCTTTGGAGAGAAGAGAACCACTTGTATGAATATCAAGAGCTCAGATGGCAACCCAGTTCTAAGCAAAGAGGGGAAAGCAGAAAGGTGGAAGGAGTATATAGAGGGTTTATACAAGGGCGATGTACTTGAGGACAATATTATGGAAATGGAAGAGGATGTAGATGAAGATGAAATGGGAGATAAGATACTGCGTGAAGAGTTTGACAGAGCACTGAAAGACCTGAGTCGAAACAAGGCCCCGGGAGTAGACAACATTCCATTAGAACTACTGATGGCCTTGGGAGAGCCAGTCATGACAAAACTCTACCATCTGGTGAGCAAGATGTATGAGACAGGCGAAATACCCACAGACTTCAAGAAGAATATAATAATTCCAATACCAAAGAAAGCAGGTGTTGACAGATGTGAAAATTACCGAACTATCAGTTTAATAAGTCACAGCTGCAAAATACTAACACGAATTCTTTACAGACGAATGGAAAAACTGGTAGAAGCGGACCTCGGGGAAGATCAGTTCGGATTCCGTAGAAATGTTGGAACACGTGAGGCAATACTAACCTTACGACTTATCTTAGAAGAAAGATTAAGAAAAGGCAAACCTACGTTTCTAGCATTTGTAGACTTAGAGAAAGCTTTTGACAACGTTAACTGGAATACTCTCTTTCAAATTCTGAAGGTGGCAGGGGTAAAATACAGGGAGCGAAAGGCTATTTACAATTTGTACAGAAACCAGATGGCAGTTATAAGAGTCGAGGGGCATGAAAGGGAAGCAGTGGTTGGGAAAGGAGTGAGACAGGGTTGTAGCCACTCCCCGATGTTATTCAATATGTATATTGAGCAAGCAGTAAAGGAAACAAAAGAAAAATTCGGAGTAGGTATTAAAATTCATGGAGAAGAAGTAAAAACTTTGAGGTTCGCCGATGACATTGTAATTCTGTCAGAGACAGCAAAGGACTTGGAAGAGCAGTTGAACGGAATGGACAGTGTCTTGAAAGGAGGATATAAGATGAACATCAACAAAAGCAAAACGAGGATAATGGAATGTAGTCAAATGAAATCGGGTGATGCTGAGGGGATTAGATTAGGAAATGAGACACTTAAAGTAGTAAAGGAGTTTTGCTATTTAGGGAGTAAAATAACTGATGATGGTCGAAGTAGAGAGGATATAAAATGTAGACTGGCAATGGCAAGGAAATCGTTTCTGAAGAAGAGAAATTTGTTAACATCGAGTATAGATTTAAGTGTCAGGAAGTCATTTCTGAAAGTATTTGTATGGAGTGTAGCCATGTATGGAAGTGAAACATGGACGATAACCAGTTTGGACAAGAAGAGAATAGAAGCTTTCGAAATGTGGTGCTACAGAAGAATGCTGAAGATAAGGTGGGTAGATCACGTAACTAATGAGGAGGTATTGAATAGGATTGGGGAGAAGAGAAGTTTGTGGCACAACTTGACTAGAAGAAGGGATCGGTTGGTAGGACATGTTTTGAGGCATCAAGGGATCACAAATTTAGTATTGGAGGGCAGCGTGGAGGGTAAAAATCGTAGAGGGAGACCAAGAGATCAATACACTAAGCAGATTCAGAAGGATGTACGTTGCAGTGGGTACTGGGAGATGAAGAAGCTTGCACAGGATAGAGTAGCATGGAGAGCTGCATCAAACCAGTCTCAGGACTGAAGACCACAACAACAACAACAACTCTTGGATTAGTGTTTTTTATGTTACAGTACTATTTTTTGAAAAAGTGTTGAAATGTGTGCTGACTATGATTAGGCTTTGTGAAATGTTGCTTAGTGAGGGGGAATAGATAACTCCTTTAGAGCTGAGAACAAAATTCCACTGCTTAGGGCTGTGTATTTACTCATTACTTCTTTTCCTTTCACTATGGCTTTTTGTATATGATAACTTTCTTTTATTATAAGTTTCTGTGGAGAGATATGGCTGCATTTAAGAATTTTTTAGTCTGTATTTATATTTATTGGTCTGTATTCCTTGTCCGTGAGACGATCTGCAAATGTCGAATGACTGTTGTTACTCGTAAGTGCCCTTCTTGTTCAGTGTATCTGATGTTGAAATTTCTAATTTATTGTCTAATATAAATTGAGCTGCAGCACTGACGTGTGAATTGGTAGATCCCAGATCTGTTGCGTTAGTAGCACTTAGTTTCCTTTCTGCAGGCAGTTTTCAGTGCTTGTTATATACTACCTATTCTGTTAGCTGTTTTGTTGTTGTTGATGATGATGTAGGTGAGTACATGACATTTTGTTGTTGTTGTTGTGGATATGTTGTGTGTGCCCGTGGTTATGTATTGATCTATGTGCTGCTGTGTGCACTTTGGTTTAATTTTTTTTAGTCAAGCTTGTCTATCATGTTGTCTTGTGTACATTTTCAACTGCTATTTGTAGCTCATATTTGTAGTTGTCCTCACTGAGTGTGTAGCATGTATCAGACTCGGCTTCCTCGATGGATTGTTTTATTGTTGTTGTGTGGTTGTGCTGGTGCTTGCGCATTTTCTAAATATGGAAAATTGTTGTTGGTTATTGTGTTTGTGTATTGTGATGCCTAAGAAATTTTGCTTTTTGTTCTTTTCTGATTCTGAGGTGAATTTTATCTGTGGTTGAACTATGTTTATATTATTTTGGAGTTGTGTATGTGGTGGTGTGTTTCATTTGGAAGGCATGTCATGTGGCTAAGATTATGCTGGAGAATTAAGATCTGAGCTAAATTTAAGTGTGATGACATAAATAGAAACTGTCCTCACAAACTTATCACAAATACAAAACATTTTGCTTGTGGAACTGGACAAAGCCCGAAAATAGGCAAACAGTTAATAATTAGAAGCTTTGGTTTTAAACATTACTTTTCTTCAGTAAATCTACCAAGTCTTCTGGGAAAATTTGAGAAGTGGCTGGTATTGCGAAAGAAAAAAAAGAATCATCTTTTAGCAAGGCAGTTCCCTTCCTCACAAAGTTGGCAGTGCGTGTAATAGAGAAAACTTGAAATTTCAGCTTTTAGAACATCTACCCTATTCACCATATTTGGCACCTTCCACATTCCACCTAGTGCCAAAGTCACAACTAAAGAAATTCATGGCTGGAATACATCTGTAGGACCCATAGATGGGTATTTTCCAGAATCTGCACTTTACTGATAGTGTCTACTCATTGGAAATAATTGAACAAAGGGCATTGACATAGAAGAGGATTATTTTGGAAAATGGGTGCCTTTTTAACATAACACACACCTCTTGAGATACTAGAACAAAAATATTTCGTAGTTTGTATGCACACAATCTTGATGCTCTCAAGCACTATGGATGCATTACATATATCAAGAAATTTACTGAAAATGGAAATCACACTAACAAAATGTTTACAATTCACAACCTGCATTCACACTAGGTTCAGCTAACATCTGCAACTTTAATGCCAACCGGAATGCCTCACATTCTTTATTGTTGCACTATGTTCTGCTGTGCCATGTTCTTACCTGCTTCCAGATATCCCTTACAAATAGCAGCATTGGCACACGTTTCCCCAAGTGAAATTCCCTGATTTCCAGACATGTTTTAGGATTATTCCCTAATAAATTTTGAGATCTCAAGGATAAGTTAAGATATAAGTTGACAATCTGTCTTTGCAGCTATGGTACACGAAACAATAGTGGAAACAAGAAAATATCTAAAAAAACTTGCAAGCAGATGATGGTTCGTGATGTGAGCAAAAATCTTAAGTACTAACTTCAACATCTTTTGTAATGAACTGTTTTTACATGGAGAAAGCAAGCCAAATGGTGTATGTACTTCATTAAGACCACTGATGTCATTTTATTTCACTAAAAGGAAACACATTTGGTGACAAACACACATTACCTTGGAGTCACAAGACAGATTTAAAATACCATGACTGATTTCGGAAATAACTTCAGAGAAAAATACGCCTGTTGAAAGAAGTGTATAAGGTGGGGAAGAATTGTGTAAGCCAACACTGTACGTGACCGCCAATAAAATATTGGTTCTGATATGTCCATTTTTATCAGTACTGTGTTATATCCATGATTTTACAGGTATTGTGTGATTTTTCTTTCAAGAAATATATGAGTACATAGCATCCAAACTGCCAGCAACTGACACAATTTTCTTCTTCTTATCGTCCATATTTTCTAACATTTAACTACTTTTGAAGTGCCAAAATTTACTAGAACAAATAAAATGTCTAAAACTCCACACTGTACTATGTACTTGCAGTGAGACAGCCACAATTCCTGAAAGCCATCGCCTGTGCCCTCTGAGGAGCACTGCAGTCCTGGGCCCATGGATAAACCATAAAATCCGCTGCATTACGCCTCACACAAACAGACCTGGACTGTAGGCAGATCGGTGAGACTAGATCTAGCGGCCAGGGCCGGTCCATTACAGATACTTACAGAAACTGTCTGCATTCTTGGCCCGTCACAGAAATCCACCCATGTGGCCAGCTAGTCATGAGCCACAGACAGTATGTTGACGAAATGAGACCATGGTGATCAATCCAAGCAACTGATAAATTGTTCAAATACTCTGAGAATCAATAATAATGAGGATAGTTAGCAACTCACTGTATAGATGATTGCTGAGCTGCAGACGGGCACATAGGAAAGAATCACACTCTGTCAACTACACTTTCAGCCATAGTTTTTGCCATAAAATGAGAGCACTCACACATTCACACAATCATTCAGACACAACTCAAGCACACATAACCTCTGTTTCTGGTCACTGTGTCTACAGTCTCTGAGAATCAGATCCACATAAACCACTCCTCATGGGTCCCTGCCTCTCGTCGGCAGCTGCTAGGATAGTGGCAAGAAGTGGTGGCAACACTGACTGCAAGATGAGGACAGTGGCAGTAGTAATGATGGAGTAGGGAAGTGGTGCACGTACTCAGCTACACCCAGCCAGCAATGATGCATGACACCTCAGTTAACAAAGCATTTCATCTACTAATACAAAAATGAGATTTTTCCACCATTTCTTTTTTTCCAAATTTCCCTGACGAGTTTGAAATTTCTTGATTTCCAGCAACCCTGAAAGAAGTGCTATTCTCTACTACTTACCTGGGTATGTAACTCTCTCACAACACCAGGAAGCAATTCTTTTACAAAGTGTGGGCTGTAAAAGCCACATTAAATAAATAAATATATATAAAAAAGAAAATGCACAGGCTAATGTACTGATTAAGATGATATCAAGACCCTGTTAACTAGTCTGAGTACTCCGACATTGGTCTCTAAATATATATATTCTTTACTTTCGTTTCTTGGTAACAATATCAGCATATTCTCAAGAATTAGCAGCTTTCACTCAGTTAATACTAAACAGAAATCCAATCTGCATTTGGTTCGCACTTCCTTGGCTCTTGTGCAGAAAGGTGTGCAGTATACTGCTGCATCCATTTTCAATAAGCTACCACAAGAATTCAAAAATCTTAACAGTAATTCACGCACTATCAAATCGAAACTGAAGAGTTTCCTCATGGGTCACTCCTCCTATTCTGTCAAGGAATTCCTAGAAAAATTAAGCCGATTCCTGTTATATTATTGTTTGTGTTTACTTAAACTTACGGCTTTTTATTGGGTTCATAAACATTTTATTTTTCTCAAAATCAACCATCTTCTTATGATTAACTCGGATGTTCCCACTTTCATAGCATTTTTGAAACGGGCCAAACAGAGTTTCTGGTTCAGGACTTGCACGCGATTTCTTTAGTTGAAAAGTATGGTGCAAAAAGCTATTTAAGGATGAGAAAAGGAGGCAGAACAGTTGGGCCTTAGAGTAAACAACACAAAAACACAGTATCTCTTTGCTTCCAGGAAAAATGCTGTTGTTAAAGAGAAATATATTAAGTTGAACAGAGGCCATTATGAGAGACGTGAGAAGTTCCCGTACCTGGGAGTGCTGGTTATGGAGGATAGCAATCTAAGAGAAGATATAAAATCTAGGATTGCTGCAGGAAATAGAGCTTACTGGGCCCTGATCAAGATCCTTCAGTCACATAGCCTGAGCAGAAAATCGAAGGTGACTGTCTATCGAACAGTCATAAGACCAGGGGTAATGTATGGCTCAGAAGTATGGACAATGAGTGTAGCAGAAGAAGAGCCCTAGAGAAGATGGGAGAGGAAAATATTAAGAAAGATTTTTGGAGCCGTGTATGAGGCAAGGCAATGGAGGATAAGAAGAAACAAGGAATAGGAAAAACTGTATAGAAATCCTGACTTGGTGACTGAAATTAAGTGTAACAGATTGAGATGGCTGGGCCATGTAGAGAGAACGTCAGAGGATCGAGCTGATAAAAAGGTTTACACAGGAAATCCAGGTGGCAAAAGAACCAAAGGGAGACCCTGGAAACAATGGCAGGAGGATGTGGAAAATGATTTGAGAAAGATTGGTGTCAGGAGATGGAGGAAATGAGCTGAAAATTGTCAGGATTGGTCTGTGATCATCAGAGAGGCCAAGGCCCTACATGGGCTGTAGTGCCAAGGAGTAGGTAAGTAAGTAAGTAAGTAAGTAAGTAAGTAAGCAAGTAAGCAAGCAAGCAAGCACATACAATCCCAATGTGTTTTCGTGAGTATTGGAACTACTGAAATGATGTTTGTGTACAGGACTGTTTTGGGCATCTTGTTACAGCACAGGAGCAAGATTAATTGAAAAGACATTGTTTTTTGTATATGTATTTCCACCATTTGTTGAAGTCAAGGATTTCATATCCTTGTACTATAACTACAGCCTTGATCTGTTTGTTTATAGTAGATTATATGGACACATATCCCTCAAGGACATAAACCCCATAATTTTTTAATAGCACATTTTATTATGCAAAATGTTCTACCATAATCAAGAAACTACCCTCTGACAGGAAAACAATGAGCAATATCTTAAAAGTTTCCAGATTCAGTGAGTCCCAAACAGAAACGTATGATACTTGTTTAGGCCAGGGAACAGATGTTAAGTTTTGGTCCTTGTAGTTTTCAGTATAATAGCAAAGGAATGTACACATTTCATTAGAACCTTTCTTATCATCTCCTTTGGTATACAATAACAGAATTGTTGTTCTTCAGATTTGTTGCACAAAAAAACTAACACAGATACCTGTCTCAAGTAAATTACTTCTTGCACTGTGAGGCATGGCACACACAAGTTCTGCACGAAGTCGAACACGAGCCCACACACCGAGTTGTCCCTGGGAGTTCATCCTTCTTCGTTTGTGAATGTCCAGTCCAATCTGTGTCACCCATTTAACAGAATTGGACAGGTGAGGTAATTTCAGTTTGGTCTACAGTTCACACATGCTGCAGACATCAATTTGTGATCTCCCAAACTTTAATTTAAAATTGTTATCGAAATAAGCTATGTTTAACTCTTGTTCTGGGGTGAGACTTTTAAAGAGGTTGTACATTGTCTTCACATTTAATTCTAAATTCCAATATTTTATTCCTTTTCCTCCACACAGAGTGACATTTTAACACGGTTTGAACTTATGGGATAATAAATATTGTTGCAGATATTTCCTGGGAGCACATGGGACTTATTTTTGAAATTCCTGTCATCTTGTGGTTTGGAGCCTGAAATTAAACATTAACCTAGCCTGAATACCCTGTTCTGTGCTATGAAAGCTTGCCTACAAATTTCTATGGGGTTTGAGTTATGCAGCACACATACCTTACAGCTTGCTCTTCTTTGTTTTGAATGTTCAGCATGATCAGAACATTGCTTAATGTCAAAAGATTCCATGAGCCATTGTAACCGAAGGTCTTCTTCAGTTTTGTTGTTAAAATCATGAAATTTTGATAGAATCTCTCTTTGATCATTTTCTGTGAACTTCACATATCATTTCCAGAGTTTGCACTCACATAATGGAATAATGATCTTTTTCTCACCAATTACTTTTCCTGGACAACTAATGTAGGTCTGCCCTTTCACAGTCTTTTCTTTCCTAATACTACACTTCCATATTGAAGGTTGTGCTAACTGACAGTCCTAGATCCCTTGCTCATCATACAGCTCTCTCTTATTGTCCTGTACAGACAGCATCTAAGATGGCTTCTTCTCATGCTGTCCCACTTACAGCTGAGAATCACAGACACAGATGGCCATCTTAATAGCTAGTTATAATCATTCTGTTAAGCTTTATATGGCATACCACATAATTTGATGTGCCTAGAGTTTCAGACCCTAAATACCTTCATGATTATGAAGTCACTGTCTTGACCAACAGTGGCATTTAAGAGTTGTTTGACTGCTTTCAGAGAGCTTCCGAACCTTTGTGAAAGGAGGTCTGTTCTATGAAGGTCCCTTTTCTTTTTCAGTTACTAATAACAAATTATATAAAATTTGTACCCTGTTGATTTCTAAACATAAATATTTTGAATTATTTGGAGGAATGCCAACCCGAGCTCTCTGCTAGCCCAGTGTTACTACTCCCTGAAGGCCCACCCATCACGTCAGCAGTATGAGGATTTCAGGAGTACAAACAATTGCCTTTCCACAAGAAATTACGGAACAGATGGGTGGTTCTGGTGGAGTCATGCATATATTGCTGTGTTTCCTCCCACATGTGTGCAGCAACTTGGCTGTAACACCACAAGTATGGAACACTGTGTGGCAGATCTGTCAGTGTGATGAAGTCTAAATTACCTTGGACAATTCTTCTTCCAACAGAGTCACCTTTTAGTTTTGTTATCGTGGCCCAGTTACTCCATACCAAAGCATGTGTAAACTTATTCCTCTTGACTTCGCATCCCAAGCAGGGTGGTGCTGTAAGAGAGCATCACTACTTCCAACTACTAAATGATGAACACCTCTTCAACGATAATCTTCTGTATTATTCCGATTGTTCACATCATCAGTTGTGTAGACAGATCCAAATATCAGTAACTCAAACTGAAACACATCAATCAATAAGTTCGACAATATCAAACTTGACTTAAGATCTAAGATTGACAATGATCATTTCTCTTGAGCCTTTACACTGTAATATGTCCTCTTCTCTGAGGTATTCTTGACACCTTCAAGGGGTGTCACCAAAGCATAAACACTCATATACAGCAAGTGCTACTGCACTCAACAAGCCGTGTGTTGCTCCTGCTTGTTATGTCACTTTATACGCACCAGCTGTGCAGATCACAGATTAGGGAGAAAACAGTGGATTGTTCCTACTACATAAAATGTTTATAGGAGACTCAGTCATCTTTCACAACTGTGAGCATCCTCAGTGGAACATAAGTTGTTCCCATGAATAAACCATGTTACACTACAGATTACCCCACAGAGATGAAAGATATTATGCAAAACTCCTTTAAGTCACTCTTCACAATTAAATGTAACATATTTGGTATCATATTACAATTTGTTATCTGTTTCATTTATCCTTCTTTAACATTCATGAATGATTATTTATTTGGTCTCAAATAGTTAGCATGGGAGATGTCTCTAGTAATTAAGGAAGCCATGGTGTTCAAGCTTGGTCATTACAATTCCATAACATTAATTGTGCTTTTAACTTATAAGAGCATGGGAACTGTTTCCTTCATTTAAAATGGAATACATAGTTAGGTAACAGCAGTGGTTTAGCATTAGCAATACACTTAATTTCATCCTTAAATCTCAGATTTGAAAAGTCAATGTACAAAGAATGCAGATTACCACCCATTGGTTCCTGGGGTAAATATGTTTGCTCCTAATTAGTTTGGATACCATGGAAACAAATGTTGTGTTGGCAGAAGAGCCAACACCGTGTTACTAGTGGAGGCCGAAATGCACGCGTTTTAACTCACGCAGGCTGGCGTGAGGAGGGAAGGACTATACTGACGTGAGGTCTGGAACATGACAAGGAATTAGAATTCAGAAAGCGGATGTAATTAGTTTGATACTTAACTTTAATCCATTAATGATGAACGTCGCTCTTGAGGTACATGATTCACAATATTATCTGTTCATAATACATTCTAGTAACTGAATATGGCGCCTTGCCAGGTCGTAGCAAATGACGTAGCTGAAGGCTATGCTAAACTGTCGTCTCGGCAAATGAGAGCGTATGTAAACAGTGAGCCATCGCTAGCAAAGTCGGCTGTACAACTGGGGCGAGTGCTAGGGAGTCTCTCTAGACTAGACCTGCCGTGTGGCGGCGCTTGGTCTGCAATCACTGATAGTGGCGACACGCGGGTCCGACGTATACTAACGGGCCGCGGCCGATTTGAAGGCTACCACCTAGCAAGTGTGATGTCTGCCGGTGACACCACAACAAAGTGACCAATTGTCACTCAATATGGCTTCTCCAACCTTAATAAATGAGTTCAGCCCTTTCTATGGGCAAATACTGTACAACTATTCTTCTTTTCAGATGAAAGTGACCCCTATTTATTCCCTACCAAAAACAGTTTGAGTTATCCCTCTGTGGATTCACCTAACCAAAAGACTAGACCCCTCTATTTGGTATACTTATCTTCAAACTCCTCTACACAAAATGTGGTACATGCCATTTCTTTCTTGAAAGTGTCTGACCTACGGAGTAGGGGAGCCTCTCTATAGGTCTGCCTACCCATTACAACTCACCTAAAGCAGGGTACATTTCACATATAAAATCTGTCTGCAAGCGTAACTCAATTTCATTTCCCACAACCCGACAGGCAGGGGTCCCTTCACTTCTGGCATGTCGATAGCCCAGTTTTAAAGCACACCACATTGCATTATCTACATGTTGCTGTATGAAAACCCATGTGTGTTAGTGATTAACTTTGGGTAACAATATTCCCATGTTCATTTCCTTTCCTTGACATCAGTTAGATCTGCTACTATGTTTGTATTTAAAATTATCCAAGCCAACACACAATTATCATTAAAAATTCCACAAGACATAACAAACCAAGGACTAAAATTGCCATTTTCATCCTCGGAAGACTCAATGGATTTTATATTTGTGACAAAACCTACTACCATAATCAAGATAACGATCTTGTTTTCTCCATTGGCACTTATTTTATAAAAAACTTAAACTGTAATATATATCTGGGTGATTAACTATTGCTTATATCTTCTCACACTGATTGAGCATTATGTTACTTAAATATAGCCTAACTTTTGTATCTGCTACTCCTCTTCCTTGTGTAGCACTTTCTCTCTATTTAAAACTGATAATACAATCTTGTTTTATTGTTCACACACCTGTACTATCAATTATTTGATTTCTCACTAGATGGCACTGCTATTTTCTATTCATTACACTCGTGTTAGCATGTTGTTTTTCAGACTGTTGCATTGCATACACAGGTTTCCCCCTATTATCTTCCCTCACAACATGTGAAAGGCAGTGTATTGTGTCATACACGGTAATGTGTGTATGGCATGAAACTAACATCCATTTGCCCAAGTCATAGCATCACAAGTGTGTTGCTCTCCTTGGCCATCCTATGACAAAAGGTTGTGATAGGAACATGTGTAAAAGAGAAAGGTTTCACTGGTGGAAACTTATGAATATGGACAGTGGGAAAAATTAAAGTGTTACTCTGTCCAGCCGCCTGATTATGAAACATCTTGTTAATTTTGTCCTATAGCACAGATCTTAAATTAAAAGCAGAATGTAAGGTTTGCATAAGAATGGGTTACTGTTCTTGTTCTTAAATTGACAAATGTAATCTCCTACAATTCTTAGTTTATCAGAGAACTCAGATATGTAATTCAATAGGATAGGATACAATGCAATTTTCTGACTGTCCATTAACAGCTTATGACTCTTTAAGTTTTAGTAGGTGTACAACATCATTTAGATTTTGTGCCTTGATTCTTCCTCTCTTAGTACTCTTACATTTGCAACTAACCTTATACACTGTATGACATAATATGCGTAACAACTTCATAATTTATTTTGAAAGTTACTAATATATGTTTATCATCAACTTCACATGACAGAGTAGCCATATAAAAATCTAGTCACTTTGTATTTTAGCAGTCAGTTTATCCCCAAGAATATGTTTAAGTCAATATCTGAAACAGCCAATAAAGATTGTACGCATTGAAGATGGCACAATTTTATAAAGGTTCTCGTCTCAGACTTAACTGAGTCACCTTTTCTTCTGGTAATACCTACAATATACACACCGGTAACTGGTCGTACAGAAACTAATTGTTTCTGTTTTATAGTTTGTAATAATTCTTCCAATATCAACGATACTTCATTACCTGAATTGAAGTATGTATCTACCTTATGGCCGTATACTTCTCCTAACAGAATAGGTTTTTGCGGTTACCCTCAGTTTCACCTTCCTCCTCCTCTAGTAACCGTTCTTTAGTTGGAATTGTATGGGCATAGATCAGTAATCTTTGCATACTGGGCCGACCATAAATCTGTCACATCCAGGATTCTGGCCCTCGACCCAGGACACTTTCTGTTTATTATTATTATTATTATTACCAGATAACTGCCTGTTAAGTAAAGATGTAACAAGGCAGTCTTTGGAGTATTACCAGCATTATTATTCACAGTTATTAATACCTGTGACTATATTATATCATTGCTAGCTGCACTTGGCTTATTACATCTGTTATTGACACAACAGAAGTTTGAAATTTGAAAATTGTATTGTATTTATCTTCCGAGTTTGATTAGAATCATTAACATTTTCATTACGTTCCTTGTTTAGGGTATCTAATCCCTCTGATAAGTGAGTAAATCATTCACAGCTGTCCAGCCTCAATACCAAACTTCTTTACACACATAATGTGGCAATCAACGTATTAACACTTTTGCTAATTGTGATTCCTCTAATGGGTTACCTAAACATTTCAGTCTGGTTAGACGCCACTCTATGTACTTCTTATAACTATCCCAAGAACTATTACAATATTTCAAAATGGTGAGCACAGCAATCAGACATCCTTTTCTTTCAGCAAATCTATATTTCTGCCAGAGTACATATACTGAAACTATGAAATAGTGCATTGATAATGGCTAGACACAAGCCGAAATCTAGATTTGCTTTAACAAAACCTGAAAGAAAAGGACGACCAACTGCTGTGCTCCATCATTTTGAAAGTCATATCACCGTTGTTGAGTGCATGCACGTTCGTAATGGAAGGTAACTTGACTGTTATAATACTCTGGGTCAAGTAATTGTAATATTAACTTTCTTTTTGTGCTGAAAGACCAATATTTCCTCTTAAAAGTTTTCTGAAAATCTTCCCAGCACTTGAAATCTTCAGAATGGGCATTCCCCCATTCTGCTCCAACACTGACTAAATAACTAAGTGCAAAATCCTTTCTGGAGTCATCTTTTTGGTAATGATCTAGAGAACACCCTTAAAAAAGTACTGGGTGCACCTCCCCATTCAGTTTGAACTTTGCAAACTGTTTAGAAAAAATTATTCAATTTCCCAATCTCTCTTCAAAACTAGTCAAGGTTGCTTGGGGACTCACAATTTCATTCAATAATTTTCACTGCTCTAACATTTCAACCTGCTCCTGTGTGCATGAGATCTGGCTGTCTTAAGATTTTTGCTTTACTATGAATTTCTCTCAAACAATCGTGTACTTCATTTCTCACTAAATCACACTGTGCATTAACGTCTGTCTGTATTTTGCTAGGCAAATCATTTAATTCTTTCTTCGTATCAGCAATGTTATTTACCTGTGCTTTAACTATAGCTATTAATCCCTCTGAATGCTTCTGCCTGTGGTTATTTAAGAGCCACCAACTCGGTAGTGGTAGCCCGCAACTTTTGGTTGATACTTTCTTCTAACTTCTTAAGGGTAGCATTCCCTTGAGCCTTGATGGTAGCTTCCAATTTTGGATTAAGGTCTTCTTCTAATTTTCTGTTAAGGTAACCATCAAATTTCGGACTACTTTTGTCTTGTGCTTTAATAGCTTCCTGTCTTCTTGATCAGTACTTAAATTCATTAATATCATCCCCATGTACTTTAAGGACTGTATTTATATTAGAGTCCAATTCAACTTTTAGGGGTTCTTGCAAGTTCCTTAATGTTTATTTTCATTTCTTGTTAAATGCTTTACTGTTTTCCTCCATATTTTCAATGTTCTGTTCCACAAATAACCTAAATGATTCCGGTGTCATTTTTCTAGTCAAAACAGGTATACACTACTAATTAGTTAAAAAAGTGCTCACCCGATGCATAAAACAGTGATGCTGCCATTGATTGTACAGGCGAAGCTGGTGTGTTGTTTGAGAAACTGTGGTGGGTGGCTGCTACTCTGATGATGAGGTACTGAAGTTACATGCCGCAAAGACTCGTGCTGCTGTATGCAGTTTGTTGAGTTGAACTGTTGTCATCTGGGTCGCCTGCTGCTATCTCATCATTACTCTTCCTCAGAAAACCTGCCACGAACTCTTCCGTGTCAGAACTGATACATCCATGGGTGTTGATTGAGTAATGCTTTGTAAACAAGCACAATGGTTGCCTCAATTAGTGCAGACAACAGTGTTTATTTACCTTCTTGTTGTGAAAATTTCTTCTTGTTATCCAGATTATTATTAACTTGTTTTTGTTAGATTGCCTTTGGAGCACTACACAGCATGTGCTCACTCATGTAAGTTCTGATGATGATCTTGAGTTGCTCCTGGCAACCAAGTATTTCTTCGAAATAATTCCAAAATGTTTACCAAATACCTTTTGTTTCCAGCACCAAAGTTTTCTCATCCTTCAGTAAGGTTTCCAAATGCTGTGTTTGGTCCTGCCTGTGTGCAGTGACACCATGATTATGGAACACTGTGTGGTGGATCTGTCAGTGTGACATGATCTAGCTTACCTTTCAGTTTCGGTCTTGCAGCCAGGCTACTCTGTATCACAACCTTGCATGAATTTATTGCTCTTGACTTCACACACAGGCAGGGTGATACTGTAAGAGTGCTTTACTACTTCCAACTGCTAAATGGTTAAGATGTCTTCAACAGTAATCTTCTGTATTGTTAGAACCATTTACACCAAATGCTAGACAGATCCAAATATCAGTACCTCATAAATTCAAACATATCGATCAATTCGTCCAACCACTTAGAACTTGACCAAGATCTAACATTTTCAGTGTTCTTTTGTCTAGAGCATTTACATTGTAGTATGTCTGTTTTTTTCCGAGGCATTCATGACACCTTCAAGGTGCATCACTGAGGCATAAATGCCAATGTCCAGCAAGTGCTACCGTACTCACCACACCATATGCTGCACCTGCTATATTAGGTCACTCCATACTAACCGTCTACAGAGATCGCAGATCGGGGTGCGCACAGTGAATTGTTCCCAGTATATAAAATGTTTATGAGAGAGACGGCCGTCTTTCACCAGTGAGTGTTCTCATTCGAACATAGGTCATTCTCATGGATAACCCATATTACACTACGATATGGACAAACTTTACACAACTAGGCTGCAGCCGTTGCCAACTAATGATAACTTTTACCTCAACAAATACCCCATTAGCTCGCAAATGTTGAAGATTTTCTTAACCCATCCTTGAAATCCAGGTGCTTGAGCTAGGACTGTCATTCTCCCAGATGAACAACAGTACTCTGCCACACTAAATGAGGGTCACTGAAGAATATTAAAAGTTTACAGTACTCCAATGCTTGCAGCACCAACTAGGCTCCACCTTTGGAACCTTAGGTTTACCATGCCTGTGCCACCTGCCATTGTTGATTTAGATCCTTCTGGAGTGCTCTTATTCAGTTCTCTAGTCTGTTTGTTAATAGTCACACATCCAAACAACACTTTTATTGTAGTTGTATGTATGAAGTTGATTTTCAGTGATAATAGGATGGTCTGAGTTTTTTGCTTTGAAGGAATTTGCCCATATGATTGGTAGTGATTTTCTTCCGCTGTGTAACAACTTGGTTAACTGTGGAGGTTCAGCAATTCCCTCTGCACCCTTTGCAAAATGTGGATACTCTGTTGAATATGATCAGTTTTTTCAGAAAACATGCATTATCATCTATTTCTTTACTGTGTTACTATTTCTTGCCTTGAAAATGTAGTTCTGGGAGGGCTGTCTGTAGAGATCTTTTCTTGTAGTGGATATTACCACCCTCCACCAGCACAAGTCTGCTACTGATGGTTCATTGATTAGTGTGGTCTGCACAGGGTCTGGTGGCGGGAACATTTGGAGCCATTTTGAATCCGAATATTAATTGCGAATCTAGTGTTTGGGGGATGGGGTAGAGAGGGTAGTAAATGTAGGACTGAAGTTATTTAATTGCATGCAAGTCGTAATTGTGTGCGATTTGATTCTGATCACAGTGTCGACACCATCTATGATTCAAGACCACAACAGCAATTTGTGGGAAACCAAGGAATACAACTATGACAAGGAAAGGTGGTGGTGATTGGTGGTGGTGGGCGAGGAGGAGGGGGATTTGGGGAACTCAACAGCATGGTCATCAGAGCCCTTACTGGGTGTCAGCTAGCAAATCTCATGGGGAGGTACAATGTATGTCTTCAAAGGCAAAGTTTCTTACAGTGTATCACAATCCACCTACCAAAAACTGCCTTTACAATACACTAAACTATAACACTTAAACTCTGTGAATAAAAATGCTAAACTACCTGGTTGAGCTATCCACTCCAAAACACTTCAGGGATGAGGCCTGTCATTTCACAGAATTTTCAAATACATGTTACACTGCTGTCAGTGTCAGCAAGGATGGTGGACAGTCAAACTGAGGGTTGTCTTTTTGCCAGCATATAAAATACACCCAATTAAAACATGCTGGACCAAAAGTGGTATAGTACAAACTCCACATACTGGTAGAGCTTCACACTGGCGGAGGAAGCCATCTGTCCATGAACAGTAAGCTATTTTCAGCATGATGAGCAGCACTTCCACCGATGTGGTTGGCTTGTCAGCCTTGCTTGGGCAGTCGATTTAAGTTACTGCAGTTCCTTGTTTGCCACTTCCAACCATTCATTATTCTGTTGATGCACGTCTCTTCAGTAAGAAAATAAGATAATGGTGTGCTGGGGAACAATGCACCAAATTACACCATCATCTCTACATGCTTCTTTGGCTGCTTTGTCAGCTGCATCACTTCTTCATATCCTTGTGTGTCATGGTATCCAGCAAAAAAGATATCCCTTTGCCTAGGTTTTGGATCCACTGTAAGGTTTCATGGATGGTCTGAATCATTTTCTCTGCTGCATATATTGGTTGCACCGCTTGTAGGGCACTGAGCAAATCGGGCTCCAGTGCTTGCAGCACTCCACATACTGCCACATCATATTTTTTTTATTGTTGTGGAAGGTGAACTCTGAAAACCATATCAGGAAAAACTGCTGAGCAACTGAGTGCATTCCCTTGCATAGATCCATTTATGTATATAATGAAAAATCTTCATACATTCTTGAAATTGAAGAAAAAATACTTTCAAACAAAAACATAATGTAGACTACAAATTTTATACACACTATAAAGGTTAAGATCATTTTGGGACCCTGAAGTTTGTTCTATCTATGGCTGCTTATTCAGAGGTCCAACACACCCATACCAGTCTAAAGTGCAATTTCATATGGATTGGTCGCATATGACCAAATCCTGAAAAGCCACTCGAAGTTTGGCCGACTCATCACGCTACATACCAGTGACTGGATTGGATTGATGGGGTTAAAAGGGACCAAACTACAAGGTCATCAGCCCCTCCATTCTATATGTGTCAAGCCGAGAAGAGTCCTCAGAAAGGAATGACAAAGAAGACAAATCCTGATAAACCAGACTAACAGAGACTCAATAAAACCAATAGACAGAAGCAAATCTCAGGAAATAGAACAACAAAACGATAGTAAACCAGTAACGAATGTAAAAGAATAAGAAGAACAACAAAGATGGGAAGGGCAGGAGTCAGGTCCAAGCACTGAGCAATGGCAGCCATGGACCCATTGGGTCCGAGCATGCGACGGAGTGCCCTTCCAATCCCGCAAGCTGCTGATAAGGCCTTACTTAACAGAGAGAAGTGGAAACCATCTTCATGGGTAACATGTAAAACCAGATAAACCACTTTGGCATCATCCGCTAGCAACAGAGGCAGTGTGTCCGCACGTTTTAAGTTTTCACCATAAGATGGCCAAATTACGGCAGCCCAATTGGATGTGCACCACCATCGAACACGCACCAGAGTGTGATGCATCCTCGTGTTGTACGACGTGACCATGGGCCAGCCAAGTGTGGCCAGTGTGAAGCCAAGAGAAGGTCTAATTCCCATATTCCCAGCTCCGAAGTCTGCTTCCTGATAGCCAACTCATCAGCCAGTCGGCATGTTTGTTCCCTGGGATCCAAAGATGACTGGACGTCCAGCTTGTTGGAGGTCAGAAAGGAGATTCTGGATATTGACAACCAGGGGGTGTTGTGGGTGCACTGGACGATAGCCTGAAGATTACTTGGGGAGTCACTGCTGATTAACAACTCACCAGCCAGTCGGCATGTTTGTTCCCTGGGATCCAAAGATGACTGAACGTCCAGCTTGTTGGAGGTCAGAAAAGATATCCTGGATATTGACAACCAGGGGGTGTTGTGGGTGCACTGGACGATAGCCTGAAGATTACTTGGGGAGTCACTGCTGATTAAGAATGTCTTTCCAGTGCAAGATCAAAGGTGACAGGATGCTTGAACAATGGCCCCCCAATCCTGCACTGAATACACTGCATCTGGTTTGCCAGGGAGCATAGTCCACTGTACCCTCCAAGTGTGTATCCAAAACCAATTTATCTATTGACCACAGAGCCATCAGTGTATATGCATACTGAACCTGAAAATGCAACAAGGACGGTCAGGAACAGGGAGTGAAAAATCAAGGGGTTAACAGTCTTTCGGTCCAAGGGCCAATGACTGAGGCAATGCTAATATAATCATGGCCTGTCTAGCCATAAGTGAGCACTGTTTTTGGAGTGTTGTTCACCAGCCTCTGCACACATGCTTTGAACTGGACTGGTCTGACAGGCTCTAGTTAATATCAGAATACCCTCATGGTTGACACTGGGTAACATCTCAAGATAGGAGGCACATGTTGATTGATAAACCATGCGGTCATAATCTAGTTAGGATCTAACAAATAACTTACAAAACTGCAGTACATGGGACCTGTTGGCAACACAGGCCTTTCTGCTAAGGCCTTTTGAGCTATTTCATCGTTCATCGGACTTTCAGGGGCAGTAGCCAGGTTAATTTCACATCAAATTTTAGGTTCATAAGGCATACATTTTCCTTAAAATTTAACATATTGTTCCTCGTTGTTCTCTGGTTGGTTAAAACTTCATCACAAATGGTTAACCCTTTCCATTCCAACGGCGAGTGGCACTCAACATTGCAAATTTTGATTTCCACTCCAATGTCGAGTCTAACTTGACACGATATTTGGTAGCTCACACGTGCTCCTTTCTTGAATCTGGCTGTACTAGGCATTAATGCTGCACAGAACTACCATCTGGGGAAGCGCGTGTTAACGCTGTGCCGAACTGTAGCATTTGTGTTGAGAGAAAGGTTGTAATTATTCAGTTCAAGTTGGTAAGTGTGAAACAGCTAGTTCTTCATGTACAGTCCTTTCCGGGAAAGAGATTGTGGAACTTGTAGAGGAATTTCTAAGTGAGAATGATTTTGATGATTACAGTGATTCATTTGTAAAGAATTCGAGTGAAATGACTGTGGGAACAGCTTTCTTGCAGAGTTTCAAAATATTAACACAATGAAAAGTTTTGTATAGTGATGCTTATATAAATGAAGGCTTGAAGCAAACAGGAATCCAAGTGCAATTCTTTCGAAAAGTGTAGTTGTACCAAAAATGGGATCTATGTGCCAACGCAAACAATGAAAAAGGCGATTTAAGTGCCAAGACAGTTCTTATTAGTTACAGCAATCGATAACAGAATACGCTGTGTGTATGTGCCAGGATCTAACTGTGACTCGGGCAGCGACATGCCTTGTGTCTGTAAGTCTTCATTGTTGTATTATGTTGCAGCCTGTTGTTTTTGTAGTGTGTTGTGAGTGACTAAGTCCTATCATTAGAAGGCTTACTAGTGTTATTCAGTGTAAACTATGGCAGATGAGGGTGTTAATATGTGAAGGAAGAAATGAGAAGGAAGACCATCAAAAGAAAATAAAAAGCTTAGAAATGCTGGCAAGGCCTATATTACAGCTACTAACACTAGTGAAGGTGAAGGATGCCCCATGCCAACAAACTGTATGTAAGTGCAAATAAAAGTCAAAATTTATGTATTACGACCAAAACTTTTTACTCTTTGACAAGTTTTGTAAGTTAGACCACTGTAAGCAGCAAAACCATCTTCTAGGCATACTGCAAATTAAGCGTGTTCCGAGAGGCAGGCACGGTACATATGGAGATCCTGGATCAAGTAGGCATCAAACAACGGTAATGTACACCATTCCAGATGGTGGAGTGGAAATTGTGCTAGTCTGTAAGAATACTTTCTGCAACATTTATGCTATCTCCAGTAAAAGGTGCCAGCTTTTGGTAAAAATCGAGCAGACTGATAACTCAGTGTATGTTGAAAAAAGGGGAATATGAAAATTGATCAAAAATATAGTCATGATGACAAAGCTCTTGTCTGTGAGCGTATACAATAATTCCCAAGAGGTGTAAACCACTACAGGAGGCAAGATTCAGGGAAAGAAATCTTTCACAGGATTTGGACATACCCATTTGTATGAGGCTTTTAAGAAACAATATCCTGGCAGCATTGTGTTGTACTGTTTTTATTATCTGGTCATTAATAAGCATTTTAAAACTAAACTATCTGTCAAACAATCTAGAACAGACATGTGTATAACACGTGGTTTATTAGCTTGTAAAATCGCAACATCGTCTGGTATAGCTAAAACAGATTTAATAAATAAAGTAAAACTTCGTCATATGAAAGCTGAAAAAGCAAGAAAATACGAGGGCCGTTCAGAAAGTAATCTCCGGTTGATTTTAAAAAATACACCAAGTTAAATAAAAATATTTTAATATATACATCTTACAACTACATCTTTGCACTATTTTTCTACATAGTCTCCATAGCGATTGAGGCACTTATCGTATCTCTTCACAAGCTTTGAAATTCCTTCTGCATAAAAATCACCCGCTTGTGCCTGGAGCCAGCCTGTGACCGCATCTTTGAGCTCTTCGTCGTCATCAAACCGCTGTGACCCGAGCCATTTCTTCAAATGCATGAAGAGGTGATAATCACTTGGCGCCAGGTCTGGGCTGTAAGGTGGATGGTTGATAACGTCCCACTTGAAGGACTCAAGAAGGGCCGTTGTTCTGCGAGCAGAGTGAGGACGGGCGTTATCGTGCAAAAAAACGATACCGGAAGTCAGCATACCACGGCGTTTGTTCTGTATAGCCCGTCGTAACTTTTTTATTGTTTCACAGTACACGTCTTGATTAATGGTCGTACCACGTTCCATGAATTCAACCAACAACACCCCTTTGGCATCCCAAAACACCGTTGCCATCAGTTTTCTGGCAGAAAAATCTTGCGAGGCTTTTCTTGGTTTGGTAGGCGAATTTGAATGTGCCCACATCTTTGATTGTTCTTTTGTCTCAGGGTTCACGTACTTAATCCAGGTTTCGTCACCGGTCACGATTCTGTTTAACAATGGTTCTCCTTCGTCCTCATAACGTGACAGAAAGTCTAATGCAGAGGCCATTCTTTGAGTTTTGTGGTGGTCGGTAAGAATTTTGGGCACCCATCGTGCACAGAACTTATGGTAACCCAATCTTGCTGTCACTATCTCGTACAAGAGAGTCTTAGAAATCTGTGGAAAACCAGTAGACAACTCCGACATTGAGAAACGTCGATTTTCACGAACTTTTGCATCAACTGTCTGAACGAGTTCGTCAGTCACCAATGATGGTCTACCACTCCTCTCTTCATCATGAACGTTTTCTCGTCCACTTTTAAATAAACATACCCATTCACGGACAACTCCTTCACTCATAACTCTTGGTCCGTACACGGCACAAAGCTCACGATGAATAGCTGCTGCAGAATATCCTTTGGCTGTAAAAAACCTTATGACAGCACGCACTTCACATTTGACAGGGTTTTCTATTGCAGCACACATTTCAAACTGCCACAAAAACTAAACTAGCGCAGGTACGACGTTCACTCGACCACGGCTTGATGCCGACTGACCTGTTGAGTGCGTGAACGCACAGATGGCGTCGCTACTCCCCCAACAACCCGCACTGTGACCAATCGGAGGTTACTTTCTGAACCGCCCTCGTAAATGATAAAAGATTTTAACGAATCTCATATTCCTAGTACCTGGGAAATTTGCATTTAATTTATAAAAAGTACTATCCTTATTGAATTTAATTCATACAAACATGTACTACCTAAGGCAACTTTCAAATTTCAACTTTTGTACCCATTTCCACAGTAACATCAGTCTGATGAATATGTGGCTTGAAGGAATATCAGTTGGGGGAGGGAATGAAGTAGCATTCTGTGTCTTTCAAGCCCTCAAAGAAATCGAATCTACAGATGTACTCACAGTGTGGAGTGATAATTGCTGTGGGCGGAATAAAAAAAAAAGATGATATTTTTGCGGGTGTATTTAGCTTGTGTTGAAATGTACACAGACATAAACCGTAAGTTCTTAGTCAGCGGTCACTCCTTTGTCAACTGTGACCACAATTTTGCCACTGTTGAAAAGCAGAAAAGACTTACTAAACACAATGTCCCAGAAGACTTTAAATCTACATAGAAAATGTTAAAGTGACACATCCATTTAAAGTAAACATGTTAAGCGACCTCATTTTTTCAATTTAAAAAATGAAGCAAGAACTTATTAACACTGCGAACGTCAACTTTACAAAACTTTCATAGATAAAAGTTACTTGTTGTAATCTTGACAAAATCCTGGTTAAAAGGACATTCATTGAACTCTAACAGGGGGCTGCAATTAATGTTTTTAAATAAGGTGTCACCAAAAAGAAAGTAGCAGAAGCAGCATTGCCTATGTTGTTGTGCAAATCACGTCACAGAAGATAAGACCGATTTGAAAACTGACTGAATTTTTGGTAAAACCTTAAGGCAAACTGTTTTATAAAAGCATCACATCTTAAAATTCAAGCCTTATTCGGAATGTTTTTATTATTCCAATATGATTGTAATAACAAATTTCAATAGTGTTGTATCAATAAAGTTGAATAGTACTTAAAAAGATTTAAGTTTTGGTATTACAGTACCAGTTTCTTTCTGTTATCATCACAGGCAGGAACAGGGTACCAATACATACTCTATGATTAGGCATTAACTGATAAAATCTTTGTATAAAGGGATGTAATTGCCTCAGGCATTTACATCCTATTTCAGGTTAAATACTGTGGACATAGGACTGACTGCATGTTTTGACTTTTGAATTTTTTTTTACTGTTCTTGATTAATTTCCGTTCTTTTAACAATTGAGCACAGTGTAATATGGCTTCAGTTAATTTTGAATTAGAAAATTAAAAGTAAGTACTAACCAAAGAAAAAACACATTTCCTGCTAAATGCTGAGAATGGCACTCAGACCCCCAGTTACTTCAAGCGTTCAAGTACATTTGGCTGAAAGTGTTTTAAGGTACACCCTAATTGTTGGTCTGCAGCCTCACTGTTTCCACATAGGGACTCTTACACTTCTCTGTGGCGTGCCTGCTGCCTGGGTGGTGGCGATTTAAATAAGAGCGCATGGAGATGCTTTCTATCTGCATTATGGTGTGCAAAAGTTTAAAATTTACCCAAATAGCTTTCTCTGGTGAAAACCAGTTTTATTGACCCCTTTTCCAGCCTCCTTGTGTTCATCTGTAGTTGCCTCGTTGTTTTAAGATTACACAAATAGTAGAAAATCGTAAAGCCATCCACAAACAACAAACTTAACAGGGCATCTGACTGCAGATGATGCCATTGATAGCTATGGCAAACAATGTTACGGTGAACACACTGCCTTGGGGGACCCACTCTTCTAAATGAAGCAATCTGACAGGGCATCCTCAACACAATAGTGGAAGTACCTCACCCAAAGAAATGACAGAGTAAGAAGTGGCAGATGCTCTTGAAGTAGCCACTCAAAACTTGTGAAGGAGGTCGTATCTCGAAGACATGTTGCACACTTTTTCGAAGTAAAAAAAAAAAAAAAAAAAAAAAAAAAAAAAAAAAAAAAAAAAACCATACCAAATAAATGGTTTTGATGTAACAACAGCTTTTTTATTGCAGTTTCCAGTAGGATTTAGTTCTAAAGGGTGGAATGATATCACCTGAAATTGCACTGGGAGCAGCACAGGAGGTTTTGGGATTCGATGAACCATAGGTGGCGGCGATTCACCAGTCGCTTGAGTGTCTTACCCATACAGCTGGAAACAGCTACATACCATTAACTGTTAGGGATAGTGTCATCCTTGCCTGGTTTTAATAAAGCAATTAATACTGCCTCCTTAGAAGTGTCAAGGTATTGTCCATCAAATCAGATCTTAATGAAACAAAATATGGGTTGACTTTGGCTTCAGAGCACAGATGACGTAGCAGGGCATAATGAATCTTATCTGATCCTAGAGCTGTGTCTCTGCCTGCAGACAGGGCTGATTCCAATTCCTAAAGGGAGAATGGATTATTGTTAGTCTCCTAGCTGGAGGCTTCTCCTCTACAGTTCTGCAGATTGCCTGGAACTCGGGAGTTAGTCTGCTTGATGCAGTGATGTTAAAAAAAGTGTTCCGCCATAACTTGAACCATGTCTCTAGGCAAGCCTAATAATACCCCATTCCTCAATGAAAGAGAAAGAGAAGGTATACTGTCCTAGCTTGAAAGCCTCCTTATTCACTCCCAAACTTCAGTAATTGATCAATTAATGGAATTCACAAATTGCTTCTGGAAGTTTCTTTTACTATCTTTTATCACTTTCGACACTCCTACTCTCAGAATCCTTAAGGCACTAAGAGTTACTGTTGTTGGATGGTATTTCAGTTTCCACATAGCTGTGCACCTGGCTCCAATTACCGAGTGACATTCTTTGTTCCACCAAGCGGACGGTCATCTTCTGAGATGTTAAAAAAGTTCCCGAGTTCGAGTCTCGGTCGGGCACACAGTTTTAATCTGCCAGGAAGTTTCATATCAGCACACACTCCACTGCAGAGTGAAAATCTCATTCTGAGATGTTGCTCGAGTTTGGATTTCTTCGGCAGCTCAGTGTGTATATGATCCTCCATCTCCTGGGCACTTTCTTTTGTTTGAGTACAACCTTCTGGCTGTATCCTCTCAAAATTGCCCTTGATCCACATTGAAAAATGATCAGTGGAATACAAATCTGCTGAACAGAGTTTACATGAGCTGGAGAGCAGAAGCAAAGATAAATTGCTGAGGACAGTCATGTACCTGCAGAATAATGTGTCGTGTGACTGGAATTCAGATTACATATATCCTCTAAATGAACGAGTCTCTCAGTGACTTTGCCCCTGGGGCATTTGGTACCTGAATGGAACAGCATATTGTGTGCATTGAAGTCTCCCATCACGGAGAATTGGTGGGGGAGTTCCCTAAAAAGCGGTTTCAGTGCATCCTCAGCCTGTGGATGATGTGGTGGAAGGTATGAAGAACACATTGTGATCATAAAAGTTGTGAGAACTTCCACTGCAACTGCTTGCACTTGCATGATAACAGGTAGTGGAGAGGAGTGATACTTGTTGCTGATGCAGCCTCCCCACCCTCAGACCTTTATTTGGTAAGATTGTCTATCCGGTATGGGCTGTTGTCCCTTAGCACAGGTTTGTCAGTGATTTTGAAACAAGTTTCTTGTAGGCAGATACAGATTGGTTTCTTCTGTGCCAAGAGCTGAAATTCTTCCAAGTGAGATCTGAATACATTTATGTTCCATTGCAACACATACGTCCCCATGTAAGCCATTGATTAGTGAGGATTTCCCTTCACTTTTCCTTCTTTTGGTGGCAGTGATTGCCAGAAGAGGTTTGGAGGGTAGTGTTATACAGAGCTGGGCTACATGGTTCCTCCATGGGGGTATCAGTGTCCTCAATATTAAAATCACAAATGGAAAGAGAGAATGCTCACTGATCTGCTGGTTTAACTGCCACCTTCTTTGGTTTTAATTGAATTTTTGCTGGGCATTTTTCCTTACTTATTAGAGCTGTTGAATGTATGGATAAAGTTGATGGCTTATTATGCCTCTGATGAATTTTTATGTGGTAAGTTTTAATGCTTTTCCTTGACCACTCCATAATTGTTTTGGGGAGAGGTGCAGTTTCTCAACAGGTACACTAACAAATGAAGATATTTGTACTCAATCTGATGCCTTGAGTCGTACTGAGTTGTCACTTTCGGTGACTGGTTTCTTAATAGGTGATGCAAACGTAGTAACAAATACTGCAGGCTGTATTGGTTTCAAAGCTTGTTTACCTTCGTAATGGGGGTTCTTGTCACCTCCAGCTCCTGAATGTTTCTCTTCTCTGTATAAATACTGCACTTTCAGCTCCACACCGGGAGATCACCAGAGCAGTTATAGATTTTGGTGGAAGTGTACAAGATTAAACTGATTTGTGGGCTGGGCCTCAACAAATCCTGCACGTAGCTCTATCATTACATGTCACAATGGTATGGTCAAATTTTTCGCAATTAAAGCATCACATTAAATTGGGACATGTGGTCAAACTTTAAGACAGATCAGCAAGAACATTTTCAGGTGACTCTCATAATTCTTTGGGGTCTGTCTTCTTTATATCTGACTAGGTAACTATGCCTTAGGTGAAATTAAGTGCGTTATGCATTTCACTTAAAACAGGGTATCTACCTAATTTTCTTACAACCTAAAGACTTAGACGCGTGGTGTGATGTGGCTGTCTCTACTAGTAGCATACCATTATGAGGTTGTTTCACGTTTTTTAAAGAATCAGCAATACTCTCCAAACTTTGTGAATACAGAAAGAGGAGAGTCCATCTTCTCCCTTAATTACCATGATGGTTTTATGGGAGACCAACACCCAGTTAATATCTTTCAGACACTACTTCCATAGTTGATGCAGTCTGACAGAGGAGTTGAAGGTAACAACAGAGGCATACAATTGCCAGTTGTTTTTCAAAGAACTCACTGTGGTAGTCAGTCAGTCTGTTAAAGGTAAGGGGGGCACAGAATCACCAGAAATTCGTCATTATCACAAAGATCATCATTTACTGAGCAATGTAGTGAAGCCATGAGACTGGGGGAAGTGATCATTAGATCAATAGCTGAAAAGGTGTCACAGTCATGTGAGCGTACAAGCTGTGGTGGGAGTTGAGAGTGGCAGTTTCCCGCCGCAGAGCACGTGGCTGGCGATTGCTATCGGGCTGTGGCGAGCGACTCGTGTTTACACAGCCTTGGAAAAACCCGAGCACTCGGCAGGGGTGCGTATGGTCATGTTTGCACACTTGGAGAAATTGATATGCCAGAGAAAAGTTGATAAAATTAAGAGTGACACGAAGGTGCAAGTTGGCACTCATGGACAGGAAAATATGGAAAGCTAAATTATGTAGACGTTCCACAAAAATATATAATAGTTTAAAAGTTTCTGTTGTCTTAAAAATAGTAAATTTATGGAAGTTCAAAAGCTAATATCTCAGCAATGCTTTGGCCAAGTAATAAGAACAAAGTGTCTACGGATGTGGCTAGTAGAGCTGCATCGAGCAATCATAGCCGATTTAGCATAGTGTGTACCATTTTTGAATGAGAGGTAGGAATATGGGATTCAACAGAGAGAAACCATGTTCTTGGTAGAAAATAAATTTAAAGTGATAAAACTAGCGGCAGTGTGGGATCTGCACGCGCACACACAGTGGAAGATACAAAAAATTGGACTTTAAATTGTGATTTCCATATTTTTCAATATATCATATATGTTTTGTGTTTAGTTTTAGAATATTCATAATTTTTGTCAAACACTGTTTTGAGTTATGCAGTTGTTTCAGGGGTGGATAGGGCGGCCATCTTTGAGGGAGTTGGTTTTGAGCGACGCTAAGAGCTGGACATGCCATGCATCTGGTGGTGGTAGTGGGTTGGCAGCCACATTCGAAAGTGATCAAGTGGAGCAGGCAAGAGTGTATTTTGTGAATTATGAACAAACTGTCGAGTGCCATGATCGCGACATATGAATTTTATAGTGAAGTGTTGTAGCGCCCTTACGTAAGAGCCCCTCAGACAGCATTTTAAGTGTTTAGTGAATATATTGAAGAAAAATAAACTACTTGTTCAAATTATACAGCAACGTGAGTGATGCAATATTTTAAATTTCACTGCAATACCTGCCTGCATTGTTTTGTTATATTTTATTTCAGCTTAAAAATTGAGTTTATGACAGGTGTGAGCTGGCACCCTATGACGAAAACATAACCAAGCCTTGGGACCAGCCACGAGATGTGGCCACTCAATTAAGCTGAGTGTAACAAATACATATTTTTTCATGTCATAACATGTGGGGGCTTGAGCCAAACTATTCAAACTTCAATGTGTAGTCAGTACCATCGTAGGCAGCACAGAAGAGGGTATAAGTACCATAACTGAGGAGACAGATCATGGTCAGCAAGAAGTTGGTCAAGTAGGTGGCACCTACCAGACGAAGTGGTACTCCCCCACAGGGAGAGGGCAAGGTGCGCATTGTATCCTCAAGTAGGAGAAAATGGGGGAAACTTGGGTGAAGGTGGTCAACTCAATGGAAGTCAGTGGCCTAACTGTAGGTATGCAAACATCGTAAATGGCGATCACTGAGGTCTTTTGCACTCACGCTGCTACTGCTTTGAACATGGTATGAAGGGGAATGCACTCGCTGACTACATCTGTGCAAACCAATGTGCAGACCCCTCCAGATGACCTCTGAGGGCCAGCATGAATCTGACAGAATGCACAACAGCCATGGAATGTTGGGGAATGGTTATCAGTGAAATGCCTTTCTTGTAGAGGAATGCAAATTGCAGAAAAGGTGGGAATAAGGTGATGTGAGTTGATGGTAATAGCCATTACAGTTCCATTCAATGGTCACAGTATGGGTGTCCACAAGAGAGGAGGGCGGTGGGACAACTGGTTTCGTAAAAACTGAGGAGTGGCAGCGACAGCTGTGACTTTTGCTTAAATGGATGTCATATGACCAAGATGTAGGTGTTTATATTTTGAAGTGCCTCAGTATACGAGAAGCAGTCAACAGATTTATATTCATGTATTTTCTGTTTTCTTGAAGACTGGTCACACTGTTGAATGTGGAGGATGGTCTTGCATGAATTAACACACAAAGGTGGTTGTTCACAAGGACTATCTTTGTGGACTGATCATCCGGTTACCACGATTTGGGTCCACCATGCAGCAGATGACTGATGCCAAAGTGCAAGTTTCGGAAGCACCTCATGGGCAGTGGGACATAACGTTTCATGTCACAACTGTACATCAGGATTTTAAATTTTTCTGGGAGGATATTCTCTTCAAAGGCTAAGACAAAGGCATCTGTATTTAATATTTTATCCTTGGGACCTTTTTGGACGTGTTGGGCAGTATGTACACCTTACTGCTCCAGATAAGCCTGTACCTCCTCGTCTGTTTGGAGTGTAAGGTCTCAATGGAAGGTGGTTCCTTCAATCATACTCAAAGTTTCATATGGTGCAATAGTCATGGGTATGTTCCCGTGCCTGAAGAGCTGTAGATTGTGCAGCAGAAGAAACTAATCAATAGTGATCGATGGTGTGTTTTTCCTAATGACTTGACGTCTCCAAATTTATCTTCAGTATATTAAAAAAAAACGGGCTATGTTACAGTAAAAGTATCCGCACTAGGTTTGAGTACATTCTACTTATTGAATACATTGTTTTGCCCCTAGGCATCTGACTTGTTCGTCTTCCCACGGATAGCCAGGGTAGGGAAAGCAATAGGATTTGAACTGGCTGCATTAAAGTTTAAGTTCTTGTCTGAATAGACAACCGGATCAGAACGCCCATTGTTCTGGTGTAATTTAGTATGATTCATGTGCGCAATGTCCACCATCATGCCAACCTGGTCTGATTAGGGGCTTTCCCCATGGGTGCCACCCAGCCACAACAGAGGCCTTCTGCCAAGATGGCCATTGCTGGGAGTCCTGATGCCCGAGGAAGATGGGCACCTACTCCTTGGCCCGCATGGTGAGCTAGTGGCGCAGGCATCAGCAGCGTGATCCCTGTGTTGTCAAAGGACTCAACTGAAACAGTACATAATGACCCCATTTAGTCGGATTGGCTACCATGTTGCCTTTTGAGCACCTGTAAGAGTCTACACAGACATTGTGTGCTGATGATCTTTAACATTGCATGAAGTAGGCACTGTTTGAGGTGATCTTCCCCAGTCGGTCCACACTCCAGAAAAATGAAGGCGACCACAATTTAGTTCACTAAAAAGCTCCAGCGGAATCCCATGACCAAATGGGGAAGTAAAAGTTAACTTAGGCAGAATCCTGCTTATCCGAGCAAGCCTTGTACTACAGGGTGACACCAGATGCCCATAGGTTTCCACTTGTGACTGGTGTACATCAACGGCTATCCACCCCATATGGGCACCCCCCCCCCCTCTCTCTCAATTGGCAATGCTGACCGGACCCAGAATGGAAAATCTGGATCTGTCATTCCATTGTCCATTCATTGCTGGCAGAAGTGGGAGGCAGGGGCACACACATCCCTCCCTTCCGTAAGGTGTTGGACACACTTCGCCAGGCCCCTCTGATGAGTTCTGTTGGACTTGTATGGCACTACGAGTAGCTACACTACCACCAGCATAGTCCTCAGCACCTTTCAGGCTTGTAAATACTTCTGCTTGGCACTGCAAGACTTACGATAAGGCAGAGTCCCCCAAGAGGAACAAGGAGAGGTCTTCCTTGAAACTTTCAGTTAGCTGTTTGTTGGTATGTGGCTTGGCATACCTCTCTAAGTCACAGACGGTCCAGTTAGACATGGAGTTGATTTTTGAAGAACAATTGCAACAGAGTAGCACAGATTCACCAGACCCCATCAGAAAATGAAGAGACAAAAGAACCTGGCCACCTTAGAAGTAATTTTCCCATAGCCAGAAGTATATGTTTGCCAAACGTGACCATTCTAACTGTAACGGGTTTAAAGAATGGCATTGTGGTAGATTGTATTGCACCTGTTGTGGTTGAGGCTTATGGATGTCAACTATTTAAAGGTTTTTTGGTTACTGTTGCTTGTTGATATTATCTGCCTGACTATGTTGAGGCAGCAGACTCCTTTCTTGAAGATGCAAAGTCTGCACCAGCTGGAACTCTCAAACACCAATTACGACACAATAAATTCACATGCTGCTTCTTTATCGCACATGTATTTCACCTCTATTATATACATTCCACTTTATATTTTACTACACCATACAACTTTAACAAAGCTCACGATACAGATTAGCCCTTGTCATTTGCGCTCTGTACGTCCCCTCTGGTTTTCCTTCAATACGTGATGTCATGACAATTGTCATGTATGGTAAGGCTCTGTGGTCCGCAGATGGGAGGGCGTTTTCATAGAATAACTGTCCTGCCGGCCGCGGTGGTCTCGCGGTTCTAGGCACGCAGTCCGGAACCATGCGACTGCTACGGTCGCAGGTTCGAATCCTGCCTCGGGCATGGATGTTTGTGATGTCCTTAGGTTAGTTAGGTTTAAGTAGTTCTAAGTTCTAGGGGACTTATGACCACAGCAGTTGAGTCCCATAGTGCTCAGAGCCATTTGAACCAATAACTGTCCTGAGGAGTAGGTGTCTCCAAGACTAAGAATCCAGGTGTCCATCAACCCTGACCTGCAGGTATGCAGTGTCAACTTTCGGTCTCATGACATGCACAGAAGAAACAGAAAATTACCTCCAAAAAATGTGGCCCAAAACAAACACACAAACACACACACACACACACACACACACACTAAAATAACAAGATACTTGCTCAAGGTCACTGACTATCCTTTGTCAGAGAGACAGTGGGAATAACACATCACTCTCCACAGTGATGGGTTACCCCCTCATCTTCTGCCACTTAGATGGAGGATGTCGCAGCAACTTAATTATCTACACAACTAAACAACATCTTTAACTACACTCCTGGAAATGGAAAAAGAACACATTGACACCGGTGTGTCAGACCCACCATACTTGCTCCGGACACTGCGAGAGGGCTGTACAAGCAATGATCACACGCACGGCACAGCGGACACACCAGGAACCGCGGTGTTGGCTGTCGAATGGCGCTAGCTGCGCAGCATTTGTGCACCGCCGCCGTCAGTGTCAGACAGTTTGCCGTGGCATACGGAGCTCCATCGCAGTCTTTAACACTGGTAGCATGCCGCGACAGCGTGGACGTGAACCGTATGTGCAGCTGACGGACTTTGAGCGAGGGCGTATAGTGGGCATGCGGGAGGCCGCGTGGACGTACCGCTGAATTGCTCAACACGTGGGGCGTGAGGTCTCCACAGTACATCGATGTTGTCGCCAGTGGTCGGCGGAAGGTGCACGTGCCCGTCGACCTGGGACCGGACCGCAGCGACGCACGGATGCACGCCAAGACCGTAGGATCCTACGCAGTGCCGTAGGGGACCGCACCGCCACTTCCCAGCAAATTAGGGACACTGTTGCTTCTGGGGTATCGGCGAGGACCATTCGCAACCGTCTCCATGAAGCTGGGCTACGGTCCCGCACACCGTTAGGCCGTCTTCCGCTCACGCCCCAACATCGTGCAGCCCGCCTCCAGTGGTGTCGCAACAGGCGTGAATGGAGGGACGAATGGAGACGTGTCGTCTTCAGCGATGAGAGTCGCTTCTGCCTTGGTGCCAATGATGGTCGTATGCGTGTTTGGCGCCGTGCAGGTGAGCGCCACAATCAGGACTGCATACGACCGAGGCACACAGGGCCAACACCCGGCATCATGGTGTGGGGAGCGATCTCCTACACTGGCCGTACACCAATGGTGATCGTCGAGGGGACACTGAATAGTGCACGGTACATCCAAACCGTCATCGAACCCATCGTTCTACCATTCCTAGACCGGCAAGGGAACTTGCTGTTCCAACAGGACAATGCACGTCCGCATGTATCCCGTGCCACCCAACGTGCTCTAGAAGGTGTAAGTCAACTACCCTGGCCAGCAAGATCTCCGGATCTGTCCCCCATTGAGCATGTTTGGGACTGGATGAAGCGTCGTCTCACGCGGTCTGCACGTCCAGCACGAACGCTGGTCCAACTGAGGCACCAGGTGGAAATGGCATGGCAAGCCATTCCACAGGACTACATCCAGCATCTCTACGATCGTCTCCATGGGAGAATAGCAGCCTGCATTGCTGCGAAAGGTGGATATACACTGTACTAGTGCCGACATTGTGCATGCTCTGTTGCCCGTGTCTATGTGCCTGTGGTTCCGTCAGTGTGATCATGTGATGTATCTGACCCCAGGAATGTGTCAATAAAGTTTCCCCTTCCTGGGACAATGAATTCACGGTGTTCTTATTTCAATTTCCAGGAGTGTATTTTACAAGTGACTTTGCACTTAACTCCGTGAACAAGACAATAATTCTTCCTTGTGCAGTCCTTACAACTACTTTCAAAAAATAAATGTACAATACACCATTTTATAGTGTTTTCAAAGTGAGAAAATAGCTTACACTAAATCTCGGCCCCTTATATTTGTATTTCAGTCCATGTAAGTTGCAAATCTTAGCAATAACTCAATATTTTCATATTTTCCTGTTTATGGGCGATTTTTTCATAAGGCCCTTTTTTTTAACAAAAAATGGTTCAAATGGCTCTGAGCACTATGGGACTTAACTGCTGAGGTCACCAGTCCCCTAGAAATCACAACTACTTAAACCTAACTAACCTAAGGACATCACATACATCCATGCCCGAGCCAGGATTCGAACCTGCGACCAAAGCGGTCGCGTGGTTCCAGACTGTAGGACCTAGAACCGCTTGGCCGCTCTGGCCGGCTTTTTTTAACAGTACTTGCCAGAACAGTGCTTTGTACACTATATCAGTCTGTATTAACCTTATCCTAATCTGCATGGACTAGTGCCCAAAACAACCATTCCATATTTATCTCTCCCACTTAGTCATTACTACCTTTCAGGCATCAGGTCTATCTTCATTTCCATCCAGTCACTCAACAAACTGGTAAAAGTACTTATCACCTATTCTCTTATTCCTGTGTTCATTTTGTTCAGCAAGTTACTTAAAAACATAGATAACTTATCCTATGTTAAAACTAGCCTCTCCTGAGAAAAGTACTTTAACACCATCAGGTACTGCTTATATTCCACAAAACTATAAAATTTCCCAGGAAGAACCAACTAGTCCCCTTTTAACAGTTTGTCTACCAAATCAAACATATGTTTCCTCCACAATCCATAAAACAAAACTTGCTAATTCTTCACTGAGATGGGTTTGTCCACAGATGATTCTTGGCATGTGCTCTGCAACATACAGTAGCATGAAATTTGTTATTGCCTTATTCTTAGCCCACAGGAATCACATGCTGAAAGGTATTTTCAAATTTCAATTACTTTTACTGTTGCCAATATACTTATGCTATCTACACCATGATTGGATAACTAAGCTCGGACTCCTCTCTCCTTCTTCATTTAATTTTATCATGATAACAGAATACCAGTGAGTTCGTTTACTCTGCAAGCTTGGAGTAAGCCAAAAAAATTAAAAAAACAATGCACTACTATTATAAACACTAGCAAGTTCACCATTTGTCGCAGGAAAACACTCCCTATTTACTTGTAATTCTCTGCGAAGATAGTGTCCCATTATTCCTTCCTCACTTCCCTTTTGACATGGGTTGTCCTTTTAGACCAATACATATAACAGTTACATGATATATGATGTGCCTATCAGCATCCCATACTATGTAACCAACTCGTTTTGGCATCTGCAGCTTGAAATTGTACATCCACTATGGCTGTTCAAGAGGGCTCCTCCAAGTGTAAGCTCAGGTATTCATACCCAATCTTCAGTGGGGTACAGCCTGGATGTTACCACATCATTAGCTAAGGTACATGGTTATCTGGGCCAGGCTAATCCTTCTCTCGCTTTATGTGAGTTTGGTAACATTCATGTTTTTCCAGTTCCCTGTGAATGCATAGAAAGAAATGCACATTACTAGCTTAGCGCCCACTGCTTCTTTCATGTGGACTGTACCGTCTGCATAGACTTTTGCTTCTTTGTTTTTCTTTAATTGAATTTGTATATGGTAATGCCCAGTGTTCATGTGTAAATCTATCGTGTCATGAGTGACCATTAATTTGCATAGTAAGTGAAGGCAGCAGAGGATCAAGTAGGTAAAAAGACGAGGGCTAATAGAAATCCTAGGGTAACAGAAGAAATATTGAATTTAATTGATGAAAGGAGAAAATATAAAAATGCAGTAAATGAAGCAGGCAAAAAGAATACAAACGTCTCAAAAATGAGATCGACAGGAAGTGCAAAATGGCTAAGCAGGGATGGCTAGAGGACAAATGTAAGGATGTAGAGGCTTGTCTCACTAGGGGTAAGATAGATACTGCCTACAGGAAATTAAAGAGACCTTTGGAGAGAAGAGAACCACTTGTATGAATATCAAAAGCTCAGACGGCAACCCAGTTCTAAGCAAAGAAGGGAAGACAGAAAGGTGGAAGGAGTATATAGAGGGTTTATACAAGGGCGATGTACTTGAGGACAATATTATGGAAATGGAAGAGGATGTAGGTGAAGATGAAATGGGAGATAAGATACTGCGTGAAGAGTTTGACAGAGCACTGAAAGACCTGAGTCGAAACAAGACCCCGGGAGTAGACAACATTACACTAGAACTACTGATGGCCTTGGGAGAGCCAGTCATGACAAAACTCTACCATCTGGTGAGCAAGATGTATGAGACAGGCGAAATACCCACAGACTTCAAGAAGAATATAATAATTCCAATACCAAAGAAAGCAGGTGTTGACAGATGTGAAAATTACCGAACTATCAGTTTAATAAGTCACAGCTGCAAAATACTAACGCGAATTCTTTACAGACGAATGGAAAAACTGGTAGAAGCGGACCTCGGGAAAGATCAGTTCGGATTCCGTAGAAATGTTGGAACACATGAGGCAATACTAACCTTACGACTTATCTTAGAAGAAAGATTAAGAAAAGGAAAACCTACGTTTCTAGCATTTGTAGACTTAGAGAAAGCTTTTGACAACGTTAACTGGAATACTCTCTTTCAAATTCTGAAGGTGGCAGGGGTAAAATACAAGGAGCAAAAGGCTATTTACAATTTGTACAGAAACCAGATGGCAGTTATAAGAGTCGAGGGGCATGAAAGGGAAGCAGTGGTTGGGAAAGGAGTGAGACAGGGTTGTAGCCTCTCCCCGATGTTATTCAATGTGTATATTGAGCAAGCAGTAAAGGAAACAAAAGAAAAATTCGGAGTAGGTATTAAAATTCATGGAGAAGAAGTAAAAACTTTGAGGTTCGCCGATGACATTGTAATTCTGTCAGAGACGGCAAAGGACTTGGAAGAGCAGTTGAACGGAATGGACAGTGTCTTGAAAGGAGGATATAAGATGAACATCAACAAAAGCAAAACGAGGATAATGGAATGTAGTCAAATTAAATCGGGTGATGCTGAGGGGATTAGATTAGGAAATGAGACACTTAAAGTAGTAAAGGAGTTTTGCTATTTGGGGAGCAAAATAACTGATGATGGTCGAAGTAGAGAGGATATAAAATGTAGACTGGCAATGGCAAGGAAAGCATTTCTGAATAAGAGAAATTTGTTAACATCGAGTATAGATTTAAGTGTCAGGAAGTCGTTTCTGAAAGTATTTGTATGGAGTGTAGCCATGTATGGAAGTTAAACATGGACGATAAATAGTTTGGACAAGAAGAGAATAGAAGCTTTCGAAAAGTGGTGCTACAGAAGAATGCTGAGGATAAGGTGGGTAGATCACGTAACTAATGAGGAGGTATTGAATAGGATTGGGGAGAAGAGAAGTTTGTGGCACAACTTGACTAGAAGAAGGGATCGGTTGGTAGGACATGTTTTAAGGCATCAAGGGATCACAAATTTAGCATTGGAGGGCAGCGTGGAGGGTAAAAATCGTAGAGGGAGACCAAGAGATGAATACACTAAGCAGATTCAGAATGATGTAGGTTGCAGTAGGTACTGGGAGATGAAGAAGCTTGCACAGGATAGAGTAGCATGGAGAGCTGCATCAAACCAGTCTCAGGACTGAAGACCACAAAAACAACAATTGCAACACCTAAATTTTTCATGCTAATTAAGGTCCTGGCAGCATAGTGTTTTCCGAATGTACTTCTGACCAAGAAGCGATTCTGGTAGCACAAGTTACGAGGGTTTTGTTAACCCTTCCTTTTGAGTTCTTGTGATGCTATTTCCTTGGAAACTTTCATCCTGTGACAAATATTTCTTTATTCCGGATGAGAAGTCAAATACCAATTATCAGACATTTAGCTTTAAAAATGTTTTAATATAACAAAGTATTTTCATAAAAATTCTCATCCCCTTAGGGATTGAATTTCAAAAAACACTGAAATACATATTTTCTTTATTTCTAACTGAGAATGCAGGTACCAATTTTCATAAATGTGGCTTTAAAAATGCTTTAGTAGTTCTTTAATAATGATTTATTTTCAAAATAAACTTTCACCCCTATTTAAGTCCCATAGAGTTTTAATCTCCGAAAGTACTGAAACACAAGCACTGCAATATCGTATTTATCTGCTGATACCGGACAGCGACTTTCAATTAAAATGTCCTCCCTCGATTTGGAATTACATAAAGCGTGTATGAGTACAGATTATGATGTAGGAGTTTGGCATATGGAAGTTTACGTCTGGCCATGAGTCGTGCACAGATAGCCAAAGCAGTTAACATGAATTCTCACATAAAGTGTAAAATCCACATTCAAGTCCCAAACCCACATAAATCCGCATTATTGTCATTCCCTTGTACAGCATTTTTTTTTTTTTCACATCTGTCAGATGTGAAAATTACCGAACTATCAGTTTAATAAGGCACGGCTGCAAAATACTAACACGAATTCTTTACAGACGAATGGAAAAACTAGTAGATGCCGACCTCGGGGAAGATCAGTTTGGATTCCGTAGAAATACTGGAACACGTGAGGCAATACTGACCTTACGACTTATCTTAGAAGAAAGATTAAGGAAAGGCAAACCTACGTTTCTAGCATTTGTAGACTTAGAGAAAGCTTTTGACAATGTTAACTGGAATACTCTCTTTCAAATTCTAAAGGTGGCAGGGGTAAAATACAGGGAGCGAAAGGCTATTTACAATTTGTACAGAAACCAGATGGCAGTTATAAGAGTCGAGGGACATGAAAGGGAAGCAGTGGTTGGGAAGGGAGTAAGACAGGGTTGTAGCCTCTCCCCGATGTTATTCAATGTGTATATTGAGCAAGCAGTAAAGGAAACAAAAGAAAAATTCGGAGTAGGTATTAAAATCCATGGAGAAGAAATAAAAACTTTGAGGTTTGCCGATGACATTGTAATTCTGTCAGAGACAGCAAAGGACTTGGAAGAGCAGTTGAACGGAATGGATGGTGTCTTGAAGGGAGGATATAAGATGAACATCAACAAAAGCAAAACGAGGATAATGGAATGTAGTTGAATTAAGTCGGGTGATGTTGAGGGTATTAGATTAGGAAATGAGACACTTAAAGTAGTAAAGGAGTTTTGCTATTTGGGGAGCAAAATAACTGATGATGGTCGAAGTAGAGAGGATATAAAATGTAGACTGGCAATGGCAAGGAAAGCGTTTCTGAAGAAGAAAAATTTGTTAACATCGAGTATAGATTTAAGTGTCAGGAAGTCATTTCTGAAAGTATTTGTATGGAGTGTAGCCATGTATGGAAGTTAAACATGGACGGTAAATAGTTTGGACAAGAAGAGAATAGAAGCTTTCGAAATGTGGTGCTACAGAAGAATGCTGAAGATTAGATGGGTAGATCACATAACTAATGAGGAGGTACTGAATAGGATTGGGGAGAAGAGGAGTTTGTGGCACAACTTGACCAGAAGAAGGGATCGGTTGGTAGGACATGTTCTGAGGCATCAAGGGATCACCAATTTAGTATTGGAGGGCAGCGTGGACGGAAAAAAATTGTAGGGGGAGACCAGGAGATGAATACACTAAGCAGATTCAGAAGGATGTAGGTTGCAGTAGGTACTGGGAGATGAAGAAGCTTGCACAGGATAGAGTAGCATGGAGAGCTGCATCAAACCAGTCTCAGGACTGAAGACCACAACAACAACAACAACAACAACAACAACAACAACTTGTACAGCAACTGTGAATCCATTTTATATATGTTACGTATTTTTTTTATTTCTGACCGAGAAAACAAATACCAAGTTTTGTAGTTCTAGATTCAAAATTGACTTATTAGCAACATATTTTCAAAAAACTTTTCACCCCTATGTTACCCCCTTACGGGATGAATTTTCAAAAACATACATTTTGTATTTCTAACCGAGAAATCAAATATCAATTTTCATAGATGTAGCTTTAAAATGCTGTAGTATTCCTTTAATAATGATTTATGTTAAAAAGTCTTTCACCCACTATTTCACCTTCTTCAGGATTAAAGTGCCAAAAATGCTGAAACAAGCATTTTTTTTATTTCTGACCTAGAAACGAAATACCACTTTTCATAGTTGTGGCTTAAAAATTGCCTTAATAGCAACCTACTTTCAAAAAAACCTTTCATCACTTATTTCACTCCCTTATGGTTGACATTTCAAAAAATCCCTTTGCCTATAGTATAAGATCAACACCCTCTCCAAATTTCAAGTTTCTGTCCTTAGTGGTTTGGGCTGCGTGGTACGAGTTAGTCAGAAAATTTCCTTTATATGGGATTTAATTCTTAACTTAACTATGTGTCTCATGTACAGTGGTAGGATTATATTTTGTGTTGTTAATATGTAACTCAATATCACATACTTTCTTAAAGAAATTGATTAACAGAGTTCATTTGCAATGGCTGAGAGGTTAGCTCATTATTGTTAATTAATTCATCTCTTTCTTGTTTTCATTGCTTCATGGTCTAACTGCAGCAAATCTAAAGTAATTTTATTTGTAGAACAGGTCGAAAAAAACAGTACTATTTTTACACCAGTAGTTTAGTTTTCCCAGGCAGTACCGTAGTCATTTCCAGGAAATTTATGTTAAATTACACAATTTTTTTACCATGTCTACATTATTGAGTTCCTTCTCCTAACCTGTAGAGGGATCTAACAAAAGTAAGGTCTCTGGACTGGAATGTCAGTTATCTCATATGGACACTTGTAGCCAATGAATTCTTGCTAGACTATTTTTTTCAGGCTACAGCTACGACGGCGAGCTTTTACTAGCACTATCTCACCTATAGTAAAGTCAACTCATGTGTAATAGCTTTTTGATTATGTTTCCTCATTCTATAATTAGCGTGCTGTCTTTATTGTTTTCCAACCTGTTCATCTATCAACTCATTACTTACGTTTTTTATTTTCATTTCAGCCATGCAAAAAATTTCTGCAAGGTTCTCCAATGAACTTTTTATTCATAATCTCTGCTGGTGAAAGCCAAGTAGTTAGGTGCGGTAACTCACTAAAAATTATTTGAAAGTCTGGGATCATTTATGTCTAAGTGGTGTGTATAGAAGAACAGTAAGTTCTACATAGTCTACTAATTTCCTTCATTATCTGTTCAGATGGATTGGACTTACGGTGATATTTGGAAATGGTTACATTTTTAACTCCTTCCCAGGCTAATAACACCCAGAAGTACTGCTGTAAGTTGTCATCCCTTGTTTGTGCGTACCCTGTGGGACTTCCTCACATCATCAAAATAATCTTTTAAACAATTTATTATGATAGTGGTATTTGCTAATTTTACTAGATGCAACTTAACATATTTTGACCAACACTCTAGTAGCTCTAAAATGTAAGAAACTCAATAATGATGGAAGGTGTGGATCATTCATTGCTTGGCCCTTGATAAACTGCCTATAAAATCAGAACAGATCTAGGAATGAATGAAACTACTTCATATTTTGCAGCTCAGGGCAATCATTTATCACTCTTATTTATTCAGGGTCAGGTTCCTCCCTGTAATTCCCATCTTGTAACCTAAAAACTGAGTTAATTTAGTTGCAAATGGGATTTAGATAACTTTGTTATGCACTTTTGTTGCAAGCTTTTCAGAATCTCTATCAACAGGGCACAATGCTCCTCCCACGTGTTATTATCATCTCCACATAAATAATAACTTTTGCAGTTGATCATCCCTTAACACTTAATGTAGTGTACTATGAAAACCTTCACCGATATATTTAACCCAAAAGGGTGCATCTTAAATTGATAAGACTTCCCTCCAAATAAGGAGGCTGTATAATGTCTCAAATCTTTATGCAATTGGACCTGCCAATAACCTGTCATCATCAGGTTCCTGGAGTTAAAGAATTTAACTTGTTTGCGTTTTGCTAGCAACTCTTCATAGCTCAATGGCTGGTCCCTTTCAGTCTCTATGTGTTTATTTAGCCCAGGTAACCCTGACGTCCTTCTGGAAGGACGACGTCACTCACTGTTGAAATTATTTATTTTTGCAAATAACGCATTGTTGCAACGGACTGTGATGCATTGTTATATGAAGTAGGCAGAGTCAGGTGCGCGCTGCGACAGTCAGTTTGATGCTGTTGTTCATAGTGAGCGACAAACTGTGTCTTGAAAATAGGGCAGATTTTAGCATGGACGAACTGACTGACCTTGTCATCAATGGGTACGTATATTTTCTTTCATATTGCGTCAATAATTCTGGAACTTGTCATATAATATCTTAAAGAATTAACCTATATTATTTATGGGTTCATATTACGATTGAAAGTTTTCATCAGCTGTAATTCAACAATGTTTTCAACCGTCCTTCCAGAAGGATATCAGGGTAATATGTTGTCATTTTGTATTCACAGAACATTATGTACACTGATGGAACTTTTGGACATGTTATAATCAAAAATTCAGGAAATACCTAATACTGGTGTAAATGTAACATTACACCCTCCTCTAAATTCAACTGATGACATAACAGATAAAGATTTGGGTGCTGAAGAAAATCCGAGTATAGATTAAATTACCAGCAAGTCAGCTCAATGCTACTGCGCTTTGTGATTTGGCCATTTCTACCAATGGTAATGCTGCGAATGCAACAAGGAAACAATCCTTTACTTCTGATGTTGTTCCAGGAACCTCCAGCAGTACAAAAACAGCAACAATAACAACCACAACAAACCAGCAAGACTATTGAAGAATGAAGTTCTAAACCTCAAGAAATATAACTGGAAAAGTGGTGAAATAGTTATCCAACACCTGTATGGCCTCTAATGTTCACAGTTGCAATGAAGAAAGGGCGAACACCGCTTTAATATTGCCAACAGGTTTTTGATAATTAAGTGCTTCAAATGATGGTCACTTACACAAATCAGTAGGCAGCCAAGCGAAATAGACTATGTGATTGTTCAGAAGATGAGATGTTGGTGTTTATTGCAATACTTCTGCTAAGTGGATATGTAACAGTGTCACGCAGAAAGATGTACTGGCAATCAGATAAAGACAGTCACAACAACCTCGTAACAAATGCCACGTCCAGAGATCGATTTGACTTTATCTTTTCCAATTTGCATGAATGCAACAATGGCAATTTAGATAAATCACACCGTTTTGGGAAAATCCGCCCATTACTGTGTATGCTGGATGATAGATTCAAACAATTTGCGCCTCACGTGCGGCATCAGTCTGTCAATGAATCGATGGTCCCATACTTCGGAAGTCACGGGTGCAAAGAATTCATAAAAGGGAAACCAATCTGATGTGGATTCAAATTTTGGTGTGGAGGCACAAGTGGTGGATATATGATTTGGCTCAAACCTTACCAAGGAGCTGGCATGTGTAGTAAGGATTATGACACGAAAGGTATGGGGTACGGTGTGGTAATGACTTATGTTGACCAGTTACTTCCACATGTTCCATATCGAATATACTTTGATAACCTCTTTACCAGCATTGAACTACTACATGACCTAAAAGAGAGGGGCGTGGAAGCAACAGGAACAATAAGAGGAAACAGAGTTAAGAATTGTACTCTATCATCTGTAGATAAAATGATAAAAGAAAATAGAGGATCATGTGAAATTTGTTCTGACTCAGCATCCGGGATTTCCATTGTATGTTGGAATGACAACAATGTAGTTACTGTACCCACCAACTTTGACAGAGTGCAACCATTACGCTCTGTGGCAAGATTTTCCAGAGAACAAAAGAAAAGGATTAGCATGCCTAAACCTATTACACTCCTACAATACTCATATGGGAGGCATAGATCGAGCTGACCAAAATGTATCCCTATATAGATGCTCTATAAGAGGGAAAAAGTGGTATTTCCCTAACATTGCATATTTTATAGACATTGCAGAGCAAAATGCCTGGGATCTTTACAAGCACAACGAAGAACCCATAGATCATCTGACATTTTGTCGCCGAATTGTCACTTCTTGAAAGTAACAAAAGAGTCACTACCAGCAGAGGACGTACTAGTAAGAGGGCAAAACTAGATTCTAGATTTGATGGAAGAGAACATTATGTTGCTGAATTACCAACGGATGAGATAACAAAAAAGAAGAAGCAGCTGAAATGTCAAAGTTGCCACAGAAAAACTACTACTATGTGCGTAAAATGTGACAAACCACTTCATGTTTTTTGCTTTTTGTCTTATCATACTAGGGCATAAAATGTGTATAGATTATTTTCTTTGTTTTTTGTATTTATTAGCCGTTTTAGCCCATCATTCAAATTTATTTATATTTATTTGAAAGTATAACAACCAAAACAAATTAATTGTGCAATGTCATATACTTTAAAAACATGTTCCCTTATTGTCCTGACGTCCTTCTGGAAGGACGCCCATTTTTGGAAATACTAAATAAAAATAAATACTCAAAATTGTTTTTATTTTCTTCCTTACACCCTTGTGAATGAATGTGGATAAGATACAAATCAATTTTGAAAAACAAATAATTCAGGACTATCTGGGTTAAAGTCCTGACATCCAATATCAGGCATACTCCTAGAGATGGTTTTCTTACCACCAACAACAATAGATCGTGGTATATACTTCGACTGTGATCCACAACCCCATTTGCTACCATCTTTTGAACTACTACTTGTCCTGCTGACCATACACTCTTAGGGATCAGAGATGGTTTGCACAAGAATGGTGTGTTACCATTACTTTAAACTTACATACATACTCCCCTATTACACCTGGTTTACCAGGGAACACATCCATATATTTAAGTATAACAACATTTATGTTCTCTTTCTGGTCCCTAGTTAAAGCACTGGATTCCCAAGACTTCACCTGTATTTGTTCTGTAAGTTCATTTACCTCTTTTGTTGTGCTATCCTTCATCACAGCCTTAGTAGCAGCTCTGAAATGAATATGATCTACCTGTAACTCTTGCAAAAATGCAACTGAATTATTTAGAATGGTACTTCCCATGTGCGGTTTTCATTTGTTCAGCATAATGTACTGGTCTTAAAAATTTAAGGATACCTGGTGGGCTAACAGCCAGTTCAAGCCCAGTAGTATATCTGATGTTAAATTAGGTACTATCAGTGTCCATGAAAAGGCAGAGTGTCTTACCACTATAAGTAATCTAGAGTCTTCTTTACCAATTTCCATTTACATCCACTTCTGCCTACTTCATAAATACCAGTCACTGGTAGTATATATCAACTATATTTATGTCAAAAAGTAGATACTAATTCCTGACATATAACTGAAATGTCATTTCCTGAATCTAGGTGAATGTCTAAACCTGTCCCAAAAATTTCACCAACTATTGGCCTAATGTGTTGTTCTACTTGCTGTTCCGTGTAGGTACTTTCTGTGCAAATGCTACTATTTCTCCCCATAGATCTCTGTAGTCACAACCTGAGGCCTGGACCTTGGCCCAGAATGTTCAGTGTTTCCCAGCAAGGAACTCGAAAACGGCCAGTCTGAAGAAACCTGGTTATCCGTGTAATCAGGACTGTAGGAACTTTTTTCCTTCTGGGGAGATGTGGCGGTGGGAAAATTTTTTTTCTTCTGGGGAGGTGTGGTGGTGGTGGAGCGGGTGTTTCAGTTCTGTTGAAGTACAGATGTTCATTCACAGAACCAGTATTGCAAAATATCAGCTGCTGAACTTTCATAAACTGTTTCAACATTCAGAACTGGAATGTCAGTTGCACCTATTAAAAATTCTGATACTATGGTGGTAGTTTGGAATAATTGTGTTGAACTGAGAGGTGTGTAATATCATTCAGGAAACATTTTTATTGCTCACACAAATTCTTAACTGACAAATCAAAATCAAGAGACCCCTCACAGGTAACCATACAATACAATATACTGCTTATAATGGTCTCAAAACTTGGCCATTAAAAGAAAATACAGAAATCTATCAAATTGATTTCTCACACTAGCCATTTGCCAATGTCAAAGTTAAAATACCCCAAAAACCTCAGATCTATGGCACCATTCGCATTTGCCTTTTTTAAAAACAAATAGATAACATGCATTAGTATTTCAAATCCGGTTGGATCCTTTTTACTATCACAGATGGGTTTACAAAAAACACCACCACTGCCATTCAAATAGCGGTATAAGTGAACATGGAACTGTTACATCAGTAATGTACAATTACAGAACACAATCATCTTTAAACTTGTCTGTAACGAAGTTTATAGGATGTCTGTAACAAACAAGACCCTTGCAAGCCCAAAATGTAACACATTTGATTTCCATTTCATAGAAGCCAAACTGAGTTGATTGTGTGTATTGAACCAGAGACCTAGAAACAACAGAGAGGCTTTGCACCACCATAGCCCTCAGTGGTTCACAACCCTACAACAGGACACAGCAGTCCACCCACCGCACCGCTGCCCCACACCGAACCCAGGGTTATTGTGCAGTTCGGCCCTCAGTGGAACCCCCCCTTGGGAACGTCTCATACCAGAGGAGTGTAACCCCAAATGTTTGTGGGACAGAGTCATTATGGTGTAAGCATACGTGGAGATAGTGTTTGCACAGCAACCGCCAACATACTGTAACCGAGGCAGAATAAGGGGAATCAGCCCGCATTCACCGAGGCAGGTGGAAAACTGCCTTAAAAACCATCCACACGCTGGCTGGCACACCAAACCTAGACACTAATCCGCCTGGAGGATTCGTGATGGGGACCGGCATGCCTTCCCACTCGGGAAGCAGCGCGTTAGACCGCACGACTAGCTAGGCAGCCAACTAAGTTGATACTAACCCAAGGTAATATGCCAGTGGCAGATCTGGCAGGTAAGTGCAACTCATCAACAGGTCGACGCAAATGGCACGCTCTATCTATCAGCCTCTGGTGCAAAGACAATGTTTTCTTGCTGATCGCTCAACAGGGAAGATCACACACGGAAAGCTGTTAGATCACTGAAAATGCAGCGATAAACATAAGAAGTCTTAGAAGTTGTCACGAACTTCACCAACTTGTACCGATAACAAGTGAGAAGCCGAAAATCAACTTAGTATTGACAACTTGTAGACATCATGCCACTTCTCACTGCTGCAAAACTTTGGAAGAAGTGAAGCTGTGAGGACGGGGCGTGAGTCGTGCTTGGGTAGCTCAGTCGGTAGAGCACTTGCCCGCGAAAGGCAAAGGTCCCGAGTTCGAGTCTCGGTCCGGCACACAGTTTTAATCTGCCAGGAAGTTTCACTGATAGTTCTTTTACGCTGACAAAACTTGGGTGGACAATACCATTACTTCTAGGAAATGTTGGCAGGGTTGTGACATGGAAGTATCACAGACTATGTTAATGGCAGCAGCAGCAGCAGCAGTGAATACTGGACCCAATACTGGGTTTATTTGTTAGTCTACATCAATGTTATCTTCTTCAAAGTATATTACATATTATAACTTATGCCAGCGCTTTTTTCAATTTCAAAAACACTTCTGGAACTTTTTTTGGGATAGCTTTTCGCTCTCTCAGTGATTCATTTTTAATCTAATTTATGTTTGTGAAAGACTGCACTTTAAGGTTTTCTTCATTTTTGGGTGCATAAAGTCACACGGGGCGAACATGGGGGTTAGGGCATCAGTACAGTATTTTTTGACCATAAATTCACAAACATGCAACGAAGTGTGTGCAGGTGCATTATCAAAGTGTAGAATCCATGCATCTTTCCACCACAAATCGGATTTTGTATTTCCGTAGTGTTAACTAATTTATCTAAAAATAATTGCTGCCCAAACATATATGAGCACTTTGTCACCACCAATTTAAAGTGTGCACCTTGGAAGGACCAGTACAACATTCTGAAGCAACCTGTAGAAGCACCGGGGCTCTTGTGAATGCACCTATGACATCAGACTAATCGCTTTGTCTGCCAAACTTTAAACTCATGTGAAATCATTACTTGCTCCCTACCAGAGACAGCTCCTAGCACTCACAAGACCTGCAGTGCCATGTGCTGTGATGAACGCACCACAGCCTGTCTTTCTTGTAGGCCGCCTTGTAGAAGCTCCTTGTCTCATAACTGGGTGGGCAGCATCGGGACTCCCTAACTCACTCACAAGTTTACCAACAAACTGTAGCTTATAGCTGATGTGTGCAATTTTCTTCCCTCGCATGGACTTATTATTTGCTGCTTTAATGGAATTGCTGTTGGGAGATTCTGCAGTTTCTCCCTCAACAGATTTCCTTTTTGTAGCAGTTATTCATTTGCAGCACAAGTAACAGTTTATACACTGCTGAAAACCCGAGTGGTTTCCCTCGTTGCAAGAGACAACATTTTGTTCTGGTGACACTTTTCTTCTTTGAAGTTTTAGTTTTGTTTTAAATCAAACTTATTTCTTTTTCCTCAATTAAATCACTCTGTTCATTGGCACAGACATGTACAGACTGTCCAGTTTCAAAGGCATCTGCTATTGTTCAGGTGCTTTTAAGGCTATCGACTATGTAAAGTTTTTTAATTTTCTATATTACCTGTCTGACCGTGTTGCTATATTATGAGACATAATCCTTTCTCCAAGATGAAAAGTCCATACCAGTTGGAAATCTCCAACACCAACTATGACACAATAAATTCACATGCTACTGTTTTATTGCATGTGTATTTCAGCTCTGTTATATGTATTACATTTTGCTACATAATACAATTTTAATAATGTTCACAATACAGATTAGTCTTTACCACTTGCACACACTGTGCACCTTCTCTGGGGTTTCCTTGACATGTGACATGATGACCATTGTAATGCCCGGCAAGGTCTGTTGGTCTGCGAGGTGAGGCGAAATTTTAACTGCACTGACAACCAGATGTTTCCAAAAACAGGAACGCAGGAGCTAACCACCCACCCCTTGCAGATACGCAGCATCCACTTCCGCTCTCATGACACATGTAGGAGAAACGGAAAATTTCCCACACAACATGCAGCAAAAAAAGAGAGATCGCAATACCAAGTCACACCAAGAGGAGGAACGAAACAGCCAACACATCTCTTCCACGTCCCGTGATGGTTGTTTCGTCTTGACATGTTGGTGTGACTTCATGGACATGGCAGGATTCTTTCTTGAGGCTCATTGTATGCTCTGTAACAAGATACTGACTGGATGCCATAACAGGTAAACAAGAGGCCATTTGGATCATTGAGACCTCTAAAGGCCAGCAAGCTAACTTAACATCATGTCTTAAGTTGTATATGTTGCCTGCTATTATTTCTTTTGCATATCTTACATTTTTAGGATCTGTTTTAAATTGCATTTAGTCATAGTTTTTACTGTAATAACTCATTCTAGTTCTAGAAGGCACTGTGATGAGCATGTAATACATATTTTCTGTAACATGACTTTTACTTGCCATTAATTCCTGCTAAAAATCAAAATAGTTTGGATTTTAGTTTATGAACCGTAGGTGACAGTTAATGAGTTCTTCTGTCATTTTATTTTCACATCTCTATTTTATATTTATCTAGTTGTCCCAAATTACGTAAACTGAGTATGCTTGTCTGCCATCTACTTTATCTCACTATTGAAGTCTAGGAGATACAAATGGTGGTAGAATTGGTCTTCACGGTGGGAAATTTTCACCAGAAGAGAAAATCAACAGCAGCAATAACACAGTTTCATCAGAGAAACTTTATGAAAAAATACGTCGAATATTTAACTTTGAATTCACAGACATGTAACTTTTATTTAACATATGAAGGGTGACAAGAACCTTTCTGCAATTTTATGCCATTGTTGAGACAGTTTGATCTGCGTGTACAACTGCTTCATTTCCACATTTACCTTTCACATAGTATAACATCTGGCTTCACTGCAGTCTCTATAGATTATAAAGAAAAGTCAGCATACCTTTAATTTCACATTGCTTGCCTATGAAATCATGCAAAATCAGTTAGCAAAGGAGCACATAAGAGAAACTTTATGAAAAAATACTTTTAACATTTAACTTGGAATTCACAGACACATAACTTTTATTTAACATATTAAGGGTGACAAGAACCTTTCTGCAATTTTATGCCATTGTTGAGACAGCCTGATATGCGTCTACAACTGCTTGATTTCCACATTTATCTTTCAGCTTACCATCCAGTCAAATTACTGCCGCAATGCCCTTTTCTACAATTTTATTACACTGATGAGGCTGTCTTATCTGCATCTGCTTCAGCTTCTGCAACAAGTGAATCACCAAGTTTCTCTTTCATTCCACCACCCAGTCGATCTATCTTCATATTTAGTTCGTCATACACCTGAAACAAAGAAGTAAGATTCCATGATTTTTGTACTCATTTAATTTTGTGATCATTTACCTGGCTCACTGTCGGCAGTCTGTTAATCTTAATGTTAATCTGAATGCCATACTAAATAACTAATGAAAGTAACTGTTCATTGTTTATAATGTTATGTTGATAACTGTAATTTGAAGTGAACACACAAAATGTTTTGAAATGTTTTTTCTAGGATATTTTGGAAGATTCCTTGTTTCAATTTTGCAGTACGTAAGCAGAGTCCAGCCAAACAAAAAAGGCTGGAGTGTTTTATTAGATGGCCATGGTTAAAGAGAAACATGATTTTAGTTCTCACTGGAAACAAAATCTTGTTTTGAAAGAAATTTTAGATTCCCAGTCAAAACATCACCCTCAAGTTAGTCTATGTGATATTCAGTTCTAGGACATAATGCAAAGCGCAAAGTGCAGAGTCTTCATAGTCCCAACAAATGGCAGTCATACTGGGTTGCTCCTCAAAATATTGATTACTCTATGTATTTTCATATCACTGTCAGCAAATTTCAAAGTTTCACTTAAAGGATTATTTCTCAAGACAATTTTGAGTCTTGTATTAACTGTGACATAAAAGCACGCATTAAACAGGTCTTCGCATGAAATACATGCATAAAACATGAGAAAAATCAAACAATGGAAAATCCAGGAGGGATTAATATTGTTACATAAAACATGACAAAGAGGTTAAAACTAATTCTCAAAGGGGAAAGAGAAATACAAACATAGTAAGTGTGTGTGGTGGGAGGGGTAAGGCTGGAAGATTGCTTCGTATACCTACAACTACATCTATACTCTGCAAACCACTGAAGTGCATGGCACCATTCTTTTAGGTTCTCTTCAAGATACATGAAACTGAAGGGACATATGCACTAAAATGTGTCCTGGCAACATTGTGAAACATGTCACTCATATGGATACAATGTATTTAAGAAAACTGCCATGGGCTGTGCATCAGCACTATAGTATGGCTCCCCACACTGTAGATAAGACTGTCCAGCACAGCTTGAAGAAATACCCTCACCACAGGACTAATCTCCTATGGGTGTCTGAGGCGGTCAATGGCAGAGGCATTAGGGCTGCAGTCCTTCACCCTGGAACATCCTCTGCACATCCAAAAGGATTTAAATGGGGCAACTGAGCTAGCCATGTTATGGTCTGGCATTACCTTTCATAAGATGGAACCAGGTGAAAATGCACTACAAAAAAGAGGCACAGGTGCTCCTCTGGTTGGATGTCTTTGGTTCCTTAATGTGAAACAACAATTCTGGCACTAGACTGTAACCAATGGTTGACACAAAGTATGCTACAGGCAATATTCAACTTGTAAGTTAAATCCTTATACAGGGTGTTACAAAAAGGTACGGCCAAACTTTCAGGAAACATTCCTCACACACAACTAAAGAAATGATGTTATGTGGACATGTGTCCGGAAACGCTTAACTTCCATGTCAGAGCTCATTTTAGTTTCGTCAGTATGTACTGTACTTCCTCGATTCACCGCCAGTTGGCCCAATTGAAGGAAGGTAATGTTGACTTCGGTGCTTGTGTTGACATGCGACTCATTGCTCTACAGTACTAGCATCAAGCACATCAGTACGTAGCATCAACAGGTTAGTGTTCATCACAAACGTGGTTTTGCAGTCAGTACAATGTTTACGAATGCGGAGTTGGCAGATGCCCATTTGATGTATGGATTAGCACGGGGCAATAGCTGTGGCGCGGTACGTTTGTATCGAGACAGATTTCCAGAACGAAGGTGTCCCGACAGGAAGACGTTCGAAGCAATTGATCGGCCTAGGACTCGCGACTGGGGAAGACCTAGAACGACGAGGACACCTCCAATGGACGAGGCAATTCTTCGTGCAGTTGACGATAACCCTAATGTCAGCATCAGAGAAGTTGCTGCTGTACAAGGTAACGTTGACCACGTCACTGTATGGAGAGTGCTACAGGAGAACCAGTTGTTTCCGTACCATGTACAGAGTGTGCAGGCACTATCAGCAGCTGATTGGCCTCCATGGGTACACTTGTGCGAATGGTTCATCCAACAATGTGTCAATCCTCATTTCGGTGCAAATGTTCTCTTTACGGATGAGGCTTCATTCCAACGTGATCAAATTGTAAATTTTCACAATCAACATGTGTGGGCTGACAAGAATCCGCACGCAATTGTGCAATCACGTCATCAACACAGAGTTTTTGTGAACGTTTGGGCAGGCATTGTCGGTGATGTCTTGATTGGGCCCCATGTTCTTCCACCTATGCTCGATGGAGCACGTTATCATGATTTCATACGGGATACTCTACCTGTGCTGCTGGAACATGTGCCTTTACAAGTACGACACAACATGTGGTTCATGCACGATGGAGCTCCTGCTCATTTCAGTCGAAGTGTTCAGACGCTTCTCAACAACAGATTCGGTGACCGATGGATTGGTAGAGGCGGACCAATTCCATGGCCTCCACGCTCTCCTGACCTCAACCCTCTTGACTTTCATTTATGGGGGCATTTGAAAGCTCTTGTTTACGTAACCCCGGTACCAAATGTAGAGACTCTTCGTGCTCGTATTCTGGACGAGCTGTGATACAATACGCCATTCTCCAGGGCTGTATCAGGGATTCCATGCGACGGAGGGTGGATGCATGTATCCTCGCTAACGGAGGACATTTTGAACATTTCCTGTAACAAAGTGTTTGAAGTCACGCTGGTACGTTCTGTTGCTGTGTGTTTCCATTCCATGATTAATCTGATTTGAAGAGAAGTAATAAAATGAGCTCTAACATGGAAAGTAAGCGTTTCCGGACACATGTCCAAATAACATATTTTCTTTCTTTGTGTGTGAGGAATGTTTCCTGAAAGTTTGGCCGTACCTTTTTGTAACACCCTGTATACTGCACCAATCACAGTACTCCTATGGAACGTAAGCAATGGTGTATGGGTTCTTAACACGACATTAACTCAAAATAATAAAACAGGCCATGGTGTTCCACAGTACTGTATTGGTAGGAAATACTTGTTCAAAGAGAGTTTCACACACACAGACAGATGGCTAGGAAGCAGGCTGTAATACAAATCAGCCATAAGAGAAAACTGTCCTATTCACAGTGGGTAGGACACCACATTCATTGAATGACATGTAGCCTTTCGATGAGGGCTGCTTCCCTGCAACCCCTCAAATCTAACACACAGTTATGTCTGGCGTGTGACCTAGCAGCTGCTGGTATGCCTTGCACTGTTGCAGGTGCTCTTCTGGTTGGGTATCTTTGGTTTCGTAAGGTGAAACCACAATTCAGACATTAAGCTGTCACATGTGGTTGACACTGAAATGATACTAAAGACATTACTCAACTCGTGACCCACCTTACACTGTATAGCCAGTGCGATTTAGTCCACCTGTTCTGGGGAAACCTGTTTTGTTGGTGTCAGGAAGAGGCAAATGCGAAAGGGTAATCGGCCTATTAATCATCGGCAGTTCAAATATATGACGAATGATAGTAACCCTTACGGAAACGGCAACAGGGGACAGGAAAGGACACCACATGCACTCGTGTGTATGCCTAGGCAACTCATTAAACATGTTGAAGAGGCTATTCCGGCAGCCATCGAGGAAACAGGGTGCAACCAACTGCAGAATGTGGCGCACATTGGAACAAATCATACCTGTCATCTGGACTCTGACTGATTGATTGATTAATTAATTAATTAACTGAAGGGCAGTATGGGACTAAACAGCAAGGTCATCAGACCTGCAATTCAAAACAAACATGTGCAAGATAGAAGCGTCCATGAAAAGTGGGTGGATCCAAACAGATGTGTTAAACTAAAACGCGAGGAAGCCAAAAACACACACAGTAGAAGGCATAAATACATACGTCAAATCTAAAAAGTGGAAAAACAGAGGAATAAAAGAGCGATCCTTGCATGGGAGTGGACATGGGTCCCAGACCCAGGAAACACGAAGAGAGGCCCCAACCACAACCACCCTGCCCCTGCTCCAGGAGGAAAGCAAAACCTTATAACTTTCACGAAGGAAACTGAGGACCAGTTCAGCCATTGTGAATCATCTGCTGATATTAAAGACAAGGAATTTGGAAGGCCATACTTAATACGAAGGTCCAAAAGAAGGTGCCATTCCACCAATGTATGGAACAGCGTCAGTCTGACTCCACAACCACACTGTGGGGGGTGGCTCATTATGCAAGAGAAAACAACGGGCTAGCCTAATATGAGCAATGCATACATTGCATAAGACAGTGGACTCCTTCTGAGAGGAGCAGATGAATTTCTTGATCGTGGACAGTTAACTACTGAGAGCAGTAGTGCACCAGATGCCACTCCACTTTTGGGCAAAAAGAGATTTGACGGGAATCTGCATACCTGCACCTGGAATCACGAAAACGAATGTGGGTAAGTATCTGCTTCTGGCCAAACGATCAGCCAGTTCATTCCTTGGGATGCCCACATGACTTGGGATCCAGAGAAAGACAACTGAGGAAGCAGCATGGCGAAGGGCAGAGAAAAGGTCATGGATAGCAGAGACCAAAGGGTGATGAGAATGGCATCAGTCTATTGCCTGCAGACTGCTCATTGGGTGGAGGGAGGCCCGAGTAACAAAATGGAGGGCCCTGTTAATGGCTAGCAGCTCTGCTGTGATTACACTACATGATCCAAGCAATGAATGGTGTTCCATGCCAGTAGGATGCATAAAAGCGTATCCTGTCTCATCTATCATTTTAGAACCATCAATGTACAAGATGGCAGCACCTGGGAACTCCTCAAGGATGGAATGTACAAGATGCTGGTATGTCATAGGGGTGACAGACCTTAGGATGGCCCACACAGAAGCGCGTCAGATGTTGCCTAGGAACTGGCATTCAGAAGAAGCTACTGATGTGCCACGAAAAGTACAGGTGTGGATTTGGGGAATTCTTGTAAATTTTGTGTAGCTAAGGCTGGAAGGCAGTAGTTAAGGGATCGACTCGCACTTCAGATGGCAAGCACCAGCAATGTTGATATTCTGCAAACAAGTTTGCGAAATAGGTTTATGACGCCACTTGCAGGCTAGGAGGCAAGGCCCAGTGGGCATTCTATACAAATTTTAAGTAATCACGGCATCCACATGCTGTGAAGAACCCATACCTTGCAGTTACTGCATGGATGTGTCATTGCTGTGGTGGGGTGTGTCACACCTCAGAGCTTCACTGGCTCGAGAAGCGAGAGGGCTGCTAGCCTTTGCTCTTTGGGTGGCATCATCTGGCAGACTGCAAGCTGCCATCCACAGGGGCGGGGCCAGAGTGCGAACATGAGGCCTCCTGGGTGCAGAGCTGTCTGTGGGCACTGAACAAGATGCCCTGGGCGGATGGCCAGGGCTGCTAAGGCTCACTATAATGATGGCAGTCAGCTACTTTCCTTCAGCGCTCTACATGGGGTACACAAGTTGTGCTTGAGGGAGCAGTCAGCCGTGTTCTGGACCATGGGCACAGTTAATGCAAGCGGCGGCTACTTAGCCTTGGCATGAGTGGATCGCTAAGTCCGCAAGTCTGAGCAAACGGATGCCGATGCTGCAGATTCAGACATTCACGTTGGTGTTAATGCATACACGATGCGCAACGCCATCGTCAAGTTCAGCAGAACGCCCACTGTGTATCTTCGATGTAATAAAATTAATGGCTCACTTGCCTGTGTTTCTCTGCACACTTTGGCATGAGTCATCCCTCTCTCCCTTAACTCAGAGGTTGTAATAATTTGGTGTCAGGAAGAGGTCATTTTGCTTTCCAACACAATATTTTGTGTTGGAATGTGTACGTCCACGTCCAATACTACATTTTGGTGAGACAGTTGCTTTTTGTGAGTGGTGAGTGAAGCAGTGGCACTCGATGTATGTACCAACTCAGCACAATTTGGTGTAGTTAGTCTAAGTTCTATTTACATTATTTTTTATGTTTGCTCTTGTTGTCAGAGTTAGTTGTGTGAGCTAAGGTTCAAGATGTTTAGAGTTACTTTTGTGAAGGCACAGGAACCTGTGGACTTATCTTTGTTTAGAGGTAATGGTGGATGGGGTAATAGTACCAGAAAGGTGCCTATTTCGCAATTTGTTGGGGCACGAATTGCCATGTACCAGAGCTGTAGCCACTAGTTGTTCAGCATGTAGACATACTGGTCATCTGTCTAGTAATTATGAGTGTAGATGAGTAGATGAGCAATGATTCGCTGGAGGAAATAATTTTTGTTTACATTTTTTTTGTGTAGAGTTGAATGGGAGTTAACATTTTGCCTTGTTAAAAAAAAAAGATTGCATTGAAGTGGAAGTAGAACAAGCAAAATGGTGGAAACAAGTGCTACTACCACAGATACAGTTGCTGCTTCAACTAAGCAAGTGCAAATCTTAACAGAACAGTTTGAGAGCATAAAGGGGAAAGTTTTTAACTTAATCATGGGTCAAAGGCTTGTAAGGAGAGTCGTGATCAGTTGTGATCAGAGTCTTGGGAAAGTAAGTCTGGATTGAGAGTGCCTTCTGTTCTGTATGACCCAGCAGTGGTGCACTGATTAATCCCTTCTCAGACAAGGCAATGGAGGACATGACAGTTTTCGTTAAGGATGCACATAGGGGGAAGGGGTGGGGGGTCAGATGAAGTAACCCTGTATGTTGCTAATATACGTCTGACAGAGAACACCAAAGCATATGTTGTCTACCACGAGGCACTGAGTAAATCACATACATTCCAGAAGTGGGCTGCAGGATTGTGCCAGTGGTACCAAAAGCAGAACAGTGTGTGATTTTTTCGGGAGAAATTAAGTATATTGCTGATGCAGCACAAAGAGTCTGTGGAAGCATTCTCAGACAGAATCTGTAAGCTAAACACAAAGACATATGTACAGACGCAAAATGTAGAAGCTAATTGGGTACTGTTACAGGAGGCAGAAAATGGTGTGGTGGATGCTTTTTTGCGTGGTGTATCTACTGAAACGTCACAGACCGTACAGACAGAGAACCCAGAGGACTTAGGGTCAGCTCTTAAGATCGCAACACTTGTAAATGAGGTGGACATGGCCACAAAACAGACTGGACCATCACATGTATGTTGGGAGTCACCGGGTATTTGAGTGTAGAGGCAGGATGAGCAGAAAGCACCGGCAAGGGAAGCAGGCTTTGAACAAAAATGGGATTGCTTCAGCTGTTGGAAGGCAATCACGACTGACCATAACACGGCACAAGTTAGTGCATAGATGGAATGTAGTTTAGTGGGCTTAGTGGGTGGCAGGAAATAGAGACTTTTTGGTAGACACAGGTGCAAATGTGTCCTTTATCAGTCTGGACCTCATGGGAAAGAGGATTTGTTGGTTGGTTTAAAAGAGGGAGGGGAAACTGCTAGGTCATTGGTCCTTCATTCTGATTAAATTAATTCCACAAGGGTGGGAGTAAAATAATCGAGTCATACAAAACACAGCTGGAAGAAAGGACAAAACCACAAGAATGACAGAAGGGCAATAAAAACTAAAATGGACAAGAAAACCACAGAGAGACGCAAGAAACATGAAGAGATCAAAACAAGAGAGCAGATTACCATGGCTGGCTGACCATGAGAATAAAAAGGAGAGGCCAGCCACTCTGCAACACATTAAAACCTCCACCCTAAAAGCACTAGGGTGGAGGACACAGAAGAACAAAGGACATCCGCTAAAACTTAGATCAAATGATAAAACCCACCATCACAAATAAAGCATAAAATTAAAGCTGATGTTGAGGCATTGTCGCCAAACACCGAAGTTAGGGTGCTGGGAAAGTTAAAAGTCTGCCGCACAGTGGCTAAAGGTGGGCAGTTCAGCAAGAGGTGGATGACCGTCATTTATGAGCCACAGCAACACCGAGGTGGGTCCGCATGACGGAGGAGGTAACCATGCGTTAGCCACGTATGGCCAATGAGGAGTCGGCAGAGGACAACTGATTTCCTGTGAGAGGCCCGCATTGAAGACTTCCACACATTCATAGTCTCCTTAATGACATGCAGTTTGTTGTGCGTACTGTTATGCAATTCCGTCTCCCAAAGCTGAAAAACCCTGTGGCGTAAGACAGAACACAGGTCAGTTCTGGAGATCCCCATCTCAAGAAGCAGTTTCCGCATAGCCTGTTTGGCCAGTCTGTTGGCAAGTCCGTTGCCGGAGATTCCGATGTGTCCTCAGGTGCACACCAACACCACTGAACGACGGACCCCTGAATGGACCCTACCAAAGGATAGTGAGGGTAGCACTGGTCAATAGCATGTAGGCTGCTCAAGGAGTCAGTACACAGGAGAAACGACTCGCCAGGGCATGAGCGGACATGCTGAACAGCACGAGATATGGCAGCCAACCCCGCTGTGAAAAAACTGCAGCCATCTGGCAAGGAGTGCTATTCAATATATCCTCCATGACCATACGCAAAACCTACACGACCATCAGTCATTGAGCCATCAGTGTAAACCATTTCATGGCCCCGGTACATGTCAAGAATCGAGAGGAAGTGATAGTGGAGAGCCGCAGGGTTAACAGAGTCCTTAGGGCCATGTGAAAGGTCCAGAAGAATCTGCGGCCTAGGTGTACACCATGGAGGTGTATGTGAATGGACCTGGAGGAAAGGTGGTAACAGGAAGGACTCCAGTTCAGACAGAAGGGACTGGACGCGAACTGCAGTCGTAAGCCCTGACCTGCGCCGCCGATGCGGGAGATGAACCGGGGTGGTTGGGAAAAGGAAATGGTAATTCGGATACGCAGGAGACCTATGAACATGTGCAATGTAACTGGCGAGCAGTTGGGCACGCCTAACCTCCAATTGAGGGACTCGGGGCCTCCAACGGAACACACGTCACCGGACTCATTCTAAAAGCTCCTGTCGCTAGGCAAACACCACAGTGGTGCACTGGGTCAAGTAAACGCAATGCTGAGGGTGCCGCAGTAAATCAGACTCCATAGTGAAGGTGGGATTGGACAAGGGCTCCGTAGATCTGCAGCAGCGTAGAGTGATCTGCACCCCAGTTGGTGTTGCTCAGGCATCGGAAGGCATTGAGGTTCTGCCAGCACTTCTGCATAAGCTGATATAGGTGAGGTAGCCAAGTCAATCGGGCATTGAAAACCAGTCCTAACAATCGATGTCTCCACTACAGTGAGTGGATCATCATTACGGTAAAGTGCTGGTTTTGGATGAACAGTGCGACGCCCCCAGAAATGCATGACACACGACTTCGTGACTGAAAACTTGAGGCCATGGGCTAGAGCCTAAGACTGTGCCTTGTGAATGGCTCCCTGCAGGTGCTGCTAAGCAACACCTGTACTGGAGGAGCAATACAAAATGCAGAAGTTATCCGCAAACAGAGAAGGTGAGATCGACGGCACTACAGCCGCTGCTAGACCATTAATAGGTACTAAAAATAGAGAGACACAAATACAGAGCCCTGTAGGACCCCATTCTCCTGAATACAGGGGGAGAACTATGGGAGGCACTAACTTGCACACAGAACGTACAGAGTGACAGCAAATTTTGGATAAAAATCGGGAGCAGGTCCTGGAGACCCCACTCATACAATGTGGCAAGGATATGATGTCACCAGGTCGTATCATATGCTTTACTTAAATAAAAAAAAGACAGCAACCAGATGGTGGCATCTGGAAAAGGCTGTTCGGATGGCAGACTCAATGGACACAAGATTATCAGTGATAGAGCGACCCTGGTGGAAGCCACCCTGGCATGGAGCCAGTAGGCCAAGTGACTCCAGGACCCAACCCAAACACCAACACACCATACATTCCAGCAGCTTACAAAGAAAGTTGGTGAGGCTGATGGGCCCATAGCTATCCACATCAAGCGGGTTTTCATCGAGTTTGAGCACCAAAATGATGGTGCTCTCCCACCATTGCGATGGAAAGACACCATCGCACCAGATCCGATTGAAGGTGATGAGGAGATGTTGCTAGCAGTCAGTTGGGAGACATTTAATCATCTGACTCTGGATCCGATCCGGCCCAGGAGCTGTGTCGGGGCAATGTCCAAGGGCACTGAGGAGCTCCCACTCTGTAAATGGGACATTACAGGGTTCACTGTGGCATCTAGTGAATGAGAGGACTTTCCTTTCCATCCGCCGTTTGAGGATGCGAAACGCTCGGGGGTAGTTCTCCGACGAGGAGGCTCGAGCATTCTGGTCAGCAAAGTGATCGGCAATCGCATTTGTGTTGGTAGATAACACGCCGTTGATGTTAATGCCAGGAACATCTGTTGGGGTCTGGTACCCAAAAAAGACACCTGATCTTTGTCCAGACTTGAGAAGGAGATGTATGGCACCCAATGGTCGACACATACCTCTGCCAACACTCCTGTTTCCATTGTTCTATAAGCTGGCAAATGCGAGCACGGCGCCGCTTAAAGGCTATTAGGTGCTCTGGGGAAGGGTGCCGCTTATATCACTGTAGAGCTCGCCAATGCTCTTTAATTGCCTCAGCGACTTCCGTCGACCACCAGGGGACAGTCTTTCACCAGGGGCACCCTAAAGAATGAGGGATCGTGTTTTCCACCGCGGAAACGATTGTTGCGGTGACCTGCTCAATGAAAACATCAATGGCACCATGTGAGGGAGATTCAGTGGTGACAGCAGAGGTGAAGGCTTCCCAGTCCGCCATTGTTCAAAGTCCATCTGGGTAGGTGTTCATGGGCCTGATGCTGAGGGGAATGACAGGAAGTTGGGGAAGTGGACACTACCACACAGGTCTTCATGTTTTCTCCAGTGGATAAATGGGAGAAGGCCAGGGCTGCAAACCGAGAGATCAATGGCCGAATATGTGCCATGTGCCACAATGAAATGTGTGGGGGCACCCGTATTTACGAGGCAGAGTTCAAGTTGTAACAGTAAATTTTCGACCTCCCTACCTTAGCCAGTAAGCCCCTTAAGAGATTATGCGCATTAAAATCTCCCGAAAGTAAGAAAGGTTTAGAGAGTTGACCAATGAGTGCAGCCAAAACGTCCAGGGGTACTGCACCATCTGGAGGAAGACATACATTGCAGACACTTATTTCCTGTGTCATCCTTATTCTGACAGCTACAGCTTCAAGAGGGGTTAGAAGGGGCAGAGGTTCACTACAGACTGAGTTTAGGACATAAATGCAAACTCCACCTGACACTATTATGGTCACTACAGTTCCTGTAGCATTCCATATAGCAGTGGTGGGCAGGGGTCCGCTTTGCCAGGAGCCAGATTTCCTGGAGGGCAATGCAGAAAGCAGGTGTAAAGCTCAACAGTTGCCATAGCTCAGCCAGGTGGTGGAAAAAAAACACCACAATTCCACTGGAAGACTACGTGATCGTGAGACTGGTTGGTTGGTTTAAAAGAATGGGACAGGGACCAAACTGTGAGGTCATCGGTCCCTTTTTCCTAATAAAAAAATGCCACAAGTGTGAGAATAAAACAGACGCGAGACATATAACACAAAACGGAAAGAAAGGAAAAACCACAAGAACGAAGGAAAGCCAATGAACACTGAAAGGAACAAAAGAGGACAAGAAAACAACAGGGATGCTATAAACAGAAGAGAGTAAAACAAGAAATCAGATTACAGTGGCTGGCTGGCCACGAGAATAAAAAGGAGAAACCAGCCAAGCTGCAACACATTAAAACCTCCACCTCAAAAGCTCTAGGGTGGAGGACACAGAGGGACAAAGAACATGAGCTAAAACTTAGGTCAAATGATAAAATCCACCCTCACGAATAAAACATACAACTAAATCAGCCAATGATGCGTTGTCAGATGAAATGAGCAGCAACGAGTCCGGCAACCCAAGATTTCATCGCTGGGCAGTCAAAGTGGGACAGAGCACCAGAATAAGGGGCACTGTCAACTGGGCACCACACCGACACTGAGGCGAGTCTTCATGGCGCAGGAGGTAACTGTGGGTCGCCCAAGTGTGGCCAATGCTGAGCCAGCAGAGGACAACTGAGGCCCTGTGAGAAGCCCACATCGAAGACTTCCACACATTCGTAGTCTCCTTAATGACACGCAGTTTGTTGCGCATACTGTTATGCCATTCCATCTCCCAAAGCCAAAAAACCCTATGGCGTAAGTCAGAATGCAAGTCAGGTTCAGAGATGACCATCTCCAGAAGCGGTTTCTGCGTGGTCTGTTTGGCCAGCCTGTCGGCATGTTTGTTGTCTGGGATTCCAAAATGACCTGGTGTCCACACAAACACTACTGATCGACTCGACAGTTCAAGGGCATACAGGGACTGCTGGATGGTCGCCATCAAAGGATGACAAGGGTAGCACTGGTCGAGAGCTTGTAGTCTGCTCAAGGAGTCAGTACACAGAAGAAACACCTCCCCAACGCATGAACAGATGTGTTCAAGAGCACGAGATATAGCCACCTGCTCAGCAGTGAAAACACTGCAGCAATCTGGCAAGTAATGCTGTTCAATATGTCCTCCATGGACATATGCAAAGCTGACGTGAGCATCAGCCATTGATCCATCAGTGCAAACCAATTCATGGCCTCGGTACTTCTCAAGAATTGACAGGAAATGGCAGCAGAGAGCTGCGGGGTTAACTGAGTCCTTAGGGCCATGTGAAAGGTCCAGACAAAGCTGCGGCCTAGATGTACACCATAGAGATGTAAGTGAATGGACCTTAAGTGGAGGTGGTAAAGGCAAGGACTCCAGATCACAAAGATGGCCTCAGATACGAACTGCAATTGGAAGACCTAACCTGGGCCGCCCATGTGGGAGATGAACCGCCGTGGGTGGAAAAAGGAGACGGTGATTCGGATGCACAGAAGAACTACAAACATGTGCTATGTAACTGGCCAGCAGTTGCGCACATCTAACCTGCAATGGAGACACTCTGGCTTCCACAAGGATGCTGGTCACCGCACTCATCCTAAAAGCTCCTGTCACTAGGCGAATGCCACAGTGGTGCACTGGGTCAAGTAAACGCAATGCTGAGGGTGCTGCCGAACCATAAACCACACTCCATAGTCAAGGCAGGATTGAAAAAGGGCCCTGTAGAGCTGCAGCAGTGTAGAGCGATCTGCACCCCAGATGGTGTTGCTCAGGCAGTGGAGGGTACTGAGGTACTGCCAGCACTTCCACTTAAGCTGACGAAGGAGAGGAAGCCAAGTCAATTGCGCTTCGAAAACCAGTCCTAAGAATCAATACATCTCCAGTACAGTGAGTGGATCGTCGTTAAGGTAAAGTTCTGGTTCTAGATGAACAGTACGACACCAACAGAAGTGCATAACACATGACTTTGAGGCCGAAAATTGGAAACCTTGGGCTAGAGCCCATGACTGCACTTGGGGATTGCTCCCTGTAGGCACCGCTCAGCAACATCAGTACTGGTGGAGCAGTACGAAATGCAGAAGTCATCTACATACAGAGAAGGTGAGATGGATGGCCTTACAGCTCTTGTTAGACCAATAATGGCTACTAAAAATTGAGAGAGACATTCAATACAGAGTCCTGTGGGACCCCGTTCTCCTAATAGGGGGAGGGGGGGAGGGGAAATATGGGCGGCACCAACTTGGACATGGAAAGTACGAAGCGACAGGAAATTCTGGGTGAAAATCTGGAGTGGGCTTCGGAGACCCCACTCGTATAATGTGGTAAGGAGATGATGTCACCAGGTTGTGTCATACGCTTTTCGTAAATCAAAAAAGATGGCAACCAGACGTTAACGTCTGGAAAAGGCTGTTCGGATGGCAGACTTGAGGGAAAATAGATTATCAATGGTAGAGTGACCCTGGCAGAAACCACCCTGGCATGGAGCCAATAGGCCATGTGACTCCAGGACCCAACCCAACTGCCGACACAACATATGTTCCAGCAGCTTACAGAGCACATTGGTGAGGCTGATGGGCCGATAACTATCCACATAAAGAGGGTTTTTACTGGGTTTGAGCACAGGAATCACAGTGCTCTCCCGCCATTCTGATGGAAAGCCGCCATCGCACCAGATCCGGTTGAAGGTGACTAGGAGATGTCGATTGTAGTCATATGAGAAATTTTTAACCATCTGACTGTGGATCCAATCTGCTCCAGGAGCTGTATCAGGGCAATGTGCAAATGCACTGAGGAGCTCCCACTCTGTAAATGGGGCATGTAGTAAACAAGAGGACTTTCCCTTCCAGCCACCGTTTGAGAGTGTGAAAGGCCGCGGGGTAATTCTCCAATGCACAAGCTCAAGCATAGTGCTCAGCAAAGTGCTTGGCTATCGCGTTTGCGTCGTTAGATAACACGCCATTTATGTTAACGCCGGGAACACCTGTTGGCGTCTGGTACGCGAAAACACGTTTGATCTTTGCCCAGACGTGGGAAGGTGACATATAGCACCCAGTGGTCGAGACATATCTCTCCCAACACTCATCCTTCCGTCATTTGATAAGTTGGCAAACGTGAGCACGGATCCATTTAAAGGCTATGAGGTGCTCTAGGAAAGGGTGCCGCTTATGCCGCTGTAGAGCTGGCTGACACTCCTTAATTGCTTCAGTGACTTCCGGTGACCACCAAGGGACTGCCTTTTGCTGGGGGCACCCTAAAGTGCTAGGGATCGTATTTTCTGCCACAGAAACGATTGTTTTAGTCACCTGCTCAACCAACACATCGATGTTCCCGGGTGGGGGTGATTCAGCGGTGACAGCAGAGGTGAAAGTTTTCCAGTCCGCCTTGTTTAAAGCCCATCTGGGCAGGCGTCCATGGGCTTGATGCTGGGGCAGTGACAGGAAGATGGGGAAGTGGTCACTACCACACAGGTGATCTTGGGCTCTCCAGTGGGAAGATGGGATAAGTTCTGGGCTGCAAATTGATAAATCAATGGCCGAGTAACTACCTCGAGCCACACTGAAATGTGAGGTGGCCCCAGTATTTAAGAGGCAGAGGTCGAACTGAGACAGTAAAGTTTCGACATCTTTGCCTCGGCCAGTAAGCACGGTGCCACCCCACAAGGGGTTATGGGCGTTAAAGTCTCCCAAAAGTAGGAAAGGTTTAGGGAGTTGGTCAATCAGTGCAGTTAATATATTCAGGAATACGGCACCATCTGGAGGAGGATATACATTGCAGACAGTTAATTCCTGTGTCATCCTTATTCTGACAGCCACGGCTTCAAGGGCACAGGTTCACTACAGACTGAGTTTAGGACATAAACACAAACTCCACCTGACACTCTATTACAGTCACTACAGTTCCTGTAGTATCCCTTATAGCTTCAGAGGGCAAGGGTCTGCATTGCCAGGAACCAGGTTTCTTGGAGGGCAACGCAGAAAGCAGGTGTAAACCGTAACAGTTGCCGTAGCTCAGCCAGGCAGTGGAAAAAACCGCCGCAATTCCACTGGAGGATGATGTCATAGTGAGTCTGGGAAGGCATGGAACATTCAATGAGGCAGTTTACACCTCAGCGTCACCTGCTGCCAATGACTTTTTGCCTGAGTAGTCTATATCAATTTTGTATGAGGGTCCGGCGAGATCTAGGTCCTTAGCAGACGCCAGAATTTCCACCTCATCCGCAGACGCAGGGCTTGGATGGTGTGGCCAGGGAGTGGAACGATTTGGGGTCACACTTCTGTGCACTGAATTGAGCCCATGAATGCTTAGAGACTGCTGGTGTTTGGCCACCAGCAAGGGATGATTTACTAAACTTCATCGCATGTCATCCAGCCTGATGCCACCCACTCCGACCAGGGGCCCTCCCAGGGAGTCCTGATGCCCCACGTGGATGGAAGTCTACCCATTGGCATACGTGGGGAGTTAAGGGCGCAGGCACCAACAGAGCAATCCCTCTGTGGTTAGGGGGCTACAACTAACAGGGTAAATGGCAGCCCCACCAAAACGGACTGGCTACCATGTTGGATATCATATGCAACCAAGCAAACAAGTCCACTATCATCCTCAACGTAGAAAACGATACTGCACAGTTGATGGAAAAATATGCACCAAGGAGGGTGACCTCACCCAACAATTGGAGAATGAGCAGAAGTGCAGATCCACGTCGACGAAGGATGCAATAGGTCTCGGCACACGATGGACACTATGCACCATGTAAGGCGCCCTTCCCCAGTTGGCTAACTCTTCAGGAAAATTTTGAAAAATGGAGGTCAAACTCTACAGGGGACCAACACATAAAGGCCAAAACATGTGAAACTCCTTTTAGTCACATCTTATTACATACAGGAATACATTGGACCTATTCTAACCCCCGGACCCACAGGGGAAGACTGGGGCCACCATAGTATAGGTTACATAGGGTTGGTGATAATAGGGTGGAATTATTGTGTAGCATTACACGGGCAATCGTCCGTGTAGCCCTCAAAATCTTTAAGAGATAATTTTGTGGGGATGTCCATTACAGTCAGATAGACCTTGTGTCACGTGCGAGTAAGAGAGCCAAAACAGGTAGTAACCCATGACATCATTTCAAGTCAAGATTTTTGTTGTTGTGAAATCTTTGGTGAATGATTGACACAGTATAAATGTAAATCATTTCTAAATTTTATTAGTTATTTATGGAGTAAAGAATTTAATTAAGTACACTATGTTTTAGGATCAATAGGTAATGAGTATTTATAAGATAGATATCAATTTGTTTTGACATAGCAGATCACAATGCTGCATTATGCATGATATTTTTTCTCTTTGAGAAGGTTGATACCTTCTGAGATGCTCAAGTGTGCGGACAAGTCGTAATCGAGTGTGGGTCCTCTGTAATTTTTTTTTATGGATGGACATAGAATAGATAATTCACAACCCGGAGTTCGTTTAGAAAATATTCTACGGAGCCACAGCCAAACTTTGTTACAAACAAATCGCACGCAGACGTTGGACTATCGACTCGAAGTTTGTGATACGCGGTAGGCTATCGCAAGTTATAGTCGCGTGAAGGATTAAGTGACACTAACCGTGATTTATTAACAATAACTTAATAATAATTATCAAAGAATTATCAGAAAGGATAGTAAGCGTTCTTGATGCTTAAAGCAAGTGTGAGTCGATTTTACTATTTGAATACGACAGATATTAATCACAGAATAGTCAGCTAGTTGATACGTTGCTTAGCAACCCATAAACAGATGGTGATAGAATTACAGAAACAACCATTTCAATCATTAGTGACCACTACACACACACACACACACACACACACACACACACACCAGAAAACTAACTACCCTGTGATATAGCAGCGGTACGACGAAGGAAGAAGGAAGAGGAGAAAAGAAGAAGAAAGGAGAGAGGTGTGAGAGGAGAGAAAACAGGAAAGAAAAGAGAGAAGAAAAGAAAGAGAGGGGTGGTCACATCTGGTGCCCAACGTGGGCCACCAGATGTGACCTCCCCCCTTTCTCCCTCTCTGTGTTGAAAACGCGAGATATATTGCGGTGTGACAAAGAAAGAAGGAAGAGGAGAAGAGAGAGAAGAAAAGGAAGAGAAGGCCAAAGAGGGGAGGTCACAATTGGATATAGCAGTACTGGAGTTTCAGTCGGGAAAACAGTTTAGTGAACGCATGGAGGTGTTACCATGCATAGACGAAAGTTATTCAGAGATTATCGAGCTAGATTTCCTCGACAAATATCATGCTAAGACTAATCTTTTGCAATACACAGTGGAATTCAGTGGGACTGTTTCAACTGGGGAAACAGTTGCAACTGAGACATTGGTTCATTGTGAAATGTGTTTTATTCATCTCGTAACATACAACATTTCAGAACATACGTCTGATGTACAGGAGACATGTCAAGGTTACAATTTTCTTATTTAAAATTTTGTCACACTTACAACAGTATTTTGTGGAGAGTTTACTTACTTGAAATTTATCAAACTTACAGTATTTACCTCTACTATAACTATCATAAATTTTTATTCCATTTTAGGGATCCAGCTCAAAGTACCACTTTGTCCTTCATGAAATCTTCCACAGATTAGTAGCATCGTTGTATGAAAATATCATGTAACTTACTTTTTAAAATTATTATCTTCATATTCATTATGTGACACCCTTTTATTGTGTAGTGAATTTTCATGGCTATATACTGAGGAGTCTAAGCACGTAGTTTCAAGCAATGGGAGGTGAGCATAAGTTTCTCTTTATGATTTGTGTCGCACAAGGATTCAAAATGACTTTTTTTAATAGATCAGCTCTGCTGTGTAGTAAAAGAACCACCTCAAACATGTATAAATAGGGGAGAGTTAATATTTTTCGGTCTTTAAATAATGGTCAACATGATGCCCTTAGCTGTGCAGAGCACATGTTGCGAATGATTCTTTTTCTGCAACTTTAAATTTCGTGAAACATTTCCCGAGTTTCCCCAAAAAATTATGCTATATCGAATAACCAATTCAAAGTAGCCATAATATGCTATTTTCCTGGTGCCCTCATCAGTGGCACAGGCTAAAATTTACATTGCAAATGCAAGGCTGTTTAATTTATTTGCTACATATTCTATATGAGAATTCCAACTCAAAGTTCTGTCTAAGTTTATTCCCAGGAACCTGACTGAGTCAAGTTCTTCCATTTTTTGACTGTTGTGAGTGACACAGATTTCTTCAGTTATTGAATGTTTGGTTTTAAAACTCATCATGTGGGTTTTTGAAATGTTTAGCCTTAAGCCATTTTGACTGAACCATGTTTCCAGGTTACTTAACATATTCATGATACTCTATGGTACATTGTTAGAGTTTTCATTTTCAATTAGGGCAGAAGTATCATCTGCAAACAAAGTTAAATGAGTATTTATACTGAGGGGCAAGTCATTTACACAGAACAGGAATAAAACGGGTCCAAGGATTGAGCGTTGAGGAACACCTTGTGACACACAGTTTTCCACTCGGAGAAGTGATCTGCTCCATTTGATGTGATTACTACCCTTTGTTTCCTCTCCAAGAGATATGATTCAAACCATTTCAAAGCAATATCCCTTATTCCATACCTGTTGAGTTTGAAAAGCACCAGGACATGGTTTATGGAGTCGAATGCTTTTGTAAGATCACAGAATATTCCTGCGACCTTAGCTTTCCTATCTAGTGATGAAATAATTTTTTTCAATAAACCCATTTATTGCATCTACTGTCTTTTTGCCTTGTTGGAAGCCAATTTGGTTATGTGAAATTATATCATTCTGTGTGATGAAGCTTTGTATCTGTAAAGTAGAAATTTTTTCAAATATTTTTGCTATGACAGGGAGTATAGAGATGGGGCGATAATTTCCCATGTCATATTTTGAACCTTTTTTAAAACAACGGTTTTACTTCTGTGTATTTCAAGAGATCAGGGAAATAACCTTCTTCAAAGGATTTGTTTATCATGAGAGAGGATGAGCTATTATGTTGTAAGCTTTTTTAATTATTTTGTTGGGTATCCCATCCAAGCCAGCAGAGTTTTTGTCTTTTGAGGAGAGTATGACATTTTCAACAAATTTTGCTGAGACTGTGTTGAATTTTTTGAGACATTCACTGGTATTGCTTTTTAACCCAAAACTATTTACTTTCTGCTCATAATTTTCTATGTCTAAATCAGATTTTGCGACATTTATCAAGTACTCATTGAAGCACTCCAATATTTGAGCTGGATTTACAACCGATTTTTTCCTCAAGTTTCATTTCTGAAATGTCTTGTTTATGATTTCGGACACCTAATTCAGACTTAACTACAGACCATACTGCTCTTGTTTTATTTTTCTACCCTAGAATAAATTTGTTATTTGGCATTTGTTTTGAAGCTTTCACAACTTTTTTAAAAATAGTTTTATATAGTTTCTAACATATTTTACAAAATCAGGATTTTTGTTGTACTTCAGTTGATTGTGTAGCTTCCTTTTCCTCTCATTCGATATTTTTATTCCTGGTGTGATTCACCTTATCTTACTTGATGTTTTGTTGCAATATGATCTTGGTGGGAAAGTTTCATTAAATACTTCAAGAAAACTGTTTAAGAATGTATTAAAGTTTTCATTTGTTGAATCAGCATCCCCAAAACACCACTTAACTTTACTTACTTTCTCATACAATATTTGTTTTATTGAAACTTCTTTTGATATATGTTTTTCTTATGTTTATCAATTTTTGGCAATGAGATAAATAAGGCTGACTGATCAGAAAGTCCCAAGCCTAGAAAGAATTTATGTACATTATCAAAGTAGTAATCTGTTACAATGTTGTCAATGCATGTTGCTGAGTGAATATTTTCTCTGGTGAGCTCTGAAAAATTTAAATGATTGGAGATGAGACCAACTAAACTGCATACGTTTTCAGTAAAGATCAAACAGCGGGATATAATAACAGCAGGTACAGAGAAGACAGTGTGGGTTTCAGTGGGTAATCATTTGCCAAGGGAAACACTGGGTCACCGAGCGAGGTGGCGCAGTGGTTAGACACTGGACTCGCATTTGGGAGGACGACGGTTCAATCCCACTTCCGGCCATCCTGATTTAGGTTTTCCGTGATTTCCCTAAATCGCTCCAGGCAAATGCCAGGATGGTTCCTTTCAAAGGGCACGGCCGACTTCCTTCCCCGCCCTTCCCTAATCCGATGAGACCGATGACCTCGCTGTCTGGTCTCCTTCCCCGAACAACCAACCAACCAACCAAACACTGGGTCAATCCAAATGAAGTGGACCAATAAAAATTAAGTTTGTTGCTTGACCATTTTTAAATATTTTAATTTTTTATATGTGATTACCCTATAATTCAGAATTTCAAAACAGTTTTTAAAAAATTTTACCTTTCATCTTTACTGAATGGCGGCTATTTTCATTTGTAAGCACGCAACGATGTTTCAGTTTAGAGACGTTAGCAAAAATATGAATATCTCTGCACTGGGTTAAGTTACAAAATTGCAATTGACATTGTCTAGTACACAAAATACCCTAAATTCAAAAATAACCAGTCAAAATTACCTCCAAAGTTTGGTATCCAAATTTTCAAAAATCCACTTTTTAGACCCAAAAATAACAAAAAAGGAGTTATTTATGAGAGTATATTTTTTCCTATAGTTAGATATCATACACTACTAGCCTCATATTGAGCAAAAACACTTACAAATGTTTCCTTAATTTGTAAAGTTCGGGCTTAGTTATCTCTGGTGGGACTGAATATAAAAATGATTTTTGCACAGTTTGTACATCTATATGACAGCAATGTACTGTAAAAATTTCAAATTTGATATCTGACTGTGAACAAAGATATGAATTTTTGAAACTGAGGAGATAATTCACATTACTCTACAACTGATCTTATGGCTATTGCTTATTCATGTGTGATATTAGTGGGATATAATCAATTATTATTGAGGTACTGAATTATATACAAAAAGTGAGAACATCACTGAAATTAACATTTATATTATTTTGACATACTTAAAATAAATATTTTCAATTAACATCCTTCGAGCTGCAACTGTTCCTAAACCTGGTGGTGAATGTTAAGAACACTTATTTCTGCAGACAGCTTCTGTGATATAGAATACAACCTCTCAGTTGCTGTGGTAAGTTCAAGCACTGAAAGTTTCCTTAAAACATTTTTCATTGGTATCCAAACTTTGTCACTAGTAGATTTCTTGAATGATGTTCTTGGGCCATAAGGGTAGTAAAAATGCACAAAAACATCATTGTTTTCCAAACTTACTCTCACAACTTCTGCAAGCCACCACTTTAACAAGGTTGCATGATTATAGTTCTGTGGATTCACAACAAATATTTTCGAGTAACAATTTAGGCACAAGGAATTTCCAGGAATCACATTATGTTTCCTTGGGAAGCTGTTTCACTCTCACGTAACAAGGGCAAATGTTTGAAGTTTTATTTCCCTCAAACCTTTAGTAATAGGCTTTTTGTGAACTTTAAGTGGATCACAGCACTTTAGAATATATTTCTTCTCATGATACTCACACACGGATGTTACAGAAGAACTTGCTCGAAATTTAAACAAAGTTTGTCTAACTTCATCATAGTCATTGACTTTTTCAAGTTTTTTGAAACTGAACCGTAAACTGTTTTGTGACACACTTCACTTGCTATCTGTCCAACAGAGCACTGTTCATCCATATTATTGCATTCCAGTTAATCTCTCAAAATTAATTACAAATTACACACAGAACAAAGCACATAACACATTCTACACTCTCGAAGTATGTACATCCACTCTAGCAGAGGTTTCCGAACAGACTGACAACAACAATGCCACACCCAGCAATAATGTACTTCTACAATGTTACGCCGAGCAATAATGTACTTCTTTACTGGCAATAAACCTAAATGTAAATGTGCATTTTTATTACCATAGAACAAAAGTGAAAGCTCCTATTGTTTGATACCGCATTATTAAAAATAAATAAACTAAATGAATATTGGGTGATAGTGCCAACTAAATATATGTCACAATTAAATGTTATTAAAATGAAACAATAAACCATTTAAATAGGCAACAGCCATAAGATCAGTTGTAGAATAATGTGAATTATGTCCTCATTTTCAAAAATTCATATCTTTGTTCACAGTCAGATATCACTGTTGAAATTTTTACAGTATGTGCTATCATATAGGTGTACAAACTGTGCAAAGATGATATTTTTATATTCAGTCCCACTTGAGATAACTAACCCCAAACTTAACAAAAAATAAAAAATTTCAAATTTCAAAAATTCATAAAAAATTAAGGAAACATTTGTAAGTGTTCTTGCTCTATATGAGGCTAGTAGTGTACGATATCTAACTATAGGAAAAAACAGACTCTCGTAAATCACTCCTTGTTTGTTATTTTTGGGCCTAAAAAGTGGATTTTTGAAAATTTGGATACCAAACTTTGGAGGTCATTTTGACTGGTTATTTTTGAATTTAGAGTATTTCGTGTACTAGACAATGTTGTAGAGGACACTTTTCTAAACACAATCATGTCAATTGCAATGTTGTAACTTAACCCAGTGCAGATATATTCAAACTGTACTCCATGTTAGGGGCGGCTACCAAAGGCGTCTGTGTCCCCATGTCAGGGGCGGCCTAACACATCTTCTGGGGCTAACAACTTCAGTCATATAACTGGACGGACAAGAGCCGTCCCACGAGAAAAAACAATTTTTTTTTAGCTCATGGAATGGATCGCACTATGGAATCTAGATTACCCCAGGGGGGCAATCCCCCGTTGACCAAGGTCGACGCAAGCAGGCATTCAGATTCTGGGGGAAGAGTCGGAGCTCCCAAGAACCTCAAAGAAGATTAAAACTAAAAAGACTTTCAGAATTGGAACCATAAATGTACAGACAATGATTAAGACTGGTTAACTTAAACAGGTAATAGATGAGATGAAAGAGAGAAGCATTGGAATATTAGCGATGCAAGAAACAAGATACACTGACAAAGATACCGTGGAGTCAGAAGGTTTCATTATACTGGAAGGGAAACTAGGAGTTAGAGCAGGAAAGGAAAGACATGCACCTAGATGCTTTGTACGGGGTTCATACGAGACAAGAGATTCGAGGATGGCGTAACTGAAATGAAGAGCAGGTCAGAAAGGATATCAACACTGACATGTCAACTAGGGAACAAAAAAAAAAGTATACAATAGTAAATGACAACAAGAAAAGGAAAGACAAGAAAGTTGCAGACAGTTTCTGGGAGGAGCTATACGATACACTGATAAAACATACCATATAGACATTTTAAAAATACTCGTAGGAGATTATAATGCACAGATTGGAAGAGAGAAGCAACATAAAGGAGTAGTGGGCGAGTACCCTGCACACCAGCGGACAAACAAAAATGGAGAAAGACTAATTGAACTGTGTCAAGAACACAAAATGAGATTGATGACAACACACTTCAGGGCCAAACCATGTAAGAAAAAGACATGGGCAAACCCATGCAACCGCCTTGGGGATTTCCAAATTGACCACATAGCAATTAGCTGGACAAATGCTAAAGAGATCATGAACATAAAAATCAGGAAGAACACAAGAATAGAATTGGATCACTATCTTACAGAAGTTAAGTGCCTTTGGATTCCAAAGAGGGACAGACTGCCACAGACGAATAGAAGAAAAGAAAACATAAAGGTAGACAGAGACACATTAAGACACAATCGATCCAGATATGAGGAAGGAATTGAATCATTCAATGAATGGGAAGACATGAAGCGAAATATGGCAAAACAGGCTGAACTATGGGAAAAAGAAACGGAAGCACTGGTGGTGGAACAAGGAATGTGAGGAAGTGGTAGAGACTCGCAGGAAAGCCTGGAGAGACTGGAGCAGCAAGAAGGACCCAGAAAAATGGGAAGGAAGTGGCCCGAACAATAAGATGGACTAGAAGACAGAAGATGAAGCAGGAACTGGACGAGATTGAGACCAACTTCAGGAAAAACAACAGCAGACACTTTTTCGGGAAATGCAAAAAGAGTCTAATTGGATACAAGGGTAGAGAACTGTTTATAAGAGATAAGAAAGGGGAGATGGCTTTTAATGTGAAGGAGAACTGTTGGATTTTTGCAGAGTACATTCACGACCTGCTGAACTGTGAACCACCTGAAGATGAGCTGGAACTGGGGACTGACACAGAAGAGAGAGAGTCACGCCCTCCAACCAGGGATGCAGTCGCACATGCCACAAGCGATCTAAAGAATAATAAGGCAACTGGAGAAGATGGTATAGCAGCTGAGATGATAAAAGTGGGGAGGCAACAAAGCAACAGACAACATGACCAACATAATCCACCAGATCTGGAGAACAAAGAAGTTGCCAGAAAGATGGAAGAATGTAATTGTAGTACCAATACATAAGAAGGGGGACAAGAGAGATGCAAACAACTACAGTGGAATATCACTACTAGAGGTCAGATACAAGGTGCTGTGTCAAAACTATTGCTCAAGGGAGTAGAACAGGTAGAAAGTACAGTTGGCGACTACCAAGTAGGATTCGGGAAGAGAAGAGATTGTATACAACAGATATCTCTTGTTAGGATCCTGAAGAACAGAGGACTTGATGAAACTACACAAGAACTCATAAAAGCAATTCTGACAAACATAAAAGCAAGGGCGAGATTCATTGGAGCACTGTCAGATGAATTTGAGATCAAGACTGGTGTTAAACAGGGAGATGGATTGTCACCATTGTTGTTCAATATAGCACTGGACGAAGTGATCAGGCAGTGGAGAGCAATAAATGAGGAAATGGGAATACCAAAGACCCATGTGGGGGACAAAAAGGACAACACGACTCAAGTGGACTGCCTAACCTTTGCATACGACATAGCAATAGTAAGTGGGACGGAAGAAGATGCAAAGACACAACTCAACAAGTTAAGTAAGGTAGCCAGAAAGGTGGGACTGAGGATCACCTATAACAAGACAAAGACATTAAATACCACTGCAGACTGGGAAACACTGGAAGGCACTGTGCAAATGGTGGAAAAATTTAAATGCCTGGGAGAATTTATAACAGGAAGGAACAGGAAGATGAGGTCAGCCCTCTGTATGACGAGAGAGATATACAATAAAAAGAATATATCCACAGAGGCAAAAATAAGCCACTATAAGGCTTCAGTGAGGATTGCAGTATTATATGCTGCTGAGATGATGACACTAGTAAGAAATGGGACAGAACAACTAGAGAAAGAAGAGAGAAAAATACTGAGAAAAATACTAGGCCCCAAAAGAAGTGGAGAGAGGTGGATGTGAACACCTAGGGAAGAATTGTACTGGAACATGAGAACAATATCCGGGGAAATCAGACTCAAAAGGACAAGGGTTGCTGGACATGTAGTTAGGATGAGTATGGACAGAATGACTAAGAGAGTGTGGGAAACAACAGGGAGGACAAGGGGAAAGACAGGAACCAAGTGGGTTGCTGAACTTCGGAAGGACTGGTTGGTATTGGGGATCAAGGTCGAAGGAGAAGAAAATTGGAGGAACAAATATACATCGACCAATATGCTGGAGATCAATGACAGAGAAGAATACAGGAAAAGGTTAGAGTGTCGACAGTGGAGCCGACAATAGAAAAGGACACTGCACATCTTGGAAGAAGAGCGGGAGAGAAGAAGAGAAAGAATGAAGAGGTTCTGGGAGAAGAGGAAAAAGCAGTCCACGAAGGGGCTACCCACGGCCCTACAGAGGCCGTAACGCAAGAAGAAGAAGATATTCAAATTTTCGCTAATGTCTCCAGACTGAAAAATCATCACTTGCTTACAAATAAAAATGGCCACCATCCAGTAAAGGTGCAAGATAAATTATTTTAAAAAACTGTTTTTAACTTTTCAAATATAGGGCAATCACATAGTTAAAAAAATTAAAATATTTAAAAATGGTCAAGCAACCATCACTGGACCTCTTCATATGTATTGACCCCATTATATGTGGTTGGACTGCTCTTAAGACATGAAGAGTTAGATAGTTCGCACTGTCTTATCCACAGGAATTTAGCACATGCGAGTGATTCCAGTTAGTGGGGATAATTTTGGCAGGGAAAGTGACTCTGTCAAAGGGTGCAATAATAGCCACTCTAGAAGTCTTGGAAGAAAAGGACTTCGATATGTTGAGCCTAGAGGAAAGTCACACTCAAACCATTGATATGGAAGTGTTACGAGGGAATGCAGATCATTTAAATGGCAGTGATCATAAAGGGCGGTGATCATAAAGGGCGGTGATCATAAAGGGCGGTGATCATAAAGGGCGGTGATCATAAAGGGCGGTGATCATAAATGGCAGTGATCGAATGACTATGGAGAACTTGTTGTTGATGTCTAAGGATTTATTTCGTGTGAACGGAAGGTTACCAACAACCCGACTGATGCAACATCACATACTGACAGGGGATAGTGCACCAATTTATACAAAGCCATACCATATAGCAAAGCAGCTGCAACCATCGGTAGAAGAATTTACTGAACAACAACTACGGGGTGGGATCATTGAACCGAGTGATAGTCCCTGAAGTGCAAATATTGTAATCATGCCAAATAAGTCGATAGGCAGGTTACGGAAATACAGATTTTGCTGTGACTACAGGCACCTAAGTGTGAGAACCATTTCAGATGCTTATCCAATCCCAAACATCACGGAAACTTTGGATAACCTGGTTGAGTATTGGTTCTTTACAACTGTGGACCTCAGGAGTAGATACCATCATCAACTGGAGACGGCACCTGAAGATAGGCCGAAAACAGCGTTTACCATCCAAGCAAGACATTTTCACTAGAAGCACTCGCCATTTCGACTAAAGAATTCACTGGAAACTTTTCAGTGGTTGTTGGATGCATGAGAGGTCTAAGGCCAAAAACTTGTCTAGTTTATCTCAATGATAAAACCGTCTATTCAAAGGATTTTCCGGAGCATGTGAGATATTTGGAGGATGTCTTTAGTACACTACATCCAGTGCTTTTAATGTTAAGTGTGGACAACTCTCATTTTGCACAAACTCAAATAAACTCCTTGGGGCACGTGATTAGTGAGCTTGGCATACATACCAATCCTCGTCTTATAGAAGCAGTTCAAAACTTTCTGATAACCCAAACAACTAAGCAGGTATAGCTATTCATTGGCCTCTGAAACTTAATCACGGTTCGTGAAAGTCTGTGAAAATAGCCGGACCCATGAACAAGCTACTGAAGAAGGGGACAAAATTCCATTGGTTCCAAGAATGTAATGAAGCATTTGAAAAATCGGAAAAATATTAGTTTCAGACCCAGTATGGGTCTTTCCAGATTTTGAGAAAGAGTTTATCCTTCAAATGAGGCAGTCGGCTGTGTTTTGGGACAGATGGTAGATGGTCAGCGCATCAAGGCAGTTAAGCAAGGCAGAGTGTAACTACTTAACAATGGAGAAAGAGATGTTATCGGTCATATATGGTATTACGTATTTTTGTTATCAGTATGGTAGGAAGTTTAAGGTTGTGACACATCATGCCTCATTCAAAGGGTTGCTTCCTTTGAAAGATCCTTCTAGCTAAACTCAGTGGTCACTTAAGCTTCGTGAATTCGAGTATGATGTAATCCATAAATCAGGGAGATCAAACGCAAATGCAAATTCTTTAAGCCAGGGGGTAGCAATGTTAAATACGCTAGGGAAGAGCGTTGAGTGGCAGCAGGCACAGCACAGGCAAGTGATAAGGAGTGCCAGGCATCTAAGGCACAGCCGCATTTCATTAGGTGCGAGGGTTTGTTGTGTAGAATGATGAGGTGTGGACCACATGTGGTGGTTCCAGAGGGTTTTAAATTTTGCAGCAAGCTCATGGCCATATGTTGTCAGGTTGTGGTGGGCGACATGTGATGGACAGACGTGCAGCAGAGCAGTTTTGGTGGTGGGACAGGAAGTGTGATGTGGAGCAGTATGTTAAGGACTGTGTGCCACGCACGCAGAGGGCCGACATTAAGCATCAGAAAGTGCTGTTACGAAGGTTACCAGGGGTGTCCAGTCCATTTTCTATGTTGGGGTTGGATGTCCTTGGGCCACTTAATAAAACAACTGTAGGAAACAGGTATGTTCTCATGATCATTGATCTTTTTCTCAATTTTTGGCAATGGTACTTATGCCAGACCAACGGGCTAGTACTGTAGTGCAAGCATTAGTAAACAACTGGATATTAAAGTTTGGGGTGTCTGAGACCATAATTATGGACCAAAGTACGAATTTTCTCTTGGATTTAATGAAGCAGCTATGCCGTATGTTGCATTTAAAAAAGTTATGGATGAGTCCGCTTTTTTCCGCAGACCAATGGGAGAATAGAACATGTGCACAAGACAACTGCAAAGATGTTCAGCTATTACATAGGTTTCAGACACGACGATTGGGACACCTATTTGACATATGTACTGTGTACATATAATTCGAAGGTTCATACTGCTAAGGGGTTGTCGCCATTTGAGGCTGTGTACGACAGGAAAATACCACCTCCCTTTGACTTTTGGTTCCTAAATTAGGACCAGATGGTGAGTCGGTGAGGAAGTTTGCCAGAAGAATTAAGGTAGTTTGGTGGAAGATGCAAAAGGCAAACACGAAGGCACAAGAATGCAAGAAACAACCAAACAGGTGTGTCATAGTGGCACCTTATCAGTTAAAGGGCCGACACAACATACAGGCAAGGTGGGCTGCCGACCTCCCTTCAAGAGTTCATATCAAAACATCCTCAGTGAATGTTAACGCCAACAGACTTTCCACTTAAACACAGAACTAATTCGTGAAAAGCCATGTGACAGAGATCCACCAATTGGAAGTAATGTGGCTAGGTGTAGCACCCCACAGAATTAGTGTTATAAGGGCGTCAGCAGAGTCAGACCAGCAGTGTGTACCTATAGCTAGGACAGCTCCGGCCAGTACTTATGCCGGTTCTAGCCCAGTAGACACTCACCATAGTCTTCTGTAGAAATTTGTATCTTGTTGGGCGTAATGCCACTATGGAATTGTGGAGCGCAGTATTTTGGTTGTTATTATTTCTTTCCATTGTCTTAACTTTTATCCGGCTTTTGCCACCACAAGAATTATTTTGTTTCTTGTTGTTCGAGTTTGGAAATTAGTGCATCCAAAAAAGGCATTTTAGTTAAATAAAGTGTGTTCAAACTTGATTATTAGTTCTTTCCTGCCCAATGGTGGACGCTACAGTTATTGGTGATGAGGATAAAATTTTCATTTTCTGTCGACATGGCTACCTTAGAAAAATTTCTTCAGTCCTTGACAGAAACTCTATAGCATATTCAGGCAGCACTCACAAAGTCAGAACATTGCCCTCACTCCCCAGAGTTGCAAGATGTCGCTCATAGAGTTGATTCCATCACGAGTAAATTGAACACTTTGCACATGACTCCACCAATGTTTCTGACTTTCTTTTCTTGTCGCAAGTCTCCAGGTCAGACATATCGGTAATGGATTACGACGTTCCAGGGTCTCTCCCAAGATTGCAAATTCTGATGCATCAACGTTGCCTGCAAGCAGTCTTATGCCTCTTCATTGATTCACGATATGATGATATTTCACGCACCAGACGAGAGTCTTTTGGCTGATATTTTGAAGTTACAAGACCTGTCCCTAGACACCTGTCTGCCAATCATTCATGCATTTGAACAATCTCACCAGCTCCAATCCCCGCGTCTTGATCTAGCTGTTCTCGTGGCTCACCAGTTGCCTAGTGCCAATCAGGAGTCTTGTTGGCCCATTGGTACAATCCATAACGAAGTTTTTTGCACGTTTTCCATCACGTCTGGACTGCTTCCGGACTCACCAACAGTCGGAGTGCCCCAAATGGCGAGGAAGGTGCACGGCTTGCAGCTGAACGGGCCATGTCACCATTGTATGTCAGGTTTTGCAGAAACATTGCGTCGATGCCATGCTTCCTGCGGACACACAGGCTTATCACAAATCATCACCGCAGGGCCTGGAAGCCTCACATGCCATTCATGAACAAGTATTCTCCATCATTCCTCTGTTGGGAGCCTATTTTCTCCTTACCTCGGAGGTCACGCATATTCCTGCGATTTTCCAAATTCACACGTCATCTTCCATTTCCAACGTGGATGGTGCCACATACCAACATTTGGGCTCTCCACCTTTGTCGCCGTACACTCACATCTTGTATAGTTTCAGTAATCACCATATATCAGTTGACGGTGTTTTTTCAACACAAATCTCCTACAACGGTCGTTCCTTAACATCTCAGTTTTTGGAGGTCAGCTCCCCCAATGCTACTAATCTTCTGGGTTTGGACTTTTTGGTTTTCTGGGTTTGTCAGTGGAGGATGAGGTACAGGCGGTTTCAATCCCCTCTTCGGATACCCTCCTCGCCTCGTTGCTCAACAAATACAAAACGTTGTTCTCATCCTCCACACAAGGTCACGGTAAATTCTCAGTCCATCATTGATGCATATCCTGTCCCATCAGTGGATGACATACTCGCACATCTTGCGGGCTCAACCGCTTTCGCCAAAATTGATTTGCGCGATGCTTATTTGCAGCTGCCGTTGGACAAGGACTCGCAGCAGATCCTAGTCATCAACACCCGTGTGGACTTTTCCAGTACAACCCCATCCCGATTGCCACTGCCAGTGCCCCTGCCATTTTCCAACATTATTTGGAACACCTCACACGACAGGTGCACGGTGTGGCAAATTATCTAGATGATGTCATCATCGGTGGCTCGTCTGCGGTGGACCTCACGGGCAAGCTGGATATACTATTTCTGGATTTTCTGAGGCTAACCTGTGTTGCCGGAAAGAAAAGTGTGGCTCTTTTTTGCACATGAGGCCAGTTATGTCTGGCTCATGATTGATGCCCACGGCCTACACACCTCTAAGGAGTATGTCGAGGTGATTCAAAACCTGCCTCCTCCCACCAACATGAAGCAAATGCAATCTGTCCTCGATCAGATTAACTATTATTGGTGTTTTATACCCCATGCCGCCGAGATTTCGGCGCCCCTGATTTTTGGGACACAGCATGTGAGCAGACTTTCACAAGTCTCAAGTCGGTTCTCTCCTAATCTCCTTGTCTGACCGCTTACAACCTTTCCCTGCCCCTCATTATTGCTGCCGATGCATCGGACCATGGCCTGGGTGCAGTCCTCTCACAAGTGGTAAATGGCGCTGAGAGGCTGGTGGCTTTCACATCCAAAAACATTGACTAACGCTCAACCAAATACAGTCAAATTGAAAAGGAAGCTTTGGTTTTTACCCTAAAGAAATTCTACGATTTCATGTATGGTCGTCATTTCACTCTGCCTTTGGTTTCTTTGTTTCACCAGGGTGCCGCCGTGCCCATAAGAACAGCACGCCGCCTCCGGCGTTGGGAGCTCTTTCTGGCGACATTCGATTTTGATATTGTCTATCGCACCTCTGAAAGGCACGCACATGCCGATTTCCTTTCCCGGCTGCCTGCTGGAGCGGAATTTTAGTTGGACACTTCCCCCTTGGTTTGTTTCTGTGAGGATCCGAACGTGGACACAGCTATGGACGCACTTCCATTGGATGCTGATGCGGTCCAGTGGGCCACCGCTCAGACACTGCAAGCTCTCCACCGCCAAATCACTGCCAGGTGGCCAAACAGCTGTCATAACATCTGTGATGCGGAGGTCCAGCATTTTTGGGATCATCGGCACAGTCTCTTATCTGCAGTGGCATCATCCTTCTCCATAGTGATTCGAACATTTCCTGGGTGGTCATACCACATGCAACCTTCTCCACACTGGCCATTAGGGAATTGTCTTCACCGAACACCTGGCCCGCCGACACCTTTTTTGGCGTGGATTGAATAACTATACTGCCTCCCTCACTTCGGCCTGCACCACATGCCTAACACGTCAGGCAGCACCTCCCCGCACCAGTCTTTTTCGTGGCCAGATGCAGCTGCTCCGTGGGAATGTCCCCACTGGGATTTCGTAGGGCCATTTCATGGATCCCAGGGGCTCATCCTGATCAACTCCAGGTCAGGATACCCTTATGTATCCCACACGATGAACACCATTTCTGCTGAGACTATCAAAATTCTCCAGCACCTCTTTGCTGTCGAGGGACTCCCCAAAATGATCGTTACAGATAATGGTCTACAGTTTACTTCGACCAAGTTTAAGCAATTCTGTGCTGCCAATGGGATTTCCCTCTTCCTCACCGCCCCACTTCATCTTGCATCAAAGGGCAGGGACAGAACATTTTGTGAGCCATCATCCACTGGAGGAGGCTTGGTTTTTTTTTTTTTTTTCTACGTACCACGGCGCTCTGCGTGCCTGCCTGTAAACATCCAGTGAAGATACTTCACGGTTGCCCATTCTGTTCTCTCTTATCTGTCCTTGTTCCAGAGACTTCTCATCCGCCCACACTCTGAAACACTCCTGCCGCGTCGTACAGGTGGTCTGGGCACGGATCTTCTCTCATCCTGTGAAACAAGCTATTACCTCATCAAAGGTCGTTAAACGTTTTGCTACATGAAAAATCTAAATGTCGTTATCTAATACTGAAAAAGCTGTTAATACAAATAATACCCAAGACAGGTGTTTCCGGAGCTGATTGCGTGCATTTTGTCACTGTCTGCTAGGTAAAACAAAATAGGCCTTTCTAATATTGCGGCAATTTTGTAACACACACCAAATAAACGAGACTGTTTTGGCACAAATAGTCATTTTTATAACATGACAGAATATAATTCACAAAGTACCAATATCAGATGCCTACAAGGCCTACTACAAGCAAAAAGCTTTGTTAGGAAATAGTTTCACATTTCATTCATACGCACCAGTTTCTCAAGCACGAGATCGAAAAGTAGTATTACGAAATTTTTATATAAATTTGGAATCGTCTTATTGTTGCATAATTTGTGTGATGCCCCTGTTTCTTCTCCTTCCTCGTTCAAACAATCTTGTCATCAAGAATTCTGTGGCAATACTGCCATTGTCAAAATTTGTTCGCTGATTAACTTCACAAACCCTGCTAGAATCACAGGTTTAGTTATCCCACGATTATTCTCCGGTTAGGCATTGTTACATATTCGTACACATTTTCTGCGTTACTTCCAGAATAGAACTTAAGCAGCTGCTAGCCGGAGACTGTACAACTGGTCCTTACTAGTGTAGCGATCTGGCCAAAACTTTCCTGTCAAAATTTCATTTTCTTCGATACACCGACAAGATAATACGTAATCTTTGTCACCTGTTATTCCTGTTAGTCGTTTATTTCCACCCTGGTAATCTGAATCTATGGATTTCGCTAGTAATTATAACAACGCTGAACATTTGCTAACCCAATCAACCACATAATCAGACAGCGATTGGCGTTCATCTGTTCGGCTTTACTCCGCTCAGCTCGTATAGCTCCGTCCCCTTTTGTCTGCAGAAAGTGTATTTCTAGATGCGACGAGGATTCTCCTGTCAGACATCACGTACACTACGCACGCATTCAATAATCAACTTATGATTCATTCGGAAATCAACTTAAAATGTGTTCAAAAATGTTCAAAAACCTACAAGGATTCGTTTCAAAATCATATGAATAATCTGACAGACCAACGTGCGCTGGATGCTAGGCGCTTTGTGAAACAAGTTTTTTCCCCTCAAGAATATGAATTTGGCGCCATCTTTTTCCAGTAGCACCTAGCTGCTTGCTGCGACCGCTTGCACAGCCAACAGCCACATTCCTGTAGCCAGAAGCGGGAGAACCTACTACTCAAACGGGACTCAACTGCGCATGTGCATGAGCCTGCTCGTAACTGCTAAAACGAATCTGATGTAAACAGTTGACTTCATGCTCATCAGAGGCAATTTGTTGTTATGAAGCATTGCATAGTCTTCCTAAAGCCTTTGACACATTTTTATGTTGGCAGACGCTTGCATGAGCACTGTGTATCATTGCTGTATATGGCGCATTTCCTTTGCAATTTATTTTCTTTTTTTCTCTGGTTTATGTTTCATTGTTGAAGTATTATTCTGCAGTACAGGGATACAGTAATATCCTTTGGTAGAGTATCGGTTCTTACCAGCCAAAATTACAAAAATTTAACTGAAAACTAAAATAATGAAAAATTCCCAGAATTCTAAAAAAAAATCCCGGGTTTTTCCCGTTTTTCTCCCGGATGAAAATATTCCCAGGTTTTTCCCAGATCTCCCGGTTGTCCCGGGTCGTATACACCCTGTTGTAACACTACTGAGTGGGAGCGGCACCACATGCAAAAATCGTCGACGAAGAGGCCCAACAGAAGGTACAAGCCCATTGACAGCAATGAGAAAGCGTGTGACACTTGACATGATCCCACGGGATACCATTCTCCTGGGTCCAAGGGGTGCTGAGTGAAGTGTCAACCAGAATCCGGATGAACCAGTGTGATAAAAACTCACAAATAAAATCTGGAAGGGGGCTGCACAAGCACCAGTCATGGAGGATAACTAAAATGTGACAGTGCCAGCGGTGTTGTGTGCCTTGAGTAGGTGAAAGACTACCACGACAATGTGTCGGAGGTTAGTAAAAGCCTGTCAGATTGGTGTTTCCAAAGTGAGTAAATAGTCAGATTTAGATATTCCTTCCCCACACTGATATGGGAATAAAAGGTCCCAAGATTCGAGTACCCCACATAATCGGAAGCTAACCATCCTCTCGAGCAGTTTACAAAACATGTTTATCAGGCCAATCAGTCGGTACCTGTAGGAAGATGTTGGGTTCCTCCTGGGCTTAAGGATGGGGATAACTATGCTTTCTCACGATGGCCTGTGAGCCAAATGCAGTTGAAGACCCTGAGTAGATGTTGCTTCTGGTAAAATCCAAGTGTTGGATCATCTGGTTGTGGATGGAATCTGGGCCTGGGGCCACATCAGATGAACAGGTAAGAGCCTGCACAAATTCTCTTTCAGTGAAGGGTTCATTATAAGCTTCAGCTTGGTGGGGATTGAAACAGAAGGGATTTCTTCAACTTGTCATTTCTGCTGGCAAAAGTTAGCAGGATAGGAAAAAGATGCCGATGCCGTCGCAAAGTGTGTCATGGGGTGTTCTGCAAGGACCAATGGATCATTACACAGAGCATGCTGTAGGATAAGTCCCCGGACAGCTGACTGTCGCTGGTAGCCCAGAAGGCTACAGAGCTTGGACCAAACATGCGATTAAGAGGTGTACATCCCCAGGGAGGAAAAACAGTACTCACAGCATTCTGTTTTACTCTGCTTAACAAGGTAGCAGGTCTTTGCATGGAGACACTTAAAAGTGATAAGGTCGATCTGCGAAGTGTGTCGTTTAAATAGCTGCAGTCCCGTCAGCAGTCCTGGATAGCAACTGCGACATCCTTGGTCCACCATGGTACTGGTTGACAACAAGGAGGACCTGCGAATATGGGAATAGCAGTACCAGCGGCATAAAGGATTAATATTAAAGATGTCTTGCATGACCACATCAATCCAATCTGACATATGTGAAGGCCAATGGTCCCTGTGGAATGCCCAACGTGGGGTCCTGGCAGCAGCTCAGGTGGGGGAGCAGCACCTGAAAGGGAGGGCATGGGAACTTCAGGGAGGTGGAGAGAGGGGGAGAGAGAGGGGGAGAGAGAGGGGGAGAGAGAGGGGGAGAGAGAGGGGGAGAGAGAGGGGGAGAGAGAGGGGGGAGAGAGAGGGGGAGAGAGAGGGGGGGAGAGAGGGGGGGAGAGAGGGGGGGAGAGAGGGGGGGAGAGAGAGGGGGAGAGAGAGGGGGAGAGAGAGGGGGAGAGAGGGGGGAGGGAGAGAGAGGGAGAGGAGAGGGGAGAGAGAGGGGGGAGAGAGAGGGGGGGGAGAGAGAGGGGGGGAGAGAGAGAGGGGGGGGAGAGAGGGGGGGAGAGAGAGGGGGGGAGAGAGAGAGGGGGGGGGGAGAGGGAGAGGGACAGTACTGGAGTAAGGAAGAAGGAGGGGGAACAGATGCAACAGAGGCAAAAGTTGAAGAAAAAGACACAGGAATCAGTCATACTTTCAGCAAGCCTCAGCATAAGATAGGCAATCCAGGGATTTGTACTCTTGGATCTTGTTGTCTCTCTGTAAGTTGGGCAATATTGTGGGTGTGGAGAATAACAGTCACGACAATTGACACACACAGGTGGTGGAACACAGGGGCTTCCCTCATGGAATGGGTGTCCAAAGTCACCTGCCCAAAACGCAAGCACCGAAAGCACCTCAAGGGTGGCAAGATGTACAGCTTCACACACATCGGTAACATATGACCTTCACCTTCTCTGGGAGGGTACCTGCCTTGAAAGACAGAATAAAGGCAAGAGTATCATTGCTGTTGTCTTTATGGCCCTTCTGTACATGCTGAACAAAGTGAACTATGCGTTACTCTAAATTAGCCCAGAGTTTCTCACATCAGTTTGCAATGTGAGATCCTGATGAAAAATCACTCCCTGGACTGCTGAAGGGTAATAGATGCTGGGACGTCGCCAAGCCAATCAAAAGTAAGAAAAGAGCTGCATATTGGGCAGCAGAAGCTACTTTGATCAACAGGGAGCCCGGTCACATTTTACCGAGATACCACCAAACTTGTCGTCAATATTCTCCACAAAAAACAACAACTTTGTGGCAGTAAATGTGTTCTTGTCCATCTTAGTATAGACCAGCTAGTGGGGGAGTGTTTCATCCAAAGATGGTGAACCTGGCTTTTCTACCAGGGTGCAGCCAAGGAAGGGAAGACCGCAGGGTCATATAAAGCAGCATTCAATGAACATTTACCACTAAGAGCGACAGCCTTTTGAGAATGGCCAGATTTCTGCAGGTTGAACACTTCACATACCAAGCATCCACCCCGATACAACCCACTCCGATCCGAGGCTCTCCCATGGACAACACCCAGCCGCAACATGGGCTGCCTGGCATGATAACTGTTATCGAGAGTTCCGATGCTCCAGGATGACAAGCCACCAATCCTTGGCAAATGTGGAGAGACAACAGATCAGAAAGAGTGATCCCTGTGTTGTCAGGAGGCTTAGTCAGGTGGCCGCACCACACGGACTGCCCGCAGGAGTTGGTGATCTAGCGGGCTGGAGGGGGCAATGCAGTGAAGGATGAGGAGAAGGAAGGGGAGGAGAGGAACCAACACCATTAGACACTAAGAAGGAAGTTCTTCCCCAAATGGTTCAAACTAAAAACATAAAATTTAGAAGTGGAATTCAAACCCAAGGGTGGGGGCGGGGGGGGGGGGGGGAGAGGGGGGGCAAAATGCCAAAAAGGATGGAAGACAACAGGCAAGAGGAACAAAATAGCAATGAATACAGGGAAATAGGTGGATAGCCAGGTTGACATAAATTAGAACACCGAAAGGGGGAAAGGAGGGGGCAGTGGGGAAGGAGCAAGGATGGGGAGGGAGGGGCATGGTGAAGGAAATGCAGCCACTGAAAGAAGCATGGGCTGCAATAGCTCTGGGCCCCATGTGCGCCACGTAAAAACTCATGAAAGAATCATGAGCCCCCTGGGCAGTGTCTAGGCTCCGAGGTCATTCTTAGTTCATTCCAGTGTCTGGCAAAGAAGGTTGACGATAATGATTGGTTTGTGGGGCACTTAACTGTGCAGTTATTAACGTCCATACAAATTCTCTTTACACAGTCCAATCTTGCCATTTTCATGAATGATGATGAAATGATTAGAACTACAAAAACACCCAGTCCCCAGATGGAGAAAATCCAGAGAAGGTTGAGAAGACCAGTCTTGCATGTAACAAAGATCACAATTTGCAGCACTCTCCCCAGAACCAATTGTGGCGCTTTGGTTCTGAGTCGCGTGGTAGGACTGACCTAACACATTGAAGGTACTGTGACAAGCTAGGCTGCAACTTCCTGGACTTGTGCCGTAGGATTGAGAACTGTAGGGTCCCCCAAAGTAGGTCGGTGTGCACTTCACATAAGAAGCTGCTACTCAGGTAGCTGACTGCATGTGGGGTGTAGACAAGGGTTTCTTAGATTAGGTGACTCTTCATCCAATCCAGATAATGGTAGCTGTAGGACACACAGAACTAATAATGGAAGATCGAAAGAAATACCTCCCGTGGGTGAGAATACAGGGAAATAGGTGGATAGCCAGGTTGACATAAATTAGAACACCGAAAGGGGGAAAGGAGGGGGCAGTGGGGAAGGAGCAAGGATGGGGAGGGAGGGGCATGGTGAAGGAAATGCAGCCACTGAAAGAAGCAGCACTGCTCAGCAGTGTGGGATCTGTACCAGATAGGGTTGATAGAGGATATAGAGAAGATCCAACGGAGAGCAGCGCGCTTCGTTACAGGATCATTTAGTAATCACGAAAGCGTTACGGAGATGATAGATAAACTCCAGTGGAAGACTCTGCAGGAGAGACGCTCAGTAGCTTGGTACGGGCTTTTGTTAAAGTTTCGAGAACATACCTTCACCGAAGAGTCAAGCAGTATATTGCTCCCTCCTACGTATATCTCGCGAAGAGACCATGAGGATAAAATCAGAGAGATTAGAGCCCACACAATCCTTCTTTCCACGAACAATAGGAGACTGGTGGCTTGCGGAGTATGGATGTAGATGTATTAAAATCCCAATGGTAAACTGCTGAAGCATTTGCAACAAAGTGCCAGATTTTGAAATACTTGTGAAAAGCAGTGAAGCTCACATAATATTAGGTGCAGAAAGTTGGTTGAGACCTGTAATTGATAGCTGTGCGATTTTGGGGGAAAATTTAAGTGAACATTGAAAGGATAGGCAAATGGGAAATGCAGGTAGTGTGTTTGTCGCAGTAGACAAGAAACTCAGATTGACTGAGATAGAAATTGAAGCTGCATGTGAGACTGTTTGGGCAAGACTCAGTATGAGGGGTAGGCATAAAATGATAATTGGATCCTTCTATTGCCCACCAGACTGATCTCCTGACAGAAAATTTCAGTCCACTCCTATGCAAGTTCTCCAATCATAATGTAATCATTAGTGGAGACTTTAATCATCCAACAGTTAATTGGGAAAATTAGTTTCGTTAACTGTGGACTTGTTAAGACATCCTGTGAAACTTTACTGAATGCCTTCTCTGAAAACTACTTAGAACAGAGAGTTTGGAACCCCACTCAAGATGGAAATATATTGCATCCAATGGCAACATACAGACCTGACATCTTTGACAATGTCCACATGAAAACTGGTTATCAGTGACCATGACATGGCTGTGGCAACTATCATTACGAAAGTACAAAGGACAACTAAAACAAGCAGACAGATATACAGGGTGATTCATGAAGATACACAAATATTTTAATATGTTATTCTACAAGTAAAACTAAAGAAAAAAGTTCATTGGTCAGAATGACGTCAAATTGCAACAGAATATTATTGGAGAAAAGGGAAAACGTATGAGAGAAGAAGAAAAAAACAGTGCGGCAACTGATCAATAGGTGGCACTGTATGCATCAGAATAGGTAAATGAAAACACCCGTCATGCGCACAACCCACTGAAGTTGGTATAAACATGCCGGGTACACAGCTTTTCCTCTTGCCGCATCTGCGACGTTTGCCATGACTGTTTCAATGCAAGACCCTGCTCTGCTCGTAAAGCTGTATTACAAGAATGACGACAGTGCTCATGTCGCTCTGCAGAAGGTCCAGACACTGAAGGGTTTGAAAAAAGGCGTTAGTCCAATGACTGACACGGGTCTGGAGAAAATGATTAGAAAATTCAAAAAGACGGGTTCTTTTGGTGTACAACCTAGTAGAGAGAAGAAACGAATTGGTTCGAAGTTGGTGGAGGCAGTGGCCACAGAAAAGCAGGAGGAGACGAGTGGTTGTGTGCAAACGTGTAGTGCACAGAGAATTGCCCGAACGTTGGTCATAGCCATGAGCACGGTGCGTAAAATCCTACGAAACGTCTTTCTTTGCTATACATTCCTGACAGTTAGAGAGACCTTTGCTTTAGAATTTCTTGCTCACATAGAAGTGGACAATGATTGGTCCTGGAAGATTTTGTGGACAGGCGAAGCCCACTTCCATCTGACAGGATATGTCAGTACCCAGAATTGTTGAATATGGGCAATGGAAAATGTACATGCAAATCAACCAGTACCACTTCATCCTGAAAAGGTCCCTTTGTGGTGCTGGTTTACGGCATCATTTATCATAGGGCCATATTTTTTTTTTTTTTTTTTTTTTTAAAAAGAGGAAGGTGCTTCCGGTTCTGTTACCTGTACTGTCACTGGTAAACGCTAAGAGTGTCTTTTGCACAACAATGTCATTCCAGCTTTCCAACAGCGTGGATAGGATCATTCTTATGCAAGATGGCACACCTCTGCACATTGCAAATCCATTTCAGAAATGCTAGAATTATCAGCCACTATTTCCCTACAGCCTGGCCGTCCCGATCACCTGATCTTAATTCATCTGACTTCTGGCTGTGAGACTATCTGAAAGACAATGTCTTCAGGTTCTGATTTCAAACTTAGCTGCATTGAAGGCACGCATTGCGCAACACATTCTGAATGTGACCCCAGAAACACTTCATTCAGTTGTGGAACATGCTGTTTCTCAAATTCAACTTGTTGCAGAAAACGGTGGACATCATGTTGAACATGTTTCGCGCCGGACACTCAGAAATTAATAATTCGATTTGATTTTGACCGATGCTTTTTATGCAGTATTTGGTCTCAGGACAAATGAAACCGATGCTTTTGATATGGTTTTTGGCCTCAAGACAATTAAAAACCGATGTGAATTATGCTTTTTATGCGGTTTTTGGACTCAGGGCAATTAAAAACTGATTTTTCCCATCCGATGTGATATGACCTTGCCGTGGTGGATGGGTTTACGTAACTAACAGTATCACACATGTACACCCATGCACACTGAGTATTACAGTTTGTTCAACATCAAACGTACACCTTAGGCATTGTTGTACGATTCATTTGTCATTTGTAGTCGACCACTATTAAATTATGATGCTTACAGCGCCATCTATTGCTACATTTTGTAACTACTTATTTTTCTTCTTCCACATGTTTTCCCCCTTCGCCGTTAATATTCCATTGCAATTTGATGTCATTATGGTTGGTTGGTTTGTGGGATTAAAGGGACCAGACTGCTACGGTCATAGGTCCCTTTTTCCAAAAACTAAAACCACCCACAGAGAATAAAAAACGAACAACAGAAAAGACGGCAGACGACACTAGACAAGAAAGACACAGACACAGATCAGACAAAATGAATTAAAAGAACACAGCATGACGGTGGTTGGCCAACCATAGAGACAAAAAAAAGGAAAAGCCAACGACCGAGAAATATATTAAAAACTCAGTCTAAAACCGTAGGCCACAGGCCAGAATCAACACTAAATAAAGATAAAAACTTGGAGCAAATGATAAAAGCCCCCTGCCCGAATAAAACGCAAAACTAAACCTGCCATAGCAGAGTCATCAGTTAAAAGGGAAGGGAGCGGTCAGACCGCGCCATTCGGCGTCCCATAACGCGAAAACTTTGCGGAGTAAGACTGCTCGCAAATCAGTCTCCGGGAGGCCAATGTCCAGCATTGGTTCACTGGTGGCCTGTTTGGCCAGGCAGCCAACACGTTCATTGCCCGGGATACCTACTGTGACCAGCGGTCCACAGAAAGCCCACAGAGCGGCCGCAACGGGCAAGAGTATGCAGGGACTCCTGGATAGCCATCACCAGACAAGAGCGAGGGAAACACTGGTCGATAGCTCGTAAACCGCTCAGGGAGTCGCTACAGATAACGAAGGACTCACCTGAGCAGGAGCGGATATACTCTAGGGCACAAAAGATGGCGACCAGCTCAGCAGTAAAAATTCCTGCAGCCAGCCGGCAAGGATCATTGTTCGTAATGGTCCCCTAGAGTTAGAGCATAACCGACCCGACCAGCAACCATCGAACCGTCAGTGTATACAATGCCAGAGCCCTGATACGTGGCTAGGATGGAATAAAAGCAGCGGTGGAAGGCCTCCGGAGGGACTGAGTCCTTCGGGCCCTGTGCCAAGTCGAGCCGAAGACAAGGGCGAGGAACACACCACAGGGGTTTACGCAAAGGGGCCCGGAAAGGAGGTGGAATAGGGAAAACCATAAACCCGGAGAGAAGCTCTTTGACGCGGACCGCGATCGTACAACCTGACCGGGGCCGACGTTCTGGCAGATGGACGACCGATTGCGGGAACAGAAGACGATAATTTGGATGCCCGGGCAAGCTAAAAATATGGGCAGCATAAGCGGCCAGTAACCGGTGGTGCCGTAACTGCAGTGGAGGGACACCTGCCTCCACAAGTAAGCTGTTCACAGGGCTGGTCCGGAAAGCACCAGTGACAAGGCGTATCCCGCTGTGAAGGATTGAGTCCAGCACCCGCAACGTTGAAGGGGATGCTGAACCATAAGCCAGGCTCCCATAATCGAGACGAGACTGGATTAATGCCTGGTAGAGCTGTAAGAGGGGAGTTCGGTCGGCGCCCCAGCTGGTGTGGCTCAAACATCGCAGAGCATTAAGATGCCGCCAACAAGCGGCTAGGGCACTGTGAAATTCCCACTCACTGAATGGAACATTGTAGGTTTCAGGATGGTGGGTGCCTAAAGAAAGGCTCCGACGTTCTATCTGCTCTTTAATGGAGCGGAAGGCCAGTGAGTAATTCGCAGAAGCGGAACTCAGAGCAAAATGCTCTGCCAAGCGGTTGGCAATGACGTCAGAGTCAGTACAAACTGCTCCATTCAGTGAGAGCGCAGGGACGCTGACAGGGGTCCGATAGCCATAGCGGCGACGAATCTTGGCCCAGACCTGCGATGGAGACACATGGAGGCGAATGGTGGACACATACCGCTCCCAGCACTCCTGCTTGTGTTGGCAAATGATGCGGCAGGCCCGCACACGAAGCCGTTTAAAGGCAACGAGGTTTTCTAAAGCCTGGGCAATCTCAGGCGACCACCAAGGCACAGTCCACAGCCGAGGGTACCCAGAAGAACGGGGAATGGCAGATTCTGCGGCAGTAACGATGCCGGTGGTGACCGAGTGAACCATCGCATCAATGGCTTCATCAGAAAAAGGCACAATAGCGGCCATGGAGGAGAACAAATCCCAGTCAGCCTTATTCATAGCCCATCTGCAAGGGCGCCCATAAGAGTGACGTTGTGGCAGTAACAGAAGGATCGGAAAGTGGTCACTGCCACACAGGTCGTCGTGCACACTCCATTGGACAGAAGGTAAGAGGCTCGGGCTGCAGATCGAAAGGTCAATGGCAGAGTACGTGCCATGCGCCACACTGAAATGTGTGAAGGCACCATGGTTTAAAAGGGAGAGGTCGAGCTGTGCCAATACATTCTCAACGATGGCACCTTGACCTGTTGCCACTGACCCACCCCACAGAGGGTTATGGTCGTTGAAGTCGCCCAGTAACAAGAAAGGTGGCGGCAATTGGGCGATCAGCGCAGCCAGGACATGCTGTGGGACATAACCATCCGGTGGAAGATACAGACTGCAGACAGTAACAGCATGTGGCGTCCACACCTGAACAGCGACAGCCTCTAAAGGTGTTTGGAGAGGGACGGACTCGCTGTGAAGAGAGTGAAGGACATAGATGCAGACGCCACCAGACACCCTTTCATAAGCTGCCCGGTTCTTATAATAACCCCGATAGCCACGGAGGGCGGGGGTTCGCATCGCTGAAAACCAAGTTTCCTGAAGAGCAATGCAGAAGAAAGGGTGAAGGCTGATAAGTTGTCGGAGCTCAGCTAGATGATGAAAGAAACCGCTGCAGTTCCACTGGAGGATGATATTGTCCATGGCTCAGAAAGGCGTGAAGGGACTGGGAAGGCAGTTTATGCCGCTTGTTCACTCACTGCCACCGATTCAGTACCAGCGCGAGTGACATCCATGGCGTCTGAGCGACCAGCGAGATCCAGGTCTTCAGCAGACGCCAGAATCTCGAATTTGTCCGCAGACGCTGAGCTTGTAGGAAGCGGTAGGATGGGTGCCACCGCAATGTCGGGATTCTTGGGAATCTTTTTCTTTTTCAGCTAATCTCGCTGTGCCTTTGGTGGTTCAGGCTGGGAGGGCTTCACTGGGTCAGTCTCAGGGGCGGACGACGACCGTGAGGCCCTATGACCAGCGACCGGTGGTTGTCTGAGCCATTTGCGGGTGTCCACTTTTAAACCGGTCGGAACTTGTGAAGGGAGGTCACCAAGGGACCCCTTCCTGGCGAGAGGAGTCGAAGAAGTCTTACGCTTCTCCGGCTGGGAAGCGGGAACTGATGTCCCCGATGGTTGGGGGGCTGTTGCTCCTGAAGTAGATGGAGCAGGAATCACAACGGTAGACGATCACCTTGACCTTCTCAGGTAATGTGTCACCCTCTAAGGCCAAAATGAAGGCACCGGTGGCAACTTGATGATCCCTCAGACCCCGGTGGATGCGCCTGACGAAATGGACACCTCGTCGCTCTAAGTTGGCGCGCATCTCGTCATTGGACTGTAAAAGGAGATCCCTGTGGAAAATAATGCCCTGGACCATATTTAAACTTTTATGGGGCGTGATAGTAACTGAAACATCCCCCAGCTTCTTACAAGCGAGCAAGGCCTGTGACTGCGCAGGGGATGCTGTTTTTATCAAGACGGAACTGGACCGCATTTTGGACAAGCCCTCCACTTCCCCGAACTTGTCCTCTAAATGTTCTACAAAGAACTGAGGCTTCACCAATACAAATGATTCCCCATCAGCTCTGGTACAGACGAGATACCTGGGCGAATACGATTCGCTTTCATTCATTGTCTTTCGTTCCTCCCATGGTGTAGCCAGGGAGGGGAACGATTTGGGGTCATAAACGTTAGCTTTAAAATGAGCCCTTGAACGCTTAGAGACTGCTGGTGGCTGGCCACCAGCAAGAGAAGATGTGCCACGCTTCATTGCATGTCATCCACCCTGATGCCACGTACTCCGACCAAGGGCCCTCCCCATGGGCGCCACCTAGCCACAGCAAGGGCAACTGGCAGGATGGCCATTGCCGGGATTCCTGATGCCCCAGGGAGATGGGCATCTACTCCTTGGCATACATGGGGAGTAAACGGCGCAGGCATCAGTAGAGCGATCCCTGTGTTGTCGGGGGGCTACAACCAACAGGGTACATGGCAGCCCCACCACAATGGACTGGCTACCGTGCTGGATTTTAGGTGATATATAGTCCATGGTCGCCATCAGTGCAGAAAGTGGCACTGCACATTGCATGGCGGAAACTGCACACAGGAATGTATCAATGCCCAAGAGATAGAGAGCAGGCAGGACTGCAATGCAACGACGAATAAGCTGGCAAAAGGTCTGACCGCAAGAGGGACACAATGCACCAAGTAAGACGCTCTTCCCCAATCGGCTCGCTCTTCAGAAAAATTTTGAGATATGGAGGGCAAACCCAACAGGGGACCATCACATAAGGCCGAAACGTTTGAGACTCCTTTTAGTCGCCTCTTACGACAGGCAGGAATACCGCGGGCCTATTCTTACCCCCGAACCCGCAGGGGGCGATGTCATTATGACCAGTTATGTTATTTCTACAGCGGTTTGAAAGTTTAACTATAATTATAACCACCCTGTATAATGAAGTACTATCAGAGAGAAGCTGCTTAAATGTCCACGCAGATCTGGATACGTTTTCAACATGATGCAGAGATTGGCAACTTGTTCTAAATGTTCAGAAATGTAAAATTATGAAATTTACAAAAATGAAAAAAAAAAAAAAGTCATATCCTATGACTATATCAATGCATCACTGTTGGAATCTGCCAACTCATACAAATACCTGTGTAACACTTTGTTGGGATATGACATGGAATGATAACATAGGTTCAGTCATGGGTAAAGCAGGTGGTGGATTTCGGTTTATTGGTGGAACACTGGGGAAGTGCGATCAGTCTACAAAAGAGATTGCTTACAAATCACTTGTGGGACTGCTTCTACAATACTGCTCAAGTGTGAGGGACCCAAACAAGACAGGACTAACAGGGGATGTTGAACATGTATAGAGATGGGCAGCATGAATGGTCACAGGTATGTTTAATCCATGGGAGAGTGACACAGAGATAGCGAAGGAGCTGAATTGGCAGACTCTTGTAGACACACATAAACTATCCCGAAAAAGTCTATTTACAAAGTTTCATGAACCGGCTTTAAATGATTACCCTAGGGATATACCACAACCCCCAATGAATCACTCACACATAGGGATTGTGAGTATAAGATTAGAATAATTACTGCAAGCGCAGAGGCATTCAAACAATCATTACTGCCACACTCCATACAAGAATGGAATAGGAAGAAACCACAATACCTGGTAGAATGGGACGTGCCCTTTGCCGTGCACCTCATGGCGGTTAGCAGAGTACAGATATAGATGCAGATGTAGTATACCAATGTTCCAACCACCCATCTTACCTACAAACAAGACCCAAAACTTCTACTCCTACAGATTGTTGCTGGGATACCGAGCACTCTCATACTGGTACGGCATGTGTATCACGAGTTTCTGTGTTGCCCCACTATTGTTTGGTTGATTGTGTTATGCCAGCACTACTGAAATGAATGTGATTATGAAGCATGCATAACACGTACGGCCTCTTGAAATGAATTGTACAAGTATAGTACAAAATGTATAAATCATCATTTCGCAACATGTAAAAGAGGAAAAACTGAATGTATACAATCTGGCTGCATCAGTATACAATGTGCCTAAGAGTGCCTGAGTGTTCATAAATAATGTTAGATGCCACGAGACTTTAAGCAGGCATACGGGAAATGTTTCTTTAATTATAAGTGATGGGCTCATTGACGTCTCCGGTATTATAAGAGACATATTTATTTAATTATTTATTTGTTAATTTGGTGAAAAATGACCCCACTATGCAATGGGCCTACTATAAATGAAGACCCAGACTTTTGTATATTGATACGAGTATGTCACTTACTATTACTACTGAAAATGTTATTGAGGTCACTGACACACAATAATAAATCCTCATCAGGCTGGGACAACCTTTCTCCAAAGCTCTCAAAAAAATGTAAACTTGAATGGGCTCCTGTTTTGACTCACCTTACTTAGTTCGTCTTTGTATGTGGTATATTCCACACTTACTTAAGTTCACCATAGTGAAACCTCTTTATAAAAAGGAACCCAGAACTAATGTTCAAAATTATATGCCAGTATCACTTACATCTGTCTTCAATAAATTGAAAAATCTTTCATTCTTAAATTAGATGAGCATTTTACCTCTAGAGAATTCATGGGTAACTTCCAATATGGCTTTCATGTGGATTGGAGCGCAATATCTGCTACCGGGAAGTTTGTGTATGTAGCATTTGACAAGCTTGACTGGTTGCAAGGAGGCGGGCTATGCCTTGGCTTATCGAAGGCCTTTGATGAGGTCAGCCATGAATTTCTTTTGCATGAACTAATTGATTATTATGTCCCTGGAGTGGATATTAAGACTTTTCCACTTCTTTCTTCAAAACTTAACTCAGTGCACTGAAATTCACTTTAATGACGGTGATATGATAAGGCTTGTGCAATACAGTAACAGCTGTGTCGGTTCAGAGCTTCTCAATGCTCCCATCTTGGTCATCATCTGTACACTTACTATGTTAACAATTTCCCTTCAGATGGAAATGTATCCACCAGTATATATGTTGACAAAATGTCTGGGGTGTGCTGGGCAAGCAACTACTTAGAATTAAACACTGTCATCACCAATTCTGCTGATGTTGCATATGATTTCTTCATAGAAATAAATTTTAAAGTGACCTGAACTAGCCAACTTTGGCACAGGAAATAATGTATCATCCTTATAAAATGAAAAGAACAGCATAAATTTTGATAGCAATGATTTTTAAAAGTTTTTAGGAATGTTTTTTGACAAAAGTTTTACTTGGAACAAGAATATCAGTAACATATGCTCAAGGATGTAGAGTGGGATCTGCCTGCTAGGAAGACTTTTCCATTATTTAGGCACATGTGCTTTAAGGTTGGTTGATTTGGGGAGGGGGACCAAACAGTGAGGTCATTAGTCCCATCAAGTTAGGGATGGATGGGGAAGGAAGTCAGCCATGCCCTCTCAAAGGGACCATCCCGGCATTTGCCTGAAGCAGTTTAGGAAAATCATGGAAAACCCAGATCTGGATGACTGGACGCAGGTTTCAACCGTCACCGCCCCCCCCCCCCCCAATTGTCAGACCAGTGTGCTAACCACTGCACCACCTCGCTCGGTCACATACTTGAAAGATGGTCACAGTTACACAAATAGAGCTTTTCTTGCAGCAAAAAGAGCAATAACATAGATTCCCAAGGTGGATACAAGAAGATCATACAAAGAATTGTTTACGGGCCACAGACTGCCTGCATTATACGCACTCTACATTTATTGAATCATTATTATGGTGCAAGAGGACCAAAAATACAGTCTTGTCGACAGTCAAATACACGAATACCAAACTAGACAGAAGGACGATTGTCTTAGAAAAAGAAAAAAAATTTACCCATACTTTAAAGAGCCCATAAGTGAAAGGAGCACTCTTTGGTAATAAATTACCAACACACCTTGAAGGTTCAAAATTTAAAACCACACTCAAGAACGGGCTTATATTAAAATGTCCCTATTGCCTCAATGACCTCTAATTATACATATTGTCATTAGTTCGTATTTGACACCTTGCATGTTTGTTTGTGGGCACTCTGTTTTTTATTTTCATCTTGTATATTAAGATTCTACTCATCTTAGTGTTACCATGATTAATTATAATGCATGAACTTCACGTTTACTGCAGTTAACAATAAATGAAATGAAAGTTCTAAGGGCAAATAGCACTAAGGGTAGATGACACATTAGTAACTGATGGGCATAGTGTGGCAAATCTATTTAACAAGTACTTTATATCCGTTACTGATAGAATGGGACTTTCAGGATCAGTAAATAATGCCCTTGAATATCTGAAACTAGCCTTCACAAATAGCTTCAAGCACATGAATATATCACTCACTTCACCAAAAGAAATAACTTCCATAATAAAATCTTTAAAAACAAAGCATTCTAGTGGGTACGATGAAATATCAACAAAGTTAATTAAGGCATGTTCTTGTGAGTTTAGTACAATTCTAAGTTACTTGTGTAACCAGTCAATTATAACTGGGACATTTCCTGACTGGCTAAAATATGCAGATATTAAGCCTCTATTTAAGAAAGGGGATAAAGAGATACCACCAAACTACAGACCGATTTCACTTTTGCCAGCATTCTCAAAAATTTTAGAAAAAGTAATGTACAGGCAGCTGCTCAACCATATGACTACAAATAACATATTATCAAGAACACAGTTTGGATTTCTGAAGGGTTCTGATATTGAGAAGGCTATTTACACCTATAGTGAAAATGTACTTAATTCATTAAATAACAAATTACAAGCAGCAGGTATTTTCTGTGATTTGTCAAAGGCATTTGATTGTGTGAACCACAACATCCTTTTAAGTAAATTAGAATTCTATGGTGTCATGGGCAGTGCTGCAAAATGGTTCAAGTCATACGTCACTAACAGGAAACAAAGGGTGTCAGTGCAAGGGACTAGTGAATTAAGTCATCAGTCATCATCAGAATGGGAAGAAATTACATGTGGTGTCCCACAAGGATCCATCTTAGGGCCATTGCTTTTTCTTGTGTACATTAATGATCTCTCATCAGTTACACTGCCAGAATCAGAGTTTGTTTTGTTTGCAGATGACACAAGTATTGCAATAAATAGTGTGTCAAGTGTAGTTCTAGAAAGATCTGCTAATGATATTTTCATGGATATTAATAAATGGTTTAAAGCCAACTCACTGACATTAAACTTGGAAAAGACTCACTATATGCAATTCAGAACCTGTAAGAGGTTTCCACCAAGCATATGCATAAAATACGAAGAAGAGCAGATACAAGAGGTTGACAGTCTTAAATTCCTGGGATTACAACTTGATAATAAATTCAGTTGGGAAGAGCACACCACAGAACTGCAGAAACGCCTTAACAAATCTGTATTTGCAATTTGAGTGTTAGCAGACATAGACGACATAAAAATGAAAAAGCTTGCATACTCTGCCTACTTTCATTCCATAATGTCATATGGTATAATATTTTGGGGTAACTCTTCAAGTCAAACAAAAGTTTTCAGAGTCTAAAAGCGTGTAATACGTATTATTTGTGGAGTAAATTCACGGACGTCCTGTAGAAACCTCTTCAAAGAACTGGGTATACTAACTACTGCATCTCAGTATATTTACTCATTAATGAAATTTGTCTTATATTCTCTTTTTCCAACAAACAGCTCAGTTCATACATACAATACCAGGAACAAAAATGATCTGCACAAGGACTTAAAAGCACTTACTTTAGTTCAAAAAGGGGTCCACTACTCAGGAACACACATCTTCAATAATTTGCCAGTAAACATAAAAAATTTAGTTACAAATAAAGATCAGTTTAAAAGGAGCCTGAAAGACTTACTAGTGGCCAACTCCTTCTACTCCACTGACAAATTTTTAATTCATACTATTAGTATTGTTATTTCAGCTTAAAAAAAATAAATTGACATGTTCCACATCCACGAGGATCTCCTCAGCACGGATCTATGGAACGAAAAACTAATCTAATCTAATCTCCAATTCCCCATTCACTCACTTGTGTATTTCTTACACCTGTCACTTCTTAGCTTTCCCATTTTTCACTAAGTTACCAGTTTCAACTGACATATCACAAAATGTGACATAACTACTGTTATTAGGTGTGATACATCTTTTATCATGTATGGGAAATTTTCCCCATTTGAAAAAATTAAGTTTTCTGTCCCAAATTGCCTTTCAATAGACTGTCTTTCAAGTAACATATTTAAATGTCGCGGGATGTCAGCTGGAAACGCTATGTCAGCTATCCGTTTGTTGTAATTCAGTTATGGCTGTCTAACCTTTTCACAAACAGGGTGACTCCCTTCTGAATTGCGAAGAATGCGTTGAGAAACGTCTCCATTAAACCACTGTACCCCCCCCCCCCCCCCCCAAAGACTACGTAAGTCACTATATGTTACTTCCAGTTCTTTCATCAAGCCCTTGAACTAACGATAAACACTGTGTAAAACATACACTGCTTCGCAACCATCAACCTTCACATCATTACATTTCACACCTTCTACAGAAATTTCTTCCTAATGGCCAAAACTGAGTATACTTAATTCGTTCTCGAGTTCTTGTTTCATGCAAGACACGAAATATGTTGAATCCAGCTACATACAGTGCACCGTCTGTCACCATAGTACAAGACTTGTCCCATGACAGCTTTCTTGCAAATACTTCTACGAGCTTTCATGTGTCTTGTAAATCCTGAGGGCAGAACACGATCAATGACGTAAAATTTACAAAAACAATTAAAAGGCAGTGTTATGAACATAACTTACATGATCTAGTGCAGTGCACAGCCTTCCCCCAGGCGCCAAAGTTTTGCAGATAGACTTCAGCTCCACATTTCTAATAAAGAAAAGAAACGACTCAGACTTCAAGAGAGATTCTAGTGTATTGTCAGTTTGCTACAAAATTTTAAATGTGTACTGGGTACGGCTCAGGCGTACCGGTTACATAAATTACACAATATTGATCCTTTAACAGCAGCATGTACTTGACGAAAAAACTGTCAATTTCTGATTTAATTACGAGCTCTTCATTACCTCCCGAACAATTTCAAAGCAGATATGTATGTTATCCGCCCTAATACTCACATTTCAACGGCTAGTTTATAAATAGCGTTTAATTCAGCGATAGTAGGTTCCATAACCAAAAATCACACACAAGCACAAAAAAAAAAAACAAATAAAACCGCACCAGTCGTCAGATGCCAATGTTGACACATTCAAAATAATTTTCTTTGCCGCCAAAAACCATGCACACACGGTGCGAGACCGGAAACAACCAGCGCCACCTAGAAACAAAGCCTCACAGCGTGTGTCGTTACGTTCCAGCGGGGCTCATACAATACCGACACTTTGGCAGACCCTACAACACGGACTGTCCAACAACGAACAAACGCAAGTGCTTCTTGTGGCGCAAATGTATATTGTCATTTCAACTAATGTAAAATAAACATGGTCGAAATTTCCTTCACTGATGCCTATTATAAACGAAAATAAATCTCATACTCGCAATATTTCGACTTTATTGAGGTGCAACTTCGTAATTTTAACATATGCACATAGAGTGGCAATACATACATGGTAAATTGTGCCTTTTTATATTGCAATTAGCGATCCAAGTCTGCGCGTGTTTTATGTTAAAACGTGCTTATATGTAATCAGAGTGAAACATTAAAACCTTTTAATGGAAAACAAGCGCAGATGTGAATCACTAATTGTAAAATATAGCAGGCGCATACCATGTTCATTTTTTGTTACTGGAAAATTATCGAATTGGCTCAAAACCTAGCCAGCAAAATTTTGTTTGATACGAACACACATATAAAGCGGCAGCACACAAATTAATAGAAGTATTACTAAATCTACTGATTTATGTAATATCATCAATGAGTAAGGAAACACACATTCATGACAATCTAAAATACTAGAGAAACTCTGTTACCCGTAATTTTCATACACCGAGGGACAGACAGAACCCCCCCCCCGCCCCCCCGCCCAAACACACACACACACACACACACACACACACACAGATAGAGAGAGGGGGGAAGTGAGGGGGTGGAATAAACGGAATAATAATATGATTTCCAAAAAGCGCTGTTTTACATGTCAACAAAAAATTAAAGTACAGTTTATTTACAATTTTTTCTTCTTTTAAAAAACATTTATATTTTACCTCATAGTTGCATCATTTCTTCTCTTAGCATAATTATTTAACACTATATTTATGCAATGGAGCAGTATGGCTCATCTGATAGTCTAGACTATGTCTGTTTTTACGTTTGTCTCCACTGATAAAATCACTGGCAATATTACAGGACCTTCAAATCTTTGATTTGCCTCTTGCTGAAACAAAATTTCATGTTCTTTTATAATTTTTGGAAAGTTAAATAAACATAAGTTATATATGCCACTACACCTTCTTTAGGATAAGCCAAGCCTCCTCGATCTTTGACCATTATGAAATGATCATCCTGCTTTGCTTCATCTGAAATGGGAAATACTTTGCAATACTCTCCGTGAGTTTTTTTTTTTCAGCACTTGGTGTGAGCAGTATCCTGATATGTAGTGCAATAATGGCCAGGTGTCCTCCATTATGCATTGAACATCATTCTCACAAGATGACGTCGGGTAGAGAGGTAGTGTCTGTTTCAGTTTGACGAAAAAGTCGTGTTTTACTTGATATTAAGTGTGTTAAATGTAACAGGGTAGTGTGTAACGGAGTTCTGTTCGATTCTTGCGACAAATGGTGTCATTTTCGATGCACTGAAGTGTCGGAAAATAATCTTCCAGATAATGAAATGGTCGTATGACATTGTTGGCTGGATGTCCCAGTAGGGTTAGACCGCCAAGTGCAAGTCTTATTTCAGTCGGCTTCACATTGAGCGACTTGAGGCCGATGATAAGGAGCGGTGAAAATCTCCAATCCGGCCGGGAATCGAACCTGGGCCCATTTATTTGCATGGGAGGCAAGCACGTTACCAGCCAGCTAAGGAGGCGGACATCTTCCAAATGAAAACACTGAGTGGAAGTGCCATAGCTGTGTAGATACAAATGGTAAACAAGTATGTCTGAATAACATGATGGATGAAAATGCCTGTAGACGTGCTTCGCATAGAGATGCCCTGCAAGAAATTAACCGTGTGAAAATTATTTCAGTGTTGCATGAGCATATTAAATATCTCTAGTTAGAGAACGCGAAATCAAAGGAACAGGTTTGTGCTGCTGATTGTAATATCAGGTATAACAAGGGTACTCTTAACAGTGAAATAGCTGTTCAAACATGCAACGAGGTTATGCCTTGGGAATGTGTTTCAAAGAAAAGAACACTCGCAAAGAAGATCAAAGCTTATGAAAGCGTTAACTAAATCTGAAAACAACGAATCAAAAGCGTCAAATGACAATGGAAACTCCTGCAAAACAAACGAAAATGGAGAATACAATTCTTTGAATTTCAAAAGTCGTGTGTCAAAGTCTGTAAGCAAACACAAAATAAGGATTCCTTCTGACAGCCACGGTCGTGGTATGTCCAATATATTAAGTTCAGTGTTGAATGACTCAACCAAGCTTAAAGTGGAGGGGTTTACGAAACCTGGAATCCCTCTGAGTAATGTCATGGGTAAAAGTGACTTCCCTGAATGGTCTACTAAAGATTTTTTTGCTGTAATTGGAGAATCAGACGACGTTAGCAAAAAACAAGCATTTGATGCAACCTCTGCCCTCAAGAGAACACTGGCTAGACTCATACGTACAAATAGCATCATAGTGAACATACCACATCGACATGGCTTGATTGGAGCTTCATGTGTAAGCAAAGAAGTATCAAAATTAATATTAGATACAACCAAGTCTGTGATCGGTTTAAGAATGTGCCAGCAATAAATGTAAGAACTTTTAAAAGGGACGATTACCCAAAATGTGGACAGCACATTAATTACTCTGGTAAATTAACTTTATGCCGGGCCATTGAAACAGTTGTAAGTGATAAGTTAAAATAGCAGAAAACAATCCACAGTCTTGAACATGAATGTGTCCAGCAGGGAATCTTGCAGTGATGACCAAGACTTGTTCTTACAAGTCTTGGTATAGGCCTATTAACCTTCAACCACCACCATTAACTACAAAGTTAGATTATGAGAAACTTGTACTACAATCAAAAGATAACTGTGATCAGGTGTCCTTGTTTCATATACACATACAGTCAGTGAGAAATAAACTGCATGAACTCTAACTAGTTTTAGAAGACTTGCACTGTGATATTCTGTGCTTAAATGAGCACTGGCTTAAAGAACATGAATCCAAGATGTAACTCCTATTGGGTTAAAATTTTTAACTGGCTATTTTATATCAGTTATGGAAAATGGAGGAATACCAATACTAATGAAAAGTGATCTGAAACACACTGTTAAGGTTATAGATCTCAAGGATATAGTCCATGATGGAGAAATTGTAATTGCTGCCGTTCACTTCCCCAAAGCAAGATTGTCGTAGTATACATTTACTGTGTCCCCAAAATTGGTGCCAAAGTTATTGTCCAACATGTAGATAATCTCTTAATGTTCTTACTTAGATATAAGAATCATGAAATTTTAATATTTGGTGACATTAATATAGATGTGATGGTGCAAAATTCTAAAACTAGATTACAACTAGATACATGTAAGTCATACAGTTACAATTGCCTTCACTATATACCTACCAGGCAGAACGCCTGTCTAGATAATTAATACCAAATATTTGCAAAGATGATGTAGTAATAAACCAATGCTCTCTGATCATGATAGAATTCTCCTAAAATCAATGGGGTTAAAAGAAATCATGCTTGACCAATAGAACCGTGGACAATGAGGCAAATGTAACAAATCTCACACAAAACTTTTGACTATCGATTGGTGTAATACTGTCATGGAGAATCTTTAAGTGATGCATTTGGTTATTTCCTACATACCATTACCACTGTCTTTAATGAATATTTCCCCCTCATCATTAAACACTGGACTAAATGCAAGGAGAAAACAGAAAAGTAATATAACTGAATGGTATACGCCTTACTTAAATAACTTAAGAACTTACTATAACAAATCTTTCTCGGATAATGAGTATAGACATTCATATGCCAAATTAAATAAAACCTGTACAGAAAAGGTATCATCTCTGCAAAGAAAAAAGCAAATGACAACTATATTCCTCAGGCCAGTAACAAATGTAAAGCAGTATGGAAATTAATTAAAACAGAAATAGGGATAATTGCAGAAAATTTACCTGTCCCCCTAAGCAAAGATGAACTAAATAACAATTTCATAAATTCTAGGAAATTATCTATAACAGATGAAAGAAATTTAGAGTTGGCAGTAGACTTGCCAGAATATGGATGGAGACCTATTTATCCTAAGGATATACTGAATGTAGTCAAATCATAGAGCAAATCCAGAACTGAGGAAATATATGGTTTTTCTCATAAAGAATATAATTAACACTATATTCAATCCACTGTCTTACCTAATCAATAGAATGTTTACAGAAGGAACATTTCCAGACTCCCTTAAACTGACACTTTTCATACCCATATTCAAAAGAGGAGGCAGAAATTCATCCCAAAATTGCAGACCCATTGCAATAGTATCTATAATATTCAAAATTATTGAAACATCAATAAAGGACCAATTAAACGTTGTTTTTTAGTCCTAAATAGGGTCCAATAATGGATTCCAAAGTGGGCTATCAACAATAACGGCAGCTCAGGAAATTGTTTTACGAATATTACATGGTTTTGAAATTAGGGAACACACTTATGTATCTTTAGTAGACTTACCCAAGGTATTTGACTCTGTGCCACATAGCATTTTTATTTAAAAAAAGTTGAGAAGTATGGAATAACTTATGTAAAACTATTATTGCAAAAAGCATTTGAAAAACAGAAACCAAATGATAGTTTAAAATTCAAATAACAAATGAAGTATGGAGTCCCACAAGGATCTGTACTGGGACCTTTCTCATTTATTGTGTATGTGAATTACCTGCCCAACTTATTACATTGAATTAAAGAAGACAAAGGAAACAAGACACTGGTCCAGGGAATTGTTTAAAATGAGGGAGAAATGTACACATAAAAGCCTCTTAAAGGAAATGTACACTCAGAACATTAACTTTATGTGAATGGACAATTAAACTTTTAATAACTTATTTAGAGCTACTTCGCCCTGACACTGAAAAGGAAGACACATGTAAGCAAAAATTTATCCTCTTGTACTTGGTCCTTTAATGACATTTCATTAAAATACCACAATGTGGGAACATATAGCACACATCATCCATAGAAGAACTGGAGAACTTCGAATTTTTCCTTCATTGCGCTCCCACTTGTATGTTATGAGTGTAACACTGATTTTTTTCTCAAACTCTTTCTGCATAACATATGGCTGTGAAATATACAACAATAGCTACATTTTGGTAACTGCCAATGCTATTTTGTTTTTATCCTTGATCATAATTCCCACAGTTGTGGAAACTCATGACAGAGTTACATAAATTGTAATAAAACTATTTTCCACTATACATATGTGCAGCAAAAAACATCAACACAAACAATGTTCACCATCTCGTCATGCGGTCCATCAATCAAAATTTCTGGGTAACATGACAAACACGCTCTATGTTTGAGAAACTTCAAACAGCATTTTACACAGTCAAATATTTAGCAAATACAGTAAATTTTGACAAACTGTTTGATCGTGTACAGGTCTTTTAAAGTGTCCCAAATAAAATAATGCTGATTCACACTAGATGTCAGTGGACTGTCATGTCACATCATGTCACCATCACATTAGGGTGCATTCACACTGAACATCATGTCATGTCAAGTAACATCAATTTGTTTCAGCCCAACACTGAATAGTGAAAATGAGGCTATGAAATGACATCTGTGGTACAAAAGTCAGCATATAGTATCGGAACTGAGGAACTAAGAACGAAAACAATGGCGTATTTACAATTTTGTCTTTGTGTGTGTGGGGGGGGGGGGGGGGGGGCTAGGCCTTTCATTTCACAATAGCTCAAATTGAAAATTAATTTTGTAGATCTTTACAAATTTATTGTCCAAAACTGAAAAAAATGAAGTGTATCATTAGCTTTCATTGGTTTGTTTATAACACTAATGACATTACAAAAACTATTTACTAAGATTAGAAGTACATCATGAAATCAAGTTTGAATAGTTTTAATAAAACACAATAGAGTTGCTAAGATAAATTTCTGCTTTGATTCTCTTAATTGCCAATTTTTGTAGTCTAGGCCCATGTTAATTTACACTCCTGGAAATTGAAATAAGAACACCGTGAATTCATTGTCCCAGGAAGGGGAAACTTTATTGACACATTCCTGGGGTCAGATACATCACATGATCACACTGACAGAACCACAGGCACATAGACACAGGCAACAGAGCATGCACAATGTCGGCACTAGTACAGTGTATATCCACCTTTCGCAGCAATGCAGGCTGCTATTCTCCCATGGAGACGATCGTAGAGATGCTGGATGTAGTCCTGTGGAACGGCTTGCCATGCCATTTCCACCTGGCGCCTCAGTTGGACCAGCGTTCGTGCTGGACGTGCAGACCGCGTGAGACGACGCTTCATCCAGTCCCAAACATGCTCAATGGGGGACAGATCTGGAGATCTTGCTGGCCAGGGTAGTTGACTTACACCTTCTAGAGCACGTTGGGTGGCACGGGATACATGCGGACGTGCATTGTCCTGTTGGAACAGCAAGTTCCCTTGCCGGTCTAGGAATGGTAGAACGATGGGTTCGATGACGGTTTGGATGTACCGTGCACTATTCAGTGTCCCCTCGACGATCACCAGTGGTGTACGGCCAGTGTAGGAGATCGCTCCCCACACCATGATGCCGGGTGTTGGCCCTGTGTGCCTCGGTCGTATGCAGTCCTGATTGTGGCGCTCACCTGCACGGCGCCAAACACGCATACGACCATCATTGGCACCAAGGCAGAAGCGACTCTCATCGCTGAAGACGACACGTCTCCATTCGTCCCTCCATTCACGCCTGTCGCGACACCACTGGAGGCGGGCTGCACGATGTTGGGGCGTGAGCGGAAGACGGCCTAACGGTGTGCGGGACCGTAGCCCAGCTTCATGGAGACGGTTGCGAATGGTCCTCGCCGATACCCCAGGAGCAACAGTGTCCCTAATTTGCTGGGAAGTGGCGGTGTGGTCCCCTACAGCACTGCGTAGGATCCTACGGTCTTGGCGTGCATTCGTGCGTCGCTGCAGTCCGGTCCCAGGTCGACGGGCACGTGCACCTTCCGCCGACCACTGGCGACAACATCGATGTACTGTGGAGACCTCACGCCCCACGTGTTGAGCAATTCGGCGGTAAGTCCACCCGGCCTCCCGCATGCCCACTATACGCCCTCGCTCAAGGTCCGTCAACTGCACATACGGTTCACGTCCACGCTGTCGCGGCATGCTACCAGTGTTAAAGACTGCGATGGAGCTCCGTATGCCACGGCAAACTGGCTGACACTGACGGCGGCGGTGCACAAATGCTGCGCAGCTAGTGCCATTCGACGGCCAACACCGCGGTTCCTGGTGTGACGGCTGTGCCGTGCGTGTGATCATTGCTTGTACAGCCCTCTCGCAGTGTCCAGAGCAAGTATGCTGGGTCTGACACACCGGTGTCAATGTGTTCTTTTTTCCATTTCCAGGAGTGTACTTTGAAGTGTATGTAATCTGCTTGTGTCTGCTTTTTTAACACACATAAATACAACAAATAATTAAAACCTTTACTAGAAATTTAAAACACAAAAGGAAGACAGTGGACACTTTGTTTTTCCATATCACTTATCATAGTTTGACACCAATCCTTTCTTCTCAATGAATCGCTATCATTGTAAGCTTGTTCAGATGTATTTTGCTAATTCTATTCCTTAGGTAGTCTTGATTCTCTGGGGTGTAGAAACTTCACTCATTTGTGACCATTGTGACTTGTACAGTTGCCAGTAACTGTAGAAATCTAACGACATTAGGATAGATCTGATGGTCACAGGCAGACAAAGCTTCCATTGCATTTTGAAGCAACTGCTCCAATAAACTCACACATTGATGAAAGAGTTTCAACTCAGCTAATGTATTTGTTAAATCGGTGACAAACGGATCTGAAGCATAAAATGTATGGAGTTTAGTAACTCCATCAATGATACCTATGTCTTCAGTTTTTCATAGTAGAAGACAATTAAAGCTGTTAAAAAAAATTCACAGTGTATCAGGAACCAGTCCTGCAATGAACTAATGAAGGCATCCAGAACAGGTATGAACACAGACACTTTGTAGTAACCCTCAACACCATCATTGGTATCTGGACTTGTACAATGTGCTTCCTTGGTAGAAATGTGTGGTTGCTTGATTTCAGCTCTATTGGCTGAAACTAATTTCTTGGCTTCTAAAAAAAGACAGCTGAAGATATCATCAACATTTTCTCTCATTACCAGAAGTTTTCTTTTGAGTTCCCAGACAATGTGACTAACAGTGCAAAATACATGTATTGCCGCTGAAGTTGATGACAGATGGACTCATACAGCACAAACAGTTCAGAATTTATAGCCGAGTAGATCATAAAATACCCCTCGGTAATGGCTGCAAACAGAATCATAGTATCATGGGGTATGGTCTTGTCAAATTTTTGAATCTTTCCCAGAGCTGAAACAACACAACCATATCTCCCCATGATGTCTTGTGCACTCCAAAAATGCTCAATCCATATAATGAGTCTTGTATGTTTCAAACTCCTGAAGCGAACATTGGATAGTGATTCAAGAGCATCATTTAATATTTGGCTAGATTTTGGTTTCCCAAAGAAATTACCTGCCATTTCCAGGCTTCCTATAGAATTCCTGATAAATTGAATGACGTGTGTGTCAGTGACTACCAAACTGAAATTATGAGCTGTATAATGAGAATATACAGCTAAAGGGTAATCGTGTTGTATTAATGCATGAGCCTCATGGGCTTTCCCTGAAGTGGATGCAGCACAATTATAGCCTGGTCCTTGTAAAAATGACACATCAAGATCAAAGTTTACCAAGTTTTCAATTATAGATCCAACTAATCCATTTCCAGTGACAACAAGCACTGAAACAAAGTGCAGGAAATCTTCACGAAGATTGAGATCCAGGCAAGTTTAAAGGGTGCAAAAAGAGACTTGCTCTATTCCAGCAATGTCAGCAGTTTCATCCACAAGATACATGAAATCGTCAGTATCATTAATGTGCTGAGCAATCCTTCCCAGGAGTTGGTTACTGAAAATTGATGGTCTGGGTTAGGACTGGAGCACTAATCTACTTGTCGGAATTACCAGTTTCTTCTAAACTTGCTGTTAGTTTTTCCTCACCTTTGGCACAATATTTTAGAATGACATGAAAAAACACATGTTATTCTCTTTTGTAAGCTTTAGTAGTCTTGAAGTGTACATGTCCCCTTACTCCAATCTCCTAATGGCAGTAGATAATCACCATTTCGATAATAGAGATTATGCGTTTTCTACTTCTTGCTATCTGCTCCAGGTAATGTTTTATATCATTTGTCTTGTTCATCATTGCGTGAACAAAACTGTCATAATCGAGTACAGCAACCTTATGGTAAGCATTGCTCACAAGGATGTTGACATATGCAAGGGCATGCTTCTACTTAGAAAACTTAGAAGTTACCAGGGCTCTACCACTTCTGTGACTACCTTTGCCCAAACTTGTACTAACGAAAAATGCACAGTACGTATGGAAGAGACAATTCTGTTATGGAGAGTACACTAACCAAAAATATTTCTCCATTCAACTCCGGTTGAACTTTTAAGTTGTGTTTATTTGATAGTATACAATTACTTATCCCATACTTACAGCCTGGTGGTGGATTGTCAGAACTTGATGTATCAATGAAAGATGATATTTTTGCTTCAGGACCAGACAAAGGAGATTTTGAACCAGTAGTAATGCTTCTACTGTTCGAAAACAGCAGTGACAGCAACTATGGTGGATCATCCATTTTTCCAGTGTGAGAGAACACTTTCTTCTAGTCGTGGTGTTTTGGAGAATTAGCTGAAAATTTTTCCATTTCTTGTTTTGCACTTAATTGTCTTACCTCTCAAAACCATTATTCCATTATACTAGATTCAATGGCACTGGTTTTATAACAGTGTCTTATCGACAATTTAACAACCAATAGCATAGAAAATCATGTATGAAACAAGAGAGAGTATTTTCTGGTCAGTGCATGCTCAGCAATGTGTCCACCGCATCTGTAATATGCACTGTATCTGTATTCATTAATGTTGATTTATTGGTACATTAATATGCTGAGATCTATCTTGTAAACTTTGTATTTAATTCGCCATTGATGTTCAACTGATATATGTTACTAAAATAAAACTGAAAACAGGTAATGTTAGTCTGTAATGGAGGATATTGTTTAAATAAACAGGCTTTAAAAAACTCTATTTACTATTAACCAGTCACAACATACAACAACACCAGTTATTGGAGATGCTATTTTGTGCAGAGATTAGTTTGGAAACAGTCTGTTATTGGCATATTATAGCAGACTACAAGTCACTTCTTCAAATACTGAAGCTGAGATATTTTTAACCCTTGTTTTCTACCTATTATATTATCATATTGTAGGAAAACATGTCTATCATTTCATATTTTCTTGGGAGGAGGGGGACTTAATCCCAGAAGTCCCCACTCCTCCTCACTGAATGATAAAGTTGATTGATGGTCAAGGCAAACTTCATTATGTATGCTCTTGATCAATTTTGTGTGCTATAGGGGTGAGAAGTAAAGAAACATTTCACAATATTTGCTACAGGTGGGTCATTTGTGATCAAATGGATCCAAAGGAATGGCCCACTTAAGTGAATGAAGGGACTGAGGGATGACATCTAAGGAACGATTGTTCACCGTGGACTTTGGTAGCCTCGTTTCTAGGAATGGACGTTCACTGTCCATTTCCCTTGGGCCAGTCTCATTCCCAGAACGGTCATTCACAGTTCATTGTGGTCAAGGTTGGTCTCTTTCCTGTATAAGCTAGTTCACAGTTCACTTCACCTAGTTTACTTCCTCCATTCTTTGTTCTCACCTTGATCTCACTTGACTGGTTTCGTTCTTCTTTGTGTAGTCGCTTGTTCCAGCTCAACTTTTTTATAATTACATAAAAATTAAGTTGTATGTAATACAAACATTTGTTTCAGGTAACATGAATACAAATTTGCTTATCTCTTCATTGTTTTGATCAAGTTAAGAACACATATTTATGACAAAGCAAGTATTTTTTTTATTTGACCATATTAAATGAGGACCATTGTTTTCTTTATTCTTAGATAAAATTTCATTTGCTCGGTTTTATGGGTAGTTTTAAGATAACTTTTAATATTTTTTTAAAAAAATATTGTAGTGTAAAAAAGTTTACATGAAAACTGTGAGCATTGTATTTCTTCCAAAAATAAAATGACACTTATGGAGACTCTAATTTTTCAGATTTTGTGTTTTCTTTTTTGTAACCCAGTTTGGTTTTTTGCACAAAATAATTGTGCATGGTTTCGGCTCAGTGTGAAAAGGGGAAGTGTTGCATCTCCATTTAAAAAATCGTAGAATGACTTCAAATCTACTTAATTTTTTCTCAAAAGATTTTCTGCAGATGAACCTTTAAAAGAACCTTCGTTCACTTTCAACTTAATTATTAACATCATATTGTTGTATTAACTTTAATAAGACAGTTTATAAGCTTACCATGTGAGTCAAATGTGATGAGAAAATCACATTCTATTTTTAACATACTTAATCTTGCATAAAGTCTTTTTTTTTTTGCTTTAGAACTTTAATGGAATCCTCAGACACAACATGAAATAATTATAGCTTCTGTTCTCTGTTTTCTTAAAAAAAATTATTGCAGTCACCTCTGATCTTGGCACCTTTTCAAGCCAGATAATTTACAATATTTACTTTAGTACCTAGATGTAGAATGTTGATAACATCTTCATTTTCTTGTCATTGTGAAGAATTTGTCTTTAAGAAACGTATCCCTCAAATCAAATCTGTTTCAGGATACTATTACTTCATTACAAAGGAACTGTTCAGTCAACTTTTCATAATTTTTGTGATTTGATCGATTCCTGCTTGAGCACTTATAAATTTTCGTCTATTGGTTCTGCTTAAAGATTTTGTGTATTGACTGATTGCATTTTTGGTTTAGAAGATTAAGGAGACAGAACAGAAGACAGAAAGGGCAAACGATTTTTCAGTTTTTCTAAAACAACATGTGGGGTATCAATATTGATGATTTGATTTCATCATGAAATAGAAACTTTTTCAATATATATATTGCTTTTGCCCACCACTTTGCGTGCTGGATCGCCTTGGAGCATGGAAAGATAGTTCATGTGATGGTTCTTTGAGAAGAGAGTTTGCAGTTATTTATAAAAACTATCAATATAATTATTTCATACATCTGAGACCAGAAAGGTAAAACAAGAGATGTTTTCCCAAAATGTTTTTAGTCAATACGCACACAACTCTAAAAGCGGTCACATTTTATTATATTGTAAAAGAAACTAATGATTTATCTAGCCAGTGTGAGTTCCATGGACAAGCTTTTTCTGTCCTTCTGCATAGTAAGTTAAATGACTAGTAGCAGTAGTAGTAGTAGCAGCTTTATTCATCTCTAGAACTCTTTTTACAAGGATATAGGACATGTCAAAGTATTTAGAAATCTAGATCAATTTACAATTAGCTAATTCGTATATACATGTATTTAAAGACTTCTAATTAGAGACAATCATTAGATTTACTCATGGTATACAATACTTCACTTAAAAATAACTTATTAAATAATGTAATGCTACATTGTTCACTCATATCTCGCTATCAGTCACTACACATGCTATACACACATTGTTTCATAACACTTCACTCACTACTCACCCACCCACCCACCCACCCACCCACACACCCACACACCCACACCCACACCCACACCCACCCACCCACACACACACACACACACACACACACACACACACACACACACACACACTGCTGATCTCTGAGCTATTTTATGTACCGCAACTTCCCATTTGCTATCCTGAAAAACTGAGTCAGCATCCCTCCATAATGAGCGAGCTGTTGAGCTCAGAAAGAGGAAGAGGTGTTAGTATTGTGCTATGCATAGCTTGGGGGTAGGTATTTCTAGAAAGGAAAACAAAGAAGGAATAGAATATAAAGTGAAGGTGTTATGCGGAATGTTAGTTATTTTATAATCATTATTATTAATATTTATTTCTATAACGTTTTTTTATCCAATCCCTACTCTGTTTTAGCTAAGTAATCCTTCAATGTACAAAATGTATTGCATAACAAGTATTTTTAGCTGCCTTTTTGAATAATTGTATTTTGGCAATTTCTTTCATCTCTTTTGGGCATTATCTGTACAGTTGTATTCCTTGATAGAAATGCTGTTTTGAGTTTTATGTTTATTTTTTCTTGGTAAATGTAACTTGAGTGTATCTCTTGTTGCATGGTCATGGACAGAGTTGTTTGTGCAGTAATTACCAATGTTATTTTTGATGTGTACAACTGACTGGTAAATGTATTCACATGGAGCAGTTAAAATCCCTAGTTTTCTGAACAGATCTTTACAATGAGCTCGGCTAGTATTATTGGTTAAAATTCTTATGGCTCTTTTCTGGAGTTTGAAAATTGTGTTCATGTTTTGTGCATTTGTTCCTCAAAAAAGAAATCCATAGCTAAGTATTGAGTGTACATACGAATAATATGTAACTAAAAGACACTGCATATTACACACTGATGATAGGATTCTAAGGGCATAACATGCTGATGACATTCTGTTTGCAATTACCTTTGTGTGTTCACACCACTTCAACTGAGAATCAATATTCATTCCCAGAAATTTTGCATTTCTTACACATTCTATAGAGGTGCCATCTAAATTTAATTTGACATGGTCATTTTTTCTCTTCAAACTGAAATTCATGGCATTAGTTTTCTTTATGTTCAATGTCACTTTATTACTTTTTGAACAATCATAAACTTCCTTGAGAGTTTCATATGCTTTTTCGGCAAGGAGTTCTCCTGTTTTCTCAGTGACTATAATATTGCTGGGGATCAGAGAAGAGGATTTTTTCACAACGACTGACACGACTGGGAAAGTCATTGATGTATATCAGGCACAGTATTGGTCCTAATATGCTACCTCGCGGAACCCCTATATTAATGTACATTTTGTTCTGGTAAGTGTTTTACTAACAAGGGAACCTCCCCTTCGCAGCCCCCTCAGATTTAGTTATAAGATGGCACAGTGGATAGGCCTTGAAAAACTGAACACAGATCAATCGATAAAACAGGAAGAAGTTGTGTGGAACTATGAAAAAATAAGCAAAATATACAAACTGAGTAGGCCATGTGCAAGAAAGCAACATTAAGGACGGTGTAAGCCCTAGCTGCTCACGCTAACGACGAGACCACGGCGCTCCTGAAATCACATTCTCCTTAATGTTGCCTATCTTGCGCATGGACTACTCAGTTTATATATTTTACTTATTTTTTTCATAGTTCCACACAACTTCTTCCTGTTTTCTCGATTGATCTGTGTTCAGTTTTTCAAGGCCTATCCACTGTGCCAACTTATAACTAAATCTGAGGGGGGTGCGATGGGCAGGTTCCCTTGTAAGTGTTTAGAACTATTTGAAGTATGTGTTTCCTCTACTCTTTGTACCCTATGTGTTAGGTATGATCGGAACCAGTTGTTAGCTACGCCTCTTATTCCTAATGCTTCTAATTTATTTACTAGAATCTTGTGGTCGACTGTATCAAACGCCTTAGAAAGATCCAAAAATATGCCTGTGACACAGTCATCTTTATCAAGAGCATCAAGTACAACTTTTGTGAATTCTACCATGGCTGACTCTGTATTTTTGCCATTTCGGAAACCAAACTGTGATTCGCTTAAAAGATTGAATTTATTCAGGTAATTAATTAATCTGTCTTTCATAATTGCTTCTATTTTTTTGAGAATGCTGACACCAGGGAAATGGGCTGGTAATTTTCTATGTCTTCTCCATTACCTTTCTTAAGCAAAGGTACAACTCTCGCCTGATTTAACTGCTCTGGAAATGTCGCTAACATGAAGGATTCATTTATTATATTTGTTAAGGGGCCTTGTATAATCCCTATGCATTGTTTCAGTACACACATTGGTACTTCATCTAAGCCTGCTGACTTTTTATTTTTTAGTTTTTTAATTGTTTTACTGACTTCATTCCCTGTGGTTAGCAGTAACATCATTGTATTTAGTGCAAATTATTTACAGGTGTTATGTTTCTTTGGGGGAATTTTTGCTGTAACTTCTCTGCAGTACTTGAAAAATGCTCGTTTGCATAGTTTGCTAGCTGCTGTGGATCATTTATTAATTTATCCCCCTCCTTTAGCAGTAAGTTATTCTGCGTTTGTTTGCCTCTCCCCATTTCCTTTTTTATAACATGCCAGGCTGCTTTGCGTTTATTCTCTGCATTATATATTAGTTCGTCGTTAAATGACTTTTTTGCAGCAATCCTTCCTATAGATCTTTTTGTATCTATGATAGAAATTTAAGAATTCTGGATCATTGCAAATCTTTTTCATGGAACTGATGTGTTTAAGTGTTTTGGAGGACTTCTTAATACCTGCTGTTATCCATCTGTTTTTGTGAGATATTGATACAGACATGCATAGTTTTGGAAATGCCTTTTCAAAGTTCAATTTAAACAATGCGGAGATTTTAGAGATTTTCATTTTCACATTGGTTTCCTTATACACTTCATCCCAGCTTTGTTTTTCTAGTTCTTTTGAAAAATCTTTTATTTTGATTTCTGATAGATGTCATTTGTAGGCTCGTAGTTTAGAGAATGATTTGATGCCTGACTTTACTGTTGTTATTTGACAGAGATGGTCTGATAGTCTGAGAACTTTTACAGCTACATCACATTTTTCCCTGTCCATATTTGTGGCCACATGGTCAATCACTGATGAAGTCGTTGTGGTAACCCTTGTTGCACTATTGACCAATAGGGACGTGCCAAAACTTTGAGGGATATTTGTGAAGGTGCTGCTGGATTCATTTATGATGTTAGTGTTGCGGTTAATGGCCCCACACATAATTATGTTGGCTATTGTATTTGAGACTTTATGTAGAACTTCTGTTAACTTATTGAAAAAAGTGTCCACTCTACCACTGGGAGATCTATACACACACAAATGATTAATTTCTTGGTAATATCAAGCCCTGTTAATTCAATAGCTGATATTTCGAAGCGTTTCTCTTCACTTACAGTACTGAGATCATGTCTTGATTTGAACTGTGTTCCTTTTCTGATATAAATGCATGATCCTCCACCCCTTGAAGTAATTCTGCAGTAAGAGTTTGCGTTTTCATACAATGATAATACTATATGTTGGATTTCTGTGTCTCTACACCAGTGCTCAGTAATAAAAACCACTGTGCAGTTCAAAGATTGGAGCTCAAGATCTAATAGTTGTATTTTATTTTTTATTGATTGCATGTTTGATGGAGGATTGTTAAGTCTGTGAAATGCCCCATGTTCCTCTTTCCAATGGTCATGTGAGTTATTGTTTCAGTTTTTTTAAAGTGCTGGACATACTCTTTAGGTAGGGGAACCTGTTGTCTGGATTTATCCTAAAAAAGACCTATTTTTCCTACCTATGACAACAGGTATTTGACAATGTGTGGTTCAAGATCCACCCCCTATACTTTCATGAATCAGCTGTACCAATCTTCCTTCCCAGTCCTGTTTAGGTTTAGGCCATGCCTAGTGAAACCCCATTTGTTGATAGTCCAGATGGGCACCAGAGAAACATGAGCAAAGTTGGCTGTCCTCAGAGCCATCCCTAACCCCACGTTGATTCGCCTCACAGCTCCATCAATGTGCAGTCGATCATGACGCCAGAACAGCTCAGCAAAGTGTACATTGGTGCTATGAGTCAAGTAAGCTATCTTGTCCAGGTCACCACCTATGTCATATGCCCCATCCCTGTGCAGACTGTTTCCCACCTCACCCACTATCACTATATGGTCCTCTTTTGTAAAGTCCTTACATAAAGACCCTAGGTCCTCTATCACATGACTTATTCCTGCATTTAACTTGAAGATACTGACCCTGAGAATTCCTGTAAGTGAGGGCTACACCTCGCCCTTGGCTACTATCTAGCAGCAGCAGTTTCTTCTTCCTAGCACTTTGTCCAGTCCTAGGTTTCTTGGCATCAGTTGAAGTGTGCTGAACATTTCCTGCTCCTCGTTCTACCTGAGGCTCTTCTCCACTTAACTCTGGCAGTGGTAGATACCTGTTTTTTGCGTTGATGATAAATCTGTCAGATCGAGTTCTCTTTCTTCTGCTCTTCTGCTCAGCCTACTCTGACCTCTTTTTACTGCCTTGTAGTCACTGGCCTAAGTCAGCCACCTAATATGATACTTTCCAAGGATTCATTTAGCTGAGGAAATGGAAGTTAACAACCTTCCTACAAAGGGTAATCAATGAACTGATCACATAGAAATAATAATTATGTGTACCTGATCTTTTCTCTGGAAATTTATCTAATTTCCATGTAGTGTGCACAATTAGATAGAAAAAAGGGAAAGGTGGATGAGTAAAAACGAAGGGTTCTGAAAAAGGAACGGTCACCAGTGAGCTAGTTCCAAAAGATGAACGAGTTTTCCCATCTCTAATACACACAAACACGCCAAAAAAATGTTGTAAGGGACTAAGCAAAACTTGTTTACCTTATCTATCATGTTTTTTTCCCTTACATGACTAATAACGTCATAAGCAATTGTATTTTTCTCCTTCATTAGAAATAAGCTCTTGATATGAAAACGTTACTTAATGAAAATTGCTTCATCAACTGTTATTCTTATTTATACACAGTGTAGGCGACAGTTATGTTCTGTTGCTGTAAAATCTAATTAATTTTTCGCTTTCAGATATCTGACCTCGGTTATGGAAGAACACTCAATGGAACATTTGCAATTTGTCTCGAAAACACATCAAACTAACACAATAAAGACTAAGAAGGTACAAAAACACAAATACACTACGATAACATGAGTGAACTGTGCGAAAATAGTTAATTTCCGATGTTAGGACGCGACGACACCGTCAGAACTTTCTTCCCGAGAAGCCTTGACAGTGACGTGAAGTGGTGGGATGGGACGGTCCATTGACGGCTCGTGTGAAAGCCACCATTTGAAATTCCTTGTGGGATATTTTGATATTTTCCCAGTCTAGCAGCATGGCGTTTTGTTGGCGCGGTTGGGGGGGGGGGGGGGGGGCTGGTGGCAGGAGTAGACTGAAACTGTATAGTGTCGAAATATGAAATTTGTGGGGATTTATTGCTTGCACAGTTACTTGCGCAGTTATCTATGCAGACAGATCGTTACGTTTGGGGAGGTTTTTAACGATGTACATAAAAGGTGATTAGCAATTCGAGTACCGATCAGTAGCTTAACATATATATATATATATATATATATATATATATATATATATATATATATATATATATATATATATATATATCGAATGTAACAATCAAATGGCTGCTGAAAAAAAAACTACATAATTTTGCAATTGAGGTCGGTGAATGTATGTCACCTATTTACGTGTGCAACAAGCAAAATATTTACAATGGTCGAAGGTTGTTTAGTTTCTCTCATATTACATAGTGTAATGGAGAGGTTCTGACATAGTAGTCTTACGCGTATTTCAAGCAACCCTTCACACGAAATCAGAACTTTTGAGCAATACTGACCGTTTTTAGTATACAAAGAGTTTAATTCTCTTGTGTCACAAACATATCTTTGTGTTTTGGGTTATAGCTTTTTGAATTAAAGCGGCAAAGTTATGTGACGAGTGTGGTGGTTGTAATTGAGTTGTTAGTTGTAGTTTTGTGTATGTTAATATGGCTTTTCACATAAATTGTAGTAGTGACATAATTAAGTCAGACAACAAAGTGCAGTATATTCCATGCTACATTGCAAGAAATGGAACAGCAAACGTATCGAAGTATTTTGAACCATACGTAAAAACGGATGCAAATGAAAATGGTACTTGGTTTATTACTTGGAACATACGTTATTTTCCGGAATGTTTAATAATTAATTTTGCTTAATGGTGCCCTGTTGTTGTTGTGGTCTTCAGTCCAAAGATTGGTTTGATGCAGCTCTCCATGCTACTCTATCCTGTGAAAACCTCTTCATCTCTGAGTAACTACTGCAACGTACATCCTTCTGAGTCTGCATACTGTGTTCATCTCTACGATTTTTACCGCCCTCCACACACACGCTTTCCTTCTGTACTAAACTGGTGATCCCTTGATGGCTTAGAATGTGTCCTAGCAGACGATCCCTTCTTCTAGTCAGGTTGTCCCGCAAACTTCTCTTTTACCCAGTTCTATTCAGTACCTCCTCATTAGCCGGCCGCGGTGGTCTCGCTGTTCTAGGCGCGCAGTCCGGAACCGTGCGACTGCAACGGTCGCAGGTTCGAATCCTGCCTCGGGCATGGATGTGTGTGATGTCCTTAGGTTAGTTAGGTTTAAGTAGTTCTAAGTTCTAGGGGACTAATGACCACAGCAGTTGAGTCCCATAGTGCTCAGAGCCATTTGAACCATTTTTTTTAGTACCTCCTCATTAGTTATGTGATCTGCCCATCTAATCTTCAGCATGCTTCTGTAGCACCATATCACAAAGCTGCTATGCTCTTCTTGTCTAGATTTTCTGTCTGACAGACAACTCAACAGCCCATCCTTTTTTTTTGGTCAATATTTCGCAATTATGCAGTGGGGACTTGTAGGCTACCCTGTAACAATAACAAGTCTTACATTTATCAATATTAATTCACAAGCACATTCTTCTATATCTTGATCTACACAGAGTTCACGGATTTCAAAATTGTTGCATTTAGGCCTATATTCCTTTTCGTTATGAATGTGGCAACTACTGTATTCATATTGGATGCACATGAATAGGTTACTAATTTATAAGCACTTGCATTAAGATTTTCAGTTGTTTTTGTTATATGGTGTTCAGACAAATGACATCAATTTTATGGGAATCTCTGACAATTTAATTTCCTATTGGTGTGTATACTTACTCTAGTAACCACAGGGATTTGCCTTTGTATGGTGGACTGTCTTAATTTTTCCGCATGAGTGTAGGCCATGGTAATGATATCTCCATTTTATGGCAACTACTGGAACAACACCAGTATGAGATTTTGTATCGATCTGAAGGAGCACACTCAGTAGATTGGTCATTACACCATAGAATCTCCACCAAATCCAGATTTTTGCACTCAGTAGCTGCTCCTTTTTCGTCCAGGTCACTTCTAATACTGTTCTAAAGCCAGCTGTTTTCAGCTGCTTCAACTATCCGTACCTGTGTTTTCTGTTACATATACAGTAGGAGCCCGCCAGATGCAGCCTTCTACATTGGTGTAGGATTGTGGATGGAGGTGTCTTCTCATGTGCTGTGGCACTAATGAGACAACATTCAGTTTGCAGATATTTATTTCTAAGAGTTTTACAATTACTGTCTTCTTTCTAGTGCTGCCTAGCACCGGGTGTGCTTAGCCCACATTGCACAAAGATGCAGGATACACATCAGCACCCGACTATAAATCAGCTGCTGCAGGCCCTGGCATTGCCTGAAGTCAGTGCTATGGCCACATAGCAGGAGGATATGGCGGCCAGTGTGACGCTACAGCCTGTCATAGCTCTTGACGAATGTTGGAGCGTCAGTGCTCTCATGACTTAAACTGCTTTTAGGCTCAGGCTCACGCTGCACGTCATTATTGTCAGTTTCCAAGATGGCGTGTGGGTGGAATACCTACCAGTGACACAAAGGACAGCCTAAGAGGTAGTCTCAGCATACAGCTTGTAAGGCCATACTCATACCGTCGGAGTTGCGGCTCAGGTACCCTGTTCCCAAGTTGAACAGCTTGCAGACAGGCAGATCAGTTCTTCATCCACGGAAAAATGGCCTGGCCCTCATGTTCGGGTAGTCACAGGTGTGACAGGCAGGCTTGCAGGGTTAAAGTTCCTTTCACAGCCAGACAGCTGTAGACTTTTAGCAGTGTACTCCAAGCTGGCGGTGGCTGTAGGCTTGTTATTGTACTCAGTAGGCCATCCTTGCAAAGAATAGAGCTGACACTCCATTGATATCATTGATGCTGGTGGATTGGCCTAACTCAGATTGACTGGAAGGAAGGCAAGGGCTTTAAGCAGTCAAGAATGTGATTCCTCATATGGGTGATTAAATGTGCTCATGTTTTCTGAGCTTTTCAGCATTCTTTGCTGGCCTAATCTTCAACTTCAGGGATTATGAGCATTCCTTTATGCTGTGCAGTGTTGTCTGAATGTTGAATCTGATGTTCCTGATGTTCTGTCGTACACAAACTGAGGTAATGAGCTTTTTGTGTGTTTGTACTTCTTATCCTCCAAGTGGTGACACTGGTTACACCCCCCTGCCGGTTCGGGGGTAAGAATAGGCCCGCGATATTCCTGCCTGTCGTAAGAGGTGACTAAAAGGGGTCTCCAACGTTTCGGCCTATATGTGATGGTCCCCTGTTGAGTTTGACCTCCATATCTCAAAATTCTCCCGAAGAGCGAGCCGATTGGGGAAGGGCGCCTTACTTGGTGCATTGTGTCCATCTTGCGGTCAGACCTTTTGCCAGCTTATTCGTCGTTGCATTGCAGTCCTGCCCGCTTTCCATCTCTTGGGCATGGATACGTTCCTGCATGCACTTTCCGCCGTGCGATGTGCAGTGCCACTTTCTGCACTGGCGGCGACCATGGACAACATGTCATCTAAAATCCAGCACAGTAGCCAGTCCGTTGTGGTGGGGCTGCCATGTACCCTGTTGGTTGTAGCCCCCTGACAACACAGGGATCGCTCTACTGATGTCTGCACTGTTAACTCCCCACGTATGCCAAGGAGTAGATGCGCATCTCCCTGGGGCATCAGGACTCCCGGCAATGGCTATCCTGCCAGGTGGCCTTTGCTGTGGCGCCCGTGGGGAGAGCCCTTGGTCGGAGTAGGTAGCATCAGGGTGGATGACACGCAATGAAGCATGGCACATCTTCTCTTGCTGGTGGCCAGCCACCAGCAGTCTCTAAGCGTTCAAAAAGTTCACTTTAAGGCTAACGTTTATGACCCCAAATCGTTCCCCTCCCCGGCCACACCATCGGAGGAACGAAAGGCTATGAATGACAGTGGAAGGTATTCGCCCAGTATCTCGTCTGTACCAGAGCTGATGGGGAATCCTCTGTGTCCGTGAAGCCTCATTTTTTTGTAGAACATTTCGAGGACAAGTTCGGGGAGGTGGAGGGCTTGTCCAAAATGCGGTTAGGGTCATTCTTAATAAAAACAGCATCCTCTGCCCAGTCATGAGCCTTGCTCGCTTGTAGGAAGCTGGGGGAGGTTTCTGTTACTATCACCCCGCATAAAAGCTTAAATATGGTCCAGGGCATTATTTTCCACAGAGATCTTCTTTTACAGTCCGATGACGAGCTGCGTGCCAACTTAGAGCGACGGGGTGTCCATTTTGTCTGGCGCGTCCACCGGGGACCGAGGGAGAATCAAGTTGCCACCGGTGCCTTCATCTTGGCCTTCGAGGGTGACACATTACCTGAGAAGGTCAAGGTGATGGTCTACCGTTGTGATGTCAAGCCATATATCCCTCCCCCGATGCTGTGCTTCAGGTGTTAGAAGTACGGCCATATGTCTTCTCGCTGTGCTTCCACCCTCATATGTCGCAACTGTGGTCGACCATCCCATCCTGATACTCCATGTGCCCCGCCTCCCAGCTGTGTCAACTGCGGAAAGCACCATCCCCCTTGCTCGCCGGACTGTAAGATTCTACAGAAGCAACGGAAAATAATGGAATACAAGACCCTGGATCGACTGACCTACACTGAGGCTAAGCGGAAATTTGAACGACTTCATCCAGTACGCATGACATTATCTTATCCCGCCACTGTCACTCCTGCTACAGTTGCCATAGCTGCACCACATACCATCAGGTCTCAGAGTCATAGGACCACACCTGCCCCCTTGATGGTGGGGCCCACTTCTCTCCCTGTTGCTCCTGCACCACCTACCTTGGGAGCAGCACCCCTTCAACCACTGGGGATACCAGTCCCCACTTCTAAGCTGGAGAAGTGTTAGTTTTCTTCGACTTCTCTCGCTCGGAAGGGACCCCTTGGGTCACTCCCTTCCCAGGTTCCTACCAGCGGCACAGCAGACACCCACCAGTGGCTGAAGAAGCCACAGGTTGCTGGTCATCGAGCTTCGCGATCATCTTCGGTCTCTGAGACTGACTCCAATATACCTTCCCAGCAACGGCCACCAAAGGAACAGCGAGAGAAAGCGTCACGTCATTGAAGACCCGTAAGACCAAGGCACCTGCGGTGGCACCTACCCCACCTCTACCTACAAGCTCTGCGTCTGAGGATGAGGTGGAGATTCTTGCGTCCGTTGAGGACCTCGATCTCGCCGATCGCCTTGCACAGGTGCTCAATCGGAGGCAGCAGGTGACCCAGCGGCATAATCTGCCTCCCCAGTCCCTTCACGCCTTTCTCAGCCATGGACAATATCATCCTCCAGTGGAACTGCAGCAGTTTCTTCCACCATCTAGCTGAGCTCCGACAAATTCTCAGCCTTCACCCTTTTCTTTGTATTGCTCTACGAGAAACCTGGTTTCCTGCAATGTGAACCCCCGCCCTCCATGGCTATCGGGGTTATTATAGGAACCGGGCAGCTTATGAAAGGGTATCTGGTGGCATCTGCATTTATGTCCTTCACTCCCTTCACTGCAAGTCTGTCCCTCTACAAACACCTTTAGAGACTGTCGCTGTTTGGGTGTGGACGCCACAGGCTGTTACTATCTGCAGTCTTTATCTTCCACCGGATGGTGGTGTCCCACGGCATCTCCTGGCTGTGCTGATAGCCCAATTGCCACCACCTTTCCTGTTACTGGGCGACTTCAACAACCATAATCCTCTGTGGGGTTGGTCAGTGGCAACAGGTCGAGGCGCCACCATTGAGCATGTATTGACACAGCTCGACCTTTCCATTTTAAATGATGGTGCCTTCACACATTTCAGTGTGGCGCATTGCACGTACTCAGCCATCGACCCTTTCAGCCTGCAGCCCTAGCCTCTTACCGTCTGTTCAATGGAGTGTGCATGATGACCTCTTTGGTAGTGACCACTTTCTGTCACTACCACAGCGTCACTCTTCTGGGCACCCTTGCAGATGGGCTATGAATAGGGCTGACTGGGATTTGTTCTCCTCCATGGCTGCTATTGTGCCTTTTTCTGATGAAGCCATTGATGCGATGGTTCACTCGGTCACCACCGGCATCGTTACTGCCGCAGAATCTGCCATTCCCCGTTCTTCTGGGTCCCCTCGGGGGAGGCGATTAAAGATCGCTGGCGGGCACTCCAGCGTCACAAGCACCGTCCCTCAATAGACCACCTCATCGCCTTCAAGCGGCTGCGTGCGCGGGCCCTCCGCCTTCTTCGCCAATGCAAGCAGGAGTGCTGGGAACGGTATGTCTCCACCATTGGGCTCCATATCTCCTCATCGCAGGTTTGGGCCGAGATTCGGCACCTCTGTGGCTATCGGATCCTTGTCAGCGTCCCTGCGCTCTCACTGAAATGAGCAGTTTGTACTGACTCCGACGTAATTGCAAACCGCTTGGCAGAGCATTTTGCTCCGAGTTCCTCTTCTGCGAATTACCCACTGGACTTCCACTCCATTAAAGGGCGGGTGGAATGTCGGAGCCTTTCATTTCACATCCGCCATCCTGAATCCTACAATGTTCCATTCAGTGAGTGGGAAGTCCACAGTGCCCTAGCCGCTTGCCCTGATACAGCTCCCAGGCCAGATCGCATCCTCTGTCAGATGCTGAAACACCTCTCAGTGGACTGCCAGTGACGCCTCCTCGAACTTTACATCTGAATCTGGGTCGAGGGTGAGTTTCCATCGCAGTGGCGGGAAAATGGTGAGCCGGCAGTTGAGTTGGGTACTCGACTCTCGTGGCCTTCTGGCTCTGCCTCAGGGTGGGTTCCGTAAGGGCCGCTGTGCTGCCGACAATCTGGTGAGCCTGGAGTCAGCCATCCGTACGGCCTTTGCCCGCCCCCGCCATCAGCACCTCGTCGCCGTCTTTTTCGACATGCAGAAGGCGTACGATACAACATGGCGCCATCACATCCTCTCTATGCTTCATGGTTGCGGTGTTCGGGGTCCACTGCCGATTTTCGTACGAAATTTTCTGTCGCATCGTACCTTCCGCGTGCAAGTCGCGGCCTCCCATAGTTCCTCCAGAGTTCAGGAGAACGGGGTACCACAGGGATCAGTCCTCAGTGTCTGCCTGTTTTTAATTGCAATTGACGAGCTCACTGCGGCGGTGGGAACGTCTGTCTCAGCTTCCTTGTATGCTGACGACTTCTGCCTCTACCATAGCTCCATTGGCATTGCAGCTGCTGAACGTCAGCTGCAGGGCGCTATCCGCAAGCGGCAGTCTTCGGCTGTAGCACATGGCTACCAGTTTTCGGCTGCCAAGACCAGCATTATGCATTTCTGCCGGCAACGAACAGTTCACCCTGACCCGCAGCTTTATCTTGCCGGCGAACATCTTGCTGTGGTGGAGACACATTGGTTTTTGGGTGTGGGTTTTGATGCCCGGTTGACTTGGCTCCCACATATTCGGCAGCTTAAACAGATGTGTTGGCGCCATCTTAATGCTCTGTAATGCTTGAGTCACACCAGCTGGGGTGCCGACCGATCTACCCTCTTACGGCTCTACCAGGCGTTAATCCAGTCCCGTCTCGATTATGGGAGCCTGGCTTATGGTTCAGCATCCTCTTCTGCGTTGCGGGTGCTGGACCCAATCCTTCACAGCGGGATTCGACTTGCCACTGGTGCTTTCCAGACCAGCCCTGTGAACAGCATACTTCTGGAGGCAGGTGTCCCTCCACTGTGATTACGGCGCCAACATTTACTGGCCGCTTATGCTGCGCATGTTTGTAGCTTGCCCGGGCATCTTAATTATCATCTCCTGTTCCCGCAGTCAGTCGTCCATCTCCCAGAACGTTGGCCCCGGTCGGGTTGTACGATCGCGGTCCGCATCAGAGAGCTTCTCTCTGGGCTTGGGGTTTTCCCTCTTCCACCTCGTTTCCGGGCCCCTTTGCATACACCCCAGTGGTGTGTACCCCGCCCTTGCCTTCGGCTCGAATTGGCACAGGGCCCCAAGGACTCAGTCCCTCCGGAGGCCTTCTGCCGCCACGTTCTTTCCATCCTTGCCACGTATCAGGGCTCTGGTGTTATTTACACTGACGGTTCAATGGTTGCTGGTCGTGTTGGTTATGCTCTCACTCTAGGGGACCACTACGATTAACATTCCTTGCTGGCGGGCTGCAGCGTTTTCACTCCTGAGCTTGTCGCCATCTTTTGTGCCCTAGAGTATATCCGCTCCTGCTCAGGTGAGTCCTTCGTTATCTGTAGCGACTCCCTGAGCGGTTTACGAGCTAGCGACCAGTGTTTCCCTCGCTCTCGTCTGGTGCTCACTATCCAGGAGTCCCGCCCATACTGTCGCCCATTGTGGCCGATCTGTGGTCTTTGTGTGGACCCCGGCCCATGTTGGGATACTAGGCAATGAACATGTGGACTGCCTGGCCAAACAGGCCACCAGTGAATCAGCTCTGGCGGTAGGCCTCCCGGAGACTGATTTGCGGGCAGTCTTACGGCGCGAAGTTCTCTCGCTTTGGGACGCTGAATGGCGCGATCTGACAACACCCTAACAAACTGTGTGCTGTCAAGGGGACGACGGCTGTGTGGCGGTCATCCATGCGAGCCATTCGCAGGGACTCTGTCGTCCTTTGTCGGCTCCGCATTGGACACACCCGGCTGACGCATAGATATTTACTGAGTCGTGGGGACCCGCCTCTCTGTCGCTGCAGGGCAGTTTTGACAGTGGTGCACATTTTGTGGCCTGTCCGCTTTTAGCTGTGGTCAGGCAGACATTTGCGCTGCCTGATACGCTCCCTGCCCTTTTAACAGATGACACTGCCATGGCGGGCTTGCTTTTGCGTTTTATTCGGGCAGGGGGCTTTTATCATTTGCTCTAAGTTTTTATTTTGTGTTGAGTCTGCCTTTTGGCCTACGGTTTTAGACTGAGTTTTTAATATGTTTCTCGGTGGTTGGCTTTCCCTTTTTTTCTCTATGGTCGGCCAACCACTGTCACATTCTGTGTGATTTTAATTCGTTTTGTCTGGTCTTTGTCTAAGTTTCTCTTGTCCTATGTCGTCTGTCATCTTTTCCTTGTTCGCATTTATTCTGTGTGGGTGTTTTTAAGTTTTGGAAAAAGGGACCGATGACCATAGCAGTCTGGTCCCTTTCATCCCACAAACCAACCAACTGGTTACACCATCATTGCATACTTGGTGGCTGTGTACCACTCAACTTCATCCCTGTCAATTCCAACAAAATTTCACTGCATTCTTAACTACTATTCTGGTGTGCAAAAATACCTAGATCCAAGAACCTGAATTTGAAATCGCCAAGTGGTTACCAGGGTGATCACAGGCAAGCTATAGACAGGTAGAAAGTGTGCTCCAAAGCCACTTTGTTTTGTCAAGGTTTTGAGTTCATCTTCTAAAAACAAAACTGGGTCATTTCCTGTCGAGTGGCCTAATGGTTCCCACTCGATCTTCTGCATTTTTTATGAAATTTTTATAGGATGTACATGGGTTTCACATAAAGCTGTGCAGTCGATAAGTAGTATGGTATGGCCACTAGCCAGGCCAGTTTTTTCAGGTTGTGACAGATATGAATAAATAAAACAAGTTTGATTTACTGTTGACCAGGGTCCAAAGGGACTCCTACACTGAAACTTAGTGGTTCTGCTCAGTGTTTTTGGTATAACAGTCTAGTTGCTGAAAATGTGCTTTGTATACATCAGATTTATCACACCTTCCTGTCAAAGTAGCTCATAAATTTAGATCACATTTTGACAGCTTTTATCTTATAATAGAATGACTTTCTGATACTGCTTGTTTTCATTTGCAATCAACCAGTACATCATAAAGCTTGCAAGTGGCATCTTGATTACTCAAATAATTATTGAGTCATTGAAAATTAATGTCGGTTTTAAAAGTCATCACTTTTGTCTGATTTTCAAAAGACTGTAGCTCAAAAGGATCTTCTTGGATTTGATTGTTCTTTGTACCATTGTAAAGTGGGAGTTAGAATTACACGGTAACTTGATGAATGTTCAAGGCAACATTTCAGTGTAGTGTAACATTGGTGGTACAGACATTTCTGCACGTCACCTAAAGAACTGTTCCGTGAAAAAGGGCTTATGGGTTGTTACTTTGGAATCAGCTGATCAGTTGAAAGGATCTCTACCGTGAAATTTCAATGGATGTCAATGAGGGATGCCAGAGGTTATGCAAAAAGAAAGCAAGTGAAACTCAAGAAGCATTTGCACATAACATAGTTGCTGCGGGTCGACTGGAGTGTCCGATCCCACCCGTCGGCTGTGACCCGTGACGTAAGACTGTTGTGGTGTGTGGCGTCACGATGGCGCAGAGTTTGATTTGTGAATGTGGCGTGTTTGTAGGTGTCGATGTGTTTTGCTGTTTGTTGTGCCCTCTGGTGGTGTGTTTAGGGGTTTTGTGTTGTGTGGTGTATTGGGTTCAGTTTGGTGTTGCTGCTTGTTCTGGTTTTGGCTGTGTGTGGAGAGGAATTGTTTTCAGTGAGTTAACAATTTGGTGTTTGTTGTGTGAAAGTTATTGTAGTCCTGTTTGCTGTAGGTCGTGTGTTAATTTGAGTAAATTAATTTGTTGCTACTCTTGTTAGATATGGATATGTCTACATCTACATCTACACTCCGCAATCCACCCAACGGTGCCACTGTCATTACCTCCCTTTTCTGTTCCAGTCGCATATGGTTCGTGGGAAGAACGACTCTCTGAAAGCCTCCGTGCGCGCTCGAATCTCTCTAATTTTACATTCGTGATCTCCTCGGGAGGTATAAGTAGGGGGAGGCAATATATTCGATACCTCATCCAGAAACGCACCCTCTCGAAACCTGGACAGCAAGCTACACCGTGATGCAGAGCGCCTCTCTTGCAGAGTCTGCCACTTGAGTTTGCTAAACATCTCCGTAACGCTATCACGGTTACCAAACAACCCTGTGACGAAACGCGCCGCTCTTCTTTGGATCTTCTCTATCTCCTCCGTCAACCCGACCCAGTACGGATCCCACAGTGATGAGCAATACTCGAGTATAGGTTGAACGAGTGTTTTGTAAGCCACCTCCTTTGTTGATGGACTACATTTTCTAAGGATTCTCCCAATGAATCTCAACTTGGTACCCGCCTTACCAACAATTAATTTTATATGATCATTCCACTTCAAATCGTTCCGCACGCATACTCCCAGATATTTTACAGAAGTAACTGCTACCAGTGTTTGTTCCGCTATCATATAATCATACAATAAAGGATCCTTCTTTCTATGTATTCGCAATACATTACATTTGTCTATGTTAAGGGTCAGTTGCCACTCCCTGCACCAAGTGCCTATCCGCTGCAGATCTTCCTGCATTTCGCTACAATTTTCTAATGCTGCAACTTCTCTGTATACTACAGCATCATCCGCAAAAAGCCGCATGGAGCTTCCAACACTATCTATTAGGTCATTTATATATATATTGTGAAAAGCAATGGTCCCATAACACTCCCCTGTGGCACGCCAGAGGTTACTTTAACGTCTGTAGATGTCTCTCCATTGATAACAACATGCTGTGTTCTGTTTGCTAAAAACTCTTCAATCCAGCCACACAGCTGGTCTGATATTCCGTAGGCTCTTACTTTGTATATCAGGCGACAGTGCGGAACTGTATCGAATGCCTTCCGGAAGTCAAGGAAAATAGCATCTACCTGGAAGCCTGTATCTAATATTTTCTGGGTCTCGTGAACAAATAAAGCGAGTTGGGTCTCTCACGATCGCTGTTTCCGGAATCCATGTTGATTCCTACAGAGTAGATTCTGGGTTTCCAAAAACGACATGATACGCGAGCAAAAAACATGTTCTAAAATCCTACAACAGATCGACGTCAGAGATATAGGTCTATAGTTTTGCGCATCTGCTCGACGACCCTTCTTGAAGACTGGGACTACCTGTGTTCTTTTCCAATCATTTGGAACCTTCCGTTCCTCTAGAGACTTGTGGTACGCGGCTGTTAGGAGGGGGGGGGGGGGGGGGCAAGTTCTTTCGCGTACTCTGTGTAGAATCGAATTGGTATCCCATCAGGTCCAGTGGACTTTCCTCTGTTGAGTGATTCCAGTTGCTTTTCTATTCCTTGGACACTTATTTCGATGTCAGCAATTTTTTCGTTTGTGCGAGGATTTAGAGAAGGAACTGCAGTGTGGTCTTCCTCTGTGAAACAGCTTTGGAAAACGGAGTTTAGTATTTCAGCTTTACGCGTGTCATCCTCTGTTTCAATGCCATCATCATCCCGGAGTGTCTGGATATGCTGTTTCGAGCCACTTACTGATTTAACGTAAGACCAGAACTTCCTAGGATTTTCTGTCAAGTCGGTACATGGAATTTTACTTTCGAATTCACTGAACGCTTCACGCATAGCCTTCCTTACGCTAACTTTGACATCGTTTAGCTTCTGTTTGTCTGAGAGGTTTTGGCTGCGTTTACACTTGGAGTGAAGCTCTCTTTGCTTTCACAGTAGTTTCCTAACTTTGTTGTTGAACCACGGTGGGTTTTTCCTGTCCCTCACAGTTTTACTCAGCACGTACCTGTCTAAAACACATTTTATGATTGCCTTGAACTTTTTTCATAAGCACTCAACATTGTCGGTGCCGAAACAGAAATTTTCATTTTGACCTGTTAGGTAGTCTGAAATCTGCCTTCTATTACTCTTGCTAAACAGATAAACCTTCCTCCCTTTTTTTATATTCCTATTAACTTCCATATTCCGGGATGCTGCAACGGCCTTATGATCACTGATTCCCTGTTCTGCATTTACAGAGTCGAAAAGTTCGGGTCTGTTTGTTATCAGTAGGTCCAAGATGTTATCTCCACGAGTCGGTTCTCTGTTTAATTGCTCGAGGTAATTTTTGGATAGTGCACTCAGTACAATGTAACTCGATGCTCTGTCCCTACCACCCGTCCTAAACATCTGAGTGTCCCAGTCTATATCTGGTAAATTGAAATCTCCACCTAAGACTATAACATGCTGAGAAAATTTGTGTGAAATGTATTCCAAATTTTCTCGCAGTTGTTCTGCCACTAATGCTGCTGAGTCGGGAGGTCGGTAAAAGGAGCCAACTATTAACCTAGCTCAGTTGTTGAGTGTAACCTCCATCCATAATAATTCACAGGAACTATCCACTTCTACTTCACTACAGGATAAACTACTACTAACAGTGACAAACACGCCACCACCGGTTGCACGCAATCTATCCTTTCTAAACACCGTCTGTGCCTTTGTAAAAATTTCGGCAGAATTTATCTCTGGCTTCAGCCAGCTTTCTGTACCTATAACGATTTCAGCTTCGGTGCTTTCTATCAGCACTTGAAGTTCCAGTACTTTACCAATGCAGCTTCGACAGTTTACAATTACAATACCAATTGCTGCTTGGCCCCCGCATGTCCTGACTTTGCCCTGCACCCTTTGAGGCTGCTGCCCTTTCTGTACTTGCCCGAGGCCATCTAACCTAAAAAACCGCCCAGTCCACGCCACACAACCCCTGCTAACCGTGTAGCCGCTTGCTGCGTGTAGTGGACTCCTGACCTATCCAGCGGAACCCGAAACCCCACCACCCTATGGCGCAAGTCGAGGAATCTGCAGCCCACACGGTCGCAGAACCGTCTCAGCCTCTGATTCAGACCCTCCACTCGGCTCTGTACCAAAGGTCCGCAGTCAGTCCTGTCGACAATGCTGCAGATGGTGAGCTCTGCTTTCATCCCGCTAGTGAGACTGGCAGTCTTCACCAAATCAGGTAGCCGCCGGAAGCCAGAGAGGATATCCTCCGATCCATAGCGACACACATCATTGGTGCCGACATGAGCGACCACCTGCAGATGGGTGCACCCTGTACCGTTCATGGCATCCGGAAGGACCCTTTCCACATCTGGAATGACTCCCCCCGGTATGCACACGGAGTGTACATTGGTTTTCTTCCCCTCTCTTGCTGCCATATCCCTAAGGGGCCCCATTACGCGCCTGACGTTGGAGCTCCCAACTACCAGTAAGCCCACCCTCTGCCCGGATCTTGCAGACTGACGGGCAACCTCTGGAACAGGACAAGCAGCCATGTCCGGCCGAGCCTGAAACCGGTTCGTCAGACAAACTGGAGAGGCCTTCTGTTCAGCCCTTCGGAATGTCTTTCGCCCCCTGCCACACCTCGAGACGACCTCCCACTCTACCACAGGTGAGGGATCAGCCTCAATGTGGGCAGTATCCTGGGCAGCCACAGTCGTAGTCCGATCGGGGCATGCGTGGGACGAGCTGGCTTTCCCCGACAAACCCCCATGCGGACTCCCACAGTGATGCCCATTGGCAACAGCCTCAAGCTGTATGACCGAAGCCAACACTGCTTGAAGCTTGGGAGCGAAGGGATGCCAACTCAGCCTGCATCCGAACACTGCAGTTGCAGTCCTTATCCATGCTAAAAACTGTTGTGCAAGGAATGTCTGAACTAATCTACAGGGAGCACAAACAGTTCGACACAAAATGTAAACGGTTATTAAAATACAAGATTGCCTAGTAAATGCAGTAATGCTGCTACTTGCGCGCTGATGACACACTGCTCGGCGGCGGAAGGAGACTACATGATTTTACACTATTCAGGTACTAAAACGCGATGCTACAACTCTCAAATACTATAATACACCCAAAATTTATGAATTAAACAATGCAAATACCAAAAACACGCGAAGAAATTAAGAATTGAACTATGTAACAAATAAGTGAGCTAAGAGTATACGACTTGCTGCTGCAGCTGCTTATCCAACTGCGGCATGGAGCACACTGACTGATAAAATTAACGGTGTGCGTTTGCATGCTGAGATGGGGAGGAGTCCGATGGAGTTGATTAAATTTCTGCAGCTGTTTGGTTTGTTGGCAGCGGTCGTGAAGTGTGCTGTTTGTGATCATGAGATGAAACTGGCAAAAGTTGCAGTGTCTTGGACCAGGGACGGTTATATGTGGCGGTGCCGTAGTGATAACCTACGGCGCTCCAAACTTCGTCGTTCCTGGCTCGAGAAGTCTAGGTTTGGCATGCATGAGATGCGTTGTTGATGTACTACTTTAGTTATGAATCCTCTCACAGTTTTTGTGCACATGAGACTGGTGTGAGTGAGAGGAGTGTGCTTGACTGGTCGTTTCTACCATATTTGTGACATTGTGGGTCAAAGCAGATGGGTGGAATCGGAGTCTTCCTTATTTCTGTTGCTGCTGGGGGCTTTGATCCAAAAGATTTTCAAACACCCATTACAAGTAAGGCCTGTACTAAATGCTTAGATCATTGGTTGTTGATTAAAGAACTGAAAGCAATGATGCAATTGTCAAAGCAGTTAGAAAAAGTGCAGATTTTGGCATTGCCGTCTCAGAGTTGAACTATATAAAAGGAATTATGCAGGAGTCTGGTGTGTCAGAAAGAAGGTTAAATATTGTAAGGTGACATGCAGAATTATCTGCAAAACCTATGCTACACTGTATTGATATGTTGCCTTCAAGATCCATGAAGTTACTGTTTGATTTCAACTTGCACTTGATTTCGTTTTTGATATTTAAATGTAAAAATGCAAATACATTCATGTAAAAAGCTAGCATGTTCGTAGATGGTGAAAAGCATTGTGATGAATTCCAAAATAACACAGAAATAATGTAAATGAACAGATAAACATTTCTGAAACTTGAAGTCTTAGTAAATTAATTTTTATTTTAAGAAAATCAAAGATAACCAATAACAAATTTAACAGATTTTACATAATTTTTCAACTGTGCATACAGCATTCAAAAGTCCATTCTATGTTCATAATAGCAGTCAAAGCAGTTTTTTAACTTCTTTATTGTCTTTGAACTGGTTTGTCTCATAAATAAAACAAACTTGTTCTCATGAAACAAAATATCTTTTCAATGGAGCAAAGAAAAGTCAACTCTTAGGGGACCCTTGTGAGATATAGCCTTTTGAAAATCAGACAAAATTGATAATTAATTTTTTTGAATTGACTCCAGTCTTTGATAATTCAGTAATTGAGTAATCAGGATGCCACTTGCACAGGCTTATGACAAGGGGTTGGCTGAAAATGAGGGAAAAATCAGCATCAAAAAGTCATTGTCATAAGATATGATATGTCAAAACAAGAACCAAATTTGTCATGACAAGATTTATGAGCTACTTTGACAGCAAATTGCGATAAACTTGGTGTACACTGAGGAACAGTAATGCAAACTTCGTGAATTATTCATATCCATTCTGGCATTTACAAGGGCGTATCAAGTGGCTCTGCCATACTACTTATCAAACTGCAGTTACATATGGCTTTATATAATACTCACACATGCATACATCCTGTAACATTTTCAACAAAATTGGAGAGGGATGTGGGGGGATCTTGTTTAGATGTAGGCCATTGACATGGAATTCTACATCTTTCTGAGAAATGGATATCGGAGAGACATCTTTAACCCTAATACTTAAAAGTGATCCTTGCATTGTGGTCATAATTGGTGACTGAATGATTTTTGGAAGTAGATTCTGTCATATTAGTGTATCCTCCATTAATTTACCCAAAAGAAAAAGTAAACAATTTCAACATAACTCTTGTGAGCACATCTACACTGGTGTGCAAAACTGAAGGACAAAAGTAAATTTTGCATAATGTGTCACTGGCAAGTAACATAGCTTGATAAAACTTGGACCATACCTAGAATGAATTGCTAGGGTGTAGCAAGAAGGTACCTAAAATAAATATGCAGTGAGAGGAACAGACATGGCACTTTTATTCAATTACTTTGAAATCACTACTTTTATGTTGGTCCCAAGGACATTACAAAAGGCAGGACGTGGCTTGTAATAAGGTGCGTTAACACCACGGACAGCAGTACATGCTCTTCAATGTGCTGCAATGGTGGCCACAGTTTTGGTAAGGAGTTGTTCTTCCACCAGCACTGTGGTTGACAACTGCTGTGTGGTCGTTGGTGCATGTGAGCATACTGCAGTCTCAACGCAAATTTAAGATGGAATGGGCAGGCCAGTCCACTTGCCGAATATCCTCTTGTTCCAAGAGCTTCTCCACCTGTTCATTTCAATGTGGTCACGCATTGTTGTCCATAAAAATGAGGTCAGGAGCGAATGCAAATGCACTCCTGAAAAAGTGCACAAGGGGAGGAGTGCAGTGTCACAATACCATTGACCAGTGAGTACACCATGTTCAAAGATTTGGAGGTCAATATGCTCATGAAACATTATGCTTCCCCACACCATAACCTCTTCACCAACAAAACAAGTCATGTTGGACAATGTTCCTGGGCGTATTAAGTGTTCCCACCTCTTGCCATATTAGCTTATATTAAGAGTCAATACTCATACTGAATCAGATGCCATCCAAGAAGAGCTTGCGACCCCAGTCCTTGTGCTCTTGGCTCCATCGCAAAAGGTAGTGCCGATGTGTGAGTGTTCGTAGAACATTACATACTGGACATCAGGTGAGGAAACCGTCTCCCTGTAGTAGCTGTGCCACTGTGGAGCATGACATTGCATGCCTTGCAGTCTCATTAAATGTGGTTGCAATTGTACCTGCTGTTTGACATGGGTTCCAGTGTGCCTGTTGCATGCTGTAGTGATCATCTGCAGCTGTAGTTGACCACGGTCAACCACCTCCTCTCCCTCGGGCGGCATTACCTGTGGTTTGGAATGCTGCTCGTGCACATGAAATGAGTTTGTGAGTAACACGAAACTCCTGGGTTACATCCATCACACTTTGTCCTTCTTCCAGATTCCTGATGATTCTTTCGCATGTGAAATTGTCCAGATGTTTGCTCCAGGCAATGTTGTACTGAAGGACCCCATGTTGTACTGAAGGACTGCTTGCCAGTTTACACACACACACACACACACACACACACACTCACACTCACACTCTGTCTTTTCTCATTCCTTCAACTGCTTCATATTGTGGGGCCAGCCCCATTTGCCTCTATAGTTTTGCTGTCCTGATGATGCCAGGTGTCATTCAACTTTCTGTGCACAATTGGGTGACCTGTGGCACAAGCTCCTGCACTTTCATTCATTTTCACTGACTAGCCCATTCGTAATTGTTGTAGAGCAGTGTTTGTTTATTAGGCTTTACAAATTATTGCAACATACAGGTCTCTCTTTAGATGGTCACATTTCAAAATTTTAGAAACATATTTTCACCAAAAGTACAGCGCTGTCTAATCATTACTACTGTAGAATCTGTTACAATGTAGTTTAATGGGATAAAATGGTGGAAGGCCCAGATAATTTGAGCTAGCTATAAATTACTGCAGATAATGTTGCCTGATTCTTCTTGGACTCCCAAATTTGAACACTACACTTGTGTGATTCACAGTGCCTCTCCTGTATTTTCTGCCCCTGGCGTTTCAGGCACCCACTCCGTTCTGTGTAATGCAGTGTATCTTTCAATAGCGTGTAAAGTTACAAAAAACAAAATACAAAATGTTGAAGAAGATGTGGCTGATTTTCTGTAAACTGGTGTCAACCCAATCAAGAAATACTAATTAACGCTCAGTACAGCATTATACAGGGTGATTCAAAAAGAATACCACAACTTTAAAAATGTGTATTTAATGAAAGAAACATAATATAACCTTCTGTTATACATCATTACAAAGAGTATTTAAAAAGGGTTTTTTTTTCACTCAAAAACAAGTTCAGAGATGTTCAATATGGCCCCCTCCAGACACACGAGCAATATCAACCCGATACTCCAACTCGTTCCACACTCTCTGTAGCATATCAGGCGTAACAGTTTGGATAGCTGCTGTTATTTCTCGTTTCAAATCATCAGTGGTGGCTGGGAGAAGTGGCCGAAACACCATATCCTTAACATACCCCCATAAGAAAAAATCGCAGGGGGTAAGATCAGGGCTTCTTGGAGGCCAGTGATGAAATGCTCTGTCACGGGCTGCCTGGCGGCCGATCCATCGCCTCGGGTAGTTGACGTTCAGGTTTCATAACTAACCTTTTTCGTAGGACTCTCCATACAGTTGATTGTGGAATTTGCAGCTCTCTGCTAGCTCTGCGAGTCGATTTTCCTGGGCTGCGAACAAATGCTTGCTGGATGCGTGCTAAATTTTCATCACTCGTTCTCGGCCGTCCAGAACTTTTCCCTTTGCACAAACACCCATTCTCTGTAAACTGTTTATACCAACGTTTAATACACCACCTATCAGGAGGTTTAACACCATACTTCGTTCGAAATGCACGCTGACAACTGTCGTCGATTCACTTCTGCCGTACTCAATAACACAAAAAGCTTTCTGTTGGGCGGTCGCCATCTTAGCATCAACTGACGCTGACGCCTAGTCAACAGCACCTCAAGCGAACAAATGTACAACTAAATGAAACTTTATAGCTCCCTTAATTCGCCGACAGATAGTGCTTAGCTCTGCCTTTTGTCGTTGCAGAGTTTTAAATTCCTAAAGTTGTGGTATTCTTTTTGAATCACCCTGTATACTGTGTTATGCGTAGTGGAATGTTTGGCCCCTTGTGGTCACACAGCGTCTCGCATGAACCTGTCCTGTGTCCACCTGTGCCCGTGTGGCAGATGTATTAAAGAATCAGTCGAACAGTGTTTTGTAAGCCAATTCTCATGAGGGAAAATGCATTTCCTTAAAATTCTTGCATTGAATCTAAGCCTGGTATTTTCCTATGACTATGTTCGTGTTGTCATTCCGTTTTTAGTCACCCTGCAGTGTTATTTATACGTACATTGCAGTTGTTACAGTTTACTGTGGTTTATTGTCAGTAGAATAATAGAACAGTAATAGATTTCTCTGTAGGCCTATATTAATGCAGAGTATATTAAATTTATATATGCTCAGTTCTTGCAAATACATTTATATTCTGCAAAATATTGTAATGTACATGGCAAAGTTACTTCCATTTTACCACTTATTAGGATTTCTTCCAGTTCCATTCACATATGGAGTGTGGGAAGAATGATTGCATAAATGCCTTTGTTAGTGCTGCAATTAGTTTAATTATGTTTTACTATCCATGTGGTGGTTGAAGCATGTTCCTAGATTCCTCACTCCTACCTAATTTTTCTATCTTCGAGTGTCTACTTGTTCAGGTTTTTCAGCGCATCTGTGACACTTTCCCATTGGTCAGACAAACCTTCGACCATTTGTGTTGCCTCTTTTTTAAGCATACATTTGTGTTGCCCATTAGTCCTATCTAATTATTTAATATGGGCTCCACACACTTAAGAGCAATATTCTAGGATGAAACAGCGCACACTCCGCTGCAGAGTGAAAATCTCATTCTGGAATATTCTAGGATGTGTCGCACAAGTGATTTGTAAGCAATCTCCTTATTTGACTGATAGCATTTTCTTAGCATCCTACCAGTGAACCGAAGCCTACCAGCTGCTTTACTTATGAGTGGGCCTATATGATCAATCCATTTCATACCCCTACAAAGTATTCATACAAGTTGGCTGATTCCAGTTGTGAATAGTTGATGTTGTAGCCATAGGGTAATATGTTTTTTTGGTTTGTGAAGTGCACAGTTTCATATTTCTGAAAATTTAAACAAGTTTCCATTCTTTCTGCCACAATGAAATCCAGATTTGATTGAATATTTGCATGGCTTTTATAGGTAGCTCATCTGTGTGAAATGTCTGAGATTGCTATTAATATTGTCAACACACATTTCTGGGGTATGCCTGCTGTGTCCTGCTATTAATTCCAGTCCATCCACAAGTTCACTCGATACCCCCGTACAATCGTACTTTCCACTATAAGCGTTGTTGTGATATCGAGTAAATGCCAGATGTCAAGAAATACTGCATCTACTCATCTGCCTTGATCCATGGCTTTCCAGATGTCATGTGAGAAAAGCACATATTGAGTTTCGCATGATGATTGTTTTTGGAATATATGCTGGTTGGCATAGAGGATATAATTATGTTCAGGATGCTTGCTTGCTTTTGTGCTCTGAACATGTTTTAAGCTCCAACAGTGGCTGCATGTGAAAAATATTATATGGCAAGTTTCCTGAATCACTTGTGCTACCCACTTGTAGACGGGTGTGACTTGTGCTTTTTTTGCATCTATTGGGCAGCATTCTTTTGTTTAAGGAATGTATGATGTATGAGAGTTATTGATAAATCTGCTAAAAAGTAATAAAAAATGTTTTGTAAACATATCACCTTACTTCTCGACATAAGTCTCCTTTGATAGATATACACTTGGTCCAGTAATCCTCCAGCTTTTTTATGCCATCGTAAAAATACATTCTGTCAGACTCAGCAAAATACTCTTTGACTGCAACTATCACTCCCTCATTTGATTTAAATTTCTTCCCAGAAGCCAAGGTTTCATAGGGAAGAGGAAGAAGTTACTTGGGACTACGTCTGAGTCTCGTAAACAGGGTGGATGAGGAACCAATTCAAAGCCCCAGTCATGCATTTTTGCCATTGTTGTCGCTGATGTGTGAGGTGGTGCATTATCCTGTGTGTGTCAACCTCAGTCTTTTTTCAGCCAACACAAGTTTCACACGAACCAACAATGAAGCAGAAAAGGGTGCAGTTATGGTTCTGCTTTTTTCCAAGTAATCTATGAGGGTTATTCCTTGGGAATCCCAAAAAACAATGGCCATCACTTAACCAGCTGCCAAAATGGTCGTTGCCTTCTTCAGTGCACTTGCACCAACCTTTGTCCATTGTTTTGACCACCACGTTTACTCTGTTGCATAATGATGGATCCAGGTTTCATCAAAAGCCACAAACTAGCGCAAAAAGTCTGGCAGTCTGCAATCAAACACTGCCAGACATTGTGGTGAAATGTTTTGCCGAATACGCTTTCGGTCGACTATGAGAAATTGGGGCACCCACCTCGGACACAGTTTCTCCAAAACTAATTCTACATGCAAGATATTTGCACTCACTCAGTTGAGATGCCGACAGTCCCAGCAACATCATGAAATTTTATTATGTGGACTTCACTTATAATACCATGGATTTTGTCAATGGATTCCTTTGTGATGACTTCAATTGGACAGCCAGAGCACCCTTAGTCTTAGGTGCTTGTCCAACCTTGTTTAAAGTCATTAATCCAAAAGTAATTGGTCTTCAATGATAGTGCAAAGTCCACATGAACTTCATCCAATTCTGTTTTGATTTGTGCGACAGTCAAACTCTTCAAATGAAAATGTTCAGTAACAGCACGAAACTGTTTTCTCCATTTTCAGTCGCAGTCAACACACTAACTAGATCAGGCAGCTGTCAACAATGAAGTGTATGCTGTACATTGTTGAAATTCTTTATATGTTCTTTGGAATAGTCAAACTTACCAACTACAAATGCGCAACAAGAGTGTACCATTCTTTCTACATCTACAGACATACTACACAAGCCACCACACTGTGTGTGGTGGAGAGTACCCTGTAACGCTATTAGTCATTTCCTTTCACGTTCCACTCACAGATAAGGCTTGGGAAAAATGACTGTCTATGTGCCTCTGTGTGAGTCCTAATTTCTTGTATCTTGTCGTCATGGTCCTTGTGTGATATGTATGTTGGCAGCAGTAGGATTGTACTGTAGTCAGCTTCAAATAGCGATTCTTTAAATTTTCTCAACACTGTTCCACGAAAAGAATGTCACCTTCTCTCCACAGATTTTCATTTGAGTTTCTGAAGCATATCTGCAACACTTGGGTGTTGTTTGAACGTACCAGTAACAAATCCTGCCTCTGAATTAATTCAGTGTCTTCCTTCAACCTGACCTGGTACAGATCCAAAACACTCGAGCAATACTTAAGAATAAGTTGCATCAGCATCCTATAAGTCATCTCCTTTACTTTTGAACCACACTTTCCTAAAATTCTTTTTCCCTACCACAATCTTCTTATGCTTCATCCATAGTCCGCAGTATATCATGAGAAAAGAACAAGCTGAGTTTCACAAGAGCGGTGCTTTCTAAAATGGTGCTGATTTGTTGGTGTAAGCTTTTCGGTCTGTAGAAAATTTATAATATTTGAACTCAGAATATGTTCAAGAATTCTGCAGTAAACCAATGTTAAGGATACTAGTCTGTAATGTTCTGGGTTCTTTTGTTTGCTCTTCTTACATACACGAGTCACCTGCACTTTTTCCAGTCGCTTGGCACTTTGTGCTGGACAAGAGATTTGCAATAAATGCAAGCTAAGTAAGCGGCCAGTGCCATAGAGTACTCTTTGTAAAACCAAATTGGGCTTCCATCTGGACCTTGTGACTTATTTGTTTTCAACTGTATCAATTGTTTCTCTATGCCAGGGATGCTTATTACTATGTTGCCCACATGGGACTCTGCAACAGTAAAACGACAATATGTTTGCATGATTCTCCAGTATGAATGATTTCTTAAATGCAGGTTTGAAAACTTCATCTTTCATTTTGCTATCTTCAATAGCCACACCAGACGAGTCAATGAGTGACTGGAAGGAAGCTATAATGAACTGTTACCAACTGAGGTTGCGCAGTGGTTGGTACACTGGACCTGCATTCAGGATGATGAAAGTTCAAACCCGCGTCGAGCATCCTAATTTAGGTTTGCGTAAATCGCTTCAGGCAAATGACGGGATGGTTTGAAAGGGTGCGGCCAATTTCCTTCTCTCTCCTTCCCTAATTCGAGCTTGTGCTTGTCTCTGGTCGCTACACACTAATCTCCTCCCTCCTGTTCTCCTAGGTAAATATCGATCCAGTGCAAGGTCAAGTTTTCTTTTGAGCCTGAGCCACAGTTCTTCTACAAGCTCCTACCATTGGTGTCACAGGCAGCCTTCAGATATGACCACAGTAGATATCTGTTTAACATGAGAATTAGTGTCAACTGAAATTATGTCCCAGAGTCCATATATTTTAACAATTATAGGGATCATTCCCTATGAAATCAACAAGTAAAATAATATGTTTGAACCTTGATGTTTTAGAATTGTCAAATTTTTTGTCATTTTGTTCTTTCTGCCAACTAAGATAAAATACGAAATTAAAGATTTTGTTTTTAGATATTAATTTTTAATGTTTATAAAATTAGGCAACTTTGAAACCAAGAAATGACCATATCTCAAAAACTATTTGACTTAAATACTAAAACATACACCATTTTTTTCAGTTTCTTATAAACTTTAAAAATATGCACTGCTTCACTATATTTATGAACATGATAAATTTTAACAAACCAAACTTTTTAAAATTCTTAATAATCAAAATTAGAATATCTTTCCCTTTGGAAAGAAAGTGTTACATACACTATTTCATAATGTGAGGGCCAAATTTCAGGGTGGTATTCCAGTGGAAACATACTGAAATAAATTTTATTTTGCTGCAATTTGCATTGTCAGTTGTATCAAAGTTCCACATGGTTTGCAGGCTGATTCAAAAAACTGAAGTTAAAATAAAGTTGTGGAGTACTATATAGGCACTCTGCAGTTTACCATTTTAAAAAAGTAGTTAACAGTAACATATAACAATTAACATAAATAATGTAAGGAACAACATTAATGGAAATTGCAGGATGAAACAATACGTAAAATAAGGCAAAGTTATTCACCCACCTACAATGGGTCTGATGTGTGGAGCATAGACACATGTAACAGGAAAAAAAGATTCACACTACCTATCAAGCTCTTGCGTTACTTCTAGAAGAAGTATACACATTCACACACGCAACCAGACAGACATCCAAATACACATTCCCATGATGTGGAAGAGTTATCATTGATTATCAAAAGCAGTTGTCTAGTCTGATGGAGGTGGGAAGGGGGTATAGAAGGAAGTAGCAAGATAGTACAAGGCAGGTCTTTTGACATATGGCTCAGCAGCTGTGCAACAAGACAAAAGGGTTCACAGGGTGCAGTATATAAGAGAGAGAAAAGAAAATGGGGGAGGAAAGAAAGATGGCGACAGGGAGATTTGAGAGAAAGGGGGAAGTTGCTGGAACCAATTGAGGGGGGGGGGGGGGGGAGAATCCACACATGAGTGGTGAAGAAGTGGTGAGAGAAGGCAGTACATTGAGCAAGATGGGGAAGGAGTGGTGTGGACATAAGAGAGAAGGGAAGAGGTAGGGCAGTGAGAAACGGGTTTAGGCCAGGGGGATTGCAAGAGAGCAAGATATGCTGGAGAGGGAATTCCCATCTGCATAGTTCAGAGAAACTTGTGCTGCAACAGAGTATCCAGATAGCTCACATACTGAAGCAGCCGTAGAAGTCCTCTCTGTTATGGTACGCAACATGCATGTTCAACAAATGGATGGTAAAGTTCGTGGTACACCACAGTTTGGCATTGGCCACTCTAGTGAATAGACAGTTGGTTACTTGTCTTGCACACATAGAGTGCTGTACAGTAACTGCAGCATAGCTGATTAATAACAGGTTGTTGTTGTTTTTATGGGACATGGCTTGCACCTAGGCTGATCACAAGAGAATGACACATGGGGTGCAGGATTGGGAGCAGAATTGTAATAGGGATGGACCAAGATATTCTGTTGATTGAGTGCGTGGCAGAACACAACTTTGGATGGCGATAAGATATCCATAATCTTCAGGCACGACGAGATAGAATTGAAGTCCTGCTGAAGAATGTGGTAGAACTTTTCAAAGCTACGGTGATACAGAGTGATCAGAGGAATGCTGGTTGGTAGCTGGTTAACTGGTTTGGTATGGGAGATGTGTTTCTGGATGAACTGGACAGTATATTGTCCGTCAGTAAAGGCTCTGGTAAGGTTATCGGTATATTTCAACAACTACTGCTTTCCACTGCAGATGGAATATTCTTGGGTGGCAAGGCTGTGAGGAAGAGACTTTTTGACACAGAACGGGTGACAGTTGCCAAAATGGAGGTACTGTTGGTGGTTGGTGCACTTGACGTGAACAGACGTGTTTCTGGAGCTATCTGAGAAGTGAAAATCAACGTCTTCACTAAAGACGCCTCTAGTCAAGTAGTCGTAAGATGACCCCTGACAGATGCAGTGGGCTGGGCATTGCAGCTCCACATGTCTGCTGCAGCCAGTCATGTTACGCGATTTTGTAAACATCTCTATGCCAATGCCTCAGTGTTGCTGGAGCCCTATAGATGGCTATTATATTCGCCTGCGGCAGTTTGCACTTCACTGCTGAAAGCTGGCAACTGAGCTGCCAGCTGTCAGGAATCATCTTACTCCGACTCACCTACAGGAAGGTGTGTCGTTAAATTGATAAGGAGTAGGTGTTGAGGTTATGGAAGAATGAACAAAGGATGTCCTTATTGTGACTCCAGGTTATGAAAATTTCATGAGTGAATCTGACACAGGCAAGGAGTTTTGGGTGTTGACTGGTTCGGAAGGATTTTTCCATTTGTTCCGTAAATAAGCTGGCATAGGACTGTGCCATTTGAGTATTCTAGGTAGTACCAAAGATTTGTTTATAGTTTCAGGCTTCGAAAGTGAAATAATTGTGGGTCAGGATGTGGTTGGGTATGAGGATTAGGAAAGAAGTGGTTGGTTTAGTCCCAGGAGGATGTTAGGAAAGGTGTCCACAGGCATAGGAGATGTTGCTGTACAAACGATCACATCAACAGTGATCAACGAGGAGTCTGGTAGTAATTGAACAGGAATTGTGGAAAAGTGGTGAAGGAAGTGAGCAGTGTCTTGAATGTATGATGGGAGGCTACGGACAAATTTGGGAGGTGTTGATCAGAAAAGGCAGAGGCTTATCTGTGGGAGTGTTTATCCCAAATAGAATGGGACAACCTGTGGGGTCGGGTTTGAGGAGCAGGAAAAAGATAGAGGTGCGGGGGTTGGTCTGCGAAAGAAGATGGATTCAGGTGCTGGGAAGGACTTAAGGCGTTGAGGAGCCGCTGGAGCTCATATTCTACTTCTGGGATGGAATCATAAGGTTCGTAAGCAGAGACGTCGAAGTTGGCAGATACCCTCTGCCATGCAGTCACTACGATTCTTGGCCACTGTGGTGAAGCCATTGTCTGCGGGAAGGATAAGATGCAGATTAGTTTTCAGGTTATGGATAGCTGTGTGTTTCAAAGGAGTAATGTCTGATTCATTGTCCCCCAGGGGGTCTACAACTCTTTTGTGGATACATGCGTGGTGAGCATGGGGTCCCGAGCTAGTGCAGTTCTCCTTCCTTTCCGGGCTGCCCTACCCCCCCCCCCCTTTCCCCATCCCTCCTCGTCCGCAATCCTCCACCCCCCTTTACCTCCCCTACACACTCCCTCTTCTTGGGAGTAATGTATCAAGCCTTCGTCCGGAAATGGACGTTTGAAGACTCCAGGATCCTGTTTCCTTTCTTTTTCTCCATCGTCACACTTTCTTCCTCTATTGGTCTTTCCCCATGTTCACTCTTCTCCTTGCTTCTGTCTCTTCTTCTTTCTCCTTGCCCTCTTCTCCTTGTCTTCTCTTCCATGTCTTATTCTCCACTTCGGCGTTTGAGATTCTTTCTTCTATCCCTCTCTCTCTTTCCTCTCTTCTTTCCTCCCTGTGCGTGTCTGAAGGCCGACCCACACGTTCGCACGCGTAGCCGGTGACGGGGTAACACAATTCCCTACCCTGGTTGGACAAGTAAGGCATGTACGTACCCCCTGGTAAAGGCCAGGCCCAGGGAGGGTGATTGCCTGAACTGTTACCTTCTGAACGTGGTGATTGGTCCCTCCGTCTGTTTCTCAGGAGGTGTGACCTGAGATGTGGACAATCACCTAAGGCGGGAGTGCCCTCTGAAAGGGCCCCCACAAGGAAGGAGCACACCGTCGGAGACGCTGGCAATCATGGGGGATTCATCCGCAATGGATTTCTCTTCTTCTTCTTCTTCCCTGTCTTCTGCCCAAAAAAGAAAGCTAGATGAAACTCCTGTTCCGAAAATTCTGCCACCTGCACCGAAGTTTCTTGTTGTCACACGATCTGACGGTCATGATTTCTCAATTGTCAACCCTTTCGTCATTCATTTGGAGACAGAGAGCACCTGCCAGGCCCAAAAATTACTTCAAGCCACTCTCTTACACACATTCCCTGTACGGGTGGAGGCCCACTGCACCTTGAATTCGTCGCGTGGCGTGGTGTATACGAGGTCACTGTACGGACTAACTGATGAGGAGATTCTGTCTTTCCTCTCTGATCAGGAAGTGACAGCCGTCCATCGGGTCGTGAAAAGAGTCGACAAGGACCTCATATCGACCCGAATCATATTCCTGACATTCGACAATGTGCAATTGCCTTCACGAATTAAAGTGGGTTATGAGATCATTTCTGTTCAGCCGTATGTACCCAGCCCTACAAAGTGTTACCAGTGTCAGCGGTTTAACCATACCCGGCAGTCTTGTTCAAGTGCGGCTAAATGCATTACCTGTGGCAGGGATGCCCATGAGGGTGACTGTCCACCTTCGTCCCCTCGTTGCGTCAACTGTATGGGCGACCATGCTGCCTCCTCTCGCAACTGCCCCATCTACAAAGATGAGAAAAGTATACAGGAAATTCGAGTGAAAGAGAAGGTGTTGACCTCGCCTGCTCACAAGTTATTCAGTAGCAGAAAGCCCACTGTGCTTACAGCAGGGAAATACAGTACCGTTCTCGCCTCTCCTCAGCCAACCAGGGAGGTCATTACACAGACATGCAATCTAACATTTAGTGATTCGGTCGTCAGATCGGCCAGTGCTAAGATCGCCCAATCAACTTCTCCTCTTCCTCCCACCAACCCTAAGGCTCAATCATCATCATCTGCTACTGCTAAGACGAGGACCTCTAAATCAGATGCTTGGATCTTCAAAAAAGAACTGACACGCGAAGATTTCTTGCGTACCCGAACTTTACAGCCATCAACTGTTCTTTCGACAAAACGTAATTCTTCAACGAAGGCTCATAGTAAAAAGAGTTCTCCATCTCCGCCATTTCTTCTCCTTCGCCACCCAGTGGTCGCTGTCCCCGGCCATCTTCAGTTTCGCCAGGCTGCACCACTGGTAGCCAAGCATCTGGCCTTTCACCGGCGGAGGAAGCTGCCCCTCATGACCAGCTCAGGAAGGTGGCAGACGCAACTGTTGAGTTGATGGACCATGACTCACCACCTATTGATTGCAGCAGCAGCAGCAGCAGTGCTCTCTTGAAGCCAGGCCCTCAGCGACCATCGAGGTGACCCTTTCTTGTTTCTTCTTTTTCTTTTCGTTTTCATAATGGCACTTCTTCAATGGAATATTCGCGGCATTCGGTCCAACCTAGAGGAACTAAAATTGCTCCTTTGAATGCACTGCCTGCTTGTCGTAGGTCTCCAAGAAACGAAATTACGCCCATGCAATCCTATTGACCTGGCACACTATACCTCCGTGCGTTTTGACCTGCCCCCTGTGGCAGGTATTCCGGCTCATGGAGGGGTCATGTTGCTGGTTCAGGATGATGTCTACTACAATCCAATCACATTGCACACGGATCTGCAGGCAGTTGCCATCCGAATTACTCTCCCCACTTTCACATTTTCCATTTGTACTGTTTACACTCCATCATCGTCTGCCTTTACTAGGGCAGACATGATACAACTGATTGCTCAGCTTCCTCCACCATTTTTGTTGATTGGAGACTTTAATGCCCACCATCCCCTATGGGGCTCTCCAGCATCCTGCCCAAGAGGCTCCCTCTTGGCAGACCATTTCAATCACCTCAATCTAGTCTGCTTAAATACCGGTGCACCTACCTTCCTTTCGGATGCAACGCATACCTATTCCCACTTGGACCTCTTATTATCCACTATCCAATTTGCACGTCAGTTTGAGTGGTATGCTCTGTCTGACACATACACGAGCAACCATTTCCCCTGCGTAATCCATCTACTGCGTCACACGCTTTCTCCACATTCCACTAGCTCCAAAGCCGAGTGGGGTCTTTTCACCTCCCTGGCAACCTTCCATGATCAAGACTTCTCCGGCTGCGATAGTCAGGTCACATACCTCACGGAAGTTGTTCTCACTGCTGCTGAATATTCCATCCCTTGTACTTCCTCTTCTCCCCATCGAGTCCCAGTCCCCTGGTGGACTACGGCATGCAGCGACGCTATTCGTGCTCGGTGACGTGCTTAACGCACCTTCCAACGCCACCCTATGATGGCGAACTGTATCAGTTACAAACAACTCCATGCACAATGTCGTCGTGTTATCAAAGAAGGCAAAAAGGGTTGGTGGGTGGCTTTCACCAGCTCATTCAACAGTGTTACTCCTTCTTCGGGTGTCTGGGGTGGCCTGCGCCGTCTATCTGGCACCAAGGTCCACTCCCCGATTTCTGGCCTGAGTGTAGCGAATGAAGTCCTTGTGGATCCTGAGGATGTTTCAAATGCCTTCGGCCGCTTTTTCGTGGAGGTTTCGAGCTCTGCCCATTGCCACTCTGCCATCCTCCCCCGAAAACAAGCGGAGGAGGCACGGCCACCTTCTTTCCAGTCTTTGAATCGTGAAAGTTACAATGCCACTTTCACCGTGCGGGAACTCGAAAGTGCACTCGCCCGGTTCCGATCCTCTGCTCCGGGGCCTGATGGTATCCATATTCAGATGCTGAAGAACCTTTCTCCTGCAGGTAAAGGCTTTCTTTTTGTGCCTATAATCACTTCTGGACTGAAGGTCATGTTCCCACGCGCTCGTGTGAAGCAGTTGTTGTTCCCGTACCCAAACCAGGAAAGGACAAATGCCTTCCTTCCAGTTACTGCCCCATCTCCCTTACCAGCTGCGTCTGCAAGGTGATTGAGTGCATGGTAAATTCTCGATTGGTTTGGCTCCTTGAATCTCGACGCCTCCTTACCAATGCCCAATGTGGCTTTCGTAGGCGTCGCACTGCTGTTGAGCACCTAGTTACCTTGTAGACCATCATTATGAACAACTTTTTGCGTAAGCGCCAGACGGTGGCTGTGTTCTTTGGTTTGGAGAAGGCTTACGATACCTGTTGGAGGCCGGGCATTCTCCGCACCATGCACACTTGGGTCCTTCGCGGTCGCCTCCCTTTTTTTATTAATGCATTTTTAATGGATTGAATGTTCAGGGTATGTGTGGGTTCTGTTTTGTCAGATGCCTTTCGCCAGGAGAATGGGGTGCCCCAGGGCTCCGTTTTGAGCGTGGCCCTTTTTGCCATAGCTATCAATCCAATAATGGATTGCCTTCCAGCTGATGTTTCAGGCTCCCTTTTCGTGGACTGCTTTACGATCTACTGCAGTGATCAGAGAACATGTCTCCTGGAGCGCTGTCTTCAGCGTTGTCTTAACCGTCTATATTCATGGAGTGTCGTCTACGATTTCCGTTTTTCTGGTGAGAAAATGGTCTGTATGAACTTCTGGCATTACAAACAGTTTCTTCCACCTTCCTTACATCTCGGTCCCGTTGCTCTCCCATTCGTGGAGACAACAAAATTTTTAGGTCTTACATTTGACAGGAAACTTTGCTGGTCTCCACATGTGTCTTACTTGGCTGCTCGTTGTACCCGTTCCCTAAATGTTCTCAGTGTTCTCAGCGGTACGTCATGGGGAGCAAATCGAATGCTCCTGCTTCACTTATATTGGTCCATTGTCCGATCAAAGCTGGATTATGGGAGCTTTGTCTACTCTTCTGCCCGGCCGTCCGTCTTACGCCGTATAAACTCTATCCAACATCAGGGGGTTACGTCTGGCGACTGGAGCATTCTACACCAGCCCTGTTGAGAGTCTGTATGCCGAATTACTGCTAAACTACCGGCGCAATATGTTCTTTGTCGGTACGCCTGCCGACTGATGTCAATGCCCGACCACCCGTCATATTTCTCCTTCTTTGACGACTCTCTCGACCTCCAACACGGGCTGTATGTCTCTGCCCTGTTACCTCCTGGAGTTCGCTTTTATTGCCTGCTTCAGCAACTTGATTTTACCCTCCCTACGACTTTTGGAGTGGGTAGCCCGTCGCCACCTTGGCTCCAGGCTCAGGTTCGCATTCACCTTGAACTCAGCTCGCTCCCAAAGGAGAGGACCGCAGATTCGATATACTGCTCCCGGTTTGTCGAACTTCGTTTGAGGCTCGCTAATTACTTCTTTATTTACACAGATGGCTCCAAGACTACTGCTGGCGTCGGATGTACCTTTGTCGTTGGAGATGATACCTTTCAATACCGGCTCCTTGACCAGTGTTCAAGCTTTACAGCTGAGCTTTTTGCTCTTTATCAGGCTGTTCAGTATATCCGCCGCCATCGTCATTCTCCCTATGCCATCTGCTCTGATTCTTTGAGCGCCATTCAGAGTCTCCATGACCCATTTTCGGACCACCCTCTCGTGCAACAAATTCAGTGGTCCCTTCAGTCGCTAGCTGATACCGGCACTCGTGTTCTTTTTTTGTGGATTCCTGGCCACGTTGGTGTGCCTGGGAATGAAGATGCTGATGCTGTGGCCAAGGCTGCTGTCCTCTTGCCTCGGACAGCTTCCTTTTGTGTCCCATCAACTGATGTTAGTGGGGTTCTTTGTCGGCGCGTTTCATCATTGTGGCATGAGGCTTGGACCTCTCTCCATGAAAATAAACTTAGGGCCACCAAACCGATCCCAACGGCTTGGACGACCTCCTCACGCCCTTCCCGGTGAGAGGAGGTCATTTTGGCCAGGTTGCAGATTGGTCATTGTCGGTTTAGCGACCGCTACCTGTTGTGTGGTGACCCCGCGCCGCAGTGCCCCTGTGGTCATCCATTGATGGTGTGCCATGTTTTATTGTCCTGTCCCCGTTTTATTCACTCTCGTGTTGTCCTGTGTCTGCCGTCTACCTTACAGGAACTTTTAGCTGATGCCGCTCTAGCAGCTGCTCTTGTCCTTCGTTTTATTACACTGACTGACTTGTCCCAAACTATCTGACTCTTTTATTTTGTTTCTCTGCATCTTTGTAAGTACTTTCTGATGCTGCCCCCATGCGTTTTTCTACGCTATTAGTGCACTAATGTTTGTGACTGGGCACTAATGACCTTAGTAGTTGAGCGCCCTAAAAATAAAAAATATATATATATATCATTGGGAAGGGATTTAGGAAACAAAGATGAGGCCAGGTTAGAAATGAAGAATTCGTTAAAAATTACCAAGGGCTGACTGGGTGGTAGGGGAAGATGATCACATTTGGAGGGAGGTTGGAACTGTAGAACTGTTTCAAACAAGCTTGTATTGGGAGTTTTGATTTGGGGGGGGGGGGGGGGGTTGCATGGAAAAGAAATGTTTCCACTGCAGAGAACGAATTAAGGAAATAAAGTCATTTACTTGGTTTAACAGGTGTGATTCAGATTCATTGATGACACGATCATGATGTGGACAGCCTTTCTCCTTTTGTCCATAACCTAAACACCTACTTCCAAATTCATTTCATCCAGTTTTCCTCACTCAACGAGCCATCTTCCTAGATGACAATTTGTCGATTTCTAACTCTCAGATGGCTCCATAAATACATCTGTTCATATCAAGCACACCAATCAGCAACTGTGTCACCGCTTTGACAGCTGTCACTCTGTCCATGTCAAAAAGTCTTTTTTCCTACAGCCTCACCCTCTGTGGATGCCGCATCTGCAGTGGAAAGCAGAATTTGTTGAAATATGTCAATAACCTTACCAGAACCTTTGACAATATCCTATCCAACTCTCCAATAAACATTACCTTGTGCCACCTCCTCCTCTGACATCAGTAAATATGTCAATCAGCTAACAACCAGCCCCTATTCCAGTCTTACTCTATATGCTGCACACCATGGGTCATTACCTTGTGGTTGGCCTACGTGCGAGACCTGTCTCGTGCAATCCAGTCAGTCATTTCGTACCCAATAAAAGGTTGGCATTTGTGAAAGCAGCCATGTTATGTATCAACTGTAATGTAATTACTGCACAGTATTCTGTACATGAATGGCCACTGCAAAAATGTGCAAACTGTAAACTTAACCATTCAGTTCCCGAACCTGTTGCACTCCATAACAGAAATGTCTTCAACAGCTGCTTCGCTCTGTGGGCTGTTTCTATTTTGCACTGCCTCATCTTACCTTTTCCTTTGTTTTTTCTGTCCACATTGCTCTGTCCCCATCTACATTGTGTACTGTCCTCTCCTACCACTTCTCCCCCTCCCTCTCCCCCCTCCCCCTCCCCTCCCTCCCTCTCCCCCTCCCTCCCTCTCCCCCTCCCTCCCTCTCCCCCTCCCTCTCCCCCTCCCTCTACCCCCTCCCTCTACCCCCTCCCTCTACCCCCTCCCTCTACCCCCTCCCTCTACCCCCTCCCCCTACCCCCTCCCCCTCCTCCTCCCTCCCTCTCGCCCCTCCCCCTTCCCCCACCATCCACCCCCTCCCTCTCCCTGCAGGTCTGGGGGTTACAATAGGCCCCAAGGTATCCCTGCCTGTCGTAAGAGGTGACGAAAAGGAGTCTCGCACTTTTCGGCCCTATAAGTTCAGGTCCCATTTTATGGTTTGATCTGCCACTTTCCAAATTCTACAGAAGTGCGGCCATGGGGGGTAGGACACCTTACATGGTGCATGAGCTATCTGTAGTGCCCTTAGATTTGATCTCCTGAACATCTTATCACGGCTTTGCATCTCCACCTGCAATTCAACTATTTGGGCGAGGACATGTTCCGGGGTGTGTCATCTTATTCTGTTTGCTTCTTCCTTTGCTGTGGCTAGGTAGTGCCCGTGGGGAGAGCCCCTGATCAGAGTGGGTGGTATCAGGGCAGATGATCCACAATGAAGCGGACTAAGTCATCTCTTGCTGGTGACCATATGGTGCCAGCAGTCTCTTAGAAGGGCAAGATCGAGTACTATGCTGACAGATATGACCCTAAATCATTTCCCTCCCTCACTACACTATGGGAGGAACGTAGGGCTACAGAAAGACAAGAGCCATAGTCACCTAGGTATTTAGTCTGTAGAAGAATTGATGGGGACTCTTTTCTACCCGTGAAGCCTCAGTTTTTTGTTGAATATCTTGCAGATAAGTTTGGGGAAGTGACAACGGTGTCCAAGATGAAAAGCGGTGCAGTCTTGATTCAGACAGCATCTCCAGACCAATCCCGGGTGTTACTTGCTTGTGACCAGCTGGGTGATATTCCTGTTTCCGTCATTGCCCATAAAAGCCTCAACATGATTCAGCGGATTATTTTCCATCGAGACCTCCTCTTGCAGTCTGATGATGAGCTCAGAGCCAATCTAGAACGGCACGGTGTTCATTTCATATGGCACTTTTACAGGGGACCCAAAGACAACAGGGTTGCCTTCGATCATACAATGTGAACTTTCACGGCCGGTATTGTCTTCACTTAAAACTTCCGGGCTGATAGGCCGTGGTCGAAGTATAAAACTGTCTCCTAACGTTTCGTCTCCGACTGCGGGAGACATCTTCGGAGGTAAATCGGCGAACCAGTTCGCCGCTTTACCTCTGAAGATGTCTCCCGCAGTCGGAGACGAAACGTTAGGAGACAGTTTTATACTTCGACCACGGCCTATCAGCCCGGAAGTTTTAAGTGAAGGGTTGCCTTCGTTTTGGCCTTTGAGGGTGATTCATTGCCTGAAAAGGTCAAGGTGATGGTTTACCCCTGTGATGTTAACCATACGTCCCTCCCCCTATGTGGTACTTTAAGTGCTGGAAATTTGGGCACGTCTTCCCGCTGCTCTTCCAACGCCACACATCGAGACTGTGGACGTTCACTGCATCCAGATACTCCCTGTGCACCTCCTGCCACTTGTATAAATTGCGGAGAGCAGCACTCCCCCTGCTCACCAGACTGCACAGTATGCAGTACTCCAAAAGGAGTGGAAAATCATGGAGTACAATACCCTGGACCGGTTGACTTACCAAGAGGCTAAACGTAAATTTTAACGATTACACCCCATTTGGTTGACGTCCACATACACTGCAGCTACATTAAAATCGCCATCACAAGTACCAGTCGTACCACTCTGTGCCACAAACAGTGGGTCGTCTGGGCCTCCAGAATACAACCACCCCTTCGGTGGTAGGGGGTCAATCTTCTTCCGTTGCTCCCGAAGTCCTACTTCAGGAGCAAGGCCCTCCAAATGCAGGGGACGTCAGTCCCCCCCCCCCCCACCCCCACCCCCCAGCCACAGAAGCAACAGCCTCCTCCGGCTCCTCTCGTACAGAAGAGGTCCCTTGAGACCCTCTCTCCCAAGGTCTCCACTAATGCCACAGCGGACACTCGCCAGTGGCTAAAGGAGCCAAAAGCTGATGGACGAAGTGCTTCACGGTCTTCCTCCGTGCCTGAAGCTACTTCAGATAAGTCCTCCCAGCAAGCCCCTAAAGAGAAGCGGATATGGATCTCACTGATGCCTCATCCACAATAGGAATGGATACAAATACTCAATCAGTGGCAGAAGGTGACCCTGAGGCTTAACCTGCCTCCTTGCATTCTTCATACCTTCCCAGCCTCACTGTAACGTCATCCTCCAGTGGAATTGGTGCGGCTTTTTCCACCACCTGGCTGAGCTATGGCAACTGCTAAGCTTTACACTTGCTTTCTGCATTACCCTCCAGGAAACCTGGTTCCCGGCAATGCGGACCCCTGCCCTTCGCAGCTATAGGGGATATTACAAGGACCGTAGTGACTATTATAGAGTGTCAGATGGAGTTTGTGTCTGTCCTGAACTCAGTAAGCAGTAAACCTGTGCCCCTTCAAACCCCTTTTGAAGCTGTGGCTGTCAGGATAAGGATGACACAGGAAATAACTGTCTGAAACGTATATCTTTCTCCAGATGGTGCAGTACCCCTGAACGCATTGGCTGCACTGATTCATCATCTCCCTAGACCTTTCCTACTTTTGGGAGATTTTAATGCCCATAACCACTTGTGAGGTGGAACTGTGCTTACTGGCCGTGGTAGAGGTGTCAAAACTTTCCTGTCTCAACTCGACCTCTGCCTCTTAAGTACTGCCCCCCCCCCCCCCCCCCACACACACACACACATTTCAGTGTGGCTCATGGCACTTGATTTATCCCTCTGCAGCCCAGAACTTCTCCCATCTGTTCACTGGAGAGCCCACGATGACTTGTGTAGTAGTGACCACTTTCCCATCTTCCTTTCACTCCCCTAGTGCCATTGCTCCAGATGTCTACCAAGATAGGCTTTATGGGGAGGTTTACTATCTTTGGCTCGAAAAAAGCATGTTCTTTGAGAATTTTTTTCTCGGGATGTGTTATAGATACCAATGTCAAATTTGGTCAAAATGTTTATTGATATTTCCTTTATAAACTGGAATTTTTTTCGACCGGAAAAGTCGAAGAGCAAAGGCGGAAGTGCCGTCGGAACGAAACAAAATTAGATGTAGATGTCCACTTGCGGTACGTTACAGATCAGCTGGCTTGTCTGAAATCAAAATTGATTTGACGTTAGAAAAGTATATAAGATTCTATAGGAGCTGTACCTCACTTAAGTTATTTGGATCTGTAGGAAACAAAATGGCGGCAATTTGGAAAGAAAAGGGTTTTTTTCATCGATTTTTTGACTTCGTCGGCCAAGTAATAATATTTATAATTGATGGATCAGGGGTAAAAGTGGTACAACTCCTAGACAATTTAGTTAGCTTCATCGGAAACAAAGAATCATGCCAATTGGTTCAGTACATTTGAAGTTATCATACCACGCGATAAAAAAAAGTCATTTTGAGAAAAATGCGTTTGAAGGGCCGTCCATCTCCCCCTCTCTGTATGCAGACGACTTCTGCATTTTTTACTGCTCCTCCAGTACTGGTGTTGCTGAGCGGCACCTACAGGGAGCCATCCACAACGCACTGACATGGGCTCTCGCCCACGGCTCCCAGTTTTTGGCCACTAAGTCGTGTGTCATGCACTTCTGTCGATTGACTTGGCTACCTCACCTTCATCAGCTTAAGTGGAAGTGCTGGCAGCACCTCAGTGCCCTCCACTGCCTGAGCAACACCAACTGGGGTGCAGATCGCTCTACTCTGCTGCAGCTGTACAAAACCCTTGTTCAATCCCACCTTGACTATGGGAGTCTGGTTTATGGTTCGGCGGCACCCTCAGCGTTGCGTTTGCTCGACCCAGTGCACCACTATGGCGTTTGACTGGCAACAGGAGCTTTAAGAGCGAGTCCAGTACCCAGCATCCTGGTGGAGGCCGGAGTCCCTCTGTTGTAGGTTAGGTGTGCACATCTGCTCGCCAGTTATGTTGCACACATTCGTAGTTCTCCTAAGCATCCTAATTACTGTCTCCTTGTCTCATCTGCAGCGGTTCATCTCCTGTATCAGAAGCCCAGGTCAGGGCTTAAGATTGCAGTTTGCGTCCAGTCTCTTCTGTCTGAAGTGTAGTCCTTGCTTTACCACCTATACTCAAGGTCCATTCACATACACCTCCATGGTGTACACCTAGGCCGAAACTTCGCCTGGACCTCTCACATGGTCTTAAGGACTCACAGTTAACCCTGCAGCTCTCTGCTGTCACTTCCTCTCGATTCTTGACATGTACTGAGGCCATGAAGTGGTTTACACTAACGGCTCGATGGCTGATGGTCATGTTGGCTTTGTGTATGTTCGTGGAGGACATATTGGACAGCACTTCTTGCCGGATGACTGCAGTGTTTTCATTGCAGAGCTGGCGCCCATTTCTCATCCTCTCGAGTGCATCCGCTCATGTCCAGGCGAGTCGTTCCTTCTCTGTACTGACTCCTTGAGCAGCCTACAAGCTATCGACCAGTGCTATCCCTGCCATCCTTTTGTAGTGACCATCCAGGTGTCCATCTATGCCCTGGAACAGTCTAGTCGTTCCGTGGTGTTTGTGTGTACCCCAGACCACATCGGAATCCCAGGAAATGAACTTGCCGACAGGCTACACGGAAACTGCTTCTGGAGATAGGCATCCATGTAACTGCCCTGCGATCATTAATACGCTGCAAGGTTTTTCAGCTTTGGGAGATGGAATAGCATAATCACAGTATGCACAACAGAGGTTTCTGAACAGACTGACTACAACAATGCCACTCCCAGCAAATGTAGTGGGGGTACAAGTTTATGTACAGACGTCACTGACGACTGGGCTCCTGTGCACCCTTGTTACTCTGTCCACTGAGCTCCTTTACACACTTGTCATGAGGACTAAACTTGTACACAAAATTGTAGCCTTCTCAACAATACAGAAATTTCACATGTTTATCATTTTACTTTCATCATTTTGAACTTTTAATAATGTGTTACTTAACTGAGAATAAAGCAAGATGTAAACGAACAGTTTTTTAACATAGAACTAAAGCAGAATCGCCTTTTGTGCCCTTAAGGAGACAATGAATGTGTATAAGCTCAACATTGGCCGTATGCGGCTAGCACATGGCTACCTCGTCTGTCATGAGAACCCACGTCCGTGTCACTGTGGCTCACGTATGACTGTCTTCCACATCTTGCTCGACTGCCCACTTTTAGTCATTCTGTGGCGGACTTTTAACCTTCCCAGCACCCTACCTTCGGTGTTGGGCTACAATGCTTCAACAGCAGATTTAGTTTTATGTTTTATTCGTGAGGCAGGTTTTCATCATTCCATCTAAGGGTGAACATTTAGCCTTCTCTCTGAGGTCACCACCCTCCCTCCATATTAACTCTGTCGCACTTCCTTTGCATTTGTTAGTCTTGGTGGTCGTCTTTTCCCTACATGTATTCATCTCACATTGTCTTTTTGGGGTTGACATTTTAATGTGTTGCAGAGTGGCTGGCTCATCCTCTTTTATTATTGTGATCCGCCAGCCCAGATCATACGCTCTATGGTTTTAATACCTTCTTCTACTGTTCCTTGTGGTATGTGTTTTCTCCGTTTTTTGTTCATTCTATTCGTTTTCCTTTTGGGTGTGGTTTTGGGTGATTTTGCACCTGGAGCCTTGCTTATGTCAGGAAAAAGGGACTGATGACCCTATGGTTTGTTCCCTTTATACCCCAAACCAACCAACCAACCTCTCTCCCTCTCCCCCTCTCTCCCTCCCCCCCCCCTCTGCCCCCCCTTCTCTCTCTCTCTCTCTCTCTCTCTCTCTCTCTCTCTCTCTCTCTCTCTCTTTCTTTCTCTTTCTCTTTCTCTCTCACCCCCCACCCCACCCCCCATCTGATTTCTCCCCCCCCCCCAACTTTTTAAACCTCTCACTTTCTCTTCATCTTCCCCCCCCCCCCTTTCTCTTTTTATTTCTAATACGCTCTACTCTGTGAACCCTTCATTAGGTTTGGCAGCCCCTGATTCATCTGTTGAGACATGGCTCACACTATCCTGCCTGCCTCTCGCGTTCTTTCCTACTCTCTCCCCACCTCTGTCACCCCAGGCAACTGCTTTGAATAATTTGTCTTACTGTGGCCAGAGGAGTGTGCGTGTGGGTGTTTGTGCGGGTGTTTGTGCGGATGTATGTACTTTTGCTAGAAAAATAGCAAAAGCTGTTGTGAACACTGATTTCCATTACATGTGTTTCTGCTCCACTCATGTTCCTGTCTATTTTGCATACTGTAAGGGATATGTCATCTTCATTTTATGTAACATTCAATTTAGTTGTAGTTCATGTTTGTGTATTTTACCGTATATATAGTAAAATAAAGATTCACTTCTATTGCCAGTAATTAACTGTAGTGGAAGTGATTGTTAAGATAAAATTAGCAAAGCACTTGAAAGTTGATTCTATGGATGTTGCCTGTTTAATTGGTTTATTGTTTCATTGTAATAAAATTTAGTTGTAACTTGTATTTATTTGACACTATCACCCAATACGTAGTTACAACAATGAAAACAATAAATTTTTGACAAAATAATTTAATTGGATAGATAAAAAATCTGCTCACTAAGCAGCGGCAGAACACATGTAAAAGAAGGTTCCCTGTGTCCCAGGAGAGATCGCCGAATTAGCAGACGCGCCTCCAACCGTGGGACACGCACGGCTACTCAATGCGTGGCCTATCATTCTGGAAAGTGCCACTGCTGGCGATATAAGCTTTGACACACATGCAGCACAGTTGCAGATATTTGTGGGAACTGCACACTGCATTTGCTTTTATCCCCTTCCGTCTCAACTTTTCCCGACTGCTCATCTGTGGACTGCTAATGCTAATTTTTATTACATGTCCTACCTAAAATTCAGCATACACCAGCTTGGCCTCATTTTCAGACACGATTGCAAAACACATCACAAGGTCTGACCGAGACCCAAACTCGGCTCACTGAGTTCAAAGGCTGGTGTGTTAACTATTACACATGGAACCGCACACTACCATCAGAAGGGGATGGATGTGGATGCAGCATGCAGTTTTCGCAAATGACTCGAATACCTGCAACTGAAAGCAGTGGCGCTTCCCAGCATGTGACAGTTTCACATCTCTCAAACAACCTTCTTTTATGAGTGTTTCCTGCCGCCACTTGGTGAGTAGTTTTTTAGTCTATCCGTTTAAATTATTTTGTCAACAATTGGTTGTTTTCATTGTTATTTTAGCCCATGTGGTCATCATTCCTTCTTATGTAACCCTATTGTCAGTCTTTGTTGTAGTCTGTCTTGTTCAAACTGTCATCTGTTTCCTACCTTATGTGCTACCAACCTTCTTTTATGTGTGTGTTATGCTGCGGCTTGGTGGGTAGACCTTATATTTAGTTAGTATTATTTATTTTAATAATAAAATATTAAACAAAAGGCGATTCTGCTTTAGTTTTATGTTAAAAAACTGTTTGTTTACATCTTGCTTTATTCTCAGTTAAGTAACACATTATTAAAAGTTCAAAATGATAAAAGTAAAATGATAAACATGTGAAATTTCTGTATTGTTGAGAAGGCTACAATTTTGTGTACAAGTTTAGTCCTCCTGACAAGTGTGTAAAGGAGCTCAGTGGATAGAGTAACAAGGGTGCACAGGAGCCCAGTCGTCAGTGACGTCTGTACATAAACTTGTACCCCCACTACATTTGCTGGGAGTGGCATTGTTGTAGTCAGTCTGTTCAGAAACCTCTGTTAGAGTGGATGTACATGCTTCACGGAGAGTGTAGAATATTTTATGTGATTTTGTTGTGTGATTTCTAACTAACTAAAAGAATTTTAAAAGTTAATTATAAATAAATTTGAAAGACTGATAGGAATGCAATAAAATGGATGAACAGTACTGTATTGGATAGATAGTATGTGAAGTGTGTCACAAAACAGTTTATGGTTCAGTTTAAAAAAACACAAAAAATATTATTGAGTTTGATGAATATAGACAAACTTTTTTACATTACGAGTAAGTTCTTCTATATCATCAGTTTTTATCAAGAGAAAAAATATATTCTGAAGTACAGCCACATTTTTGGAAAAAATGCTCTGATCCACTCATGGTTCATAAAAAGCCAGTTATTAAAGGTTTGAGGGAAATAAAATTTGAACACTTGCCCTTTATTAGTGCAAGTAAAACAGCTTCCCGAGTGAAATTTAATGTGATACCTGGAAATTCCCTGTGCCTAAATTTACTCAAAAATTTTTATCGTGAATCCAGAACTAGACTCGTGTAACCTTTTTAATGATGTTTATATACCTAATTAGGATTGATTGAGTGATTGATTTTAACAGGAGAGCTAAAACAGCTTAGGTCTAACCTGCCACTGCCCGCAGCGTAACTAGGTTTATTGTGCGGTATCGCTCCCTGTATATCTAGTAAAGCCAACCAGTGCCCTTAAATAGTGCAAGGAGTCCCTCTACCAGTTTTTTGTTAGACACAATTTCTTCAGGTCTAGTTGTCCCAAAGATTCTGTATCTTTCACTCTCCAATGCCATGCATTCAAAGATTAGGTTTGATTCAGTTTCTTCACCCTCATCACAGATCCTACATTTAGGGTCCTCTTCCGTTATACCCATTGTGTGTAGGTGTTTTTTGAAGTTCCCATTGCTGGTCATCTGTCCAGTCATGAGTTTGATCTCTTTCCTGTTCAATCCCAGGATTGCAGAGCTTCTTTTAAAACATGGCTTGGGCATCATTACTTTACCATGTTTTTGTTTATGGACCTTGGTCCAATATCCTACATGTTGTTTCCTAAGCCAGTTCCGCAGTTCTAATTTGATCATAGCCTTGGTGATTGTCAAGACAGGTTCTGGTCCAATAAATGGAGTTGTTGCCCCCATCCTAGACAGTCTATCGGCTTGTTCATTGCCACAAATCCCTGAGTGGCCAGGGACCCACACTAGGTACACCCTATTGCTTCCCCCTAGCTCCACCAGAGCCCTGTGGCAATCTGCAACAATTTGAGATCTTGTTGCAGGAGCTGCCAATGATTTCAGGGCTGCCTGGCTGTCTGAATAGATGTAGATGCTACGGTCATTGTAGCACCTACTCATATTCTCCTCCACACATGCCCTAATTGCAGTAATTTCGACTTGGAATACAGAGGCCAGTTTCCCTAGAGAGATGCTGCTCTCCAGTCTTGGCTGAACCCTCTACAACTCTGCCCCAACGCCTTGATCTGTTTTCAACCCATTGGTGAACCAAACGGTGTTGAACTGTTTTCTCCCACTGCTTCCTACTTCCAATTATTATGTTGTAATGCTTGTCGAAGTAGTTCGGAGTTATTATATAGTCAGCGGGCATTTCCCCAGCCATACCTGTATTTACCTCACTCACTATGTTTGTGTGTGATTCTGGATATCCGAATGAGACCCAGTTTTAAGTCTGTCTGCCCCAGCTGCTGCCCGAGTGTAATTTAATGTGATACCTGGAAATTCCCTGTGCCTAAATTTACTCAAATTTTTTTTTTCTTGAGTCCAGAACTAGAATTGTGTAACCTTCTTAATTAAGCTTATATACCTAATGAGGAAGCTATTAGCAAATTGAATCTTGCTTGTTGTAATTTAGAAGTATCTCCTGCTTTGAAAGTAAGAAAATTGAGTAGCAGAAAAAGAAAAGCAGCTACTGAAAGCAAGGTACAACGAATTTCAGACAAAGTTACAAAGACCTAGAACCATGCTTTAATATTGCAGATACCAAGAGCATTTATATAAAAAAGAAGAAAATCTATCTCCAGAATCGTGTGACACTGAGTATTAGAGCTTAATTGAGAAATTAGAAAGTAAGTGTTCAGTGACACATAAAGAAGAAAAAGCTAAAATTTTAAGTTTGCATCCTGACTCATGAGTTCAACTTCTCTGATCATTTAGTTGGACTTACCTGAACATTAGTGAAGGATCACGGCATTCTACCAGTTTTAGGAAAGAAGAAAGGAAGATGTATAAGTGAGAAAATATTGAAAAGCTCCAGCAGGTTTTTGAAGATGATAAAAACAGAGCAACATGCCCGGGTAGCCCCCCTGCAGGTCCGGAGGTTAGAATAGGCCCGAGGTATTCCTGCCTGTCGTAAGAGGTGACTAAAAGGGGTCTCACACGTTTTGGCCTTTATGTGATGGTCCCCTATAGGGTTTGACCATTTTTCAAAATTTTCACAAAGAGCGAGCCAATTGGTGAAGGGTGCCTTACATAGTACATCGTGTCCATCGTGCATTGAGATCTTCAGCCCACTTTCTCGTCGTTGCATTGCACTCCCGCCCATTCTCCATCTCTTGGACAAGGACACCTTCCTGGGTGCATTTTCCATCATGCACTATGCAGTGTCACTTTCTGTGCCAGCGATGACCGTGGACTTCTTTGCAGCTCATGTCCAGCAAGGTACCAGTCCATTGTGGTGGGGCCACCATGTACCCTGATGGTTGTAGCCCCCTGACAACACAGGGATTGCTCTGCTGATGCCCGCGCTGTTAACTCCCCACGTATGCCAAGGAGTAGATGCCCGTCACCTTGGGGCATTGGGACTCCTGGTAATGGCCATCCTGCCAGGTGGCCTTTGCTGCTGCTGGGTGGTGCCCATGGGGACGACCCCTGGTCAGAGTGGGTAGCATCAGGGCGGATGACGCACCATGAAGCGTAATACGTCATGTCTTGCTGGTGGTCCGCTACCAGCAGTCTCTGAGCGGGCCAAGTCTAAGTTAAATGCTAGGAAATATGACCCAAAGTTGTTCCCATCCCTGGCCATCCCATGGGAGGAACGCCAGGCTAAGGATGGCAGTGAAGCTTATTCACCCCGGTACTCGTATGTATGAGAGTTGATGGGGAATCTTTCATGACGATGAAGCCTCAGTTTTTTGTGGAGCCTTTGGAGGACAAGTTTGGGGAGGTGGAGGGTTTGTCCAAAATGAGATCTGGGTCAGTTTTGATAAAAAAAAGCAGCTTATGCCCAGTCATGGGCATTACTCACTTGTGGCAAGTTGGGGGATGTTTCTGTTACCATCACACCTCATAAGAGCTTAAATATGGTCCAGGGTATTATATTCCGCAGGGACCTTCTTTTGCAGTCTGACGAGTTGCGTGCCAATTTAGAGCGGTGCGGTGTTCATTTCATCCAGTGTGTCCATCAGGGTCCGAGGGATAACCAGGTTGCCACCGGTGCCTTCATCTTGGCCTTCAAGGGTGACACATTGCCCGAGAAGGTTAAAGTGATGGTCTACTGCTGTGACATCAAGCTATATATCCCTCCCCCCTATGCGGTGCTTTAGGTGCTGGAAGTTCGGCCATATGTCTTCCCACTGTACTTCCAGCCCCACCTGTTGAGATTGTGGACGTCAATCGCATCCCAATACTCCGTGTGCCTTGTCGCCCATCTGTGTCAACTATGGAGAGCATCATTCACCTTGCTCGCCAGACTGTAGGATTTTACAGACAGGAAAATCATGGAATATAAGACCCTGGATTGACTGACCTACACTGAGGCTAAGAGAAAATTTGAGCACCTACATCCTGTGGCTATGACCATCTCATATGCCGCCGCTACAAGAATAGTTGTAGCCCCATCAGTTCCACGAATTCCAGTTGGCTCTCAGAGCCATAAGACTACACCTGCCCCTTGATGGGCGGGGGGCGGGGGGGGGGGGGGCGGCACTTCCCCCCCCCCTGTTGTTCCTGCACCACCTACCTCAGGAGCACCCCCCCCCCCCTCCCCAACCATCGGGGACACCAATCCCCACTTCCAAGCTGGAGAAGCCTAAGTCTTCTTCGGCTCCTCTCCAGAAAGGGGTCCCTTGGGTCACTCCCTTCCCAGGTTTCTGCTAATTGGAAGGTGACGCACGCCAGTGTCTGAAGAGCCCAAAAGCGGCTGGTCGTAGGGCTTTCCGCTCATCCTCAGTCCCGGAGACTGATTCAGTGAAGTCCTACCAGCCAGGGAAACCCAAGGAACAGTGCAAAAACTCGAAAAAGAAGACCCCTAATAACAAGGAACTTGTGGTGCCACCCACACCAGCGCTGCCTAAAAGCTCTGCGTCTGAGAATGTGGAACTTCTGGCGTCCACTGAGGACCTGGATCTCGCCGGACTCTCAGACACAATGGATGCAAGCTGCTCAGGCAAAAAGTCAGTGGCAGCAGGTGACCCTGAGGTGTAAATTGCCTCACTGAATGTTCCATGCCTTCCCAGTCTCACGATGATCTCATCCTCCAGTGGAATTGGTGCGGTTTTTTCCACTGCCTGACTGAGCTACGGCAACTGTTAAGCTTTACACCTGCTTTCTGCATTGCCCTCCAGGAAACCTGGTTCTCGGCTATGAGGACCCCGCCCTCCGTGGCTATAAGGGATATTACAGGAACCGTAGCAACTATAGAGTGTCAGGTGGAGTTTGTGTTTATGTCCTAAACTCAGTCTGTAGTGAAACTGTGCACATTCAAACCCCTCTTGAAGCTGTGGCTGTCAGAATACGGACGACACTGGAAGTAACTGTCTGCAACATATATTTTTCTCCAGATGGTGCAATACCCCTGAATGTATTAGCTGCACTGATTGATCAACTCCCTAAACCTTTCTTACTTTTGGGAGATTCTAACGCCCATAACCCCTTGTGGGGTGACACCGTGCTTACTGGCTGAGTTAGAGATGTCGAGACTTTACTGTCTCAGTTCGACCTCTACCTCTTAAATACTGGGACTGCTACACATTTCATTGTGGCTTGAGATACTTACTCAGCCATTGATTTGTCAATTTGCAGCCCAGGACTTCTCCCATCTATCCAGAGGAGAGCATATGACCTGTGTGGTAGTGACCACTTCCCCATCTTTTTGTCACTGCCCCAGCGTTAGGCCCACGGATGCTTGTCCAGATGGGCTTTAAACAAGGCGGACTGGGAATCTTTCAAATCTGCTGTCACAATTGACTCTCCCTCACAAGGTAACATTGATGTGATGGTTGAGCAGGTGACTACCACAATCGTTTCTGCGGCAGAAATTGCAATCCCTCGCTCTTTAGGGTGCCCCCGGCGAAAGACAGTCCCTTGGTGGTCGCCGGAAGCAACTGAGGCAATTACAGAGTGTCGGTGAGCTCTACAGCGACATAAGTGACACCCTTCGCTAGAGCACCATATAGCCTTTAAGAGACTCCGTGCTCGTGTACGCCAGCTTATAAAACGACGGAAACAGGAGTGTTGGGAGAGGTATGTGTCGACCATTGGGTGCCATACGTCACCTTCCCAAGTCTGGACCAAGATTAGATGTAATTTTGGGTATCAGACTCCAACAGGTGTCCCTGGCATTAGCATCAATGGCGTGCTATGTACTGACACAAACGCGATTACCGAGCACTTTGCTGAGCACTATGCTCGAGCCTCTGTGTCGGAGAACTACCCCCACAGCCGTTCGCACCCTCAAATGGTGGATGGAAAGGAAAGTCCTTTCATTCACTATACGTAACAGTGAACCCTATAACGCCCCATTTATGGAGAGGGAGCTCCTCAGCGCACTTGCACATTGCCCCGACACAGCTCCTGGGTCAGATTGTATACACAGTCAGATGATTAAACGTCTCTCCTCTGACTACAAGCGCCACCTCCTCGTCATCTTCAACCGGATCTGGTGCGATGGCGTCTTTCTGTCGCAATGGTGGGAGAGCATCATCGTTCCAATGCTCAGACCCGGCAAAAACCCACTTGATATGGACAGCTATCAGCCCATCAGCCTCACCAACGTTCTTTGCAAGCTGCTGGAACGTATGGTATGTTGGCAGTTGGGTTGGGTCCTGGAGTCATGTGGCCTACTGGCTCCATGTCAGGGTGGCTTCTGCAAGGTCGCTCTACCACTGATACTCTTGTGTCCCTATAGTCGGCTATCTGAACAGCCCTTTCCAGATGCCAACATTTGGTTGCCGTCCTTTTTGACTTATGTGAAGCATACGACATGACCTGGTGACATCACATCCTTGCCACATTGTATAAGTGGGGTCTCCGGGGCCAGCTCCTGATTTTTGTCCAGAATTTCCTGTCGCTCCGTACTTCCCGTGACCAAGTTGGTGCCTCCCATAGTTCCCCCTATATCCAGGAGAATGGAGTGCCGCAGGGCTCCGTATTGAGTGCTATTTTTAGTGGCCATTAACGGTCTAGCAGCAGCTGTAGGGCCATCCGTCTCGCCCTCTCTGTATGCAGATGACTTCTGCATTTCTTACTGCTCCACCAGTACTGGCGTTGCTGAGCGGCGCCTACAGGGAGCCATCCACAATGCACTGACATGGGCTCTTGCCCACGGCTTCCAGTTTTCGGCCACTAAGTCGTGTGTCATGCACTTCTGTCGATAGACTTGGCTACCTCACCTTCATCAGCTTAAGTGGATGTGCTGGCAGCACCTCAGTGGCCTCCGCTGCCTGAGCAACACCAACTGGGGTGCAGATCGCTCTACTCTGCTGCAGCTGTACAAAACCCTTGTTCAATCCCACCTTGACTATGGGAGTCTGGTTTATGGTTCAGCGGCACCCTCAGCGTTACGTTTACTCAACCCAGTGAACCACTGTGGTATTCGCCTAGTGATGGGAGCTTTTAGAACAAGTTCAGTGACCAGTGTCCTGATGGAGGTCGAAGTTCCTCCATTGCAGATCCAACGTGCACAACTGCTCGCCAGTTACGTAGCACACATTTGTAGTTATCCTGAGCATTCGATTTACCATCTCCTTTTTCCACCCGCGGCAATTAATCTCCCGCATCGGTGGCCCAGCTCAGGGCTGACGACTGCGCTTTGCATGTGATCCCTTCTGTCTCAACTGGAGTCTTTCACTTTATCACCACCTATCCAGGTCTGTCTGCATACACCTCCATGGTGTACACCTAAGCCGTAGATTCATCTGGACATTTTGCATGACCCTATGGACTCAGTTACTCCTGTCGCTCTCTGCCTTCACTTCCTCTCAATTCTTGACATGTACTGAGGCCATGAAGTGGTTTACACTAACGGCTCGATGGATGATGGTCATGTTGGCTTCGCCTATGTCCGCCAAGGCCATTTTGAACAGCATTCCTTGCCTGATGGCTGCAGTGTATTCACTGCAGAGCTGGTGTTCATCTCTTGTGCACTTCAGTATATCTGTTCATGCCCTAGGGAATCATTTCTTCTGTGTACTGACTCCTTGAGCAGCCTACAAGCTATCGACCAGTGCTACCCTCGTCATCCTTTGGTGGCATCCATCCAGGAGTCCATCTATGCCCTGGACTGGTTCTGTCGTTCAGTGGTGTTTGTGTGGACCCCAGGACACATCGGCATCCCAGGCAACGAACTTGCCGACAGGCTAGCCAAACAGGCTAGGCTACAAGGAAACCGCTTCTGGACATGGACATCTCTGAACCTGACCTGCATTCTGACTTATGCTGCAGGGTTTTTCGGCTTTGGGAGATGGAATGGCATAACAGTACGCACAACAAACTGTGTGTCATTAAGGAGACTATGAATGAGTGGAAGCCTTCCATGCGGGCCTCTTGCAGGGAATCAGTTGTCCTCTGCCGGCTCCGCATTGGCGACACTTGGGCGACCCACCGTTACTTCTTGCACTGTGATGACCCACCTCAGTGTTGGTGTGGCGCCCGGTTGTAATTGGCCCATATTCTGGTACACTATCCCACTTTGACTGCCCAGTGACGAAATCTTGGGTTACCGGACTCGTTGTCTCTCATTTTCTCTGACAACACCCCATTGGCTGATTTAGTTTTACGTTTTATTCATGAGGGTGGGTTTTATCATTTGATCTAAGTTTTAGTGCATGTGCTTTGTCTTTCTGTGTTCTCCACCCTAGTGCTTTTAGGGTCGAGGTTTTAATATGTTGCAGAGTAGCTGTCTTTTCCTTTTTATTTCCGTCGTTGGCCAGCCACTGTAATTTGCTTTCTTTTTTCACTCTTATCTGTTTCTAGCATCTCTCTGTTGTTTTCTTGTCCTTTTTTGTTCCTTTGAGTGTTCATTACCTTTCCTTCGTTCTTGTGGTTTTTTCTTTCTTTCTGTTTTGTGTCATATGTCTCGTATGGTTTATTCTCACACTTGTGGCATTGTTTCATTAGGAACAAGAGACCAGTGACCTCATAGTTTGGTCCCTTCCCACCTTTTTTTAAACCAATCAACCAAACAACCATGCCCAGGTAGCAAAGATAGCAAAAGAGTTGTTATAAATGGAGTTAAAGTAACAAGGCAAAAACGACAAGTGCAGTTAAATTTAAATGTACTTTATGCAGCTTTCAAAAATGCTCATCCAGAATGCAAAATTGGAATGTTATTTTCTTGGGCTCCTCAGGAAGACACACCTTATGTGTTTGTTTATATCATCAAAATGTCAAACTGATGATTGTGGGTGCAAAACTCAATGATGTTAACTACAAAGATTTACTAGATTTAATGGTCTGTGATGCTAACAGTTGTGAGTACATGCTGAGTTTGTGAGGTAAACACCCAGGTAACGAATCTGAGGAGGAAATGCTCAACAATGTGGCCTTGAAACACTGGGTCACAACCGAAAAAGCTTAAATGATAACAATGGTTAATTCTCAGGAAGAATACTTTGAATCTTTAATTGTTGACTTAGAAAATCTCCAAAGTCAACAGTATGTTTCTAAAATCTGAAGCAAGTTCTTGAAGGAAGGCAAAAAAAAAGTAAAAAAAAAAAAAAAAAAAAAACTTTATGAAACTGAATGCATAGTCCTAGATGATTTTACAGAAAACTTTACATTTGTGGTTCAGGATGAAATACAAAGGTACCACTGGGTCAATGACAAGGCAACAGTGCATCCATTTGTTCTGTATTTCAGAAATGAGAAAGATGAAGTTTTTCAATTTGCATTCAATGAGACTACTGTGAGCCCAACACTCGTTTCTGTATGTGTCCAGTACACTCAAATTTCTGCACTACATCACCACCACCCTATGACTTCAATTCTTGAATATGTTTTGAACCATTTTTTAGTATCACCATCACCAAGGTAATTGCACTTCATCGCACGCAACGGAATATTGAAATATACTAACACCACCAGCCACTTTCATTCCTGCACTACTGCCACTATAGTTAGCTGTACATTTATTTTCATGTGTACCTTTATTTTTTAATGGGCCCTTACAAAATTTAGGTATTACTGCTACATCTAAAACTTTCCCTGTATATATGCTGGTGGCAGATAATACACCATGAAAAGATGTGTGTCCACATTTATGCCAGGTACCACCAAATGCTGCAGTCAAGTCTCTGTTACCACTGTTTTCTATTACTGACACTTTCACAGCTTTCTTCATAGATTTTATACAAAGATCTTCTAATTTAGATGCTACAAATGTGTTACAGTTTGTAAACTTGGTTGGGGGATTTGGAAGATTCATTAGGCCACAGAAAACTGCAGCTACAGTAGCACCCATACCAATTGTATGCAAGGCATAAACAAATCTGATGTTGTGTTCATAGATTTTCCTACCAATTTCTTCATTTGAAGTTACTGCAACACATGTATGAACACTTACCACACCTCAGTTCCATTTCACTGGCAAGTCCTGTTTGATTTTTTATAGAGAGTTCCAGACGAACTTTATTACACTGACTACATATTACACAGTTTGCAAAAATTCTGTTGAGAAATGACTTACCAGATATTTCATTCACATCCAATTTGCCCATAAAACATTCATACTTTTCACTAACTGAACCAAGCTTCCTCTACAGAGTACTTTCTTTCCCACTTTCATTGCAGTGGGCAGGTATACCAGCAAGGTTAAGTTCACATACTTAGTTACCGTCTTTATTGTTTATGGCAACAACACCTAATCTTTGCTTTCCAACACTTCTCCTTTCTTTGAAAGCCTTCAGAGGATTTCTAGTCTCCCTTGATTATCTTTCAATAAAACAGAGACTTCAATGAACAGAATTCACCGTGAATAATTTCCGGATCACAGAAGAGTAAATAAACATGAAACTCACGACAATCGTGCTAGCGATATATATCAAACTATCACACTTATTTTGTAACTCTTATTTCCTCTCACATCACTAAAATGTACATGATGAACATGTAGATTCATGAGTACAACATTTGACAGCAGTTAAACAGCATCACAGTGGGTTGTCTTCTGAACTGAATAAATTGTATTATCAATAGAAAGGGAAAAGTCTGAAAATTTTTAAAATGCAAAAAGTAAAACTTGAACATTTCATGATTTTGAGCTATTCTGGAGCCCGTTAAAAAAATAGTGGAAAAAATGAGCTGCTCGGTGACACTTTGTTTCCTTTTTAAGTTGTACAGAAAGGCTGCATTATTTGCCTCTGCTTTACAAGTCAGTGTAGGTGGAGAGTGTGTAGTTCACCAATATCATGTTACCTCTTTGTATTCCATTTGCCATAAACATATGTTTTATTTACAATCAGTGATTTACTGTGCTTTGATGAAAATGACTTTGTGATTGACTATTCAGAAAATTGAGTTGTAGGTTCCAGCTCCCAGTCAATCTTACTACCTTCTCAAGTGCAACATGTTTGCTTTGTTGACAGATTTGTACATAGCTGATTGCTCACCAGCAACAATGAGTTCACCACTATGATCTGTTAGTCACAAAATTATTTAATTCGAGATACTGAATGTTAAGTACTCATTTGCTTGTCATGTGTTAGATTTCTAGATGAAACTTGATCATTTATTTTACAGGCTTGAATACAGAATGTTTTATATAATCTCATATGCTTGATATTTTTATGAGAAATTGTGATTTTCAGTACTTAGGGCATCCTTCAGAGGCAGACCTCTTGTTGGTGATAAACTTGAACTACCAAAACAGTACTCAGGTATTGTTATGCAAGAACAGAAGCAGCCCTTAACAGAAAGTACAGAAAGGACAGCGCATGTGACACATGCCTTCAAATCTATTGTATACTGGAACTGGGCAAAGCAGCCTTCTAAAAATGATGCTTTTATTAGTTTGTTGGATTGGATTGATATTGCTGAGGTGGTGAGTATTCGTTGTTACGAGTTCTCTGAGCATCATTTTTCTTGGTAGATGAAATTTTGGATCCAGAGTATTGTTGTCACTTGAGTTATTTATCATGATCTTGCTGCTGTATCCCAGTTTCTGTGCAGAAGCATCCAACACCACATGTTACATCTGGTGTGTCCATTCTGTCTTTAAGGCCTGTATCATCTCTGATATCTGTTAATAGCGCACACACACCACTACATTTAAAACGAAGTTTTGTAGTTGTCTGCACACATAATTACCTATGAATCACACATTACACTTTTGGTTTAAGCAGACTCATCTCAGAATTGGATTACTGCAATTCAGGTGTCACATAAATTTATAACCTGTGCAAGTGTTGTCTACATGAATGGAATGGTATGGTATGATATTCCCTCTGCTTATTCTCTCTCTCTCTCTCTCTCTCTCTCTCTCTCTCTCTCTCTCTCTCTGTGTGTGTGTGTGTGTGTGTGTGTGTGTGTGTGTGTGTGTGTGTGTGTGTGTGTTTCAATCTCTTGATTATTTGGGGATACATCCCTAATTGCCAATTACAAAAGCAACAAAGCAGATCAGCATCAGCATGTAGAAAGGATGATAAATTGCCACAACATCCTGTCTTGGCTGACTGGAGATCATACTTAGGGTGAGTGTTGAAAGGTGGAAGAAGTAGGGAAGTGAGAGAGAGGCGGGTGGAAAAGATCATGCCATAAAACACATAGGTGAATACAGGGGAAGTGACAGGCACCAATGCCCCTTCCATTTCTCATCCAGAGAAAATTGCTAACCATCTCACTCAGGCTGCAGTGTCAGAATAATACAGTGGCATCCTGTTTATTGTTCATTCTATGTAGCACGTCTTCTGTTCAACACCTATTCTATTTGTTGAGTTGTGATCTATCCTCTACATATTATTCCAGCATGGTTTTTTGTCAATATTTAGGTTATATTTCATGACCTTTAGATTGTGTCATGCAAGTGAATTACTGACTGTGATTTGTAAAGGCCTAATAAGGTTTTGGTAGTTTGTGCAATTCAGATAAGAAGATAGTGAGTGTGAGATATCTGGTTTGAATACCGAAGTGGGCAGGAACTTCCAGTGAATGTGTAGGAGAATATAATCTTTAAACAAGGGTAAGTCCAGGATGGACTACCAACAATATGGAAAGGATAGATTGCTAATTTGCACACAGAGGGTGCATTGAGCCACAGACAGGCACAGTGAAAAATACTTCTAAAATATTTAAGCGTTCGAACAAAGTCCTTCATCTGAAGTAGGAAACACACATGCTTCGAGAGAGTGGACGTGCGTGTGTGTATGTGTGTGTGTGTGTGTGTGTGTGTGTGTGTGTGTGTGTGTGTGTGTGTTTCTCCTTCAGAACGACTACTTCATCCAAAAGTTTAAATTTATTAGCAGTATTTCTCATTGTGCCTGTCTGCGACTCAACAACTCCTCTGTTTGAGTGTAATCTTTGCTATCCATAATCTTCATTTCGACAGGATCCGCATCTGTGCTGAATTTTTTAAATCATTTTGTGATGCCTTCAGCTGACAGTTTCTTTATCTGATGTAAGATTGTACAATTTTGGCCTTAGGCCAATTTCAAATACCTGAAATAGAAGCATTATAATTGAATGCATTATTATCATTTAAAGAATGGAAAATCCAGAATGAAATGTAACAATATAATGAAAGGGATAGTTGCTATTCACCTTATGGAAGAGAGCTGAGTACACTCTCTCTCTCTCTCTCTCTCTCTCTCTCTCTCTCTCTCTCTCTCTCTCTCTTGCAAACACCACTCACACATGGTTACGTAGGCTTTCCCGGCGTAATAAGTCTAGAAAGTCTCTTCGGGTTTGCTGCCAGATCCTAAAATCAACTTGACTCGATATTTCGGCAATCCAACTGTTCACCATCTGTAGGAAAATGCTTCTGCTGCTGATGAGTCCCACTGAGAACTGAGAGAGTCTCAGCGGGACTCATCATCATCAGCAGCAGCAGCATTTTCCTGAAGATGGCGAACAGTTGGATTGCTGAAATATTGAGTCAAGTTGATTTTAGGATCTGGCAGCAAACCCGAAGAGACTTTCTAGACCACTCACACAAACATGATGACAGTCTCTGGCAGCTGGAGCCAGAGTGTGAGCAGTAATGCATTATGAGAGAGGCAACATCGTGGGGCAAGGAGGAGGTTGGGGGACTGGGGCAGGGAGGGGAGGGATAGCAGGGTAGGGATGAGGCACAGTAGAGTGAGGGTAGGCAAGCTAAGTGCATTCGGGAGGTTAGACAGAGAGTGGAGGGGGGGAGGGGGGTAGTGGAAAAGGAGAGAAGTAAAAAAGACTAGGTGTGTTGATGAAACGGAGGGCTGTGTAATGCTGGAATGGGAACAGGGAAGGGACTAAATGGGTAACAACACTGACTGACAAAGGTTGAGGCGAGGATGGTTATGGGAATGTAGGATATATTGCAGGGAGAGTTCTCATCTGCACTATTCAGAAAAGCTGGTGTTGGTGGGAAGGATCCAGATGGCACAGGCCGTGAAGCAGTCATTGAAATGGAGAACAAGCTCAGCAACAGAGTGGTCCAGTTGCTTCTTGGCCTTAGTTTGTCGGTGGCCATTCAAGTAGACAGTTAGCTTGTCCAGGTAGAGTGCAGCACAGTGTTTGTAGACCACATGACTGGTTTCACAGGTAGCCCCACCTTTGATGAGGTAGGTGATGTTAGTGACCGGAGTGGAGTTGTATGTGGTTGGAGGATGTATGAGACAGGTCTTGCCATGAGGCAAGGGATTGGAAGCAGGGGTTGTGTAGGGATGAACAAAGATATTGTAGGTTCGGTGGGTGGTGAATACCACTGTGGGAGGGGTGGGAAGGAAAGTGGGGTGGAAATTTCTCATTTCAGGGCACGATGAGAGGTAGTCAAAACCCTGGCGGAGAATGTAATTCAGTTGCTCCAGTTCTGGGTGGTACTGCGTCATGAGGAGAATGCTCCTCTGTGACCAGACGGTGGACGTTTGGAGTTGTTGGGTGGCTGAATAGATAAGGCACAGGAGATCTGATTTTGCACAAGGCTGGGAGGGTAGTTACATTCTGTAAAGGCCTCAGTGACACCCTTAGTGTATTTCGAGAGAGACCGCTCGTCACTACAGATGCGATGGCCACAGGTGGCTAGGCTGTGTGGAAGGGACTTTTTGGTATGGAATGGGCAGCAGCTGTCATAGTGTAAGTATTGCTGGCAGTTGATAAGTTTGATATGGACAGAGGTACTGATATAGTAGCCATCTTTGAGGGGGAAGTCTGCATTAAGGAATGTGGCTCGATAGGTTGACTAGGACCAGGTGAAGCGAATAGGGAGATGGTGTTGAGCTTCTGCGGTAATGTGGATAGGATGTCCTCACCCTCGATCCAGATCATGAAGACGTCATCAGTGAATCTGAACCATAGGTTGGCATAGGATGGTGTCATGTAGGTGCCCATAGCCATACCCCGGATTTGTGCGCAGGTAATGCCTCCAAAGGAGAAGTAATTTTGAGTCAGGATATAGTTGGTCATGGCAACTAGGCAGGAGGTGGTTGATTTGGAATCCGTTTGGCGTTGGGCAAAGGTAGTGTTCAATAGCAGTAAGACTGTGGGCATTAGGAATGTTTGTGTAAAAGGAGATGGCATCAATAGCGATGAGCAGGACACTGTGTGGTAAAGGAACAGGAACTGCAGAGAGTCGGTAAAGGAAATAGTTGTTACCTTTTATATAGGAGAGTAGGTTGTGGGTAGTAGACTGAAGGTGTTAGTCTATGAGAGCAGAGATTATCTCAATGGGGGCACAGTAACTGGCCTCAATGGGATGTCCTGGGTGGTTGGGTTTATGGACTTCAGGAAGCATGTAGAAGGTAGGAGTGCGGGCAGTGGTAGGGGTGAGGGGAGAGAGGTACACTGGGGAGAGGTTCTGGGATGGGCCTAAGGATTTGAGGAGAAATTGGAGATCCTGCTGGATTTCCGGAATGGGGTCACTGTCGCAGGATTTTTAGGTGGACGAATCTGACAGCTGGCGGAGTCCTGCCAGGTAATCCTTGCAGTTAAAAACAACACTAGTGGAGCCTTTGTCTGTTATTCGCTGATGAATTGCGGATCTTTGTGCGGATGTAAGTTTAATTTGCATGTTGAGGGATTTTGGGAATAATGGTGAGACAAGGTTCAAGGTTAAGAAATTCTGGGAAGTTGGCAGGGCAAGATTTGGAGGGTAGTGGGAATGGATGATGGTTGGATGGAGGAGTGAACTGAGTTAGGCAGGATTCACTATTGGTCTTTGGTTGAGTCTGATTGGTAGGGTTGGTGGCGAAAACGTGTTTCCACTGTCGCGACCGGGAAAAGGAGAGAAGGTCTTCAACAAGTCCTGCATGATAGAATTGGGGGTCGTGGCAAAAGGTGAGGCCTTTGGAAAGGAAAGGTACTTGTGTGGGGCTAAGGCTTTTGGAGGAAAACTTCATGACTGTTTTTTTGGTTTGTTTAGGTTCCGGGTTTTGTGTGATGGTGAGAGTGAGTATTGTAGAGTGGGGTAAGTGTAGTAGGTCTGCGAAACAGGGTATGTCAGCTATGAGTGGACGTGGGGGAGGTTTGGATGTTGTTGTAGAGGTTGCAGGCAGTGGGAGTTTAAGGTGGGAGTAGGAAGTGAGCAGGGAGAGTTTTTTCAGATAGTGTTGTGCATGTTGCTCTGGTTCCTGGAGGACAAGAGTTTGTGTGTGTTGTGGGATCCAGGAATTTGAGATTGCGCAGCAGGAGAATTTTATGGATGGACAGAAGGTATTGTAAGGGTGTTTGGGCCTGATTGATGTTGTTTTGCAGGACTATGTTGGTGAAGGCTAAGGATTGGAGGTCATTGTGGAAAGAAGGTTGGCAGCCGGAGAAGGGGTATTTGACGGTAAGGCCACTTGGGGATGTCTCCACAAGCCAGGAAACAATGTAGGAACAGTATGTGGGACTGAGTTCTGGTTAGGGGTAAGGAAACTTTTCTGTATTATGCAGATGGAAGGAGCAAGGATACATGGTGGTGGAAAAAATATGTAAAAATACCTAAATAACATAAACTTACATCCGAAAAAATTTGCAAACATACAGTCAAAACGTGGGAAAAATCACGAAAAGGACCAAATGGATAAGGGGGACAAATCGCTGTTACAGGTCTGTAGGTGGATAAGTGTGAAGGAGGAGGACAGCAGATGTTACTAGATTAGGTGAAATTAGTAGATCCGAACTCAAATAGAGAGGGGAAGGAATGGGAGGTGGGGAGGGGTTGGTAGGATCAGCCTACTCCTCAGATTTCTTCTCATTCCCCTTGTTTCATCCTTTTCGTGATTTTTCCCACGCATTTGAGTGTATTTTTGCTAATTTTTTCAGATGTAATTCTATATTTATGTATTTTTATGCATTTTTCCACCACCATGGATCCTTGCTCCTTCCATCTGCGTCAATACAAAAAGGTTCCTTGTCCCTAGCCGTAACCCAGTCCCACATACTGTTGTTGCTGTGTTGTTGCTTGCGTTATGGAATCTCCCCCCCCCCCCCCAAAAAAAAAAAATTGCTTTACCATCAAATAACCCATCTCCAGCTACCCCCCTTCATTCCACAATGACCTCCATCTCTTCAGATGCGGCCATACTTAGCCCTCACCAACATAGTTCTGCAAAACCATAGCAATCGCGCCCAAACCTCCTTGCAATACCTTGCTTCCATCTGTAAAATTCTCCTGCTAAGCAATCCCAAATTCCTGGATCTCATAATGCACATTGAAATTCTTGCCCTCCAGGAACTATAGCAACATGCACAACGCCACCCAAAAAAACTCTCCAACCTGCTCACTTCTAGCTTGCACTATACCTCTACAACCACCTCCAAACTTCCCCCATGTCCCCTCACAGCTAACAAACCCTGTCTTGCACACCTACTACAGTTACTTCATCCTCCAAAACACTCTCACCACCACACAGAATTCAGAACCTAAACAGATCCGAAACACACCTTTCCTCCAAAAGCTTTAGCCTCGCAGAAGTATCAGTCCTTTCAAAAGGCCTCACCTTTTGCCCCACCCCCAAATTCAATATGCAGGCCTTGTTAGAGACCTTCTCACCTCCTCCTGGTCCTCCTTAATCAAAGACCAGTATTGAACCCTGCCTGACTCAGTTCACTCCTCCATCCAACAGTGATCCACCCCCACTGTCCCCAAATAACCCCCAGGTAACTTTTCAGAATTTCTTGATCTATAACCTTGTCTCACCATTATTTACCAAATCTCTCGACATGAAAACTAACTTAGATCCCCTACCCCCTGGGGCCCATGGTTCTTTCGTGAGTTCATGTGTGAAGCACAGGGGCCCCAAGATACTGCAGCCAATGCTTCCTTCCGTGGCTGCATTTCCTTCACCCTGCCCTCCCTCCTTCTCCTCGCTCCTTCCCCGTTGCCCCCTCCTTTCCCTCTCTCGGTGTTCTGATTTATGACAACCTGGCTATCCTCCTGGTTTCCTGTTTTGGTTGCAGTTTTGTTCCTTTTGCCTGCTTGAGGTTTGACCTCCACTTCAAAATTTCCTGCTTTTAGCGTGAGCCATCTGGGGAAGAACTCTCTCCATAGCATCTTCGGTGTGGATTCCTCTCCCCTCCTTCCTTCTTCTCTCCCTTCCCCACTGTAGTCCCCTTCCATCCTGCTAGGTCACCAGCATGTGTAGCGAGTCCATGTGGTGGGGCTGTTATGTACCCATATGGCTGCGCCCTCTGACAACACAGGGATCACACTACTGATACCTGAGCTGATCCCTCCCCATGTATGCCAAGCAGTGGTTGCTTATCATCTTCATGGAGCATCGGAATTCCGAGCAACGAGCACCATGCCAGATGGGCCTTGCTGTGTATGGGTGGTGCCAATGGGGAGAGCTCCTGGTTGGAGTGGGTGGTATCAGGGCACATGAAACATATCAAGCTGCAAAAATCTGGCCGTTCTCAAATTGTCGTGTCTTCAAATAGTGAAGGATCATTGAATGTTGTTTCGTATGACCCACCAACCTTCCCTTCCCTCGCTACACCCTGGGAGGAGGGTCAGGCTCGCTGTTTTGGGATAACACACTTTCCCTATTACCTCATCTGTCCTATGATGGATGGGAATACATTCACCGCCACAAAGCACATTGTTTTTTGTGGAGAATATTAAGGACAAGTTTGCCAAAGTGGAGTCCCTTAGTAAGATGCGGTCGGGCTCCCTGTTCATCAAAGCTGCTTCGGCCACCCAATCCACAGCTTTTCATGCCTTTGATCATCTTGGCGATATCCCAGTGTCTATTGCCCCGCACCAGTCTCTGAAAATAGTCCAGGGAAGATTTTCCATAGGAACCTCATCCTGCAAACTGATGAGGAGCTCCGGGCTAATCTGGAGTGGTGTGGCGTTCATTTTGTTTGATGTGTGCAGAAGGGTTGCAAAGACAACTGCACCGATACTGGCGCCTTCATTCTGGCTTTTGAGGGAGATACCCTCCCAGAGAAGGTCAAGGTTATGTGCTACAGATATGACGTGAAGCTGTACGTCCCTCCACCTATGTGGTGCTTGTGTTTTGGGCATATGTCTTCCCGCTGTACGGTGGACCCTTTGTGTGGTGACTGTGGCCACCCACACCATGAGGGAAGCTCCTATGTTCCACCATTTATGTGTGTCAATTGTGCTGCCACTCCCCTCATTCATCGGACTGCACAACCTACAAGAGAGAAAACAGGTGTATACGACCCGGGAGATCCGGGAAAAACCCGGGAATTTTTTGAATTCCGGGAATGTTTCATTGTTTTAGTTTTCAGTTAAATTTTAGTGATTTTGACTGGTAAGAACCAATATTCCAACAACGGATATTACTGTATCCTGCGTCTGCAGGATAGTACTGCAGCAACAAAACATTAACAAGAGAAGGAAAAAACGAAAATAAAACTTGAGTCGCAAAGGAAATCCGCCGTATACAACAACAAAACATGGTGCTCATACAAGTGTCTGCCAACAGCAAAGTGTGTCAAAGGCTTTAGAAAGACTATGCAATGATTCATAACGACAAATTGCCTCCGATGAGCGTGACATGACAGCTGTTGACATTAGATTCGTTTGAGCAGTTGCGTGCAGGCTCTTGTGCATGCGCAGTTGAGTCGCGTATGGGTAATACCTTCTCCTGCTTCTGGCTACGGATGTGTGGCTGGGCGCCACTATCTAGTATTGCCCCGGCTCGAAAATATCTTAGATCCGGGGCTGATGCACAGAGCAGTCTGAGTTGTGGTGGGGAGGTGGGTAGTATCCACATGACATGTGTTTAGTGATTTTGCTGTTTCCTCTTCATTTATTACTCTCTCACCACATGAAAACAAAACGGATTTCTGTGACCGGGAGCTATCAGATGAATTAAAATATGTTCGCAGAATTACGAAAGGCTAAAATTGTTGTTATTTTCAGGTTTTATTTCCACCTTTCTGACAGTCAAGCATTAATCACCTTGCGGAACAATGAAATTATTTTTGTCGCTTTGTTAAAGAGATTTGGCTTTTATTAATCTTTTGAGCCGAGGCAGTCAATTTAATTGAAATGAAGTGATTAATTTCACACTGTTGGCTAGTTTCAACTGTTCGCTGCATTTCAAGTGCACGTTTTCCATCTTCTAGCTCGCATGGCATTATGCCATAATAAAGAACCAAACATGAGATAATTCAGTACTGGTACTCAAGAAAATTTACATCCGAATCTGGACATACGAATGTGCACTTTAAGCCCAATCATGCATTTTAGTATGGTTCACGAAATTCCGATGAACTTGAAGTGTCCTCTGATGTCTTGTTTCTTTTGTGACATAGTGCAACATCTTTTAATGTTTTACACGTACGAACATACGGGCTTCCTGTGTCATCGTAGCTGCGCAAGAGCGATGGCGCCTGTTATCTGGTGCTCTCTGTCAACTGCTGAAACAAATCAGTTTCTAACTGATCATGACAAAACATTGCGGATGATGGTTTGAAAAGAGTTACTTTCAAAGTAAATTTCCTTTTATACAAGATGAACTATATGTGAGAATGTACGATGAATTTCTTAAATCACAGAGCGTTTGACTCTCAATTAAAAATCACCTCTTTGAGGACAACTATCTAGAATAATTTCGAGCCTAGAAGATCAGACCTTTTCTTCATTATTAAAAATGTTACTGCCACATTTGTGTGATATATCTTAAAGTGTAACACACGCAAAAAAGATCAACATTATATGTGGAAGCTTAGCTTCTCTTGCAGCTTATTAATCTTCGAGACTACAATTATATGTGAAACCTCTGTTTTTCTTGTAGCAACACTATATATATTAATTTAAACCATCAACTTTTCTTATTTGTGTGTTCGCACTACTTAAGAGTGATCTTGCTATTGGCTGACTACATCACATGTCCTATGCTGTCATCAGCTGGAGAGATCACATGACATGAGGTATGACTGGCTGACAAAGCGCGTCGCAATCTTGATTTCAATGCCTTAAGTAACATGCGGTGTTTGGTGGAATTCGAATTTATATCTTCGTAACACGAAAATATTCAGCGTACATGTTGCTGCTGCTGCTATACATCAAAGATCTTTCCAAAACGTGTCAACCCCCCCCCCCCCTCCTCGGAGTTTAGTTTTCTAAAGTGCCGGGAAATTCTACGTCAGCATATAAAACCATAAACATTCAAAAGACTGATAAGTTTTACAGTGCCGAGGAAAAGTATACTCACACATAACATGGGGAAAAACGTATTTTCACTCGGGTGAAAGTGTATTTTCAACCGAGAAATCCGGGAAAAATCTGGGATTTTTTTTTTTTCCTTGTCCATGTATACACCCTGGAAAAGAAGATCCGAGATCGCCTGTCTTATGTTGAGGCTTGCCAGAAGTATGAGAGGCTCCATCCAGTGTCACTGTCTTCAACTTTTGCCTCTGTTACTTCATTTCCTCCTCCTACCTCTTCCTTACCCCACCCCCATCCCCCTCCCCCCCTCCCCCCCTCCCCCTCCCCTCCCCTGCAGTTCCCACGACCTCCTATCAGGGAACCACTCCCCCCTCCTGGGCCAAAGAACTGCGCCCCTTCTTCAGCACCTGCTGGTGATCGGGCTCCCTCCCAGGAGGGAGGTAGACATTGCAAATGGTGATTTCTGGAGTCTTTTGCACTCAAACTACTATTGCTCCCCAGTTGGTATGTAGGGGGATCCATTCACTAATGACATCGAAGCGAACCAAAGTGCAGACCCCACCAGCTGCTACCCCAGGGCCAGCATGGTTCCGACAGAATGCTCGATAACCACGAAATCTTGGAGAGCGGTCATCACAGAAATAAGTTTCTTGAAGAACAAGACAGAACCCAGAATAGGAGGAGGCAAGACGTTGCATTTCCAATAGTTTACGATAGAATCTGTTGCAATTTCACTGGATGACCGTGTGGTGAGACTTCAATAAATATCAGACCCAGGTTGCAAGAGGGGAGATGGCAGCTCCCCCCACTCCATGAATTACGATTACACAAAAATTTTGGTCCATACATCAAACGTTTGGACCTTGATTATCAGTGAATCTGTGGAAATAAGATTGTCTGACAACGAGACTCTCATCAATCGTGATAGCGGTTATCAGCTAAACTCTGCTTGAAATCCTGTTATAGAGAAACTTCGTAGTCGACTTAGTTGTGTGAAGATGAAAATCGACCTGATATCGATACGCCAAGCTTTCACCGTGGAGGGTGTGAGACGCAGCGCACGGAGTTGTTATGAACGCGCACGCTGAGCAGCGCATGCGCAATGTCACCTCAGTATGGCTTTAAATAGCAGAGCTCAGCGTGTACTCGCCAGTACTACTACAGTGGTACTCACCTGAAGATGGCCAGAAGACTCTACGTCAAAATATCGTGGCAAGACGTTATTGACATCCGGCAGTTCTCCCGTGTTTTTATGGAACAACCAACAAGCTGTCTATCTGCTTGAATGGCTTCCGTCAAACTGAGGCCAAGAAACAACTGGACCACCCTGTTGCTGAGCACGCTCCCCAAGACAATGTTCTCCATTTCAATGGCTACTTCACATCCTGTTCCATTTGGATCCTTCCTGCCAACACAAGCTTTTCTGAATTGTGCAGGTGGGAGCTCTCCCTGCAATATATCCTATGTTACTGTAACCCTCCTCACCTCTACCTTTGTTAGTGTCCTTACCCATTTAGCCCCTACCTGTTCCCATTCCAGCACTACACAGCCCTCTATACCATCAACGCACCCAGTCCTTTTCTCTTCTCTCCTTTTCCACAAGCCCCGCCTCTCCCCTCCCGCCCTCTGTCTAACCTCCCGACTGCACATAGCTGCCCTACTCTCCAGCTCTTCCTTGCACACTTCCTGCAGCACTTTACTGTCCCCCCATCCCTACCCTGCTATCCCTCCCCTCCCCAACCCAGTCTCCACCTTACACCCACCAGGTTGCCTCTCCCATAATGCGCTGCTGCTTGCAGTTTGGATCCGGCTGCCAGAGACTGTGTGTGTGTGTGTGTGTGTGTGTGTGTGTGTGTGTGTGTGAGAGAGAGAGAGAGAGATAGATTGGTCTGTTTTTGAAAAAGGCCGTGTTGGCCAGAAGCTTACTTTCCAACAGCCTTTTTGTAGTGCCTTTCTACAACTCATCATTTTGCTATATGGTGAGTAGCAACTATCCTTCTCATTATATTGTTAGTATCACTTACACATTTAATGTAAGAGAAAGTAAAATCCCAAGGTATACTAAGAGGCTTACAACATACTTTAATGCCACATACCTCTTTGCTCGTGTGGCTGCTTATAATTGTCATAAACTAAATTGGAATTTTTGTAATTTTGCATGTTAATTTTGAGCCGTTGTTACAAAGCTCTTGTAATTGTGTATAAGGTTGACGTTTGTAATATAATGCACCAGGAAGATTATCATTATTTATAGAAATTTGTTAATTAAGCCATATATATGTTTATCTATACTTACACAGCTCTGTGACGCTCCATCCTAAAATTCAAGTGCCATTTGAGGATGCAATCTCCCTGTACTGCTATTTAGATTAACAGTCAAAGGCAGGTTATGGGCCGTGCGGTCTGACGCGTCTTCTCACAGTCCGCGCGGCTCCCCCCATCGGAAGTTCGAGTCCTCCCCCAGGCGTGCGTGTGTGTGTGTGTGTGTGTGTGTGTGTGTGTGTGTGTGTGTGTGTGTGTGTGTCGTCCTTAGCATAAGTTAGTTTAACTTGGATTAAGTGTGTAAGCTTAGGGACCGAAGACCTTACCACAAATTTCCAAATTGCAGATTATGGGGGAAAGAACTATTAGAATCAATTTTATGAAAGTACTTCTGTATTCAGAATATATGTAAAAACAAAGATGATGTGACTTACCAAATGAAAGTGCTGGCAGGTCGACAGACACACAAACATACACACAAAATTCTAGCTTTCGCAACCAACGGTTGCCTCGTCAGGAAAGAGGGAAGGAGAGGGAAAGATGAAAGGATGTGGGTTTTAAGGGAGAGGGTAATTGTAATTACAAATGTCTGCTCGTGCCTGTGTATGTGTGTGTGTGTGTGTGTGTGTGTGTGTGTGTGTGTGTGTGTGTGTGTGTGTGTGTGTGTGTGTGTGTATACCTGTCCTTTTTTCCCCCCAAGGTAAGTCTTTCCGCTCCCGGGATTGGAATAACTCCTTACCCTCTCCCTTAAAACCCACATCCTTTCATCTTTCCCTCTCCTTCCCTCTTTCCTGACAAGGCAACCGTTGGTTGCGAAAGCTAGAATTTTGTGTGTATGTTTGTGTTTGTTTGTGTGTCTGTCGACCTGCCAGCACTTTCATTTGGTAAGTCACATCATCTTTGTTTTTAGATATATTTTTCCTACGTGGAATGTTTCCCTCTATTATAATCATACTTCTGTATTCAGGTAGACATACATGTTGGGTATGTTATAATTTTGTAAACTGATGAATTCTCTCTCAAATCATGGCTCCGTGGTGTATTCTGTAATGTTATTCCTCCCTACATTGAAATTTTAATGATTTAAGGATGCTACTGTGTACATTTATTATTGACACTCAGTACTGGACTGGGATCTTGAATCATGCTAACATTCTTTTGCAATTTGTATTACAGCTACATACATCGGACTGAGGATGTGGGTCTTGTATCAGGAATGAAAATAGTTTGTATACACAAAATGTTTGAAAGTAAATTATAATCATATTTGTTTATTCCTTGGTATATGTATGCTTCACAATGAATCACACAGTCCCGAATAATGTAGGTAGTCTTGGTTGTTAATGTTATGTAGCATATTTTCCTCCTCCTCCTCCTCCTCCTCCTTCTTCTTCTTCGTGTGATAGTGAAAATTCAGTTCTTGATTGTTTTATTGTGCAGAGATAGTAGTGCTAAACATCAATGAAAGAGAGTTTGTAATAAGATCACTAAAACAATGTTTTATTTGTAAGATGGTAAACAACTGTAATTGTGACTGTTTGTCAGTAAGTTGCTACATGTTTTAATGCTTCAATCATGATGCATCTGTTCAGTTTTCCATTAATGTTTTGTATATTTGTGCATGGTAATTAAAAAAGTTGACATCACTTGAATATTGTGTTATTAATACTTTTGTACATATTCTTCAGTTATGTCCCCATTTCATCACCTGGTCTCAGTAGTCTTTTCTTTACTTCTTCATTAGCTTTGCAAGAAGAAATGTATTAAAAAAAAAAAAAAAAAAAAAACAAGTACTATTCATCCTACCTTGCTGCTGCTGCTAACAACCAGTTTGTTACCAGAGTTGTGTGACAGATTAAAACTTTAGCAAACTATGAAGGTGCAACATTGTCATCACAGATGAATATCTGCATTTGATTCTTAGTCCAGCCCACAATTTTAAGGCCCACAAGGTTTATTTCAATGTGCACCTTGCTACATAGTGCATGCTTCATTCTGGAACTAGCATTAAGGCTGTGCCATTGTCTGGTAACCCTTCCTCCAATGACTGGTCAGCCAGCAAGATGTGCAGAAGACACTGTGTGTAGTTTGGAAAGTATGAGATAGTGTCAGATTGAGGTTTTGCATCAGTCTTTGAGACATTCTCAATTGTTAGAGGTATGCTGGTGAAAGGCAAATATTTGGGCAATAGTTCTGGTCGTGCATTCGACTTTAGCCTCAGAGTGAAGTGCACTTCAGTGTGCACACTCTCCGAAGTGAAAGTTTTCTTTCTAGAAGAATAATTGTGGTAACAGGTTTATTTAATTAAATGTAACAAAATATTCCTTTTCTTGAATTAATGTATTTTACTACATAAGAGGATGCATATTTCCTCCATAATGTTCTTATCAAATGGTTTTGTATGTTCTGAAAAAAGTTTATGGTAATAGATGAGGCTCGCAGTGTCTTCACTTTTAAAATTGTATCAATATGAAATGTAGGAAACCTTCAATAGAATGTTAAAATACATAAATCAGATTCATGGTGTACTTGATTCCAGCATATAGAGTTAAATAGTGACAGGGCAGATATCCTATAAATGTTGATCTGAGGTTACAAAGGCAGATTCTAGTCCTTTGGATATATCTTTACATTTATTACCAGGTTCTGCAACAGTCGACATGCTCTACTTTCTTATACAACTTGGTAAACATTGGGCAGGATGGTAGTGCTTATGGAGTTTAGAATAGCAATTTTTCTATGCCACAAAACTTTCCTGTGCACCAGGGTGGCAAGTTTAGATCAGGAAGTGAAAAATATGTTGAAAACATGTGACACCTATGATATAAAAATTTTATGTATTTGTCAGTGAGACTAATTTTAAGCTTTGTGAAATATTAGAGTTAAATACACACAACACAACTTAGTTAGGGATAAGACAATTGTGATTGTCAGTAAATGCATGCATGTGGTAAAGATGACACCATACTCAGTTTTTATGCTACTGAATGGTGTCTTGTGCATGAGGGCCCCCCCCCCCGCCCGATTTTATTTAGGGGTTCTACCAACTTTTGGGAATATAATAGTACACACATTTATACATAGATGTAACACAGGCATCAAATCCTTGTTATTGTGTAGCACAAGAACCCCAGTTTGTGATTAGTGTGAAATTGTGCTTTTTGATCCACTTTGTCATTCCCATATGAGTGACAATGCACTAATAACCCTCATCAAACTGAACTATTTATTGTTGAAAAGGTCAGCTTTGAAAGGCAGTAAACTAGACTCAGCAAAAGGAAATAAAAATGTACAGGCTGTGTTCCAATGTGAATCCAGTGTCTGAACATGGGAAAATGTGTAAATGAATGGGGGCATAATGCATTAAATGTATTTAAGTGTTTAGGCCAGTGTAGAAGGTAATGTCATTTGGTAGGGCAAACTGCAGTTAAATGGACTGTGTGTGAATTGGAGCCCAGTAAGAATGAATGTGGCAGATTTTTAAGTAAAATAACAGAAACAAATGATGAGAAGGCCTTGGTGAAATTACTCTGATTCTGTAACATGTTTTCGTATTACCAATATGGTGTGGAAGCCGTTCAGTAGATGAAATGCTGATGTAGTGATGATTCAAAACCATGATCCCACTGTTCATTTACATTTTAAAGCTGCAAGGCCTTTCAGGATTCAAAACCTTATTACTACGCAGTTTGTTAATAATAAGACTTTGATAGAAATTATCAGGAAGCATATTGTGTGGTTGAAATAAGCTAATATGTGTTATATCTTTACACAGAAAACATGTAACTTTTGTGACAAAATGTAATGGGAGCAATAGAACTGTATAAAAATACTACATAGATGCAGACGAAAAACAGTCTGGTATGTTTTCAGCTGTAGCTTTGAATAAAGTATTTCTCTATACTTCACTCAAACAACAGAAAATTTGAAATTAAAATTCTACGACTTTTGCCAAATTAAAGTGCCACTCCACTTTTCTAATATGATTCCCAGAAGCAACTATGCAACACGCTTTCATACAATAGGTATATTTGACAGAGAGAAGGAATTTGATACTATTTGCAGGCATAATATCCTCAGATCACTCCATGAACGAGGCTCTCAAGGTTACTTTCCCTTCTTTATGTCTCCATCATCACCCCACATTATTGGAAATATTGAGTCAGCTGTCCTCTGACAGATCTGAACAGGAGGATAGTGTCCCTCAAGGTAGTGTTTTAAGTGTGATTGTGGCCATGCTATTAACACTATAACAGTGACAATAAAAAGTCCTGTCCAAAGTTTCTCTTGTTCCTTCTCCATCGCAACAACTACTCATCACCTGCAACTGACAATTAGAAGGCAGGAAGAATGGTTGGAGGAAAAAAGGTTTCAGCTTTTCAACTGACAGCTCTCTCTCTCTCTCTCTCTCTCTCTCTCTCTCTCTCTTTCTCTCTCTCTCTGTGCGTGTGTGTGTGCTTGTGTGTCTGGTTACTGAGCCTCGTATTTGATTTTAAGGTTACCTGGTTGCTACACCTTATGGACATGAAAACAGTCTCTAAAATCATTAAATATTTAGAGATATGTTGGATGTAGGGCCAACAGCCTTGCTGCAATGGTAACACCAGTTCCCATCAGATCACCAAAGTTTAGTGCTGCCAGGTTTGGCTAGCACTTGGATGTGTGACCAGGCAGTCTGTTGAACACTGTTGGCAAGCAGGGTGCACGCAGCCCTTGTGAGGCAAACTGAGGAGCTACTTGATGGAGAAGTAGAGACTCCAGTCGTGTAAACTGAACTACAGCCCGGAGAGCGGTGTGCTGACCACATGCCCCTCCATATCAGCATCAGTGATACCTGTGGGCTGAGGATGACACAGTGGCCAGTCGATATTGTTGGGCATTCATGGCCTGTTCAGGCGGAGTTTAGTTTAGTTTTTATGTTGGGTGTGTTTTGCGGGGTGCAGACAAAGTTTTACAGAGATTTGTGCAATCTCAGCCGGATTATGGGTGCATGGTTTACAGGTCTGAAAGACTCCTGTTTAAAAATATGGAACACAGTCCATCTCAAGGAATTTAGGCTAGCCGCTGGAGCCTTTAGAACCAGCCCTGTACCAGGCTTATGCATTGAAGATGGTGAGCTGCCACGTAATATCAGGTGGGGAATACTTGTGGTGCGGCAAGCCTGTAAAATAATATCCACACCACAGACACCTGCATACTACACACACCAAAAAAAGTTTTACATCACCTTGGTTTGGAACATGTACAGAAAATTGGAATAGAAATCAACATAAACATCATTTCTGCCCTTTTTTATTGCTCATGAAAACCACACATTGGATGTTGTACCACCACAAAGCGAGACCTTCAGAGGTGGTAGTCCAGATTGCTGTACACACCGGTACCTCTAATGCTCAGTAACACATCCTCTTGCATTGATGCATGCCTATAATTGTAATGGCATACTATCCACAAGATTATCAAGGCACTGTTGGTCCAGATTGTCCCATTCCTCAATGGTGATTCAACGTAGACCCCCAGAGTGGTTGGTCGGTCATGTCGTCCATAAATAGCCCTTTTCAATCTATCCCAGGCTTGTTTGATAGGGTTCATGTCTGGAGAACATGCTAGCCACTCTAGTCGAGTGATGTCGTTATCCTGAAGGAAGTCATTCACAAGATGTGCACGATGGGGAAGCGCAAATTGTCGTCCATGAAGACGAATGCCTCACCAATATGCTGCCGATATGGTTGCACTATCGGTCAGAGGATGGCAGTAACGTATCGTACAACTGTTACGGCGCCTTCCATAACCACCAGCGGCGTACGTCGGCCCCACATAATGCCACCCCAAAACAGCAGGGAACCTCCACCTTGCTGCACTCACTGGACAGTGTGTCTAAGGCATTCAGCCTGAATGGGTTGCCTCCAAACACGCCTCCAACAATTGTCTGGTTGAAGGCATGTGCAACACTCATCGGTGAAGAGAAAGTGAAGCCAATCCTGAGCGGTCGATTTGGCATGTTGTTGGGCCCATCTGTACCCATAGGTAGTGGTCATCCACTGCAGTAGTAGCCCTTGGGTGGCCTGAGCGAGGCATGTCATCTGAACATCGCTTTGGTTTACTCCGAGATGTCTGGACACTTCCCTTGTTGAGAGCCCTCCCTGGCACAAAGTAACAGTGTGGATGTGATCAAACTGCGGTACTGACTGCCTAGGCATGGTTGAACTACAGACGACACGAGCCGTTGTACCTCATTCCTGGTGGAATGACGAACTGATCGGCTGTTGGTCCCTCTGTCTAATAGGCACTGCTCATGCATGGTTGTTTACATCTTTGGGCAGGTTTAGTGGCGACTCTGAACAGTCAAAGGGACTGTGTCTGTGATACCATTTCCACAGCCAATGTCAGTCTGTCTTCAGGAGTTCTGGGAACTGGGGTGATGCAAAACTTCTTTGGGTGTGTGTGTGTGTGTGTGTGTGTGTCGTTGCTTCTCCACCAATGGATTGACTTTTCTTTCATTGATTGCAAGCAATGAGACTCTCTGAGATTTCTGCGAAGGACTGCCTTTTAGATATGCGTGGGACTGATTTTAAAGTTTGCATTGGATCTTTACCCTGAGTCCTAAAGAGGTCCAGAATTATTTCAGCTTTGATAAATTTTGAGAAGGTGTGCATACCAGCTTTAATTTAACTGTGTCATCAGGATTTGCCTTCCCCAATGAATACATAGTATTTAATGTATGATTGCAAATGATCCTGAAGATAATGAGCAGATGAGGTCTTGAAAGCAAAAAGTTTATCTGCTGCAGTTTTATTAGTGTCCTACAGACACTGCAGCAAATTTACCAAGCAGAAGGTACAGGAAACACTTCTACTTTGACATGTATACTTCACAAGCCATTATACAACGTGAGACTGAGAGTATACATCATACCAATTTTATCCTTTTTCTTTCCTATTCCATCTCCATGTTGAACCACTACCTATCTTTGTTGCATGTGCCCTAATCTCTCTGTCTTAAATTCAGTATCCCTATGCAAGGTATACAATGGTGGCAATGTAATGGCTGTACAGTCTTCTTTGGATACAGGTTGCCTAAATTTGCCCAACAGAGTGTTGTGAGAGCTACATTGTCTTTCTTCCAAGGATTCCCATTAAACTTCCCCAGGCATTTCTGTTAAACTTACATATGGACTATACTGATGTTTTACAATCCTAGCAGCACTTATCTGTATTAAGTAGATTGTTGTCATGCCTACATGATAAGGACTCCAAAAACTAGAAAAATACTCTGAAATTGATTGCACTGGAAAATTTTTTATGATCTCCTTTACAGTCATACTGCATTTTCACAGAACCCTTCTAACAAATCTATGTCTTCACTCGTCTTACCTAATAATGATTTTAAAAAACAATCCCACTTTGTAGCATTTTCCTTAAATGCTTATACAATGAGACATGCTGGAAATGTTCGCCATTAATATTGTGATTGGACACTGTTGGATTCTTTCTCTTCATTATAGAGATTATCTTAAAATTATCTACATTCCCAGAGAACTGCCATTCATTACAACAACTGGGACCTGTGTAAAAGTATTTCCCCATTTTCTTACAATCATCCAATGGCAGTACTTTCCTCTAGAGAACAGAATCGTCAACAATCAATCTTGTAGTGCTGCCAGTCCTATACAGTAAATCATTTATGTATATTACGAACATTATAGGTCCTTTCTTACTTTTTTGGGGCAAAATAATGTTTTTTCCCCCATTTTTAAGGTACACTGGCCATCCAGAATAACATACTGGATCTATTAGCCAAATGTTCATCAAGTCAATAACATATTTGCAGAGATACTTCATATGATCTTATCTTGGTTAGTAGTTGAAAATGTGGTACAGTATCGAACATTTATCATAAATCTAGGAAGATGAAATCTACCTGTTCACTTGCATCTACTGTTTGCAAGATGTTGTGTATGAATAAAGCTAGCTGTTTTTCACTCAAGCATTTTTTCTGAGTCTGTGCTGATTGAGAGATGTGCCCTAATCTCTCTGTCTTAAAATCAGTATCCCTATGCAAGGTATACAATGGTGGCAGCGTAATGGCTGTACAGTCTTCTTTGAATACAGGTTGCCTAAATTTGCCCAACAGAGTGTTGTGAGAGCTACATTGTCTTTCTTCCAAGGATTCCCATTAAACTTCCCCAGGCATTTCTGTTAAACATCAATGTTTGAACTTAGAATATGCTCAAAGATAAAACAACAGCTTTACATAAATAATATTGGTCTGAAATTCTCTCTCTCTCTCTCTCTCTCTCTCTCTCTCTCTCTCTCTCTCTCTCTCTCTCTCTCTCTCTCTCCCCAATCTTTTACCCATTTTGTAAACAGGAGTGATATGGTCTTCCCTTTCCAGTCTTGTGGGACTGTTTGCTGCACAAGAGAATCTGACAAATATAAGCTAGGAAAGGAAGTAATTCTGCAGTGCGTTCAATGTAAAATGTAACAAATCCATCAGTGTCTGGTGCCTTGTTTGCTTTAAGCGTTCTTAATCATTTTTCAATACTGGGGCGCTGTTATTGATATCTCTTATTTGTGGTGGTCAAATATTTGTACGGCAATATCCTCATGCGTGAATACATTTTTAAATTTGTAATGTCTGCTGTATTCAACTTGTATTTTTCTGCTGTGTATCCAGGCACATGGGACTCTGAAGAGAAAGTAGGTGAAGCACCCAATGTGGCCTGCAGGAAACACTGTGGCACAATGTGCCTTTGCCAATAGACTACCTCACTCCTGAGTCAGACACACATGCAACTTAGGGAGGAGGACTGACTGACTGACTGACTCTGAGGGACAATAAGCCAACCATTTGGCTGTGGCAAGTCTCATACCAGCCACTAAAATGAAATGATTTACCTGACCTACCACTGAACAGGACACTGCCGTTATTCCCACCGGCAGATCTTCCCGTCTGATTCCTGTGGTATGCAAATCGCTGTGTGCCACATTTTAACTGAGTGCATTTCATATTTGGACAAGATGCAGAGTAGACAAATTCATACAGTGTCATGTCTTCTATTTTTAGCTCATTATAAGGCAAGTGCAGTAAAACTTCTAAAGTATTGTGTAATGTATTGACTCCACTCTAAGGTTTTCATCTGTGACAGAGTGTATAGCTCATCCTTTTATCTTTTTTTTCTATCCAGTGATCAGGCACCACATTTATCTGTTGTGCTATTTTGGATCTTCCAAGGAATTCCTCCGTGCAAGTCTTAGAGCTAATTGTAAACCTTGTTGTAGTGTGGGTGCGTGGGTGGACACGCGTGCACATGTCTGTTTTAGGGTCTTGTTACACTTTAGGCATGTCTTGATGTAAACATTGACATACTATCCTTTCAATAGTGGCTACTATTGAGCAGGCAGTAGGGATAGTCATGGGGAGTCAGCTTTTGCCAGTTGTTGCCTACATGTGTATGGAATATTCTGAAGAGGGAGCCCTGGAGTCAGCCCAAAGGAAATCCACTTTTTTTCCAGTATGCTACTGTCACCTTCGTTATATGGCCTCATGGAGGAGACAAGCTGAATGACTTCCTCAAACAGAACATCAGTTTTACTGTGGAAGCTGAAGTGCATAGAGTGCTCCCACTTCTGGATATCCTTGTAAAAAGAAGAGCAGACAGCATGTTGGGCCACAGTATGTGTTGGAAGAAGACACACACTGACCATTACCTGTCTGCAAAGACAGATGCATAGGAATGAGGTGCTCAAATGTCCTACACCCACTGTACAACAGGCAGAAACAAAAGAGGAGTCTCAGGAGGATGTGGTGATTGTGTTTATTCCCTTTTGTGGTGCATTGTCTATGAACATAGAACAAATTCTGTGGAATCACCAAGTGAAGACAGTCTTCTGTCCATCAGCTTAGTACTGTCAAAGATGAACTCAGATTATGGAAATTTGAGGTCTGTCATATACCCTGCCAATGTGTCAAGATATGTATAGGTCAGGTGGTGCATACTGTCAAAGATCGTTGCCGAGAACACCAATGGCACACCACATTGCAGCAGCCTAACAAGTCAATAGTCGCAGAACATTGCCTCTCAGAATTATACAGACTGAATTATGACCGTACAGACATTCTGACATAGACATATAACTTCTGGGACTGTGTCATTAAAGAATCTATCAAAATTTGAGTAAGGGAACATGTAGTTTACAGTACTCATAAATCAAGACAAGGTTTAGCCCACTGAGCCAAATGCTGGTCAAGCTTCAATTATTACTTGAATGGCACTTAATGTGCATACCAAAATTCTCAAGTGAAATTCTAATTAACTAGAATCGGTCAAGAATTAACTCTAAAGCAGAAAAGCTAGTCAAGCTCTAGTGTCAGAATAACACCCAAAGCTCATACCACTGCCAATTGGCACTTGACTCCACTAAAGGTTACTGCCCCATGTCCTGAATAAACAGCACATGGAAGCAAGCACAACTGGAGGGCGCGGTGACAAGGTATACAGTACAAATATGAATACAGCAGCCCCACAATAAATAACAAATTTGGTCAATTACTATCAAGGGAGGTGTGCTGTATGTAAACAAGATATGCTTAGTATTCTGTACAATGGCAGCTATTCATAACGCTCACTACCCTTTGAGCTCAAAACAGCAGCACCCCCCACACATGACTGTCAGTGGCTGCTTGCCTGCACACGAGCCAGCATACTAAACCGACCGCAAGAGAAAACTTCTTGGTGGCTGACAGCGCAGCCGATGACATCGACAGCTTCTCACTGCTTGCCGAGCTGCCTTTTGTGACCTCTTTATTCACCAGCAGTGTTTAGTCATTCACTTCTACGCACGAAGAGAATAGTGCTGTCACACCAAAACCCTTCTCCAGGCATTAATGGCAGCCCAGATGTTAGCTCCAGACTTATGCTCTTTGGACGCTGCAGGTAGCTGCAGAATTTGCAAATCATTGTGGCGCATACTGTCAAAGTATGTACCATCACAGGACTGCGGATCAGCTGTGATAGAGACTACATCCTTAGTAAGGCCTAGGAACCAATTTATTTTTATTTATTTATTGTTTCGTGGGACCAAATTAAGGAGAAATCTCCATGGTCATGGAACGAGTCAATACATGAAATTATAACACGATATTAGAAACAGATAAAATGAAATATAAAAAACATATTCAGGTGACAAGTCGTAAGTTTAAATAAAGAAAATCAACAATGTAACACTGGAATTTGCTTAATTTTTTAGCTCTTCCAGGAGCTCCTCGACAGAATAGGAGTGAGCCATGAGGAAACTCTTCAGTTTAGACTTAAAAGAGTTTGGGCTACTGCTAAGATTTTTGAGTTCTTGTGGTAGCTTATTGAAAATGGATGCAGCAGAATACTGCACTCCTTTCTGCACAAGAGTCAAGGAAGTGCATTCCACATGCAGATTGGATTTCTGCCTAGTATTAACTGAGTGAAAGCTGCTAACTCTTGGGAATAGGCTAATATTGCTAACAACAAACAACATTAAAGAAAATATATACTGTGAGGGCAATGTCAGAATTCCCAGATTATTGAAAAGGGGTCGACAAGAGGTTCTCGAACTTACACCACATATAGCTCGAACAGCCCGTTTTTGAGCCAAAAATACCCTTTTTGAATCAGAAGAATTACCCCAAAAAATAATACCATATGACATAAGCATATGAAAATATGCAAAGTAGACTACTTTTCGTGTTGAAGTGTCACTTATTTCAGATACTGTTCTAATGGTAAATAAAGCAGTATTTAGTTTCTGAACAAGATCCTGCACATGGGCTTTCCACAACAGCTTACTATCTATCCGAACGCCTAGGAACTTGAACTGTTCCGTCTCGCTTATAATATGCCCATTCTGTCTGATCAAAATATCGGTTCTTGTTGAATTGTGAGTTAGAAACTGTAAAAACTGAGTCTTACTGTGATTTAGCATCAAATTATTTTCCACAAGCCACGAAATTATTTCATGACCTACATTATTTGATTCTGTTTCAATATTACACACAAGATCCTTCACTATCAAGCTGGTGTCATCAGCAAACACAAATATTTTTGAATCACCCGTAATACTAGAAGGCATATCATTTATATAAATAAGAAACAGCAGTGGCCCCAGCACCGACCCTTGGGGAACGCCCCACTTAACAGTGCCCCATTGGGACTGAACATCATTACCACTCTCAATATTATAGAGAATTACCTTCTGCTTTCTGTTCTTAAAGTAAGAGGCAAACCAATTGTAAGCTACTCCCTTTACTCCATAATGGTCCAACTTCTGCAGTAATATTTTGTGGTCAATACAGTCAAAAGCCTTCGTTAAATCAAAGAAAACACCTAGCGTTCGCAACCTTTTATTTAATCCGTCCAAAACCTCACAGAGAAAAGAGAATATAGTATTTTCAGTTGTTAAACCATTTCTAAAACCAAACTGAACATTTGACAGCAAATTATGTGAATTTAAATGCTTCAGTAACCTTGTATATACAACCTTCTCGATGACTTTAGCAAACACGGATGGCATAGAAATAGGTCTAAAATTGTCAACATTATCAATGTCTCCCTTTTTATAAAGTGGCTTCACTACCGAGTACTTTAATCGGTCAGGAAACCGACCACTCCTAAAGGAAAAGTTACAGATATGGCTAAGTACTGGGCTAACATACACAGAACAATACTTCAGTATTCTGCTAGATACCCCGTCATATCCATGAGAGTTCTTGGTCTTTAGTGATTTAATTATTAACTGGCCGGCCGAAGTGGCCGTGCGGTTAAAGGCGCTGCAGTCTGGAACCGCAAGACCGCTACGGTCGCAGGTTCGAATCCTGCCTCGGGCATGGATGTTTGTGATGTCCTTAGGTTAGTTAGGTTTAACTAGTTCTAAGTTCTAGGGGACTAATGACCTCAGCAGTTGAGTCCCATAGTGCTCAGAGCCATTTGAACCAATTATTAACTCAATCTCCCTCTTGTTAGTATCATGGAGGAGCATTTCAGGTTACAGTCTAAGAACACTTTTTTCTAAGAGCGCTATTTGATTCCCTGTTGGGACTAGGTTTCTATTTAGTTCACCTGCTATATTCAGAAAGTGATTATTAAATACTGTACATATATGCGACTTATCAGTAACACGGACATTCCCACTACGCACTAATTCTATATCCTCGACCTGTCTCTGCAGACCAGCCACTTCCTTTACGACTGACCATATGGTTTTAATTTTATCCTGAGACTTAGCTATTCTATCTGCATACCACATACTTTTTGCCTTCCTAATAACATTTTTAAGCACCTTACAATACTGTTTGTAATGGGCTGTTGCATTTAGATTCTGACTGTTTCTAACGTATTGATACAATTGCCACTTTGTTCTACAAGATATTCTTATCCCTCTAGTCAGCCACCCAGGCTGCCTGTTTGTGCTAGTACCCTGTTTTGAACGCTCTAACGGAAAGCAACTTTCAAAGAGCACGAGAAAAGTCTTGAGAAAAGCATTATATTTATCATCTACTGTATCAGCGCTATAAACATCTTGCCACTCTTGTTTCTTGATATGGTTTACAAAGGTCTCTACAGCAACTGGATTAGCTTTCCTAAAATGTAGATAACTATATTTAACATGTGTTGCAGCACAAAAATCTTGTAGAGTTAAAATTTGTGCATCATGATCTGAAAGGCCATTCACCTTTTTGCTAACAGAATGCCCTTCTAGTAATGAGGAATGAACAAAAATGTTGTCTGTGGTTGTTCTACTGTTCCCTTGCACTCTCGTTGGAAAGAATATGGTTTGCATAAGATTATATGAATTAAGGAGGTCTACCAGCATCCTTTTCCTTGCACAATCACTTATACAATTAATATTGAAGTCACCACATATAACTAACTTTTTGTATTTCCTATAAAGTGAACCAAGAACCTCCTCTAGCTTTAGCAAAAATGTTGTGAAATCAGAGTCTGGGGATCTATAAATAACAACAGTTAGAAGTTTAGCTCTGTTAAATTTAACCACACCTGCACAACATTCAAACACCTTTTCAGTGCAGTACTTTGAAACATCAATTGACTCAAATGGGATGCCGTTTTTCACATACATGGCTACTCCCCCACACCACAAAGAGCTCCTTGAAAAGCTGCCAGCCAACCTGTATCCTGGTAAAGGAAGCCTCTGAATTATCTCCTTATTTAAGAAGTGTTCAGATATACCAATAATTTCAGAGTCAACATCTATAAGCAGTTCACTAACTTTATCTCTAATACCTTGTATATTTTGATGAAATATTCTAATTCCCTCATTACTTGGATACCTAAGCTTTGTCAAAAGTGGTTCCTTTGTTAGAGAGACTTCCCTTAAGCAGGAATACCTATCAGCTGACTTCAATCTAAAAAAGGTGCAGCTCTAACACCCACTACTGCAGGAATTTTCCCATGAATGATCCCACCAACCCCACCTATGCTGTCACCTATAAGCTTTGCCAACCTCCCCTTCCCATACCTGTTGAGGTGCAGGCTATGTCTAAAGTGCGCGTCATTTATGTTGGCGGCTGAGTTTAGGTTCGTTCTGCGCATCTGACGTCACAAAACACAGTCAGCCAATGAACAGAGAACGATGTTGCCAGATCTCGACTGCAGTGCAGAGCATGGACGAGTGTCTTCAGTTTTAGAAATGTTCAGTCATAAATAAAGTAATAGAACAAAAGCAATGCCTTGATAGCAGACTTTCTTTTATAGAAAGTTTGGAAAAAGCATTCTTTATACCAATTGCTTCATATTCTATTAATTAATTAAACCAAACAAGCAATAAGACTCCTAATTCAGGCAATAGCAAGGAAAGGTGTTTGTACCAATCACACGAACCGCTTTTTCACAATAAAGAACAGCGGTAATTGTTTATTTCCTACTGTACTTCGACGAAGCGTGAGTAATTCATAGTCATACCAACAGTGTTTGTCAGTATTTTGCGTGACGTGTTAGAGTCTTCATGAGGATCTGCAGTCAGACGAATTGCGATAGCGTAACGGTTAAGGCGATGGGCTTCTACGTGAAAGGTTATGAGTTCAAACCTTGTGCGGAGTGTAATATTTTCATTATTTAAAAACAATATCAAAGTGCGTTACTTCACAAATTATATTCGTTTGAATGCAATTTTTTGAAATTTCTAGTGCTTTGTCTCTTTATTTAACATAAAGCCAAACGTGCTCAGTGTAAATAAAACTTTTGTTACAGTCGGGAAGACGGAATATTTCTCAATATTACATACAACACCTATGTGGTACTTAAATGAGATATTATTATAGAGTAAATTTTATGTGAAATTTAGGTATCTTGACCACATTTCATTCTCAACATTGTGACAACTAAAATCGACCATACGGAAAGTATGCTCTATTGACTTTTACCTCTGCAAACTCTTCAAAATTTTGTGCAATGGTTACTATATTTAATGCTGCATAATAACTGCGTTGAACATCGAAACAAAATTAAGTCATTTATGGGGGGAAGGTATCAGTCAAGAAGATGTGTAAAAATCTAATCTTTGGGCCAAATAGTTTTTGTGGAATCGAATGATAAGACTGTCAAAGCAGTCGGAACACGATGTGTCTGCACAGGCGAGCAGTGCAGTGACAAAATCGCGCACTGCGCGGAATGCAGGGAGCACATCTCTGTAGCAGCGAAACGGTTAATGCGGCCGTGGTGGCTTTACTTCATGCACTGCGCGCTCCCCCCTAAACGTAAGTTTGCGAACTATACTATACTATGGCGCTGCTTCAATTGGCGCGTACAACTGGCAACGCAGCAATCTCCCGCGTCTGGGCGGGCATGCGCGAGCCGCCAAGATAAAAGAATTGAACTATAGTGAAACCCGTCCTGCTGATAGACTCCACGGACACCATGTTTTCTGTCATCAGCGCACCCCCAAGTCTCATGTTATTACGCCTGACGGCTGTATTAAGATGAGGCCGATTGTGACGCTGAAACAGTTCCACGAAATGCACATTCGTGTTGCCAGTCTGAGTGGCTATCTTTTCCAGGTCACCATCTATGTCATACTCCCCATCCCTATCAATACTATTACCAGCCCCACCCACAATCACTACCTGATCCCTACATAACCCCCCTATGTTAACAGTCACCTGAGCCAATCCTGCATTAGCCTTCATAATGCTGGTGACCTGGTACTCACTCCCCAGCACTTCCTGCAACTGCTGGCCTGTACCTCTGCCATGAGAACTACCTAACAGCAGAACCTTCTTCTTCTTCTTCTTCTTCTTCTTCTTCTTCCTCTTTAACTTTGCAACTGTTCTAGCCACCGTAACTACTGAGGTCTGCTGCATACTTCCTACATCTACAGCTACTAGAGATTCCTCTCCACTAGACTCTGACAGTTGGTCATATCTATTGTAAACACCAATAGTAAAACTATCTGAAAATCTTCTTCTCCTAGCAGATCTCTTGCCACAAGCCAGCTTCCATTCCCCAACCCCCTTCTCCCTCCTCATCCTATCTAGCTCCTCCTGTGCGTTTTTCAACTGCACCTGAAGGGCACAGATCTTACGCTACTGTTCCTCTATCAACTTACTCTTGCTACATAATCTGCAGTTCCAGGAGAGGATCTCACCAGAATGCCCACTGGCTTCTCCACTGCATCCCCCCTAGTGAAAATACTTCGAACAAGTCTCACACCGCAATCCACTACTCACGAACGTACGGCAAAGCCCACACTTCTCACTCGTGGTAAAATTTTACTTTTATTTAAGTTCCGCTACTACAATAAGAAGATGTTAAAAACCTGACTACAATAATCACAAACTTACTCTACAAGGGAAGTAACTACTATTATTAACAGTATTAATAAACAACAAATGTGAATATAACAAAAGACTAATACAGAAAGAGAATCAAACGTCTAATGACACAGTAACGAAGCTGAAAACGGTTCCCAAAAGGTTCTCCTGAGATTATTTCACTAGAAAACACAAGAAACTCCAGTTGAAGACTAATAAAGTTCCTAAATAAACCACTATACACAAACAATTAATTAGTACTTAGCTTTCGATGCGCCGCTACAGCTGCAACTGGTCAGCGTGGAATGTAAACACAGGTAAGAGGTTACGTTGCTCAATACGAAACACTCACAAATATCAGGTCACAACACAAAAAAGCAGAGCTGAATGAAGAAACCACTAATAAGTCACTTATATAGTAAACATTATCACAAAAACCTTTAAAATATGTATCTGAAACCTAAAAATATATAAAAACTTGGAGAGCGATCTCACACGCAGTCACTCGCTTATGACGTCACACCAAAGATCCAATACTTAGTCTAATGAAGAAGAGGGAGGAGATACTCACAACAAACTGATTTTGGGGACAGGCAGAGTAACAGTAGAGGTACCTCTAGCACTGGTACCTGGGTGAGAACAGAGGATGAACTCTTTCAACTTTATTTCTTGTTAATTTTATAACAATAAGCACCTGAAATATTTTAGTACGGGTGCTAAAGACCTGGCTATTGTGCATCCATGATTTGGGGCATGTCCCAAACAAGTATGCTGAAAAGCTGCATTCCATGTCCTGGCTACAGTTCGGAATTAAATGATAGCCTGTATCATCAATTATTAGTCTTTTGATAATACTTTTGCAAAGGAGAATTAAGTATATACACAGGGTGGCCATAATTGAGGTTCCAGTTTCAAAACACTGGAGAACGAGAACCACTTTGTAGAATGACATCAGATTTGAAAAGCATATTGTTGGTGCAGGGTGAAACATAATGGAACAAAAACAAAAATTAACGAAAATTTGACCAAATTGATGGTGCTGTAAGCATCAGAATATGTACACCAACAGATGTACAATGCACTGCTGCTCCTCAGTGTGCATCCGAGATTCCCACCAGGACCGTTTCCATGAAGGATCGTGCTCTGCTGGTAGGGCTCTCTTACAAGAACAGTGACTGCGCAGTAGTAGCCATGCACAAGTTCCAGACACTCAATGGTATGAAAAAAAGCTTTGGTCTGACGTCTGCTAAACTTCTGGAGACAATTATCACAAAATTCAAAAATATAGGTTCTTTTGAAATGCAATGTGGAATAGGAGGAAAGCAGCTGATCCGACGTCTATTGCAGATGTGGCTGCAGCATTGCAGGAAGGGTCAAGTAGTGGCATACGAACAAGCAGTGCACGGAGAATTGCCCAAGAGCTGGACATGCTTATGAGCATGGTGCATAAAAATCCTACGAAACATCCTGCATTGCTACCCATACGTAATAACCCATGTTCAGGGGTTGCTTCCTGCTGACCAACAGCAAGACAGATGTTCACTCTGGATTTCTTGCTCATGTGGAAATGGACAATGAATGGCCTTGGAACATTCTGTGGACAGATGAAGCCCATTTCCATCTCCAAGCACACGTCAATACATGGAACTGCAGAATATGGGCAAGGGAAAATCCACATGCACATCAACCAGTACCACTTCATTCTGCAAAGGTGACTCTGTGGTGTGGGTTGACAGAATCATTTCTTTTAGGACAGCATAAGGAGCATACCCCCCCCCCCATGGACCATGGACCTTGCCATTGACGGGGAGGCTTGCGTGCCTCAACGATACAGATAGCCATACCGTAGGTGCAACCACAACGGAGGGGTATCTGTTGAGAGGCCAGACAAACATGTGGTTCCTGAAGAGGGGCAGCAGCCTTTTCAGTAGTTGCAGGGGCAACAGTCTGGATGATTGACTGATCTGGTCTTGTAACATTAACCAAAGCGGCCTTGCTGTTGTGGTACTGCGAACGGCTGAAAGCAAGGGGAAACTACAGCCGTAATTTTTCCCGAGGGCATGCAGCTTTACTGTATGGTTAAATGATGATGGCGTCCTCTTGGGTAAAATATTCCGGACGTAAAATAGTCCCCCATTCGGATCTCCAGGCAGGGACTACTCAAGAGGACGTTGTTATCAGGAGAAAGAAAACTGGCATTCTACAGATCGGAGTGTGGAATGTCACATCCCTTAATCGGGCAGGTAGGTTAGAAAATTTAAAAAGGGAAATGGATAGGTTAAAGTTAGATATAGTGGGAATTAGTGAAGTTCAATGGCAGGAGGAACAAGACTTCTGGTCAGGTGAATACAGGGTTATAAACACAAAATCAAATAGGGGTAATGCAGGAGTAGGTTTAATAATGAATAAAAAAATAGGAGTGCGGGTAAGCTACTACAAACAGCATAGTGAACGTATTATAATGGCCAAGATAGACACGAAGCCCATGCCTACTACAGTAGTACAAGTTTATATGCCAACTAGCTCTGCAGATGATGAAGAAATGTATGATGAGATAAAAGAAATTATTCAGGTAGTGAAGGGAGACGAAAATTTAATAGTCATGGGTGACTGGAATTCGACAGTAGCAAAAGGGAGAGAAGGAAACATAGTAGGTGGATATGGATTGGGGCTAAGAAATGAAAGAGGAAGCCGTCTGTTAGAATGTTGCACAGAGCATAACTTAATCATAGCTAACACTTGGTGCAAGAATCATAAAAGAAGGTTGTATACATAGAAGAATCCTGGAGATACTAAAAGGTATCAGATAGATTATATAATGGTAAGACAGAGATTTAGGAACCAGGTTTTAAATTGTAGGACATTTCCAGGGGCAGATGTGGAGTCTGACCACAATCTGTTGGTTATGAACTGTAGATTAAAACTGAAGAAATTGCAAAAAGGTGGGAATTTAAGGAGATGCGACCTGGATAAACTGAAAGAACCAGAGGTTGTACAGAGTTTCAGGGAGAGCATACGGGAACAATTGACAGGAATGGGGGAAAGAAATACAGTAGAAGAAGAATGGGTAGCTCTGAGGGATGAAGTAGTGAAGGCAGCAGAGGATCAAGTAGGTAAAAAGACGAGGGCTAGTAGAAATCCTTGGGTAACAGAAGAAATATTGAATTTAATTTATGAAAGGAGAAAATATAAAAATGCAGTAAATGAAGCAGGCAAAAAGGAATACAAAACATCTCAAAAATGAGAATGACAGGAAGTGCAAAATGGCTAAGCAGGCATGGCTAGAGGACAAATGTAAGGACGTGGAGGCTTATCTTACTAGGGGTAAGATAGATACAGCCTACAGGAAAATTAAAGAGACCTTTGGAGAAAAGAGAGCCACTTGTATGAATATTAAGAGCTCAGATGGAAACCCAGTTCTAAGCAAAGAGGGGAAAGCAGAAAGGTGGAAGGAGTATATAGAGGGTCTATACAAGGGCAATGTACTTGAGGACAATATTATGGAAACGGAAGAGGATGTAGATGAAGATGAAATGGGAGATAAGATACTGCGTGAAGAGTTTGACAGAGCACTGAAAGACCTGAGTCGAAACAAGACCCCGGGAGTAGACAACATTCCACTAGAACTATTGATGGCCTTGGGAGAGCCAGTCATAACAAAACTGTACCATCTGGTGAGAAAGATGTACGAGACAGGCGAAATACCCTCAGACTTCAAGAAGAATATAATAATTCCAATCCCAAAGAAAGGTGGTGTTGACAGATGTGAAAATTACCGAACTATCAGTTTAATAAGTCACAGCTGCAAAATACCAACACGAATTATTTACAGACGAATGGGAAAACTGGTAGAAGCCGACCTCGGCGAAGATCAGTGTGGATTCCATAGAAATGTTGGAACACGTGAGGCAATACTGACCTTACGACTTACCTTAGAAGAAAGATTAAGGAAAGGCAAACCTACATTTCTAGCATTTGTAGACTTAGAGAAAGCTTTTCACAATGTTGACTGGAATACTCTCTTTCAAATTCTAAAGGTGGCAGGGGTAAAATACAGGGAGCGAAAGGCTATTTACAATTTGTACAGAAACCAGATGGCAGTTATAAGAGTCGAGGGGCATGAGAGGGAAGCAGTGGTTGGGAAGGGAGTGAGACAGGGTTGTAGCCTCTCCCCGACGTTATTCAATCTGTATATTGAGCAAGCAGTAAAGGAAACAAAAGAAAAATTTGGAGTAGGTATTAAGATACATGGAGAAGAAATAAAGACTTTGAGGTTCGCCGATGACATTGTAATTCTGTCAGAGACAGCAAAGGACTTGGAAGAGCAGTTGAATGGAATGGACAGTGTGTTGAAAGGAGGATATAAGATGAATGAACATCAACAAAAGCGAAACAATGATAATGGAATGTAGTCGAATTAAGTCGGGTGATGCCGAGGGAATTAGATTAGGAAATGAGACACTTAAAGTAGTAAAGGAGTTTTGCTATTTTGGGAGCAAAATAATTGATGATGGTCGAAGTAGAGAGGATATAAAATATAGACTGGCAATGGCAAGGAAAGCATTTCTGAAGAAGAGAAATTTGTTAACAGCGAGTATAGATTTAAGTGTCAGGAAGTCGCTTCTGAAAGTATTTGTATGGAGTGTAGCCATGTATGGAAGTGAAACATAGACAATAACTAGTTTGGACAAGAAGAGAATAGAAGCTTTCGAAATGTGGTGCTACAGAAGAATGTTGAAGATTAGGTGGGTAGATCACATAACTAATGAGGAGGTATTGAATAGGATTGGGGAGAAGAGAAGTTTGTGGCACAACTTGACTAGAAGAAGGGATCGGTTGGTAGGACATGTCCTGAGGCATCAAGGGATCACAAATTTAACATTGGAGGGCAGCGTGGAGGGTAAAAATCGTAGAGGGAGACCAAGAGATGAATACACTAAGCAGATTCAGAAGGATGTAGGTTGCAGTAGGTACTGGGAGATGAAGGAGCTTGAACAGGATAGATTAGCATGGAGAGCTGCATCAAACCAGTCTCAGGACTGAAGATCACAACAACAACAACAAGGAGCATATCTTGCACTAGTCTCACAACAATTAGAAACCAATCCCACTTTGCTTTGTGTGCAATTTTTTGTCCCAGGACAATTAAAAGCCAATATAATTTTGCTTCTTATGTGGATTTTGGTTTCAGGTAAATTAAAAACCGATTATTCCAATCCCAAGGTGGATGGGCTTACCTAACAAGCAGTGACACAACTGTTGATTGCCAATCATGTGCATTGAACAGTACAGGTGGTGTAATGTGCAACTCAAACCATAGCTGTTGTATTATAATTCATATGTCATTTGTAGTCGACCCAATTTATGTTGAGATACTTACAGTGCCAATGGACACCCTGCACATGTTACGTAAAATATCTGTGTACTGGTGAAGAATACTTGTGTCCTTAACAAATGTTCACATATTTTCTGCTTCCCTTACTTGCTTATAGTAAAAACTAAAGTTTTTCAGACAGGTGACAGTTTCTCAAATGTGCATTTAATTACTATTAAAACATTATTCACAAAGTGATGCGGTCACTTACTGGCACTAGTTTCTCTATCACTGACAGACGCCTCAGATGGATTAACTACAGAAGGTCCCTATGTGGGCTATGTAGTGATACTTCCCAACAGACCACAGAACAGATGGGAGTGTTTGAAGTTGCTGTAGGATCCATTTGCATCCCACAAGCAGTTGGGAAAATAGTCAGCCAGAAGGAGCCCCTACGTGCCTGGGGAAGGCTTGCACTACTGCCGTGCAACAGGTTCTAACCAGCAGCATATGGCAAACTTTAAGGTTGAGTATTCTTAATAAATAGGTTTGTACCATCCTGCCATTTAAGCCAAGATAAGCTTTCCTGGTGACGCAACATTCCACGGAAGCATGCACAGAGTTTACAGTCAAAAGAAGATTGGTGGCATTCACCAGTTCCCAGTTCAGCAACCCAGTGTTCACCAAACAATACCAAGCCAACAAAGATTGACCTCCCTGAAGTTCCCAACATTGACATCAATCATGAAGCATATGTGACTTATTGAATGCCAGAGATGTGGTGGGCTACCCTCTAGGAATGCAAATCTAACCATCTGGCTGGTGATATTGTTTCATCAACTAAGGTACTGTCTCCAAGATCTTTCTTTGCTCTCTACATTCCAGTTTGATCTAATGGTCTGGTCAAGTGCCCCCACATTTCCGTCAAATCCATATGAAAGATATTTTCCCCTATAATGTTAGTCCCTTCTTTATTATCTTTAGAAACCTTTCAGTATTTAAGATTAACTCTAAAAATAAGAATTTTTTTTGTTCTACTGCCTGGGGAATTTCTTGAGCCCTGTGTCTTCTCCACAACCTGGAGGATACCTTCAGTGGCTGACTGTGGTGTAACAATAATTTGGAACCAGTAATGTTTATCATTTTCCTGCCCTAAAGTAATTTCTTGAAAACTGGTTAGTACAGTTTTTCTATAGTTTCTTCTGAGCGTATTATTTCCAAGAACTGCTTTGTGATATGTGCATATGAAATAACACACTTTGTCATTCACATCCTTTGAAGTGGTACCACAGTTATTTTGCTAGACTTTCATTCAGGTTGTTAAAATCCCCAGCCATTAATCCAAGTGTTGGTTTTCTGTGGTTTCCCAGGATTTTTTTTTTTTACCAAAGTTGTAGTTGATTTCATACCATATTGTTTTTTGAGATACTTCTTAGTATACAGATTTACTGGTGATGATTGCAACGACAGATAGTTGTTCCCCATTTCCTGCCACCAAGCAAGGTGGCTTAGTGGTTGAAACACTGGATTTGCATTTGGGAGGAGCAGGGTTCAAATTCACGTCCTACCACACAGATTTACAAGTAATCTCAAGCAACAAAACTGATTACTCTTTTCCTTGGGTTCTGTTTTGTTTTCTTTCAATCCATATAGAATATAATGTTACCCAAAAAATGTAAAAACATTCAAATCACTGGTTGTATTATGAAGTTTACATTTGACTAAAATAGTCTTTGTAGAATAGACACACAAGGCAACTGATTGTTCATATGCCATACCATTAGGCTACTTTTCAGTCAGATTTAAGGTTATTTTGGCAGAAAGCAATTTGTCTCCTCAGCTGCAATGAATTTAACTATATCTACAACTACATTTACACTAACCAATATTGCAAGTGCTTTTTCTTTTTGTCTGTATATATCTTAAGAGTTTCCCTTACACAATAAACATTTCCTGCTCTACATTTTTTAGGTATCTGCCATAGTTAGGCTCATGTCAGTTCACAATGCTCTGTCCTACAGCCTATTAGTTTACAATATTGGACACAAATATTCTTCTCTCCAGAGTAATAATTATCTTTAATAATTATTTTTAGAAAATAAATTATTTAAGTTCTTAGTTTATCCATTGAGATACTTCTACAGTATTATTTAACAGTCACATTCATGGATATGTTGGTTGCCAATACCATATACAAATGTACAGTTCCAAGTTTAAAACATTACTTTATAAAATGAACTATGTTGACTCAGTTTCTACACCGAAGTGCAGTTTTCCTCATCATGAAATCTCTGAAACATTTTCAACAGTTATATGAATGTGTGATGTCTATTTTTTCAGACATATCTGAAAGAACAGACACCACTTATTCATATAACTGATTTGCCTCGATGGGCAATGACTCCACCTTCCTTAATGTAGATGCACAAATATGTCTGACCTCCCGCGGGAATCTCGAGTAGCGAGCATGGAGGAAAGGGACAGGGACTGCGGATAAGCAGTGCTAGGTGGAAGTATGTGTCGGCTGAGAGGCGTACCAAGATAATCCGCGTAGTTGCAATAAATACTGTGTCCGGGTTGTATATTAGATAATCGCACTTTCCTAGTAAGTAGGAGATCCTGGATTCGAATCCTGGTCCGGCACACATTTTCGCCGCTGATTCTGCATAAAGTTCCGATGTAGCTGACATCACTAGTCCCTTCCCTTCCTTCCCCTTCCACCTAAAATTTACATATAATCATCAACAGTGCCTGAAGGTTTTCCCCTTTCATCTCCAAATAACCTCCAGCCTTATGTCTCAGTGGGACACACTTTCCAGTGTGATGTAACATATCACTCCGGTCAATTGATATGTTACCCAGCACCTATTTAGCTGACGAATGATGATTGCGATAGTTGGAACCATTTCTTATTCAAATAGTTTGGAATCAAAAATTGTTTGGAAGTTTTTGTCATTGTCTTTGCATGTGAACCATGTATCTTCAATGTGGAATAGTGACTGCACTGTTATCACAAGTTGTGGTACCTGCTACACATTGCATTTGTTCCATGCTTCAACGTCCCAACTTGTAGAAGCAGAGTGTGCTGCCAAGTAAAGAGCACACTTTGACACTACTAATGGTGGCACAGTGAATGAAAGATGTACAGAGAGATCTGTCAAAAACTGTTTATTCTGTGGTTGTATTTCAATACCTCAACTTGATGTTTATGTTGAGACTGAGAGTCAACTAATTATTGTAATGTTCCTTGAGAAAGTACTGTCTGTCACAAAGGGAATTGTATAATATTGCAAGAATGTACATCACATCAATTGGAGAAATGTCATATTTACTTTTGCCACTGCTTGTTATGCTGAGTTCTATACTTCCAGCATCTACTGCAGAGCTTTTCAGTATCCACTGTCATGAATATGACAGTAACTACAGATCGCCAACAAATTATCCTGCAAAATCGAGAAATGTCACAATCTGATACCCTAATAAAAGGACCCAGAACAATTACTGCTTGGAACAGAATGAACTTGACAAATAAAAAAATTATAAGCAGAAAATAGAACTATTAAAGATTTGTTATTTTTTTTCTTCAAGATTTACTGGAAATTATTGCTGTTGTTGTTGACCACTGAGTCAACAGCCAAATATTATGACAAAGTCCACAAGTAATTATAAGCACTACAGGTAAAGTAATTTGAGAAGAAATAGTTTGTCTTTGAACACTACCAAAATTAATCAACAACAATTGTGACACACAATATTTAATGTCTATGACTTGGGAGATTGGTGGCCAATACCACAAAGGGCTACTGCTGTTTCATCTGGTCCATAACTATGATGCAACAACTATCAGAATAACGTTAACTGTCCAACTACCAATAGCAGCACAATTGATCAAGGACTGTGATCTGGTTTCCCGTCACCATCGCGATGATGTGAACCAAGCAGTGAACTTTCATGTGCAGTGTTGAAGTCAAATTTATTCTTGTGGAGAAGTCAAAATGTAAATAATTTCGCGCTCTGAATATCTTCTTTTTTTAAGGACGTTATCTCCACTGTCATGACAGTAGTTAGTTAGAGAAGACTGGTTTTAAAGTGAATATCACTTTAATCATATGCCAGTAAGAACCAGGAAAATGAAGGAAATGTTTAAAGCCATATCTGCGATAAATGCTGGGTTGGTACACAATAAGACTGTCATAAAGGCAGAATTAAAGTGAAGATTGTATACTACTAACACAAATACAAAGTTTCAAGGTGATCTAGTTGAATGCTTATATAGGTGCTCAAGCTGTTACATTTGAAGAAGTCATGACTGAGACAAATGCCCAGACATTGCTGAATTAAATAATAAGACAGACAGTAAACATACCACGTAAAAACAGAATTCAAAGCTGCAACAGCTATAAATAATTTCCTAAAACATGTTCTAAATTCCATATAATATAATGAAATAAACTGTGGGGCATTTTTAGATTTATCCAAGGCATTGAATATTATTGATCATGAACTATTACTCAAAAAACTTTACTGCTATGGAGTCCATGGTACTGCTGAAAGGTGGTTTAAATCATACTTATCCGGCAGATACCAGAAAGCAGAACTGATAGCTCATGAAGGAAACTGGTACATTTCTGGATGTAAGAAATTTAGTTATGCAGTACCCAAAGGGATCCGTGTTGTTCTCAGTATTCATAAATGACTTAAAAAGCTATTTAACACAAGCTGATGTACCATTTGCTGCTAATATCTCTCTTTGCTAAAGCTCAGAATGAGACTGACTTGTACAAAAAATAGATATAACAACAGAAGAAGCGGGTAAATGATTTGGAGATAACTGTTCATTTTTGAATGATTTGTCTGCATGTTCGTTGCCAGGAAATTCAATATCTGGTCTGGCTGTCTATTTGGTCTGAGTAACATATGTTGTGTCTAGACAAGATAGCCTAGACACAATGAGAGGAAGCCGAAAGGCACGTGCTTAAACTCACGCAGGCTGGCGTGAGGTCTGAAACAGGATACATAATGAATGCTATAAAGAAAAGTACATAGCTTCTGGAATACTTAACTTTAATCCACATTTGTAGAACATCGCTCTTGATGATACATGCTTCACAATATTACTTATCAATTGAATACGGCGCCTTGCTAGGTCGTAGCAAATGTAGCTGAAGGCTATGCTAACTATCGTCTCGGCAAATGAGAGCGTATTTGTCAGTGAACCGTTCCTTGCAAAGTCGGCTGTACAACTGGGGCGAGTGCCAGGACGTCTCTCTAGACCTGCCGTGTGGTGGCGCTCGGTCTGCAATTACTGACAGTGGCGACACGCGGGTCCGGCGTATACTAATGGACCGCGGCCGATTTAAAGGCTACCACCTAGCAAGTGTGGTGTCTGGCGGTGACACCACAACATAAATCTGTAATTTCTGGTAAACATGGGTAATGGTGGACAGAAATGGCTGGTCCACTTCTTCTCCAACATCCTAGATAGTGGATCACTGCCCAACGACCTGAAGAGAACAAAAATGGTGGCAATTTTGAAACCAGGTAAACCACCCTCAAAGTTTCAGACTAATTTCCCTTTTGAGCTGTACTTATAAACTCTTGGAGAGCTCATCTATAATAGAATCACTGACTTCATTCTGGAATTTACCCCAGCTGAACAAGTGGATTTCAGGCCACAGAGAAGTTGCTGCAACCGGGTACTGGCCCTAACAACATTCACAGAGGTTGGTTTCCATGAAAATATGAAAACTACTGCCACAGTCGTAGATCTAACCACGGCATATGACAGTCTGGACAGAAGAGATGATCTACAAATTACTAAAAACAATCCAGTGCCAAAAAACTATAACTCTCATCAACACCATGATAAACAATAGACATGGGAAGTTTCAGCAGATACCTTGAGCACATCATCCAATGCGCTGGTCCTCAGCAGCCAAGTATTGTGCCCTAGTGTGGCTGAACAGCTGCCACACCAACTTGATCGATGTCCAGTTGAACCACACTATGCGTTTAATAACTGGGGCAATCTGACCAACAGTGATTTATTGGCTTCCTGTGTTGAGCAACATCTATCCATCCGCAATCCGCAGAAGCGAGGCCTTGCTTAAGGAATACCGCAAGCTACAGGAGAACCCGGAACTACCCATACAGGAAGACATACCAAGTTTATAACAGAATAGACTCAGTTGAAGAAACCCATCATTACAACAAGTAGAACAGCTAGATGCCAATAATACCGGGATGAGAGATCTGTGGGACCAGACCTGTCAACTTAGTGAAAATCCTGAAGAGTGTGAGTGGTTCCGAAAGTATAACTGTGATACTGCTGGCACAGAACTCAAGAGGAAACTGTGGGCCAAAATAGAACAGAGCAGACACTCCTTACAAATGGGGTGCTACATAGTCTCCGGTTTGTGACTGTGGGGCTCTGAACAGGACAATCAAGTACATTATAGATGAAAGCCCCTTGCGTTCCTACCAGGGGAGTTGGAACGACCTCATCAAAGCTAATGATACAGCTGTTATATGGATTAGGAACCTAGGTATTGACATTTAGTTAGTTTTATATGTAGTTTTGTATTTTCATATTCATGTTATATATAGTATTATTAATGTTATATATGTGTAATTTTAAACTGTATGAGAGCCATATGAATAAATAAATAAATTTGTGAATGAGGGAAAAAAATATTATGGATGAGTTATAGCCATATATTGACTAATGTAAAGCCCAATATAATTGTGAAGTTTGGCAACCAAAAGATATTACAAACTTCAAATACAATTTTTTTAAGAATTTGGTTAGATGAGCATCTAAATGGAGATAGGTGAGAAGTTCTCAATAAAAAGTTAATTAAATGCTGCTATGTATTTAGAATTTATAAAAACTGCTGAAGTGAACAAATGCATTTATGCCTAGTCTATTGCAAGATGCTGTCTTATTTTGGGGTAATTCAAGTCTTGCAAACACTCATTTCATCATCATAATTTATTGCACATAAACAAGCCATTTACTGTTTCAAAATGAGCAATAAGATTAATGACAGGGGCTACATCTAGGGAGCCCCGTTGGGAAATTGTCAAGGAATTTAAAGTTACGACCTACTTACTTCCATCTATGAAAGGATGTGCTTTTTGAAACCTCATTTCAGTTTTCTTATTTAAACGGTGAGTTCCGTGACTGTCCAACGAAGCACAGAAATGACTTTCGTGGAGAAGTACTTCAGAAATACTAGTATCACAAAATGGCAATACATCATCCCAAAATACTTATTTGCCCTTAAGAATTAAAAGGATACCATACCATTTTAAAAAAAATGAATTTATAACGTGTTAATAAATGAGAGTTTTTAGTGTTGTATTTTCAAAATTTCGGTACACCTATCTCATAATTCCAGTTACATGTAGCCATTTGTCACTGAGTGCAGTGACATGCTGATGTACCGCATTGCTACAGAAGTTGGGTGTTCATAACTAATAGTATTATTATCAGATGTTTTAAGGGACTGTCAATGATCTGATATAGTTGTTGTTGTTGTTGTTGTTGTGGTCTTCAGTCCTGATACTGGTTTGATGCAGCTCTTCATGCTACTCTATCCTGTGCAAGCTTCATCATCTCCCAGTACCTACTGCAACCTACATCCTTCTGAATCTGCTTAGTGTATTCATCTCTTGGTCTCCCTCTACGATTTTTACCCTCCACGCTACCCTCCAATACTAAATTGGTGATCCCCTGATGTCTCAGAACATGTCCTACCAACTGGTGCCTTCTTCTAGTCAAGTTGTGCCACAAACTCCTCTTATCTCGAGTTCTGTTCAATACCTCCTCATTAGTTATGTGATCTACCCATCTAATCTTCAGCATTCTTCTGTAGCACCACATTTCGAAAGCTTCTATTCTCTTCGTGTCCAAACTATTTATCGTCCATGTTTCACTTCCATACATGGCTACACACCATACAAATACTTCCAGAATCGACTTCCAGACACTTAAATCTATACTTGATGTTAACAAATTTCTCTTCTTCAGAAACACTTTCCCTGCCATTGCCAGTACACATTTTACATCCTCTCTACTTTGACCATCATCAGTTATTTTGCTCCCCAAATAGCAAAACTCCTTTACTACTTTAAGTGTCTCATTTCCTAATCTAATCCCCTCAGCATCACCTGACTTAATTTGACTACATTCCATTATCCTTGTTTTGCTTTTGTTGATGTTCATCTTATACCCTCCTTTCAAGACACTGTCCATTCCGTTCAACTGCTCTTCCAAGTCCTTTGCTGTCTCTGACAGAATTACAATGTCATCGGTGAACTCAAAGTTTTTATTTCTTCTCCATGGATTTTAATACCTACTGCGAATTTTTCTTTTATTTCCTTTGCTGCTTGCTCAATATACAGATTGAATAACATCAGGGAGACGCTACATCCCTGTCTCACTCCCTTCCCAACCACTGCTTCCCTTTCATGTCTCTCGACTCTTATAACTGCCATCTGGTTTCGGTACAAAGCTTTCTCTAAGTCTACAAATGCTAGAAATGTAGGTTTGCCTTTCCTTAATCTTTCCTCTAAGATAAGTCGTAGGGTCAGTATTGCCTCTTGTGTTCCAACATTTCTACAGAATCCAAATTGATCTTCCCCGAGGTCAGCTTCTACCAGTTTTCCCATTCGTCTGTAAAGATTTTGTGTTAGTATTTTGCAGCTGTGACTTATTAAACTGATAGTTCAGTAATTTTCACATCTGTCAACACCTGCTTTCTTTGGGATTGCAATTGTTATATTCTTCTTGAAGTCTGAGGGTATTTCGCCTGTCTCATACATCTTGCTCACCAGATGGTAGAGTTTTGTCAGGACTGGCTCTCCCAAGGCGCCAGTAGTTCTAATGGAATGTTGTCCTCTCTCGGGGCCTTGTTTCGACTCAGGTCTTTCAGTGCTCTGTCAACCTCTTCACGCAGTATCATATCTCCCATTTCATCTTCATCTACATCCTCTTCCATTTCCATAATATTGTCCTCAGGTACATTGCCTTTGTATGGACCCTCTATATACTCCTTCCAGCTTTCTGCTTTCCCTTCTTTGCTTAGAACTGGGTTTCCATCAGAGCTCTTGATATTCATGCAAGTGGTTTTCTTTTCTCCAAAGGTCTCTTTAATTTTTCTGTAGGCAGTATCTATCTTACCCCTAGTGATATACGCCTCTACATCTTTACATTTGTCATCTAGCCATCCGTACTTAGCCATTTTGCACTTCCTGTCGATCTCATTTTAGAGACGTTTGTATTCCCTTTTGCCTGCTTCATTTACTGCATTTTTGTATTTTCTTCTTTCATCAATTAAATGCGCTATCTCTTCTGTTACCCAAGGATTTCTATTAGCCCTCGTCTTTTTACCTACTTGATCCTCGGCTGCCTTCACTATTTCATCCCTCAAAGCTACCCATTCTTCTTCTACTGTATTTCTTTCCCCCATTCTGGTCAATTGTTCCCTAATACTCTCTCTGAAACTCTCTACCACCTCTGGTTCTGTCAGTTTATCCAGGTCCCATCTCCTTAAATTCCCACCATTTTGCAGTTTCTTCAGTTTTTATCTACAGTTCGTAACCAATAGATTGTGGTCAGTGCCCACATCTGCCCCTGGAAATGCCCTACAATTTAAAACTTGGTTCCTAAATCTCTATCTTACCATTATATAATCTATCTGATACCTTCTAGTACAGGACTTCACAACATACTTGCTCGCGGAGCAAGCTGTGAGCAGCAAGGCGCAAGCACGGAGCAGCGCGAGCACGCTACCCCCACTACCGGACCAGAGCGGTGAGTGGGGAGAGTCACGTGGGGCACACAACAGCTGCTGCCAGTCAATGTAAACCCGCGGCCACCCGAAGGTATATCACGAATTATTCGGTTCTAGGCGCTCAGTCCGGAACCGCGCGGCTGCTACGGTCGCAGGTTCGAATCCTGCCTCGGGCATGGATGTGTGTGATGTCCTTAGGTTAGTTAGGTTTAAGTAGTTCTAAGTTCTAGGGGACTGATGACCACAGATGTTAAGTCCCATAGTGCTCAGAGCCATTTGAACCATCACGAATTATTACTGCGACAAATGAAACAAATAAAGGAGAATGTACACGTGCCACATAATTTTATAAGCTTAGTGTATACCACTACATTCGTATTAATTTGTGAACTGTTACACAATAAAAGGTGTCACTGAAGTGTGGGATTCTCGGTTACCTTGTACTTTTTGCCCTTTACAATTGCGTCTATGTGCGGAGTAATTGTTCTTGTGCATTGTAGGTGCAGCGTGCAGTTTAAATTTCGATCAGACAATGCGTTTCTCAGGCGCGTCTTGTTACATTTCATTGCAGAGAACAGTTGTTCACAAACATACGTGGAACCGAACATTGATATTATTGTAGCCGCCAGTTTGTGCAAATGAGGAAATCTATCCTGAGGGAAGTCTCTGTAGAATTCCAAAATGTTTTTCTTGTTCTGAAATTTGTCTCTGTATTCTCTGTCACACTGCAGATCAATAATTTCTAGTTGCAGCTCAGGACGAATAGGAAAATGAGCTAGGTTTCCTGTTTCCATCTGACTCGCCCAAAGTGTCAATTTCATTTTAAAAGCTCGTATTTGATCTATGAAATAATTAATTAGCAGATCTTTACCTTGTAGTGAAATGTTCAAAGCATTCAGATGGCTTGTTAAATCTGCTAAGAACGTGAGATCACGTTTCTATGAAGGCTCTTTCAATTCAGGAACACACATATTATTTATTTCCATGAACATATTTACCTCATCTAATAGCCAAAAAAATCGATTTAATAATTCGCCACGACTAAGCCAGCGGACCTCGCTGTAATAAGGCAGGCTACCATACTGGCTTTCTACATCCTCAAGAAAGCTTTTAAATTGCCTGTGTTATAGCCCATGCTTCCTTATATACACTCCTGGAAATGGAAAAAAGAACACATTGACACCGTTGTTTCAGACCCACCATACTTGCTCCGGACACTGCGAGAGGGCTGTACAAGCAATGATCACACGCACGGCACAGCGGACACACCAGGAACCGCGGTGTTGGCCGTCGAATGGCGCTAGCTGCGCAGCATTTGTGCACCGCCGCCGTCAGTGTCAGCCAGTTTGCCGTGGCATACGGAGCTCCATCGCAGTCTTTAACACTGGTAGCATGCCGCGACAGCGTGGATGTGAACCGTATGTGCAGTTGACGGACTTTGAGCGAGGGCGTATAGTGGGCATGCGGGAGGCCGGGTGGACGTACCGCCGAATTGCTCAACACGTGGGGCGTGAGGTCTCCACAGTACATCGATGTTGTCGCCAGTGGTCGGCGGAAGGTGCACATGCCCGTCGACCTGGGACCGGACCGCAGCGACGCACGGATGCACGCCAAGACCGTAGGATCCTACGCAGTGCCGTAGGGGACCGCACCGCCACTTCCCAGCAAATTAGGGACACTGTTGCTCCTGGGGTACCGGCGAGGACCATTCGCAACCGTCTCCATGAAGCTGGGCTACGGTCCCGCACACCGTTAGGCCGTCTGCCGCGCACGCCCCAACATCGTGCAGCCCGCCTCCAGTGGTGTCGCGACAGGCGTGAATGGAGGGACGAATGGAGACGTGTCGTCTTCAGCGATGAGAGTCGCTTCTGCCTTGGTGCCAATGATGGTCGTATGCGTGTTTGGCGCCGTGCAGGTGAGCGCCACAATCAGGACTGCATACGACCGAGGCACACAGGGCCAACACCCGGCATCATGGTGTGGGGAGCGATCTCCTACACTGGCCGTACACCACTGGTGATCGTCGAGGGGACACTGAATAGTGCACGGTACATCCAAACCGTCATCGAACCCATCGTTCTACCATTCCTAGACCGGCAAGGGAACTTGCTGTTCCAACAGGACAATGCACGTCCGCATGTATCCCGTGCCACCCAACGTGCTCTAGAAGGTGTAAGTCAACTACCCTGGCCAGCAAGATCTCCGGATCTGTCCCCCATTGAGCATGTTTGGGACTGGCTGAAGCATCGTCTCACGCGGTCTGCACGTCCGGCACGAACGCTGGTCCAACTGAGGCGCCAGGTGGAAATGGCATGGCAAGCCATTCCACAGGACTACATCCAGCATCTCTACGATCGTCTCCATGGGAGAATAGCAGCCTGCATTGCTGCGAAAGGTGGATATACACTGTACTAGTGCCGACATTGTGCATGCTCTGTTGCCTGTGTCTATGTGCCTGTGGTTCTGTCAGTGTGATCATGTGATGTATCTGACCCCAGGAATGTGTCAATAAAGTTTCCCCTTCCTGGGACAATGAATTCACGGTGTTCTTATTTCAATTTCCAGGAGTGTAATTGGTTGTACGAACAACCACACTCATCACATTTTTTAGAGTGATACTCTTTGCACATAAGTTTTCCTGGTGGATCACACAGTGAATGCCCCTTGTTTCATTCGGCACGGTCAGTTTTTGCATTTTCTCCTTCAACAGCACAACGAAACCTGATTTTTTTCCCTGTCATTGCTGGTGCACCGTCTGTAGACACTGAAACTAAAGAATTCCACGACAATCCTATATTTTCAACACTTTCTTCAACACTACTTAAAATATCACCTCCGGTTGTAGTGTTCTTCATGGCTACTACATCGAGGAGCTCCTCCTTCACCTGAAGATCTCTATTAACACCCCTAATAAATATGGCAAGCTGTGCTTCCAGTGATATCAACACTTTCGTCCAGAGCTAGAGAATACGCCATAAAATCTTTACAGATATTTGCAAGCTGGCTCTGGACGTCGTCTGCCATGTCCTGTATGCGACGCATAATGGTCATGTTAGATAATGGCACAATCCGAAACTGTTCAACTTGAGATGGACACAAATGTTCCGCTGCAACTACCAAACATTCTTTTATTAAATCGCCATCAGTGATGGGGTGCAGGGATTTTGCTAAAAGCAAAGCATTTTTGTAACTCACTCTGAGAGCTGCCTCAGTTGATTTTTCTTCGTCGTCCAGATCTTCTTCGGATAGCTTCCTTTTAAGTTTAATAACTTCCTGTGCACAATCTGGTCCATCACATTTTCCACTTCCGTAGTCTTTCGCGTGGTATGACATATAATGTCACTGCAAATTAAATTTCCTAAAAGAATTCAGCGTTTTATGACATACTAAACATTTTGCAACACCATCTTTTTCTGTAAACAGATACAATTCCTCCCAATCAGGGTTGAACTGCGAAAGCATGGTTGGGGTTACACAATGGCGACTTGACATGCTTCTTAACCAGCGAAGTGACTGTTAGAGCTGATTGTAATACTTTAAACGTTACACAGTCGGCGCGAATTCAATAGGCACGCTGCGGCCCTACCCAAACGTGCGCGTGCATTTGCCCTCCCTCCCTACTCCGCGACCTCACACCTGCTCGCGAGTACATGCCTGAGCAGACGTGAGTACTCGCGCTCAATACCAGTCAGTTGTTAAGCCCTGTTCTAGTATCTCCAGGCTTCTTCCATGTATCCTTCTTTCTTGATTCTTGAAACAAGTGTTAGTTATGATTAAGTTATACTCTGTGCAGAATTCTACCAGGCGGCTTCCTCTTTCATTTCTTACCCCCAATCCATATTCACCTAATATGTTTCCTTCTCTCCCTTTTTCTACTTTCGAATTCCAGTCACCCATGACTATTAAATTTTCAGTATTGGTTAAAAACTGCCTGGTTGCAATTTTAGTTTTTTATTTTTCAACGACGCGTTTCGCCATATTTAGGCATCTTCAGGTTATCTTTTCTAGATGGACGCGTGAGGCACCAAGATCTGCATAACGCATTCCCATTCACAGGAGCGAGTAACAGAGTAAGATGGGGGCTCAGGTAGTAGGTGTATGGATTGGAAGTATTAAATTTTCATCTCCCTTCACTACCTGAATAATTTCTTTTATCTCATCATACATTTCATCAATTTCTTTGTCACCTGCAGAGCTCGTTGGGATATAAACTTGTACTACTGTAGTAGGCATGGGCTTCGTGTCTGTCTTGGCCACAATAATGCATTCACTATGCTGTTTGTTGTAGCTTACCCACAGTTCTATTTTTTTATTCATTATTAAACCTACTCCTGCATTGCCCCTATTTGAATTTGTATTTATAACCTTGTATTCACCTGACCAAAAGTCTTGTTCCTCCTGCCACCAAATTTCACTAATTCCCACTATATCTAACTTTAACCTATCCATTTCCCTTTTTAAATTTTCTAACCTACCTGCCCTATTAAGGGATCCATAGAACGCCAGTTTTCTTTCTCCTGGTAATGACGTCCTCTTGAGTAGTCCCCGCCCAGAGATCCGAATGTGGGACTATTTTACCTAAGAGGACGCCATCGTCATTTAATCATACAGTAAAGCTGCATGCCCTTGGGAAAAATTACGGCTGTGGTTTCCCCTTGCTTTCAGCCGTTCGCAGTACCAGCACAGCAAGACCGTTTTGGTTAGTGTTACAAGGCCAGATCAGTCAATCATCCAGACTGTTGCCCTTGCAACTACTGAAAAGGCTGCTGCCCCTCTTCAGGAACCACATGTTTGTCTGGCCTCTCAACAGATACCCCTCCGTTGTGTTTGCACCTACGGTACGGCTATCTGTATCGCTGAGGCACGAAAGCCTCCCCGCCAATGACTAGGTCCACGGTTCATGATATAGTGTTCCATGTAATTTCCTCATTTTTATGTACATATAAAAATAATTAATCTACCTGTGTAGAGTATTAAATAATTGAGGAGCATTTTTTTTACAGTCAATAAATGCTGAACTGTTCAAAGTTTAAATTTTTGTCACTGCAAATCAAGCTTGCTGCCATGCATGACCTCTTGAAACAGTTTGTCAAAAGTTAATATTTGCTGTTGTTAAAGGGTGTCAAACACTACAAATTTCTGCAAAACTCTATATTTACTTTCACTCAGCTAAAGCAAAAGACAATAAGCACATACTGTTCTTTCCTTCTGGGAGACCTGGAGCAAGAATAACAATGTAGGATGTCACTGATGATGATAATGTGAGAGAATTTTCTGTAGGGGGGAGGGGGGGGGGGCATAAACTGTAGGCAAACATTTGTCACCAGGACCCACAACCCACAATAGAAATCAGTAGTTTACACAACAACATTAACTCCCTATTATAACTTAGTTTGAGCCAGCTTTTTCAGGGAGAAGGAATATCAAAAAAGAAGCAAAAATGAAGAATACTGTTTTGATAAAGTAGGGCAGAAGGAAAAGAAAGGATGGTCAGGTAGTACCTGTATGTGCCACAATATTTCAAGCAACATCAGAGATGTCCAAAGACAGAGTCTAAAAAGAGCTAGAGAAAAAGAATCAAACCACAGGTTGCACAAACTTAGTGCAAAAAAGTTCTATTCAGTAATGGAGGAGGGGCATCCAAATGTGGTTACAGTATATTTTGATATATGACAGAATCAGCCAATACCAAAGCTCTCCATAGGTGAAATATTCTATTCAAGACAGGTTTGGCTATAAAATTTGTGCATCATGATTCTTTCTGAAGCACAGGCAAAGGAAAGGATTGCTTTTTATATCTGCCTTGAAACAGAAGGACCAAAGGATGCAACGAAGTGGCATCTGCTCTATTGCATTTTCTCAGAAATCTTAAGGCGTCCCGAAAATGGTCCAAATCAAATACATTTATTTTCTGACTCCTGTACCAGTCAAAATAAAAATACACAAATCATTTCCACACTAATGGCCTCCACAGAAGAAAGCATATAATTAATAAGCTGGTATGTATTTCCCTATTTGTGAACACCACTATAATCCTGACAAAATATTTGGTAGAGTGAGTGAAGACTACCAGAAAAAGGAACATATTCTTTAACCTACTGAATACTATAAAGTGCTGGAACAACATGGCATTGTTGAGATACTAAATAAAGATTGGGAAGCAAAGGTTCTCAAATCCAGTGCATTAAAAGCCGTATGATTTTCAAGTGATGCCTTGTGAAAAGTCTAAGAAGAAGATATTGTTGCCAGTTTTGAACACTTATAATGGAAGTCCTGTAGATCTGAAGTACATAAAACCAGAAACTGCAGCCAGGAAGAGAGGAAAGGAGCCACCTTGGAAAGCAACAGTGTCAGCAAGGAAAAGAAAAAGTATGTCTTAAAACTTACGAGGCATTTTAACACATCAGAAGGGGCAGAAGAGTTTTATAAGGACTTTGTTGAAAGTCTTCAATAGATTTCCAGTTACTACTGTTGTTGCCATTATTTTGTGTCATATTTCACTAATTTATGGAAAAGAGTGACTGAAGTGTTATATTGTAGTACATTATTGTATTTCTATGAAATATGAACAGTAAAGTAGCTTTCTTTGTAATTAAGGTTAAAAATAAAAAAGAACTAAAAAAATCAATTTAAACGTATATATTAAATAAACTTGTGTAACTTCCACCTCTACATTAATTGACTTTTAAAAAAAGTTGGTTTTCCCTCTATTCTGAAATAAACAATTAGAATTCTAGGAAAGTGAAACACACAGTTGGAATCATGCCTACAACACCTGTATATATGTTAAATATCTCACTTACGTAATTAGTATTTCGGTATGATAATTATAAAATGTGTCTCCTCAAAGATTTACTTTTTGCATTTATTGAGTTTTGAAAAACAAAACATTCCTCACTGTACACAAACAGCTGAGGTCATGAATGATGGCAGTTAAGTTTAGGCTTGTTCTATGCACCTATGTCACTCATTCTCTGACAACCAACGAGTGTTTGGTAATATTCTGAACACTATGCTATGAATGTTTTATGCAAAGCGAGCATTATATGTGAATATAGAAAGTTATTTAGTGAATTTTTATTCCATTTGTTGGGAGTTGTCATGGCTGGTGGTGCTGACGAGTGACAAATTCCACACTAGCAAGGGGGAGATATAACTAGCAGGATACACACTTTCATTGAGCAAGTGTATGTGCCTACCACAACTGTCCCTTAGAACCAGCAACAACGCAACCACCAACTTTGTCTCGGCCAGTGCGAACCAGCATCATTCGTGATTGCACTATAGTGTACTTAAATACTTTCCTGTATTGTTGCAAACTTATATAATATAAACTTAAATTTGCTTGGTTTTTATCTGTGGTTTTTAAGATTTGTTCACGGACACTATTATATAATAATAACAATAATAATAATAATAATAAAACATCCAAGGATATAATTTAATGGCTGAATTACAAGCAGCTGATCAGAAATTAGAAGAACACGTAAGTAAATCCTTTCATGGGGACAAAGAAATAAATAAAAATTTATCAGACTTTATTTAGGATCTACTATCGTGTATGTAATGGAGGAGTGATATGGTAAGTACCGGAACAGCGACACAAAACAAACTTCAGATGCTAGCGTCAGTTTGAATATTGTAGAACAAAATAGAGATTTAGATATTTTGTGTTCTACATTCTCAACTTAGGATGAGTGCAGTAATGATTTATCTGAACTAAAGGCTCGACAAGATGTTGTGTTAATAGTTAAACCACCTCAATCATCAGACATTGTAGGTTATCATCCTATTTGGAAAAGACTTGAATTTTGACACACAGTTTAAACTGAAGTGGTGGAACAAACACATAATAAGAGAACTTGCTGACAGTTTAAAAATAGTTACTTTAATTTTTGTTGTCCAGTGGCATGTGCTGTCTGTTTTTCTGACATGTCTGATGTTTACATAAGGGCGTGTGCTAATAACTTAATATTAGCATAAAGTGACTATTTATGAAAAAGACAAAATCACATTCAACTACACATTTTACTTTTAAACGCTGCAGTATGTTAAATGAGAACTTTTAATAGCCGTGGAAAATGTAAAAGAAATTGGAATACATTTTTCGATGCTGCAGGCACGCAGTGATTCTAGTTGCATGATATGGACCTCTGAACTGTATAGAGGGATACCTACAAGGCCTTAGTTTACCATTATATTACTTCTAATTTCAGTCTCTGTATAACGATCCCGAAACCATGAGGTACAAGGAGAAGCTTTAGTAGCAGTAGAGTGATTGTTTTCTCTCACAAGCCTTTCTCACAACTTGTCAGTACAAGTAAGAAAGCAAAGCAACCTTGGACTGCAATTTTTATTTATTTATTTTTTAATTGCAGGTATACTACCTCTCTCTGTAAGTGCTTGGTATTGTGTGCTGTGTCATGAATGCAATAACACGGAAAAGTTTTGCTACTCATCATGAAAACGACACATTGAGTTGCAGACAGGCACAACAAAAAGACTTCCACATATTAGCTTTCAGCCAAAGCATTCTTCAGAAAAGGAAAACACACACATTCATTCACACACGTAAGCACAAATGACCGCCATCTCTGGCATCTGGTAATGCATTCAAGATCATTGTCAAACATTATCATTGTGGTGATCCACGTTTTATGGTTGGGGAGGCATTCTGATCTCCAAATCTTTGAAAATGGCCAATATTATTGTGACAGAGTACTCCTTCCCAAACTAGCGTCTTTCCAGGGATGCATTCAGTCCTGACTTCATTTTTACGCACAACAATGTGGGACCGCATTGAACTGCGCAGGTGGAGGCATTCTTGGAAGAAGAGGATTTTCAGCAAATGGACTGGCCTGCCCATTCCCTCAACTGAAGTCCCATTGCACATGCGTGGGATGTGTTGGTGGAGGAATGGCATGCCTACTTCTCATTGACCTTGTGGCCAGCATGGGAGCACGTTGCAGAGCATGCATTGCTGTCCTAGGTGATCACCACAATCTTAAGAACCATGTCCCAGGGGACCATTCTAAATCACGATGACTTCAGTTTATTATAGTCTTTGAATAAAAGTGTCATTGCATATTCCTTTCATTTACCTTCTGTACTATACTTTAGCAGCTCTTTCTATGAGAGGGCAGTTCAGTAAGGAATGAATATAATTTTTTGACAACATACCTTTTACTAATCCTCATAATTTTGGTGGTCATTTTCAAAACAGCCTCCTCTGGATGTGATGCACTTGTCCCAGTGTTTCTGCCAGTCTGCAAAGACATAATGGAAACTATTTTCTTGAAGGTCCTTCAGAATTGCTTCTGTAGCTTTCCCTACTGCTTCTGATGATGGAAAATGCCTCCCACAAAGATGTTTCTTCAGGTTAGGGAATAGAAAAAGAGTCACATGGGGCTATGGCTCTGAGCACTATGGGACTAAATCCAGACTATAGGGACGGTGAGGAATGCGCTTCATGTTGATTTTTACAATATGTTCAGTAACATAATTTGCATTGTGCAGCTGTGCTTTATTGGGGTGTAGTATGCAGCCTGTTTCACATGTATGTGGACTTTTGCACCTGATATGGACTTGCAAAGTTTTCAGTTTACTGACGTGAGTAGGTACAGATGTTGATAAACCATTCCATGAATACCAAAAAATGAGATGACTTTCCCACCTGAAGAAAAACCACTTTTGCTTTATTGGGGGTTGGTGATGGAGACTTCCACACTGAGCTTTGCTGTTTGCTCTCTGGATCAAAATGATGTAGCCACATTTCTTCAGTAGTGATTACTTTGGAAAGAAACCATCGATCTTCCTCTAACATCAACTTCAACTGCATGCAGACATGCAAGCGAATGTCCTTTTGTTTTGGAATCAGCAGTATTGAACCCATTGCACGTCTCATCTGTAAATATTCTGTCACTAACATGTGAGTGGCACCCAGTAAAAGTTTCAATACTTTAGAAAGTATTTTGCAAGGTTATTCATTCATCCTCTCTCACGATGAAAGCAGCGATGTTCACAATTTCTTCCAAAAGAGTAATAACTGGAGTGCCAGATCCACCATCCTTTGAAATTGGTTGTCTCCCCTCTTTAAACAATATAAAATGTCTCTGAGTTGTGATTCAGGAGAGAACAGACTGTCCACGGGCCTCCTGTAACATCATATAGGCCTCACTGCAAGATTTGTTGAGACAAAAGCAGAATCTAAAAGCTGCATATTGTTGATTGGACACCACCTTCATTGTTGCATTAAGACACCTGAACATGTCTCAGACTGCCTACCTCTCACTGGTGGGAACCAGGCGCGCTGACAATGAAAGTAGCACAGTGTGTTTGTTACATATTATACTAACAGAATATCGTAAGATTAAATTCTAGTGCCAGAAATTAGGGACACCATCACTTTATAGAATATTATATAATGTGTGAATTTACTTCTGAGGAGATAGTTGTCATTGATAGTTTCTACAGAGATAGAATAGTGTTGGTTGTGAGGTTTACTCCAGAGATGCATATTAGAGGAACCTAATTGGGTTATAGTAGTCAATTAAGGAATTGCATTTGAAAATAATTAATAATGGTGCAGGTTTCAGCTTTGCATATTATTCTTAATGTAAATAATAATGATTAATGAAAAGTAATATACCAAGGTAAAAAAGATTAATGAAATATAACATACCAAGGTAAAAAAAGATGCTAGTTTTCCAAAATGTTACTCCTCGTGTTTGATGGTACTGACAAAAGAAAGGCATAAATCTTTCATAAAATATATGTGATTGCAAGAAATCAAATGTCAATTGTATTATACGGATAAAATGAAATAATAACTGTGTCCATACAGTGAAAAACACTGGATGAAAATTCTTGAAAGTATGCAATAGCGTAATTTTTAAGATTAATTTATTGTATGACAAAGTGTGGTGAGGGTTGATACAGTTTTCTGTGGGTGGTCATAACAATAATTGCTGTGTGGTTTGATATAAAGGGATTCTGTATTACTTTGACTGAGTTCCATTGCTAGCTTTATGAAGAATTTCATAAGAAATGTTTGCTGAACTTGGTATAAGTAGTTGAGCTAATTGCCTATCCTGACTGACTTAAAAGAATTTAAGGCCAAGTAAGAGAGGAAGCAACAGTAAAGTAACTCCTGGAGGATGTAATCTAATGTGGACATAATAAAAGTAATTAATAGATATTTCTGTGATTCTATTTTGAAAAAAATAAAATGAAAGAGCAAGCATTTATTCACTTGTGTGTGTTATGTATTAGTTGGAAGGGCAAAAACTTTAAAAATTGATATGTATTTATTTATTTATGATGCATATCTGTTGCGACATCATTTGCCGGAATTTGTGGTGTAATACATCTCTCTCGTAGAGTGATTTATTACCCAATGTCTTTCCAGCTGACAAAAGGTAATAGCTATAGTTACAACCATTTATTAGTTAGCATTTCCTCTATATGGTGAGTAGCAACTTTCCTTCTCTGGTATTGTTACATTCCATCCTGGATTTTCCATTGTTTCATTTATTAGTTAAATAGTTTGGAATCAAGAGTGGTTTCAATTTTTTTGTCATTGTTTTTGCATGTAAACATGATAGATGCCACTTGTCTTCAAAATTGAACAACTGCAGTATTTCCATGAATTGCAGTGGCTGCTGGTACTGTGTTTGGTTTGGAGAACTGGGGTGAGCCAAGTAAAAAGCATGCCATGACAATGCTAATGATGTCATAGTGAACAAGAGATATATAGAGATCTGTCAAAAACTGATTACTCTGTTGTCATATTACAATCTGTCAACTTGATATTTATGTTGAGAATGAGTCACCTAATTATTATAATGTTCCTAAAAAAAGTACTGTTCATCACAAAGAGAACTGTACAATATTGCAAGAATATACGTCACACCAATCGGAGAAGTGTCATATTTATTAATGCTAGCAAGGAGACCATGTGGTAATTGGATTTTTGTATTTTTTAATATTTATGAAATTCAAAGCACCAACATCAATCTTCCAAAGACATTCGATACAACTCTCATAAATTCTTGAGAAAATATCTTTTGAAGTTTTCTGAGCATCTTTAATATAGCATGTCATTATTTCAGCAGGCCATATGGGTGACCCGGGTTTGATTACCAGCCATGGAAAATTCTTAATCAGTGCTCATTTTATGAACATTTCCGTGAAACCTAAAATACATAAAAATTTAAAAAAATAGTTTGTAATAATTCTTTACATTTAACAATCTTTATTCACAGCCTTTTATGAACTATTGGCAAGGAAGAATTTACATTTTCGATGGAAACTGGCTATTTGTGTGTAATATGTAATTATAAATAAGAAAACTTGCATTTTTCAATGTTAAATGACAATTAGATATGTGTTAATTAGCATATATTTGATGAATTTTACACTTAAATAATGTATTTTGTCAAACTAAATCAGAAAAACCGAAAAAATGACTGAAAAGAGACTCTAACCAGCAATCCAGCCATTACCATCCTTGAGTGCTACCTATTTTTTTCCATCTTTATGTATACACATCACGGAAATGCTCAAAGAACACGCATTTTTGTCTAAAATCTTGCAGTGATTGGGAAATAATCTACTTTAGAGTATTAAAGATGCTTGAAAAACTTCAAAGATGATTTTTGAGCATTTTTATGAGTTGTACGGGACTGCTAGGGAAGACTGATACATGAGCTCTGAACTTCACGTACCTTAAATATAAGAAATTACAGAAATCTGATTGTCATGTGGTCTCCTTGTAAGTTCTATACTTTCAGTGTTACTGCTGAATGTGAAGTAGAAGCCTGACCTTCACAGTATCCTTGTTCATGAAGAAATATGAAGGTGAGCTAAATAATAGCTAGTAATTACAGCTCACGTGCAAATTATTCATCAACATTGGGGAACATTATACTGACATTATGATAAAATTAAACACATTTTCCTTCTTAATGTTGTTGTTACTGTACAATTCAACTGAGTTAAATGTGCCCAATGCATTTCTTTGTTCCACTTATTGCAGCCTCACCACAACAAAAACACACAACTGTTGGTAAAACAAATTATGAGACCCAGTCTTATATTTTGGCATGAGTCACTAAATTCTCAGAGAAAACAGTACAAACATTATATTCATTGAAATTATCCCATTACTAAGCAAGCTCTATTTCATAACATCAAGAATATGAGTACCACTCAATTCATTATGGAATCTCTCTACAAAATCTATAAGTGGTATAATCATCCAACAGCTTGTTTTCTGATTCACCATTCACCAGGATCCAATGTACATAAATTATTATTTCCTCTTTTTTTTCATAAGCTGTTCCTCCACTTTTCTGTTTGCTTTCATTCACTCATTGATAATTTATTATCCCCTTTTTTCCCCTCCTGGATTTTCTTACCTTTCATTTCTCTGTGCCAATCAGTAAAATAGTGATTTTGCTTTAATTGCACTATCTATAGTAATGAGCTCAAAGCAGGTACAGCCAGCCAGTCTGTGATCTTGCAGAATTTGGACATTTTAATTTGCACTCTCTGTACTTTTACAAATAAATTCATAAAACTTTGTCAGCATGACCAGGAAGGATTCAGGATTCACACTCATAGCAGTGGAAGTTCAAAAACACGAAAAAATAATATTTTTTTTAAATGTGAAATTTCAAGATTTTTTTCACTTACTGTTGGCTGCATTTGTTCCTATAGGTACACTTTTCTTCATAAGTAAGAGAGATTCTTCGATGAATTTTGCACAGCTTACAAACCATACTCACAGATGTATGAAACTCTAGAATTTATTTAATCTATGGAAAAATGAATGGGCTGTTACATTTTAAACTTTGTGTTTAGAGAAAACTCGAATTTTATAGTTAATTATCTCAATTTTTACCACAGTTTTTAACAGATTTGGGAAATTCTAGAGTTTCATACACATGTAAGTATGGTTTGTATGCTGTGCAAAATTTATCAAAGAATCTCTCTTACTTATGAAGAAAAGTGTACCTACAGCAACAAATGCAGCTAATACCAAGTGAAAAAATGATGAAATTTCATATGTAAAAAAAAAATTGTTTTGTTATGTTATGTTATGTTTTTGAACTTCGTATGATATGAGTGTGAATCCTGAATCCTTCCTGGTCATGCTAACAAAGTTTTATGAATTTACTTGTAAAAGTATAGACAGTGTAAATTAAAATGTCCTGTGGTGCCTCTCCTGCTCCAAGTCTTCCTACATCCCTTAACATGTCAGTCAAAAGCAAAGTACAAAGTACAGAATTGATCAGAGCAAAAAGTAAATCGTCACTCCTTAACTAAACAGGCCAGGAGTTTTTTTAACAATGACACACACACACACACACACACACACACACACACACACACACACACACAAAATGAAAAACTCACATGGAATTATGTACATTATGAGACTTTTACATCACATTTTGTTTATTACAAACAGTTTGGCCCCTAATACATGAGAAAGTCTCTTTGGGGGCAAGTAATTAAAAGAACAATTATTTCTCTAACTCTAGTCCATTTCATCTTTAATACACAACAGGATGCTCAATCAAATTCACAGCACATGCGTTTAAATTGTCCAGTGCACTGAAACTGGCAAATAACACTAATTACTTATTCAAACTGATCTGTAATTCAGTTTTGTACAATGTAAGAATATGAATAGACAATGAAGAATATACAAAGTTTCTTTGAGCTTTTAAAACAGAAAAAAGAAAGAGCAGCAGCATTTTAAATACACAAGGAATGCTCTTTGTGGTAACTAGAACTGAACAGATACATAATGACTAGATAACAATCATTACACGTCTGGTAGTACATTAAAAATACATTAAAAACAATTGATCCAATCACACACATTTCTTTCCTTGCAATTTCTTGTAACAAAAAATCTGAAGAGAATCAGTCTCATATTTCCAACCAAATATTTTAGAGCAACAGTGACTTCATTTTGTGGTACTAAAACATATAAATACTACTTCACACAAAAAAACATCTAGAATTCACTAATGTTACATCAGTCACAGCCAGTAATGTAACTATTTGTTTTTACATTATCTCAATAACATTTGCCTATAAGGAACTCCCGGCAATTTGACAAATTGGTGAGCACTACAGTGAATGCTGGCTTGTTAAAGACCACAGTTAATGAAAAAGGAAAGCTCTTGCAAGTATTCAAATCTCATCTGTATAAAATTATTCTAAAGAAGAATATCAAAAGTTTAAATTTATATAAAATTTGGTAAAAATGCTTTGCAGAAGGACTTCCACTTTTTATACATGTGTGTAGCAGCATCAGGGTATGTTTAACTGGCATTTGAAATTCCTTCGACATTGGACATTTCTGCTTGGCGCATTGCTTTATGATGTTCTTGTTGCTGTTGTTGCTGCTGCTTGATAATTGCACTCAGCCTGTTTAGAAGGAACTGTTTGTCATGGCCCTCTAAAACTAGCTGGTTTTTTAGTACCATTACCATTTGTTTATTAGCACAAGACACTGCATGAAAATAATACAAGCACAGTGCTAGAACTATAAAGGCTGGGACGGCAAATCCTGCAGTTGAGAAGAAAAATAGCACACTTCTAATCCATGATGGAAATTGTTCAAATGTGTAAATGACAAAAGACCACACTGAAAAATGACCTCTAAATGGGCCACAACATTCAGATGGAGTAATTTCAGCTATTGAATAGGCCACCGGCACAACTGCCAATAAGAATGATATTAAAAGAACAAACATAAACATAGAATTAGAGCGGGATGCCCTATAGACCGTGGATGATGGTGTACTATTAACAAGGCAAGAAAACTTCTTGATGTAAAAAAGAAGGAAACATTCAACTGTAGCAAGAAAGGGGAGAATTGGTGCATAAAAGCTTCCTAACCAGCATAATGTCTGGCTATATATGATATCCAAGACATGTTGTGGTAACTCAAATTCCTGTACTCCTATCAGTTTGGCAATCTTACTTTTAAAGTGCTTAGCAATTAACATGCGTGGAAAATTGATCAAAAATGTAGTGGCAATGTGAGTGACAAAATCCATAACAACTAGTTTGTACAACTGCTGACCAACATACGTTTCCCAGCATCTTGGAGGATTGCAGTTATCACACTTTATAACATTATAAAATGAGACTAGGAGAATTGCTAAGGATGCCAGTCGCAGCAGTACTGTTCTCATCAATGTTATTCTAACTACAAAGAGTGGTGAGTACTTTTCTAAAGTGACTAGATACATAAATATATTTGGTACAATTAAGTTAAGCCCCACTATTGTTATAGATGGCAAGTATTCCAGCAGCAAAACATACATGTTTTCTATAGTTCCAAAATCTTCTGTGTCTCTCTTGTAATCATCCAGAGCAGTGTGTGAGGACTTGAAAACAAAATAAATTAGGAACCCTCCCCCAGCCAAGACGAGAAGAACCATCAAATTGATTGCAAAACGTAAAAGATACAGTCTCACTTTTTCATCTCTTGACCTACTTTGCCTCTCTTCTTCCAGTCTCTCTGCCTCGAGACATCCCTTTATCTCATTAAATATAGCTTTATGCTTAATAGTGGCAGATTTTTCATTATGTATGCAGTAGTCCCACCCTCCAAACACTATATTACAATACTGGTAGAACTGTCCCTCACCTTCCATCAACCTGTCTTTAAAGCCATGAGCAGCAGATTTGACAATAGCTGACAAACTCATCAAAAAACAGACTAATGTAACTGCTATATATGCAAGAGGCAAATTATAATACAAATATGATGTGTCACTTCCTCCTAAAGTCCCATTAGAATAAAAACCGTAGAACATCAAAGTTTTTTCCATCCACCCTGTTCCCTGAATGATGTCTAAGACATTGACACTTGCTTCACTTGTGCTAACATTAAAGCTACTAGAACTGTTAAAGCCATCACAGTTACTTGTGTCTTCAGGTCTCACGAGCAATTGTGGAAGCACAACAAAACAAAATAAAAAAAAGAAAATAACACAATTCAAAAACATAAGCCACTTCACAAAGAGAAAATATGAAACTACTCCAGTGCCAAAGTTTCCTTCAATCTTCTTCAGACTGTGTCGCCACAGTTCAAGCTTTGAGTAAGTTTCCTTCCATCGATTCTTGAAATGTTGCCAGAACTTTCTTCTTTGCCACTTGAATTGTTCATAGCCTTGTAGCCTCAGCTTATCTGCATTCTAAAGAACACATACATTATATGAAAAATCAGCCATCTAATGAGTTGTAGGTGCACATATTTGAGAGGTTTAATTAACTAGAACTATTGCAATGTGGAACAGAATAAATCAGAAATGAGATGATGAGAAATTTTAGTAAGAGATTAACTGGAGAAGGCAATGGAAAACAGAAGCTGACTAATACAGTTTGTGAAGGCAACTTAGTGAAATTTAATGTTAACTCATTTGTTTATAGCAATATTAACCATTAAAAAAGCTACAACTAGTCTATGAAATGAACAGTGAAATTTAATGTTAACTCATATTTTTATAGCAATATTAACCATTAAAAAAAAGCTACAACTAGTCTGTGAAATGAACAGACATGTTTAAGATGCATTCACATATTTTAATTTATCACAACTAACTGCCTAGAAAGCAAATAAAATGTTTTCTTAAAACAGAAAATGAACCACAAGCCTGACAACCTGTCTTTATATCCCAAAATTAGTTTTCTAGTACGAGTGACAGATACACTGCTCACGAAGCATAAACATGTACTGTAACTGGCTAATAAATCCCATTATATCCAAAAAGCTTCTTTCTCTTTTATGTCAATAAATATAATCTACGGACAATCATGCGCCCATTTTAACCACCAAAATCTACAGCTACGTGATTACTTTGCTATTCACAATAAAGTGCCTGGCAAAGGTTTCAATGAACCACCTTCAAGCTGTCTCTCTAGCGTTCCACTCTCAAACGGCAAGCGGGAAAAAATGAGCACTTACATTTTCCTGTGCAAGCACTGATTTCTCTTATTTTATCCTGATGACCATTTCTCCCTACGTAGGTGGATGCCAGTAGAATGTTTTCACAATTGAAGGAGAAAACTGGTGATTGAAATTTCATGTGAAGATTCTGTCGCAACAAAAAAATGCCTTTGTTTCATTATTGACTCTCCAATTCACGTATCAAGTTTGTGGCACTATCTCCCCTATTTTGCGATAATACAAAATGAGCTGCCCTTCTTTTAACTTTTTCAATGTCATCCGCCAGTCCCACCTGATCCGGATCCCACACCACACAGCAATACTCCAGAATAGGGCGGACAAGTGTGGTGTAAGTGGTCTCTTTAGTAGACCTGTTGCAGAATTGCAGTCTTTGGTTTGCTCTACCCACAACGTTATCTATGTGATTGTTCCAATTTAGGTTACTTGTAATTGCAATCCGTAAGTATTTAGTTGAATTTACAGCCTTCAGGTTTGTGTGACTTATTGCATAATCAAAATTTAGCAGATTTCTTTTAGTACTTATGTGAATAACTTCACACTTCTCTTTATTCAGGGCCAATTGCCACTTTTCACACCATACAGATATCTTATCTAAATCATTTTGCAATTCATTTTGGCCGTCTGATGACTTTACAAGATGGTAAATGACAGCATCATCTGCAAACAATCTCAGAGGGCTACTCAGATTTTCTCCTATGTCGTTAATATAGATCAGGAACAATAGAGGCCTATAACACTTTCTTGGGGAACGCAGGATACTACTCTTGTTTTACTCGATGACTTTCCATCTATTACTACTAACTGTGACCTTTCTGACAGGAAATCACGAATCCAGTCGCACAACTCAGGCAATATTCCATAGGCATGCAGTTTGGTTAGAAGACACTTGTGAGGAACGGTGTCGAAAACCTTCTGGAAATCTAAAAATATGGAATCAATTTGACATCCCCTGTCGATAGCACTCATTACTTCATGAGTATAAAGAGCTAGCTGTGTTTCACAATAACAATATTTTCTGAATCCATGCTGATTATGTGTCAATAAAAATTTTTCTTTGAGGTAATTCATAATGTTCGACTGTGGTCTTTTGGTGCGGAGCCGAGTGGAGGGTCTGAAACAGAGGCTCAGGTGGTTCTGTGACCGTATACGCTGCAGATTCCTTCACTTGCGCCATCGGGTGGTGGGTTTCCGGGTTCTGCTTAATAGATTGGGAGTCCACTACATATAGGAAGCAGCTACACGGGTAGCAGGGGCTATGTGGAAGGGACTGGGCGGTTTATTAGGTTAGAGGGTCTCAGGAAACCACAGAAAGGGCGTCCATCTAAAAGGGGGCAGGTAAAACACAGTAAGGTAGTTGTAGAAACGATTGGTATTGTAGTTGTAAATTATCGTAGCTGTGTTGGGAAATAACCAGAGCTTCAAGCGCTAATACAAAGCACTGAAGGTACGGAAAGCTGGCTCGAGCCGGACATAAGTTCAGCTGAAATTTTTACAAATGACCTAAAAGTGTTCTGCAAGGACAGATTAAATACAATTGGTGGTGGAGTACTTATTGCTGTCAGAAGCAGTTCACCTGGTTGTGAAATTGAAGTAGATAGTTCCTGCTAAATAGTATTGGTAGAGGTTATACTTGACAATCGGACTAAACTATTAATTGGATCATTTTACCGACCCCCTGACATGGAAGAATAGTTGCTGAAAAGTTCTAAGAAACTTCAGTCTCATTTCAAATAGGCACCCTAATCATACGATTATAGTCGGTGGTGACTTCAATCTACCCTCGAAATGCTGGAAAAATTATATGTTTAAAGCCAGTAGCAGGCATAAAATGCTTTCTCAGAAAATTATTTTCAACAGTTACTTCATGAGCCCACTTGAAGCATAAATGGTTGCTAAAGCATACTTGACTTCGTAACAACAAATAATTCTGGACAAATAGAGAGTATCATGGCGGATATAGGGATTAGCGACCACAAGGCAGTTGCTGCTAGGCTGAATACCATAACACCTACAACCATCAAAAAGAAATGCAAAGTACGTCTATTTAAAAAAGCTGATAAAGTTCTTAACACCTTTTTAAGAGACAGTCTCCACTACTTACGATCTGATCATGTAAGTGTAGAAAAGATGTGGAATGATTTCAAAGAGATGGTATTGACGGTATTTGAGAGATATATACCACATAAATTAATAAGTGATGTTACTGATCCCCCATGGTACACAAAGGCGAGATGCTTATAACAATTTCCACAATGACACTTTGTCTTGGAATCTGGCAGAAAACACAAATAGATTCTGGGCGTACACAAGGCACAGCAGTGGCAAGACGCAATCAATACCTTCACTGCATGATATCAACAGTGAAGTCATGGATGGCAGAGTTATTAAACACGGTTTTATGAAACTCCTTCACCACAGAAGATGAAGTAAATATTCCTGAATTCCAATGAAGAACAACTGCCAAGATGAGAAACATAGAAGTAGATATCCTCAGTGTAGCAAAGCTGCTTAAATCACTTAATAAGGCAAGGTCTCTGGTCCAGTCTGTATACCAGTCAGGTTCCTTTCAGAGTATTCTGATACAATAGCTCCATATATAGAAATTATATATACATCCACTCACTCACAGGAAGATCCACAGAAAGATCTGCAAGTAAAGACTGAAAAATTGCTCAAGTCACGCCAATACCCAAAAAGGGAAATAGGAGTAATCCACTGAATTACAGGCCCATACCACAAATGTTGATTTGCAGTAGGGTTTTGGAACAAATATTAGCGATTCTACACTCACAGAACAAAATGCACACGAGGAGCCCTTAAGTCACAGTCAGTCACAATGAAAATGAGTGCAAAAAATATTTGAGCTGTTTTCCCCTGTGCCTGTCTGCAACCCAATGCCTCCTCAATGTGATGAGTAGTGATCTGTCCTTTCCATATTGTTGTTATTCCATCCTGGACTTAACATTGTTCGATTTTCTGACACACACACAACAAACTATGTAATCTTGTACATGAAAATCTCTTTCACCCATTGCTCACTTTCAACTTATGTTCAATGTTGTCAGTGTGAAAACCACAATAGTTCTCAGCATGCAGGGTATACTGACACTGTCTTAATTAACACGAAACATACTACTTTTCCACTCATGGAACATTGCACAACTACCCTTCAACGGTCCAGTTTGCACTTAAATTATTCAGAGCTTTCATCCTGTGGAGCATTAGTACATTAATAAGAAAATATCAGGAAGAAAACTGATTCATAAGATTGGTGGTTTGGCCACTAAATCCACACAGAGACATCATCTCTGCCAAGCATATGAAACTCTTACCATAAATCTTGAGTTACTGTTTGGAATTTTGATGAGTCAATTCTCTTCTCACAGTCTTGTTTGACAGATGGATTTGTAATATAAAGATATTTGTTTCCTCTCATTATAAATCTGGGGCCTCCTTTCTTGTAGTTCTTCTTGCCTCAAGAACAAGGAGAAAAATTTACAACATTTGCTGTGACGGAACGTTGAGAAAAACTGAAAACTGTTCATGAGATTGCATACACAGGAAGTTTCAGGACCCAGTAACCTACCCATCTGTTCTAATCTTTCCGTCTTCCCTCAGTGAGTAAGTAACTAACAGTTTTGGAGGTCAGAACAGTTGTTTCCACTTACGTGTGTATACTGGCAGCACTAAGAATTTTGTGCCCTTTGAAGGTACATACTGGGCCATTTTGTCACCTTGGAATTTTATATTATTCCCTAGTGAATTTTACTTTTGACACAATTAACCACCTTTCTGGCATTCTTCATCTTTTTTTCCAGTGTGTTACCTGTAATTCTTGTCTGTAATCCCACATTTGTGATTTGGCAATGTCTTTTCTGTATCCAAATATTTTTTCCATTGCTACTGTTCTCTTACCTGTTTGTTAATCTTTTTCCTTTGTGTTGTTATCTTGTTTCGGTATCCAGCAATTTTTTCTATATTTAGTGATCTTCCTTCAGTGTTAACAATGTCGATCCCATACAACAATAACTTGTGATTTCTTATTTCCTGTAGTGTTTCTCCTCTTTCAAATATTTCTTTGCACTTTCACTCTGCTGTTTCCTCCGTTCTTTGGAGAATATTCATGCATCCATGCTTTCTTCTTCCTCTTGAAAATCCTCAAAGTTCTCAATTTTAGTTGAGAAATGCTCTCTGTTTTGGATATCAGCTCCAGAAACATCCAGCCATCCATCTACAGTAGGCCTCTTTGACTTACGCTAATCCAGTTTTTGTTGTTGTTGTCCTTATTGTTGTTGAAGTATTGGAATATATGTTTAGTTAGTACACTTTCCTCCACTGAAAGGTTTTTTTTTTCTCAACTTGTGTCTGGAAGTTTTAGAGTTATTTGTTGTTCCAATTCCCCGTTGGAAAATTTTATGAAGGAGTTCACCTTTTTCCTGTATTCTCACAATTTATCATACTTGGAGTAAAGCAAATTCATTCTGCTGGCTAGAGCACTTGAAGTCATAATGACTGATTTTGTTTTTGTTGATGGAGATTGATGTTTTTATTTATTGTTTATGTCTTTTGATAGTTGGTATACAATTTTAACCTTTTGACTCTGTCATTTGTTATTTAGTTATCTCTTCTCACTGACTGATGATGAGCACCTCTCATCAATTGCCGATAACCTGCTTTCATTGTAGTATTATTTGCTTTCAGTGATCTTCACAATGTAAAAGTATCTCCAGTTTTGATATTATTTTACTGACCATTATTTTCTGTACATTCTCCATCTTCTTACAGAAACTCTTCACCTTTTCCAGCTCATTTCTGTTTCAATGTTACCTTCACTAGTCTAAATTATCTCTCCTGTTTTCATGAACTTCACAATGTTCCCTAATTGCATACCTGAATACAAACACTCCTCATGCAAACATGCTCTTGCCATATTCACACAACAGTCCTACATACTTTTGCTTCAATCCTGTTTGATCTTCGTTACTAAAGGACCCACTTTAAAATTCCATCAAACCCTTCTCAAAACTCTGTCTCCCATCTTCCTGACAACAGATGGGTCCCTCTCAACTAGGGCCTGAGTGGCCTACACCTCCTTTCCAACCAACCCCTACTGTAATATTCTTTCCACCCTGAAAGAGGAACTAATAGCCAAGAAGTTTGTTTTTACTTTTATTTGTGTGTATTGGCAGTACTATGAATTTCACCTCCTAGAGGCTAAGTACTGGCCAGCTGGTCTGTCTCCGTGTAATTTAAAAGTTTTCTGTTTTTCTTTTGTTACAATTAACATAGACTATGTTTTGTATCTTCTCAAAACCTCTTGAAGACATTTAAAAATAGTTTTGTTTAATTCAACATATTCTATTTTGTTCCTATTACCATTTGTTCGAAACTCACTATTAGCTGCCTTATTCCATCTGTGCTTTGGTTTTCCTCTGCTATGTGTTTAAGTACCTTTATTAAATAATTGCAGCTTTCATCTATGTCTCTTCATCTTAATTTTCTAAGCTGTAGCTTGTTATTTGAATCAATCTGTTGTACCTCATCATACATAATCATAATCTAGAGTTCTGATTTCCTTGCAGACAAGTCTGTTTCTTTCTAGATTTATATCTACTTTGAATTATGAAGAGGTTTAGGTTTGTCACATACTGTACAATTTCTGTAAAATGTCATAATATGAAGTTACTTTTGAATTGATAATTACATCACTAAGATCAGTAATTTGTATTTTCTCATTCATTATTGTACTTGGCACAAACAAATAAAGAAAAAAGCAAATATAAAAAGTCTCTTTCATACTTTACATTTAATTTTTTGTAAAGAAGTAGAAATGTCCAAACACACACACACACACACACACACACACACACACACACACACACACAAACTGAAGTACACCATACCTGCAGTTTGGATTTGAGCTCCTTCTTCTGTGACATGCTCACAGGCATTGCTTTAATCTGCATGATTTCCTCCCATGTTCTTTCCTCATTTGACTTGATTTCTGTTTGAAGGACCAAACGACAACTTTATCAGAACATAAAGTACATTGGTGTAGGATGTCTTATCATGAAAGATACTGATATATACTAGTCAAAAGTGTAATGTTCTCATTATGATAGTTCAAATAATTTAAGGAGTAAAGGTACCACCTCATCGGATTGTAGATGCATTGAATCATCAAAAGGCACATGAACAACGCTGAGAATTCTGTTAGCTTTCATACAAATCCTTTTTCTTAGCTATAAAGTAAACATACATTTAGATATGCATGCCCCCCCCCCCCCAACACACACACACACACACACAAACACACAAACTTACTTTTAGTGAATACATTGTGCCGACACAGCAGCTCAGTTAGGGTGAGGATTGTCTCGCATGGAGTGTGCAAGGGGAACAAGGCAGTGGGAGGAGGGTTGGACAAGGATGGCTCTGAGAGCTGGGAGGGAGGGGCAGCTGGTGCTTGGGATGGAAAGTGGTGCCATTACTGAGCTCATTCTGGCCCCACGTATGAGGAGTTGGATGTATGAGGATATTGCACCAATTGGGTGGGCAGTTGAATATTTCTTAGCGTGGTGTGGAAAGGACTCTGGGCAGGATGGTTTAGTTGTTCTGGTTATATGTGGAGTTATGGTCCATAAACAACATAAAAAAATTGGATTTTTTTTCATGTACCTGATAGGTCAGGCAGCATCGCAACATGTGTGTCAACAGCTGCAGATGTACGACGTGCAGTGCTGTGGCATCGACTGCGTGTAGATGTTCGTCGGCGCAATGTTGGCTTTGCATCTCCTCTTACACGTTTTGCAGTTGCTATAATGTTTAAAATAAACCAGTCAATGTTGAGCACAAAATATAATCAAACTCATTTCCTCAAATTGTTTTAAGTTTCTTCACTGTATGGACTAATGCTTTTAAAAAAATGAGTCTTAAATTCATATATGTGTTTCCCATGTACGCTGTTATACTGAAATAGAAAGATCACTAAATGGCTTGTAGACATTTTTCAAAGCCTTCATTCTTTTTTGTCAATTCCTTTATCCTTAAATATTCAGTTTCTCAGTAACTTTGCTGCCTGTTTATTCTGATAACATATCTAAGATAACTGCACAATGCCTTATACTAATAAAGCTCTCATTTTCATATGCTTAAACATGACTTGGTGAAAGGACACTGCACAGATGGAATACGTTATTTCACCATAATGTTTCAAACTGTTTAAACTTTTATTTGCAAATGTACACCATCACTTAAGATTGTGCAGCTGTTTCATGCCATAAAATACCATTGGCTAGTGAAAAAGTAAATTCTTATTGTGCTTCACTAAAGAATTTGAAGTTAACCAAGAGTGACAACAGGAGGATGTGTTATCCACACTACTTTTCAACACGGTTTCAGAGAGAGTAATAAGCAAGGTGGAGATCAATAACCCAGGTAGTATACTGTTTAACCTAGCACATGCCGATGACATTTGCATGCTGTCTAGAAGTTTGAAAGAGTTGAGAGAAGGATATGGCAAACTATAAAAGCAGGCGGAAGAGTTAGGGTTTCGAGTAAACGACACCAAAACACAGTATCTCTTCGCTTCCAAAATAAATGCTGCTGTTAAAAAGAAATACCTCATGTTAAATGGAGCCAACTATGAGAGATGTGACAAGTTTCAGTGCTTGGGAGTGCTAGTAACCAATGGTAACAACATACGAGAAGAAATAAAAGCAAGGATAGCTGTGGGAAATAAAGCTTACTGATTTTTGATTATGGTTATTCAGTCGCGTAGCCTGAGCAGAAAATCAAAGGTGACAGTCTATTGAATGGTTATAAGGCCAATGGTAATATACAGCTCAGAAACATGGACAAGGATATGGCAGAAGAGGAGTTCCTGAGGAAATGGGAGAAGAAAATATTAAAAAAGATTTTTTGGAGCAGTGAGTGAGGCAGGACAATGGAGAATACAGAAAAAAACAAAGAACTGGAAGAACTATACTGTTATGCTGACCAAGAGCAACAGATTAAGATGGTTGGGCCATGTAGAGTAAATGTCAGAGGATAGATTTGTCAAGAAGGTCTACAGAAGAAACCCAGGGGTGGTGGAAGGTGCAAAGGGGCCACTGAAACAGTGGCTGGATGATGTGGAGAATAGCTTGACAAAGGAGGGAGTAAGAAGATGGAGGGAACAAGCAGAAGACGGTCAAGATCAGACTGTGATCATTAGAGGGGCCAAGGTTCTACAGAGAAGATAGCACCAAGGAGTAATTAGTAATGAAGAAGTACAACCAGCTTGTATTAAGCAACAGACAGAAATTACTGCTGCACTTCAGAGGGTGGATGGATAAGTAATTGTTCACCTAGCTTATTTTTGTGGTCCAGCCTCAGAGCATGGCATCCTGTCCTCTTTCCTCTAAAACCTCAGTAACTTAGTTCCATAAGACTCTTACTTCATAAAACACCCACCAACCCCAATATTTTCATGTTGACAGATGTCAACTATTTCAGAGGAAAACGCACATCTCATACCATCTGACCAACTATTGACATTGCATTTGAAATTACAATTATGCTGTAGATCTTTCTAAAGTCATCTGAGACTGCCATTCTCCACATCTTGTCCAGAGATGTATCTCCTGTGTCTTATTACACAAACAAGCAACACTACTCACACACACATGTTGGCCACTGGCAAAGCAGCACACACTATATTTTTACCATACAATACCATCTCTGATATGAACAACTAAATCACCTCCTCAACCATGGATTTTACAATCTTTCATTGTACTCGGCATGTAATTCATCCCAACTCTCACAAAATCATATTCCAACATGTACTCAATCTATGTAATACTGTTGCCCATTTCTGAACTACTCATGTTTTCAATCCTCCGACCTAAAGACAATGCTGCAAATCATCTCTAATGCAACAAATAATAATAATCCCCAAGACCACCTGCATCACTTACATTATCTAACTCTCACCCTAAGCAGACACAGGGCCATCTACAAATTTTAAATGAAACAATATCAGCATGTTAGTGGGATGAATGGTGAAGAAGGATCAGTCTCTAGGAAGTAGTTTTGTTGTACTGTGATGTTTCAGCATGCACAGGGCACACTGTTGTAATGGGGATGGATATGTGAACTTGAAACTTCCTGGTAGATTAAAACTGTGTGCCGGACTGGGACTTGAACTTGGAACCTTTGTATTTTGCGGGCAAGTGCTCTACCACCAAGTGCTTGGGTAGCTCAGTTGGTACAGCACTTGCCTGTGAAAGGCAAAGGTCCTGAGTTCGAGTCTCGGTCTGGCACACAGTTTTAATCTGTCAAGAAGTTTCATATCAGCGCACACTCCGCTGCAGAATGAAAATTTCATTCTGGAAACGTCCCACACACTGGATAAGCCATGTCTCCGTAATATCCTTTTTTCCAGGAATGATAGTTCTGCAAGGTCTGCAGGACAGATTCTGCGAAGTTTGGAAGGTACAAGATGAGGTACTGGCAGAATTAAAGCTGTGAGGATGGGTCATGAGTTATGCTTTGTCAGCTCAGTTGGTAGAGCACTTTCCCGCAAAAGGCAAAGGTCCCGAGTTCAAGCCTTGGTCCGGCGCACAGTTTTAATCTGCCAGGAAGTATCATATCAGTGCACACTCTCTACTGCAGAGTGAAAATTTCATTCTGATATGTGGCCTTAATTGACAGAACAGTATCATACTCAGTAATGAGTAGTTTGTAGTGAGATTAGAAATTTAATTCATCTCTAAATAATAAAAAAAAAACATTATCTAGAAAGAATCAAAGAAAAGATCAAGCAGTACACAGTAGAGTTCAACCCACTGAGACTGAGTTAAACATGTGACTAGCTGATTAATGAATGTTACTCGCGTGTGTTTTCTTGTATTTTACAACATACAATTTTTTGTTTCTTTTGTGTGCATGTTTTGTTACCTAATCCACCACAACATTGCGACAAGGCCTGTGCAGTCAACATCAGGGCACTAGGAGAACTTGTCTTTTGAAACTAATAATGTGACCTAACTGTACTTGAATATTTATTGTTCAGTTTCATGTTAATGTTCTGCTCGTAAAACTAAGTAAAAATGTAGTAGCCACCAGAAAGATCGCGGGAGGCGCACATTGGCACGTCGCGTCACGGGCGGTAGTTGCCGCAAGTAGAGTCCCGTCCACCAGAGGGCACGCGAGACTTCGGACGCGACCTCTGCCGGCGTAACAACAAGAACAACAACAACAACTCCAGCAGCACGGGCCGTGCCCAGTCAGTCAACATCGGGCATGCCTAGGACACAGTCCCGGTCTACGCTAAGTGAAGTGCGACGTAAACGTGAACAGTGTTACTACACAATTGGCGACGAGTAGGGTCGTTCTTTCGCGTGTTGCGTCGTTGTTCCGGTTTCGCAGTTTCTCCACGGTATGGAGGATTTGGTGCGAGTTTTGGTTGCGCAGCAGACGGAACTCATGGCCACCATGAAACAAGTGCTTCCGGCGTTGCTCTCCACGCCGTCTGCTCCGGCGCAGTTCCCTCCTTCCTTTCCCCCGTATGACGAGACGGCGGAGGATTGGGACGCATATGAACATCGCCTTCGGCAGCATTTCCAGGCGTTTCATGTTGACGATGCGGAGGTATGTCGTGCTCTCTTCTTGTCTTGGATATCTCCCTCGCTGTATCAAGTTTTGCGGCAGCTAGCGCCGTTGCAGGAACCCTCGTCCTTGTCTTTTGACGCATTGTGTTCGTTGCTGTCTTCATATTATCGCCGCCGCACGCATGTTGTGGCGGCTAGGGTCGAGTTCTATCAATGCAAGAAACAGCCCCATCAGTCTTACCGGGCGTGGGCCGCTACCCTGCACGGTCTTAGTCGCCAAGTGTCATTTTGTCACGGAGCAGTCGTGAGAGTCGTCTGCCCACGTTATGGTACGCGACGTCATTGTTCGTTCGGCCCCTGATAGGGAGGTCCGACAACAGGCCCTGCAGTTAGAAGACCCTTCCCTCGAGGAAGTTCTGTCAATTGCTCAATCGTATGAAGTCTCTCACACGGCAGGTCAACAGCTGGAAGCGTGGTGCGACGTCGCGGAGGTTCAGGGTGGCGCGGCCGCGTCCACTGTGTCCGGGGTGGACGACGTGCGAGCGGTACAATCCGGCCGTTACGGCCGCTCCCGCACGGCGCGTAAACAGAATTCCGGCCGCCGGCCCCTGTTGCCGTCCTGTGCGTCGTGCTATATACATCACGATCGGACAGAGTGCCCCCAGCGTTGGGCCGTTTGTCGCAAATGTAATAAAAAAGGTCACATTGCTAAAGTTTGCCGCTCAGCCTCAAAGGCATCGAAGGAAGCAAGTACAGAGGACATGGACGTTGACATTCAGGAAGTTTCATCGGGCCAGGCTCCCAACGCATCGGCCCGCAAACTCTTTATCGAGGTGTCGGTTCGGTCGCGCCGGTTACAACTGCAAGTAGATACGGGGGCGGCAGTTTCGTTGTTGAATGCACAAACTTATTCCGACCTTGGATCGCCCCCGTTGGCGCCAGTTTACCGGCGTCTCCGCGGTTATGGTAAACAGTTCATTCCCCTACTGGATCAATTCACTACCGACGTGACTTACAAATCAGTCACTCGGCCTATTACTTTTATTGTTGTCAGTGATGCGAGCTCCGCTAACCTTTTTGGCCTGGATGCCTTTCAAGCTTTCGGTTTTTCTATTGCTGACACCATACAGTTGGTCTCCGAAGACGTTCCCTATCACTCATTGGAATCTTTGATCTCAGACTTTCCAGATATTTTTGAGGAGGGCCTGGGGCGTGTTTCCGATTTTGAAGCTCACTTAACGTTGAAGGCGTCGGCTCGCCCGCGTTTTCTACGCGCGAGACAGATCCCCTTGGCTCTCCGCCCTCAGGTAATCAGGTAAAGGAAGAGCTAGACCGGCTGACAGCCCTAGGGGTCGTTCTTCCCGTTTCTTCCAGTGAGTGGGCTTTGCCCCTCGTTATTGTCAAGAAGCCCTCAGGAAACTTACGTCTTTGTGGCGATTTCAAGGCCACCATTAATTCCCAATTGGTGGTGGACACCTATCCTTTGCCTCGTGCTGATGAATTGTTCTCCGCCGTGGCGGGTGGCCAATATTTTTCGAAAATCGATCTGTCGGAGGCTTATCATCAGATACCTCTTGATGAGGACTCCAAACGGCTGGCGGTCGTCAACACCCCGTTTGGCCTTTACCAATACCAGCGGTTGGCTTTTGGAATATCCAGTGCCCCGGCGATATTCCAGCATTATCTTGAGCATGTCACGTCGACAATCCCTCATTGTATTAATTACCTGGATGACATAATTGTCACAGGCCGCAGCACGAAGGAACACTTGCACAACCTTCGCACCCTCTTTCTCAAATTCAGGTCTGTGGGCTTGCGTTGCAACCTGCATAAGTCAACCTTCTTCCAACCGTCCATTGAGTATGTGGGCTACACCATATCTCGGCATGGCATACAGCCACTAGGAAGTTTGGTCCAAGGTATCGTCAACCTTCCTCGGCCCACTTCGCTGAAAGAGTTACAAGCTTTTTTAGGCAAGATAGCCTATTACCACCAGTTCATTCCCAGGGCTTCCACTATAGCCCACCCCCTGTACTGCCTTCTGCACAAGGGTGTTCCTTTTGATTGGTCGCCTGCATGCGAGCGAGCGTTCACCTCGTTGAAGGGCCTCCTCACTTCAGCCCCTTGTTTGGCTACTTTTGATCCCCGTAAGCCGTTGGTCCTCGCTACAGATGCTTCGCAGTATGGGGTGGGGGCGGTCCTGGCCCATCGCAACGCAGACGGTTCCGAGCAACCACTGGCGTTTGCGTCTAAAACGCTTAGTCCCGCGCAGGCCCATTACTCCCAGGTGGAAAAAGAGGCTTTGGCCATTGTCTACGCTGTTACCAAGTTTCACCCTTTCTTGTACGGCACGAAGTTTCAGTTAATCACTGACCATAAGCCGTTAATATCGTTATTTGGCCCCGCCTCTCAGATTCCGGATAGGGCGGCCCACAGATTACAGTGCTGGGCCTTGTTCCTCTCTAAGTACCATTATGACATTCATTTTCGCCCTACAGGACAGCATGCCAATGCCGACGCTCTTTCTCGTCTTCCGGTGGGCCCGGATCCTACGTTCGATCGAGAGGAGATTGTGTGTTTTCATTTGGATGTGGCATCCCGCCAAGCAGTTGATGGCTTTCCGATCACTAGTTCTCGAGTCGCCAGGGAAACGGCGGCTGACCCGGTTCTCCGGCAAGTAGTTCGCCTCATTCAGCAGGGGTGGTCCTCCCGCCCTCCAGGCCGGGCCTCGGACCCTCTTCGTAATTATTTTCTTCTACGAGACCACCTCTCAGTCTTGGAAGGAGTTCTCCTTCTGGCTACCGATGATACAGCTCCTCGCGTGGTTGTTCCTGCAGGTTTACGAAGGGAGGTCCTCACGTTATTACATGCGGGGCACTGGGGTGTTTCCCGTACTAAAACCTTGGCTCACAGACATGTGTACTGGCCCGGTATTGACAGAGAAATTGAGCACTTGGTGGCCGCCTGTTCCCAGTGTGCGAGCCAACAAGCATCTCCCAGGGCAGCGTTCTCTTCATGGCCGCCGGCAACACAAGCATGGGAACGTGTTCACATCGATTTTGCGGGCCCGTTTCTCAAGGGCTTTTGGCTCATTGTCATTGATGCTTATTCCCGATTCCCATATGTGGTTCGCTGCTCCTCAACCACTTCAGAAGTTGCAATCCAGGCACTAGCAAAAATCTTTTCTGTGGAAGGTCTGCCAATCACCCTGGTCTCAGACAATGGACCGCAGTTTATTTCGCAGACCTTCCAGGATTTTTGTAGGCGCTTCGGTATTCGGCACGTTTGCTCTCCCCCCTTCCATCCACAATCGAATGGGGAAGCCGAGCGCATGGTGCGCACATTTAAGACGCAGATGAAAAAGTATGTGCACGAATTTCCTGCAGAGGAAGCCTTGACGTTTTTCTTGACGGCATACCGGACCACACCAATGGGCGACCGCAGCCCCGCAGAGCTCCTCCATGGGCGTCAACCTAGGACTCTGCTGCACCTCCTCCGGCCTGGTCCTCACCAGTCTTCACAAAACGAAGTCCCTGGCTTTCCACTGGGTATGTCGGTCTGGGCCCGTGGGTTTGGTCGCAATCCACGTTGGATACCGGCGGTGGTCCTTCGCCGAAATGGCCGCCGGCTCTATACCTTGCAGGCGGGGGATCGGGTGGTACGTCGCCACCAAAATCAGCTACGTCCACGTTCGGGCACCCACCCTCCGACCTCTCGGACACCGGCTTCCCCATTGCCGGCACCTGTATTGGTTTCACGGGGGACGTTACCTCCTCTCCGCGCTGTGACTCTGCCGCACTGCGATGGTTCTCAGCCTTGGCAGCCTCCAGTACCTCCAGCACCGGCATCGCCCTCATTCGAGATGCCCCAGCGAGAGCCGGCCCCCCTAGCAGGTTTGGTTTCTCAGGGGGCTCCTTCACCTGTGGTTGTCCCTTCCCCTTCGTCCCCACCACTGGGTCTTGCCCCTCCCGAGGTGGAACGGGATCCGGAGTTAGACAGCTTGTCACCCGTTCTGTCCCGAGCTCCGGTTGTGGGACGACGGGGGCCTCTTCATGTGGGTCACTTCCAGCCGTATTCGAAGGTTCCAGCTCGAGGGTTGGCAGATCCCCTCGACTCCGGCCATCCAATGGATGTGGAGGTCATCGCTGCTGCCCTACGCTCCACCTTCCGACGCAGTGGATCACAGTGGCTTCACCCCCTGAAGGAGGAGGAGTGTAGTAGCCACCAGAAAGATCGCGGGAGGCGCACATTGGCACGGCGCGTCACGGGCGGTAGTTGCCGCAAGTAGAGTCCCGTCCATCAGAGGGCACGCGAGACTTCGGACGCGACCTCTGCCGGCGTAACAACAAGAACAACAACTCCAGCAGCACGGGCCGTGCCCAGTCAGTCAACATCGGGCATGCCTAGGACACAGTCCCGGTCTACGCTAAGTGAAGTGCGAAGTAAACGTGAACAGTGTTACTACAAAAAATATCACTTGTTTAGAAATAGCTTGATTCAACATGTTTCATACTGGCTGTTAGGTGTACACCTGTGACCACAGGCGATACGTTCACCAATTACAGATCGCATCTGTAGGAGATGCTGTGTAACCCACTTCTAATCCACAACTCTTTTGTGGATACGTGCGTAGCGAGCACGGGACCCCGAGCTGATGTGGCCTTCCTTCCTTTCCGGGCTGCATACCTTCCCTTTCCGCATCCTTCCCCATCCCCCATCTTCGCCCCCCCCCCCTCACCTCTGGCTCTTTCCTTCCTTTTCTCCCCCTCTGGGGGAATGGTTTGTGCCTACGTCCGGAGACGGACGCTTGTAAATGTACCACATTCTTCGCCTTCCTTACTTGTAAGTCTTCGTCCTTCCTTTGTCCTTCTCTTTTCCTTACCTCTTCTCTCTACCCTTTTCTCCGCTGCGGCGTTTGAGACCTCTTCTTTCCTTTCCCTTTCCCTTTCTCTTTCTTCCTCCCTGTGCGTGTCTGAAGGCCGACCCACGCACTTCCATGCGTAGCCGGTGACGGGGTAACGCGTAATTCCCCGCCCCGGGTAGACAGGTAGGACACGTACGTACCCCCTGGTAACGGCCAGGCCCAGGGAGGGGTGATTACCCGAGCTGATACCTTCCGAAAGTGCCGATTGGTCCCTCCGTCCGTTTGTCGGGAGGTGTGACCTGAGGTGTGAACAATCACCTAAGGCGGGAGTGCCCTCAGAGAGGGCCCCCACAAGGGAGGAGCGCACCATCGGAGACGCCGGTAATCATGGGGGATTCTTCCGCAATGGTTTCCTCACCTTCCACTATGTCTGCTCACAAACGTAAGTTCACTGAGTCTCAACCACAGTCAGTTCTTCCATCGTTGCCACAGTTCCTTGTTGTTTCTCGGTCTGACGAAGGTCACGACTTCTCCACAGTCAACCCTTTCATTATTCAGAAAGGTGTCGACGCAATTGCAGGTCCTGTAAAGTCTTGTTCCAGATTACGGAATGGCACCCTGTTGTTAGAAACACACAGTGCCCTCCAGGCACAAAAATTGCTGCGTACCTCACTACTACACACTTTCCCTGTCCGGGTGGAACCGCACCGTACCTTAAATTCCTCGCGTGGAGTTGTTTATACACGCTCCCTCGATGGACTGTCTGACGAAGAAATTCAGCACTACCTGTCAGACCAGGGCGTAACGGCTGTTCATAGGGTTATGAAAAGGGTTGACACGAAGATCATTCCAACCCGCACTGTCTTTTTGACTTTTGACAAAGTGCAACTCCCATCGAAAATCAAAGCAGGCTATGAGATAATTTCCGTTCGTCCTTACGTCCCAAACCCTACGCGTTGCTATCGGTGCCAGCGATTCAATCACACCAGCCAGTCCTGTTCTAATCCGGCCAAATGTGTTACGTGTGGCAGGGATGCCCATGAGGGTGCTTGTCCACCTCCATCCCCTCGCTGCATCAACTGTATGGGTGACCACGCTGCTTCCTCTAGAGATTGCCCAGTTTTTAAGGACGAAAAGCTCATCCAGGAAATAAGAGTGAAGGAAAAGGTGTCGACCTTTGCTGCTCGGAAATTATTCGCCAGTCGACAGCCCACCGTGCCTCAGACAGGCAAATACAGCACTGTCCTTGCTTCTCCTCGGCCAACAAAGGAGGCGGCCACGCAGACTTGCGACCTCACCTTTAGTGCCACGGTTGTCCGATCGGCCAGCGCAAAGATCGCCCGTTCAACTTCACCACTTTCGCCTGCCCACTCTTTGGCTCACCCTTCGTCGGGTTCTGCTAAATCTCGAGCCCAAAAGTCAGACACCAAGTCTTCGAAGAAAGAGCATACTCGTGAAGAGTTTTTACGTACGGCAACTTCACCACCATCGGTTCCTCCTTCCTCTAAACCTCATACTTCCAAGAAGGCTACAAAGAAACCCAGTTCCTCTCCTTCTCCGCCAAGGCGTGTCCCATCCACAGCGCCACCTGGCGGAAATCGCCCTCGGCCGTCTTGTGTCGCCGAGGCGCACTGCTGGTGGCCGGTCAACCGGCCGATCGCTGGTGGCAGGAGCTGCTCCTGACCAACCTATGGATCAGGATCTTCTGCCTTCGGCTGAATGCCATTCCATGCTGTCGGTCGCAAGCTCTGAGCAGTCATTGAGTTGACAGCACCCTTGGTCACATTCCTCCATTTCCTGTTCACCCTATGTCCATTATCCACTGGAATATCCACGGCATTCGAGCCAATCGGGATGAATTGTCGATCCTCTTACGATCCTACTCGCCGGTCATCTCCTGTCTTCAGGAAACAAAGCTGCGTCCCCATGACCGCTTTGTTCTCCCTCATTTTCAGTCCGTCCGATATGACCTCCCCTCTGTGGAAGGCACTCCAGCCCATGGAGGACTCATGATTCTTCTCCATGATACTCTCCATTATCATCCAATCCCCTTAGACAGTTCCTTCCAAGCTGTCGCCGTCCGTCTTTCCCTTTCTGGATACACGTTCTCTCTTTGTACTGTATACATTCCATCATCCACACCAATGGCACGAGCTGATCTCCTTCATCTTCTTGGTCAGCTTCCACCCCCCTATTTGCTGGTTGGGGACTTCAATGCCCACCACCCGCTTTGGGGATCTCCACATCCTTGTCCACGTGGCTCCCTATTGCTAGACGTCTTCCACCAAGCGGATCTAGTTTGCCTCAACACTGGGGTCGCCACGTTTTTGTCTGCCTCCACAACAAATTTATCTCATTTGGACCTTGCGATCGGTACTGTTCCGCTTGCTCGGCGCTTCGAATGGTTCGCCCTTGATGATACACACTCGAGTGACCACTTTCCATGTGTCCTTAGGCTGCAGCCTCAACTGCCATATATGCGCCCGCGACGCTGGAAGTTTGCCCAAGCCGATTGGACACTTTTTTCGTCTCTAGCGACATTCGATGACCGTCGCTTTCCCAGCGTCGACGATGAGGTCACACATATTACCGACGTTATTCTTACAGCTGCGGAACGTTCAATACCACGCACCTCCGAATTGCCCCGGCGCCCCCCAGTTCCTTGGTGGAACGAGGCATGCCGTGACGCAATCCGTGAGCGGCGACGTGCTCTTCGCATTTTCCGTCACCATCCTACTTTGGCGAACTGTATCCGCTATAAGCAACTCCGTGCGCGATGCCGTCGCGTCATCCGCGATAGCAAGAAGGCAAGCTGGCAATTCTTTATTAGCTCCTTTAACACCTTCACTCCCTCCTCGGACGTTTGGAGTCGGCTTCGACGGTTCTCAGGCGCGCCTAGTTTCTCCCCGGTCTCTGGGCTCACTGTCGCGCATGATACCTTAGTGGACCCCGTCGCAATTTCTAACTCATTGGGTCAGCACTTTGCTGAGATTTCGAGCTCTTCACATTACCCGCCAGCGTTTCTCCCGAAGAAACGTGCAGCGGAAGTGCGACCTCTTGCTTTCTCCTCTCAAAATCGCGAAAGCTACAATACTGTTTTCTCCATGCGGGAACTCCAACATGCCCTCTCTTCTTCTCGCTCCTCCGCCCCTGGATCGGATGGTATCCATGTCCAAATGTTGCTGCATTTATCAACCCATAGTCTGCGTTACCTCCTTCGCCTTTATAATCGAATTTGGACCGACAGTACCTTTCCCAGACGATGGCGGGAAGCTATCGTCGTTCCCATTCCGAAACCTGGAAAGGACAAACATCTCCCCTCTAGCTATCGCCCCATTTCTCTCACGAGTAGTGTCTGTAAGATTTTGGAGCGTATGGTGAATTACCGTTTAGCTTGGTGGCTGGAATCACGCAGTCTTTTAACACATGCCCAATGCGGATTCCGAAAGCATCGCTCTGCAGTTGACCATCTTGTTGCTCTCTCCACTTATATCATGAACAATTTTCTCAGGAAACGCCAAACGGTAGCAATATTTTTTGATCTGGAGAGAGCATACGATACCTGTTGGAGGACAGGCATCCTCCGCACACTGTTCTCTTGGGGCTTTCGAGGCCGGCTGCCCCTTTTTCTTCGCGAATTCATGGCAGAGCGAACATTTAGGGTGCGGGTGAATGCTACTCTCTCCCGTACTTTCTCTCAAGAAAACGGGGTACCCCAGGGCTCCGTGCTGAGTGTTGTACTGTTTGCCATCGCTATAAATCCAATTATGGATTGTCTCCTTCCTGACGTCTCAGGCTCCCTCTTTGTGGACGATTTTGCGATCTACTACAGCTCTCAACGGACCAGCCTTCTTGAACGACGTCTTCAAGGATGTCTCAATCGCCTCCACTCTTGGAGCCTCGAAACCGGCTTCCGTTTTTCTCCCAGTAAGACCGTTTGTATTAATTTTTGGCGACGTAAGGAGTTTCTTCCGCCCTCCTTACATCTAGGTCCTGTCAACCTTCCGTTTTCAGACGTCACTAAATTCTTGGGTCTTATGTTTGACAGAAAACTGTGCTGGTCCTCCCACGTTTCCTATCTTTCGGCTCGCTGTCTGCGAACGCTCAACACCCTCCGTGTCCTGAATGGTACCTCCTGGGGAGCGGACCGAGTGGTCCTTCTCCGCCTCTATCGCGCCTTAGTGCGCTCGAAATTGGACTATGGAAGCATAGTCTACTCCTCTGCTCGGCCGTCTATTCTTCGGCGTCTCGACTCTATCCACCACCGTGGATTACGTTTAGCGTCTGGAGCTTTTTACACTAGCCCTGTGGAAAGCCTTTATGCTGAGACTGCTGAACCTCCGCTGTCCAATCGGCGAGCGGTCCTTCTGAGCCGTTATGCTAGCCATCTGTCTTCCATGCCTGCTAATCCAGCCCATGACCCTTTTTTCGACGCCTCCTTTGATGTAGGGTATGCAGGCCGCTCCCTACTACCCCCGGGAGTCCGCTTCCGTCAACTGCTCCATTCTCTTTCCTTCCGCTTTCCTAAAACCTTCTTGACAACTTGGGGTACAGCACCGCCTTGGCTCCGTCCCCGGATCTGTCTGCTCCGTGATCTATGTCAATTTCCCAAGGATGGTACACCTTCACTTGTTTATCGTCGGGCATTTGCTGCTCTATGTGCACAAATGACGGACGCCACCTTTATTTACACTGACGGCTCGAAAACATCATTGGGTGTAGGGAGTGCCTATATTGTTGGCGACGCCCCAAATCACTTTCGGCTTCCCGACCAGTGTTCGGTTTATACTGCGGAGCTTTTCGCTGTTCTCCAGGCTGTCCACTACATCCGCCGCCATCAGCGGATACAGTACGTAATCTGCTCAGATTCTCTCAGCTCTCTCCTCAGTCTCCAAGCTCTTTACCCTGTGCACCCTCTGGTCCACCGGATTCAGGACTGTTTGCGCTTGCTCCACCTGGGGGGCGTCTCGGTGGCGTTCCTCTGGCTCCCGGGACACGCTGGTATCTGTGGGAATGAGGCGGCTGATATAGCAGCCAAGGCTGCAGTTTCTCTTCCTCGGCCAGCTATTCAGTCGCTTCCCTTCACCGATCTACGGAGCGGTTTATGCCGCAAAGTTGCTCATTTATGGCATGCGCATTGGTCAACACTTCCCCGAAATAAATTGCGGGAAGTGAAAGCCCTTCCTTGCGCTTGGACCTCTTCCTCCCGAACGCGTCGTCGGGAGGAGGTAATTTTAGCTAGACTCCGGATAGGGCACTGTCTTTTTAGCCATCGACATCTTTTAAGCGGCGATCCTCCCCCACTCTGTCCCCACTGCTGTCAGCTGTGGACGGTAAGACACCTTTTAATTGAATGCCCCTATTTTAATCCGTTACGCTCCCGTCTACAGCTATCGCCTGATCTATCGTCGATTTTAGCAGATGACACGCGCTCAGCCGACCGCGTTCTCCAGTTTATTAGTGACAGTGAAATGACGTCAGTCATTTGAAGTTTTATCGGGGACTATCAACCCCTCTCTGTAGTGGACTTTTAAGCCTTGTTTCTGCTTTTAGTGTCTCCAATTTTTTGAGTTTCGTTCCCATTTTTGCTGTTTTCCATTTTCAGTTTTTATTATTTCCTCAGTCACGGACCGGGCGCTAATGACCATAGCAGTTTTGCGCCCTAAAAAAAAAAACACTTCTAATGAATGCCAGTTTTTACTATTTTTTTAGAAGATTTCTCTTACAATCACTTTTTTGTGAACATTTTTAATGGTATATTTACAGTTTATTAGTTACAAACTCTATAAATGCTACACAGTTAACTTCTGCATTCAGTCCCACCAATCAGAGGTCAGCTACGTTTACACACTGTGAGCACCTCTCCTGGGCTATTCAGTTGTACTTTGACAAATTACTATGTAATGTATTCCAGCATAAGCGTATTTGCATACAGAAGTCATTTTCAGTTTGTAGTTTATTTTCTTAGTATTTTAACTATTTTTTCTTTCTGATTATGATATTGTAAGAAGTCAAAGTCAGATATGATAGTAAGCAAGACACCCATGGCTGAAAAATAAAATTAAAAAATATTGTTTACATGTCACTGTGTTCCCCTTAGGCAGTACGCCTACTGTAAGTTGGAGAAATATTATGTTTACTTTTAAGATGAGCCTACTGTAGTACTGCACAAAGTATCTACCATGAAGTTAATGATTGATGAAGTACTGGAACAAATTATTGAGCTATCAACAATTTATCACCGTGAAACTGTTTCACACGGTTTGTGACAGTATCACATTGTAAGCAACTTTAGAAGTGAATGAATATGTAAGGACATGAGAATCTGTCCACATGTAAAGCTGTAACTATTGTTCTGTACTTAACGGGTAGTCCTCTTCCAAAAATTTCATAAAACTGATATTTTCTTTTTTGTTTAAAATGTTATCTGAGATGCCTATTTTATTGTACTGTTCATTCCAAGTTTGTCAGAAACTCTGTTATTGTGTTGCAAAGCGATTCACAGTGGGGAAAAATTTTTTTTGACATTGCAGCCAATGTGGCAGCGTGTAATTTTAAAAATGGTCTAACAGGCAGTATAGAAATTACAAATATGCTCCAACTTGAGATTGGACCACCATGTTACAAGTTCTGCACAAAAGCAGATGAAAAGAGTATCGAGCAAGCAGAGCAGTGGATGACAAAAACTGGCAAAGAGGCCCACTGGACCACCATGGGCATGTAGAAAATAAGGAGAACCATCTCCTTGATTTGGAAGGATTTCTGTGTTGTCCAAGGATTGCTGACTAGAGGTATGTTTAACTTAATTACAAAAACTGTAACCCAAAACTTTAAGCATGGTTTTCTAAAAATATTTTTTTTATTGGCAGGAAACATACCTTGAGAATTGTTCATGTAATTTTGATTGAAGTTTGATGCCAGCAATCTAGATTGAATTCTCTGTCAGTGTATGTAGCTGTTTTCCCATATCTTCAAAAGTCTGTTTTCGGGGCACGCTTTTATCTCAAATTTTTTGGTAAAAACACGACATCTGTTTCAACACGTCAACAATTTGTTAGAACTTACTATTTTTTCAATTATCCTATGTATGCTGATGGAAAATACATTGAAAACCAGTTTTAAAAATTAGTTTGTTACAGGTCCAATAGCAGGGCTTTGGGAATTCCCACTGATGACCAATGTTCCTGCTGCAAGGGGTTTTTCCACCTTGTGCAGCAGTTGGAGGGAGCATATCACATGGACACAAAAATGATTTGTTAAAGGTAAAAGTGTAAGGAATATCATCAAATTTAGCATTACTTTTTACTTTACCTGAAAAAAAAAATCATGATCACCACCTATTTTTTGTGTGTTCAGAATGGTCTGCCCCCTTAATTGATCAAATTACAGCATGCTGCTCTCTAGAATTTTTTGTGACATGGAAGAAAAAATGTGATTTCCTTGAGAGGATGTAAGTGAAGGAAGTGTCTTCTTTTCTTCAATTATGTGGTATTAAAACACATTCAAATGAAGTATGACTATTTTATTCCCAACAACTGCCATTTACAGTTAATTTCATTCTTCTGTCAATTAATATACCATGATCACCTTTAGAACACATTTACAACTAATAGCATGGTAACTAGTATGTACAATTTCTATTATATTGTGATTGGAGGATAAAAACATTTGCTTAAAGCAGATATTGTTATATCATACCATAGTTATGATACTGTGATATAATAGGGAGCCTAAAACATTACAAAATAATCATTTTAAAGTGATGTAGGAACAGATGAAGCAATACCTGGTAGTGCTCGATCCCCGACAATGAAAGATACAAGTAACCAGATTATTAAGAAATATTATTCAGATTTGTGTTTTGTTGTGGGTGCAAGTTAATGTTACACGTCATGAGTCATCTATAACTCTTCTGGTACTCTCATCTAGTCTGACAAAACATTGCCTCATTGTGTGCACAGTCAACAAGGGGCTGCCACATCATGAATCAGGCAACTAATAATGTGGCACCAGACTGTTCTGTAACAAAAGATACTTTGGAAATGAAGACAATATTGGACAACTTCCTGTAATGTTCAAGCTCTGTTGTATCGCTTTCCTATGGATTGGTTCCACACTACTGCTAAACTAACAAAATGACAACATTGTTAAATCTATGATTATTTATAATGTTTATTAAGCTACGTCCATACTCTGAAAACCACTGTGAAGTGTATGGTATTGGATACTTCCAATATGGAACGTGGGAAGAATGCCAGCTTAAATGCCTCTGTACATGTGGTAATCAATTTCATCTTGTCTTTGTAGTGCCTACAAGCCCAATATGTAAGGAGCTGTGGCATAGTCCTAGATTCCTCACTTAATGCTGGTTCCTGAAACTTTGCAATTAGGATTTTTTGGGATAGTTTGTGACTATCTTTAAGTGTCTTCCTGTTCGTTTTTCAGCATTTCTGTGATGCACTCCTGTGGGTGAAACATACCTATTACTACTTGTACCCTTCTTTGTATACATTTAAAATTCCCTGTGTGCCGTGTGTGGCACTATTTCGACTTGGTCTTCTAGTTTGGCAGCACTTCTGGTACTTTGCCACTGATGCATGCAGCTTGTCTGTCTGGTTTGGAAATGTTTAGCTAGCCATGCACTGTGCACAGGGGGCAGTGAGCAGAGCCAGGAGGACAACATTCAATTCTGAACAGGTCTGTAATCAGATGGATACTACAACTACTGTTGTCTAACAACTACTTACATGCAGTGCACTGACAGACTGTGTTAATAATTGATTTACTAAACTAATGGTCCACAGTACTTTATGTATGTTGTCGGTGAACAGTTGGCCTGCTAGATTTTGTATGTTATGATTAGTGTTACAGCTATACTGATCGGCTGCACCACCAGTAGCTCCTACCACTAACTGAAGGTACAGTTGTTTTCAATTTCTAATACTGAGCTGTCTCAGGTTCATTTCTGAGTTGTTTCTTGTGCCTTGTATGTGCTGGTGGACTGAGGTTCATGTACCAAGTTGTATGTGACAGCAGTATTCAGACGGCAAACATCCATGCTTCCACAAAATGGAAGTTTCATTCTTAATTGTTTTTAATTGTATTTACCTTCTTCCTGTTTTTAATTGTATGTATAGCAAATTTTTGATTTCTGTGGGCTCAGTATAGTTCTCAACTTACTTGTACTGGTTTCTTGTTTTATGCTATAACATACTGAACAAACTTAAAGAATAACTCAACTACAACAATCAAATAATTTAATTCATCATGACACAACTGAAAATTTGTGTACAATCTAAGTTCAAATCTGATTCTCTCACTCATGAGGAGCAACCACCTTACTCAATTATGACATCTGTGAACTCCTCCAAAAGTAATTCAATTTTCCAATGTCATTGATGTTTCTTTCCTATTATTTTGAACCACCACAACCAAAGGTTTCTCTCACAGAGTATGTGGGAACAGCATCATTGAGTTAATAGGTATGGCAGAGGGGCTGGGCTGTATCGCTGACTCAGAGGCGTTAGGATCCTTAGAAATAATGAAAGCCATTCACTAAAACAATCACTGCATGACTATTCAACTATTATGACATTAAAGATATGTGGGGAAACATTTGATTGTACCATGATCAGTTTGTGATTTCTTGTGGCTGCTTGCAGAAAATCCAGGTCTGAATCCTGGTCTGGCATGAATTTTGTATTGCCACAGAAGCTGAGTAATGTGGTGATTACTGTGTTAGTTAAGTTTTAATGGATTTTAATCTTTCCAAGCATAAAACCAAGTAAGAGATCATAGATTACTGACTGAAAAGTAGAATTAATTAAATACAAACATGTAAAACCAAATACAAGCAAAGTCAATTAGGGAACTGAATTAAAGTCAAATCAATCTGTACTGAGCCACAGTAAAGTGACAATGGCATGAGATATAGCTACAACTGCGAGGTATTGACATATTGTACAGATTCATACACTGTGTGGTCATCATGCAGGATCTCTACAACTGGTGTGGACTTGTCTGTATCAATTGTTCAATACCTTAGTGGAGAACATAGTTCAATCGTTTTGTTTCTGGGTGCTATTTAGTAATGAAATGGGTATTCCTTTATGATTGATTAGCTGATGTGTGAGGAGTCATGGGCTTATGTTGAGGTAAGGCACCTGAGATCTGTTTCTAGAGAAAGTGTCATCCTGTCCAAGCCTCGACAAAACCTGGAGAGTGCATCCTTGTAATTTCAGAAGTGGTATATAATGGTATCCACAAAACAAATGAAATCTTTTGGTGCAGAGAAGATGGTCTTTTGGTGCAGAGAAGGTGGCACCTGTCAAAGTGGAGCTATTGCTAGTGCTTGGCACTTTTCTTGCGAACAAGGTTCTTATGAACCTGTCAATGCTGTGGAGGCCAACACCCAGAAAGAAAACTCATGAGCCAAAGAGCACTATGTGAGGCATCAAATGCAAGAGAAAATGTGGAGAACTGGTAGCAACCAACAGTTACCCTAAACATGTGATGGGTTTAGGATTCTGGGAGATTAGAGAGGATTCCACTAGATGATCCAAGAACACAATGGCAAAGTATGGTGTCATTTGAGTCCAAATGTAAGTGCTGCAATTTTTGCTGTAGACGATTTCTTCAACATTTAAGTTGCAGATGAAGATGCAGTGGGTTATGGTTGGCATAAATGAGTCAGTTGGTCATTGGAAAAGGCAGTGTTCAGTGGCAACAAAACCATGGGCATTGGGAGTAATAGTATAAAGGAAAGTGGCATCAACATTTAAAAGCAGCATGTGCGGTGGAGAGGAGCCAAACACAGTGAAGGGCTTGAGGAAAAACCCGTATGTATTCTTAACATAACAGAATAGGCTTTGTGCAATACTTAGAGGGTGTCAGCACACAAGATCCAAGATAAGCTTCTGCAGCAAGGACAAGGTATCCAATTTTCTCCACAAGATTACTGGAGATAGCAAGAGTTATTGGCACATGAAGGAAGCAGATGCAACATCATGCTGGGTGACCCTGAACAAATGAAGAAGAAGAAGAAGAAGAAGAAGAAGAAGAAGAAGACGCCTTAGTGGTGCCATGATAGCATCAACGTATTCAGAATAGACTAGTCTGAAGTAAATACTGCAGAAATAAACCATGAACATGGTACAATAAGAATAAAAAAAGACGACTGCTCCACAGATCAAAATCTAATGGGAGAATTACAGATCAAAAATGTGAGCAAATAAAATTGTAAGGATTTGCCCTATTTCAGTTGATTAATGTAGGTACACCAAGATTACTAGAAATGGCTTCTTCAGAAACAAGCAATGAGTGGAATAACAAGATAACACAGAACAACAAATAACAAGAAAGATAGTAGTAATCTCTACATTATGCAAAGATGAAAGTCAAGCTGGAGGAAATTTTATAAGATGATTGGTGTTGGATACAAGAAACGGAAGTGAATTTCTTAATAAGAAGGCAAACTGCAGAACTTAGAAGAGCTATTACAGGAATTAATGTCATTTAAAACTTTCTTTTTCCATGTAAACATATTTTAATAGGCATTTTAATTATTTATTTCCAGGATAATGTCAGGTTATGCACATAAATCTAGCATACAGCAGTGATAAGAAAACCATAAACACACTGAAAAATTGTGGAAAAGTAGTGTCAAATGTAACAGTTTAACATCAACAGAAGCAGAAATATGTTCTGAGAAAAAACCTAAACTAGCAGCATCTGATGTAGGTAGATTAGATTAATACTTGTTCCATAGATCATGAATACGACACTTCGTAATGATGCAATGTCATGGTCACTGCTTTGACAATAGATCAAACATAGCTGGACAAATAAAAGGTATGCAAGCAAAAATTAGACACATTTGTTCACTGGTAACATTTTCTCCTTGTGCAGCTCAACTTGGAACTTAGTAGCATCACATGCTAACAAGAGGGAATGAAGTAGTTTGTACATTCTCCAAATGTCTGAACCAGCTGTACAATTTCTTCTGTGCAAGCTGACACGAGATGAGAATGGTTGATAAAATATACTGGCAGTTGATCTCTTTGTGGCCTGTCTGAAACAAGATGGAGTGCAAGTTGAGGCAGTGGAGTCTATAGCAGAGAAGCTACCAGAAGTAACAGAAGCTTTAAAATTAGCAAAAAGTCAACACAGTTTGTCTCATGATAGGGTAGCAGAAGTAAAGGGCATTATCAGTTATTTCTCCAATCTGAAACACTGATTCTCCTGAATGACTGGAAAGGCACTTTAGACCACATACATGTAACAAGTTTGATTCTGCACTTGAAAGATATTACCCTTCATACTGAAATGAAAACTGTTAAATCTCCTAATGGTCACCAAAGATAAGGATGTAAGAGCTCTCTTGCCTGAAGTCTTAAGCAGAGCTAAAAAAAATGGCTTCTGAAATTGGGAATGGGACAGTTTTTTTCAAAGAAGAGAGGAAGGGACGAAGATTTTCATTGATGAATCTGTTTGAGGTGGTAGTGGAGCATCTGACATGCTCTCAGATGAAACTGTAAAACAACACTTTTAAATAAGAGGTTTGGGATGTAATCACAGGCAAGACAGTTTCTTAGATGGATTCTCAGTAAGAGGAAATGAGAAATATTTGTGCAACTTTTGAAGCCATTCTCAGAGTAAATATATAAATTACAACTTCTCCTGAAGATCACATTTATAATCTTGACAAAGATATACAAATGTTTAAGTCAGTGAGTGCAGCTACTTTTCCAGATTTGACAAAGGCAACAAAAAACAAAGGGATTACATTTATTCTTCTAAATGAAATTCATAAATTCAGGTTTCAATTTGTGTTTCCTCAATTTTGCACTGCACTCGGGATTTTCATTATCCCAATAGTTACTGTTGCTTCAGGCAAGAGCGGATTTAGCAAATCAGCATTAATAAAAAATCATTTAAGATCAGCTTTAGGCCAAGAGAAACTTAATCATATAGCACTAGAATCGACAGAGTATGAACTTCCTTCTAAATAAGCTTTAGTGATGTAATGGTTAACTACATCAGCTGCAAGCATGGAAGATTCAGTGTTTCATCTACAATTGTCTGAAATTGTTCAGCTGACACTAACATTTTCAACCAGACTTTTTAAATCAAGATAATGAAGTATGTGCTACGGTTTGTTTCCTTTAGTAGCCATTATTATTATTTCTTTCCTTTCTCAGACGTTATGTCTGGTTAAAAATGGAAAGTGATGCAGACCTTGATCATGCGTGACTTCCTTTCAACTGTACGGTATATGTTACACTGCATTTAGGAACTTTCGGGTAATTGAACATGTATCAATAATTACAGATTTCTGTAGTTGTATTTATACGATTGGATGTAGCTGTATTGCGTTGATGTACTGGTGGATATTGTGTGGTATGACTCCTGTAGTGTTGTTTTTATCTGTTATAATGGTTCTGTTCCAGTATAATTTGTATTCATCATTCTCCAGTACATTTTGTGGTGCATACTTGTATGTGGGATCATGTTGTTTTATTAGTTTATGTTGTATGGCAAGTTGTTGATGTATTATTTTTGCTACATTGTCATGTCTTCCGGTGTATTCTGTATTTGCTAGTATTGTACATCCACTTGTGATGTGATCTACTGTGATCTACTGTTTCTAGCCGGCCGAAGTGGCCGTGCGGTTAAAGGCGCTGCAGTCTGGAACCGCAGGACTGCTACGGTCGCAGGTTCGAATCCTGCCTCGGGCATGGATGTTTGTGATGTCCTTAGGTTAGTTAGGTTTAACTAGTTCTAAGTTCTAGGGGACTAATGACCTCAGCAGTTGAGTCCCATAGTGCTCAGAGCCATTTGAACCATCTACTGTTTCTATTTGTTGTTTGCAAAGTCTGCATTTATCTGTTGTGGTATTGGGATCTTTAATAATATGCTTGCTGTAATATCTGGTGTTTATTGTTTGATCCTGTACTGCAATTATGAATCATTCCGTCTCACTGAATATATTACCTTTTCTTAGTCATGCGTTGGATGCGTCTTGATCGATGTGTGGCTGTGTTAGATGATACGGGTGCTTGCCATGTAGTGTTTTCTTTTTCCAATTTACTTTCTTCGTATCTGTTGATGTTATGTTATCTAAAGGGTTGTAGAAGTGGTTATGAAATTGCAATCGTGTAGCCGATGTATATATATGAGTGAGTGCTTTGTGTATTTTGCTAGTTTCTGCTCGTTCTATAAAAAATTTTCTTAAATTGTCTACCTGTCCATAATGTAGGTTTTTTATGTCAATAAATCCCCTTCCTCCTTCCTTTCTGCGTAATGTGAATCTTTCTATTGCTGAATGTATGCGATGTATTCTATATTGGTGGCATTTTGATCGTGTAAGTGTATTGAGTGCTTCTAGGTCTGTGTTACTTCATTTCAATACTCCAAATGAGTAGGTCAATATTGGTATAGCATAAGTATTTATAGCTTTTGTCTTGTTTCTTGCTGTCAATTCTGTTTTCAGTATTTTTGTTAGTCTTTGTCTATATTTTTCTTTTAGTTCTTCTTTAATATTTGTATTATCGATTCCTAGTTTTTGTCTGTATCCTAGATATTTATAGGCATCTGTTTTTTCCATTGCTTCTATGCAGTCGCTGTGGTTATCCAATGTGTAATCTTCTTGTTTAGTGTGTTTTCCTTTGACTATGCTATTTTTCTTACATTTGTCTGTTCCAAAAGACATATTTATATCATTGCTGAATACTTCTGTTATCTTTAGTAATTGGTTGAGTTGTTGCTGCCAGTAGTTTTAAGTCATCCATGTATAACAAATGTGTGATTTTGTGTTGGTATGTTCCAGTAATATTATATCCATAATTTGTATTATTTAGCATGTTGGATAGTGGTTTCAGAAAAAGGCAGAACCAGAAAGGACTTAATGAGTCTCCTTGGTATATTCCACGCTTAATCTGTATTGGCTGTGATGTGATATTATTTGAATTTGTTTGGATATTAAGTGTGGTTTTCCAATTTTTCATTGCTATGTTTAGGAACTGTATCAACTTAGGATCTACTTTGTATATTTTCAATATTTGTAGTAACCGTGAGTGGGTTACACTATCAAAAGCTTTTTTGTAATCAATGTATGTGTAGTGTAGCGACCTTTGTTTAGTTTTAGTTTGATATGTCACCTCTGCATCTATTATCAGTTGCTCTTTACATCCTCGTGCTCCTTTGCAGCAGACTTTTTGTTCTTCATTATTATTATTATTATTATTATTATTGTGGTCAGTGGATTTGTGTGTGTGTGTGTGTGTGTGTGTGTGTGTGTGTGTGTGTGTGTGTGTGTACTAATATTTGTATCTATTCAAATACGGTGCATTCAATTAATAAATAAATTAACTGCAGGACACTGTAGGCAGTATATATTTACTGCTCAGTGTAAAACAACATATTAATGAATCAATATTAGTGATAGTTAGCTCCTACAGGCTGAGAAGACTTGGGACTCCTCACAAATGGATCCATGAAATCTATGAGTGACCTGGGTAGAGGGGGCAGTGTTTTGAACACCAGCAAATACACAAACTATAGACTCTTAACCCACACTTCAAACTTAAATAGCTGTAACAAAAAAACAGTATTTGCCACAACAGCAAATTAAGACAGCAAATCAAGAAGTGAGAAATGCACAATTGTTGTTGAAAGTGATGTCTACTCAAATTAGTGAACAGTTCAAGTTACAATTGAAAGAAAACTATGATAAGAAAGTGAACAATCAAAGCAACTAGAGGTAACGTTAGTGCAAAATACTGGCAAACATTTGATTCAAAACTTAAAGAAAACAATAAGCAAATAGTTGGATAATTACATTTGTTTAAAGCAGAAGAATAATGAAAGACTCAACAAAATTAGAAGTCAACTTGAAATCTACACTGAGAAAATCTTAGATCTGAAAGTGTGCACTGAAACTGGATTCAATAATGAAAAGGTCGGTACAGTAACAGTAATGACAAAGTAGGCTTGTTGTTGAAGGAGAAGGTTCAGTTTCGGAAATCAATGATGACCTTGCTACAAAGATAAAATTTCAGACTGTATGACAGAGGTAAACAATACTAATTATGACATTTTAACAAATGTGGACCTGCTGCTAGATCAAAATGGCAAAGTATTACGAAGATTTACGAAAATAGTCTCAATGAACATGCACTGAACCAAGAAACCAAGAGTGAGGAGCTTGCAGAGTTACAGTACTTACTAAAAGTATTTGTGATGAAGCTGAGGATAGTTTCAAGATTTTGAAAAGATGCTGTAACAACATCTTAATGAATGACTTAATTGTTTTAGAGAATTCCTGTTTTGTCAGAAGATTGAGAAGGTTGTTGACTTTGGCATGAAGACTGTAAGTGACACTTATTCGGAATGTTACAGGGAACTTTGCTGAGGGGAAATTGTCTGCATCAGTGGTATAACCTTGCTAAAAATTTTGTAAAAGAGAGCTGCAATTAACTTACAGGCAGGAAGGTGACAGTTGTTGAAGTCAGTGTTGTAGAAAACAGCGATGAGGAGCAGGAACACTAACATTTCTGTCCCCAGAGGATCACAACTCAATTTGTGATTTGGGTATGGCAAAACCATGACCTAGAGCCAACGTAGTATTACTTTGGCGATTTTCATACTTGCATGCTGCACATCTTGTTCTACTCATCTTTTCTTCCAATGTGAACCTCTCTTCTACCCATCAGTTAATCGTTTTTGTTAGAATTAAAGTGTAATTCCACAGTACAAGAAAAAATTCATTTACTTTTGTATTTGCTTGATGAGAAATTTTCTGGTATTTTTGGAAAAAGGAATTTGTTTCTTATCTTCATTTGAAAAAAGATTTTTTTTAATATACAGGTTTCATGTGCAGATGACATGTCTGCTTTATTTAAAAAATGATGTGATGTAGATGAAATATCAGGTATGCTGGTATATTTGTGCTGTTTTAAAGAAATGTGATTAGTTTTGCTGAAATATTGCATTTTTGTAAACAAAGGAATCTGTATTTGTTCTGAGTAATTTACTTAAAGAGTGAATATTTTCTAGTTTTGAAACTGGTTGAGTACATAGATATAAATAAAATACAGGAATTTTGGCACTGTTTTGGAAATTATTTTACATTTTTCATGAAATCTGGTTGTCTACTGAATTACTTGTTAAAAGATAGGTTGTCAGCCTTATTGGTATTTCAGTGCAACATTGTGGGCGTAGCCAGCTGTAGGTATGACAACTGTGGAAACATCTCAGGAAACTATGAGAAATTCTGTTGAAAGTGGAGATCTTAGAGCTATGTTTTTGCTAACTGTGGTTTTTTTAAAAAAAAAATCCCTGTGGCAGTTAGGAATAAATTTTCATTTTCACTTCAGGAACAACTTACTTGTCAGATCACACCTGTAAAGAAATGTTGCAAACCTACATGTTGTACTGTACTTGTGTGAGAATTCTGAAGTGGATTTGAAGTAATGGGTTGTGATGAAGATGGGAATAATGGTGCAAGTAGGCCGATGATAGTTTAGGGATTTCATATGTTCAGAATCATAGTGTTTCATATTCAGTGTGTAAACTTCTTTATGTTTTGAGCAGAGTGTAAACTAATGTTGTGTTATCATTTAATGCAATGTGCAAATGCTAAGATGACTTGGTGATGTGTTAGTTGCGAGTCTGATGGTTCTGAAGCACGTGGAATTTCAGGCAAGCAGTGACGATATGTTATTGGGATAAAAAAGCAAAGATAGCCAGCTGTGTGAAATGTAGAATAAATTAACACTGTAGCTGTCTACAGGTAAGTACCACCTGATTGCTATTTTTCAAACATATGTCTGACATATACAGGGTGATTCTTATTAACATTTAAAAAAACCCAAAGTGACACTGATGATGCTGAGACGAGTAATTTAAGACACATAGGGTTGAATGTCAGGAAATGCCCCAAAAGTGAATGACAAATGCCACCACATGGTGGACCTCACCATACAGTCTACTGGTCTGTCACACCTAATCATCCCAATCTAAGTCAAGTATTCACCTCGGTGTGGCTCTGGGCCCAAGTGCACAAATTTAGCATGTGAGGCTTTGGGTTCGAGTCTTGCATCTGGCAGGCATTATTTTTGTCATTGTGTTAAACAATTGTCCGCTTACATTGGGGTAAGATTTATTATTTTATTTACCAATGTCATGGTCTCTGCTGGTTTATTACAAAGTACAGTACAACAAAAACTTACTGTATTGTGTCACAAGTAAATGAGTATATGCTTCTGAATTGTGTCGTTACCAGTAAATGACCTATGTTGCCTTTCCTAAGTGATGTCTGTATACAAAAAAAATTAAGGGACAAAAAGGAAAGAAATACAAGATAAGAACAGCTTTCATTTGGTTACAAGGACAATAATTTTGCACCTTTTACATTTACAACAGATAACATTAAAAAAACAAAAGAAAAAGTCATCCTCAGCCAATAGGTATCACTGGATTCAGATATGGAGGGGCATGTGGTCAGCACACCACTCTCCCAGCCATTGACAATTTTTGTGACTGGAGCCACTACTGCTCAATCAAGTAGAGCTGCTACTTCTCAATCAAGCATCTCCTCAACTGACCTCACAAGGGCTGACCGCACCCTGCTTGTCAACAACACTTGGCAGTGACTCATCCAAGTGCTAGCCAAGTCTGACAGCACTTAACTTTGGTGATCTGACAGGAACCAATGTTACCAATGCGGCAAAGCCATTTAGCAACATTTAAGAAAGGTGTTCGAAATTTGCACTGTTTGCTCAAATGCGTGTATTATATTGCTCAACCATCCCTTTATGACCAAGCCCATCCGCTGTTCACGTGATGAGGTAAATCATCTTGTGACATCACATGCTCAACATTTCTCATCCATTTTGGGGTATTTCCTGACATTTGCGACCCCATTAAATCACTTGTATCAGCGTCATTTACAGTGCTTCACTGGTTTCTAAACATGAATAACAATCACCATGCATGTAATGTAAAATTGAGCACAATAGGGACTGGAGGGTCATCAAAAATAGAAAAGAGTTTTACTATTGTAATTTAAATTAACAAGGCATACTTTTTTAAACATGGGTGTTGGATATCATAGTTTTGAAACATAGTTTTGAAATTACTACAAGATTAACTGTGAGTGTTCACTTACTTTCCTGTCAATAGGTTGTAAGAAAATGTCATTGTTATGTTCTACTTTGCATTCTTTTTGCTTTGCAGAGCAAAGTTCTTCTGGGAGTTGTATATAGTTTATTTATTGTAAAAGTTTTCCCTACATTCCTGCTAGTTTCAAGATTTGTTACTTGCCTAAAATGATCTAGAATTGTAAAATTTGAATGATTATTTACCATGTTCTTTATTACTTATGTATGTTATATAGAGGTTCATTCTTAGGTCCTTCAAATAACTGTCTAAGTGTAACAATTTTGTCAGGTCCTATACTATGTTCCAGATCTGGATATGATGTGTATGATTATTTAGGCTGCTTGTGAAACTGAAGTTTAAAGACGTGATTAGGAGGTAGGAAGGAAGTGGGAATAGATCTTCATTTTTCATGTCTACAAATGTATTTCTTATTTCTCAACACAGCCACCCTGGTAACGAACACATTTCTCCGAACAAGAGACCAGTTTGTAGATATCATCACTATAGAATGTCTGACTTGTTCAAAGAGCCACAGTCTCACCTCTACTTGTACCACTTCACTATCGAAATGAGGTCCTCGAAGGTGTTCATTAAGTTTTGGAAACAGATGTAAATCGGGTGGGGCCAAATCAGACTGTGGCAAACACCGCAGCGCTCATGTGTGGTCTGGCATTGTCATGCTGAAGTAGAGGGTGCTCCATTTGTGGACAAACTCTTTCAGTTTTGTGAGATCTCTCAGTACTCCAACAGTTGTCACACACTGCCATGTTACACGCTACAATCTCGATCCCTCTACTGGCAGATGGTTGTAACTTGTCAGCAAAGCAGGAAAGTCAACTGAGTAATATGCATGGCAGTAATACGTCAACCAATCTTGAGAACAGAATAAAAATTTCTGAGGCATTGCCTTTCAGCATGATCTCGTACTTGAGATAATGCCGAACTCTTAATAATTCCCAAGTTTTCACTTTTCAGCTATGTTCATAAATGTACTTTTTAAGTGATTTAGTATTAGGGTATTATTCAAGTATTTTCAAAGGTGCATGACCAGTAGCTAACTTAGCAATTTTTGTTTATTGCAAAGAATTTAGTGTACCTTCTTCCAAGAATATCTGATAAACTTCACTATTAATCATTTTTTGCTAATTATGATGAGTGGAGAATGTAATGTTATTTCTTTTTAATGAACTAACTTACTTACTAGACGTGTCACTCAATGTACAAAAAAAGTTTTCTTATTTTACCATTTTCAAATAATTAGTTCTTGCATCATTTTACTAAATGTATATTAATATATGGTTGTCTTATTCTGTTCCTGATTTACAACATTCACAAGAAACAACCTGCTCACTTATTATTTTGCCGTGTTTCTTCACCAGTATGTCACTCTAATGTTATTGATTTCCATTTAAAGAGCTTTGTTAAAATTTTTTATTAATTTGATTCCTCTAACATTCTGTCTCAAATAAACTAATGTGGAAATGGAATTAAAATCTCCCTGAATTAAAAATGAAATAATTATTCTTACCATGAATTCCTATTTGGCTCCATTTTCAGGATTTTTTATATACTTGTCATCAGTTCTATTTTGTGAGTTTTTTTGTAATATTCTATATAAATTTCCATGAAAAATTTTCACAATTGTGGAGAATTTATGTTCCATAGTGGCATAAAATGTTATACATATAGTATATATGACATTCTGCAAGGAGGTAATCCATGGTTGACAGTCTCTTATTCAAACTGAATCTACCAATATCAGTGTCTCAGATTTACACATGCGATACCATTTTTGCTCATATTTACAGGATTTTTAATTTCTGCTCAGGAGTCAGGTTCATTAATGAAATTTTCTGTTGCTACTGTTTCTTTATCCTATTTAAAGTTAACTAAGAAAATTTGGAATATTTTAAAGAGAATAAGAGTGAAGGCTGAGATTTATATGCATGAGTACATTTGTTTTAAATATTTCTGTCAGTCATTTGGAAAACAAATTCTTTGAAGAACACCGCCATCTCATAAAACGTGTCACATGGTGTAAACGTGTCACATGGTGTAAACGTGTCACATGGTGTATGATATCTAAAACAACCTTGTATTCCTTCTTCATTGTATGAAGGATTACATTATGGACATATATGAACAATTAGAATTTTAGACAGACCTACAAATATACAAAGAAAAAATGCTCAATGAGCAGTGCACTCATAAAAGCATCAGTTTCTTGGACATCTGCCACCCCATTATTGACGAATTTCTTTGAAGTTAATCCACAAATCTGTTACTGTATCTAGAAGTTTGTAAACATGCTGTTTAAGCAGCACACTGTGTGTCCAAGCTATACTAATGATCTCTGCAGTTCTCTGAGGTTCAACCTTTGCACTCTAGAGGATGTAATTCTGCACTTGACTTGGATGCCCCGCCCACTGTGATTATTTTATGCTTTTGCTAAATCAAGAAAGTTATTTTAGCCTTATTTGTAAAACAGACAATTCAGAATTTTTTGAAAATGTCATGACATAAATCCTCTTAAGCTCAAAGAATACTTGTAATAAAATAAATTACAGTCTTCATAATCTTGACACACCCAAATTTCTCACGATATCACTGGGCATGTAACATTTTAAATCCATCCAGCTTTTACTTTTATCATTTGGACATTGTTTCTCTACAGCATAAGTAAGTTTTATACTCTATCTGTACTTATATTAGACATACGTACACCTTGTTTTCTCATCTTCTATTATATGCAACGGTTATACATCTATCAAATTTACGGCAGTTTTCAGAACCCCTCAAAAATGGCCTAATACAAAGGCCAAGACTGACAGTAAACTCAATTAAAAGTTCTCCACAGCAATTGGAACAGTTTATCATTAATTCAACAGACACTTGCAAAATTAGCACATAAAGAAATTGATAAATGCTCGAGAGAAAGACCAAGAGTGTGTTAAGATCAAGCACTGAGCAGTGAAAGGAGACTTTGTATGAATTTCTTATGCCTGTGTAGGAAGTGTGATTATCAGACAAGTTACTAAACATGCTACTTTGGACCATATCATACTGTATGTAACTTATCAGATGCCACATACTATGTTGATGATAATGAACTTTCATTAAGAAGACAAAAGTGCAGAGATGTCACCCATGTCCTCCATATGAAGCCCTTTTACAGCCCTAAGGTGCAGATCATTGATGGGGGCGTCTCACTGAAGCAAACTGGAGATCTGCTCAATAATCATGGAGCTTCAATGGGAGGGGCTACCTCTGATGCTCACAACAGTGAAAAAGATGACAACAGGACCAGAATCAAAGGATTCACCGGTGTTGCCATACAGAGGACCATTAACAACTTCTACATCCAACATGCTGTAGTCGTCTACATTAAGAACTTCTGAACGAGTGTATCACTGTTTTTACAGGAGAGGGAGCAATGCCATGAGCTCTAATGCATGCGGTACGGTGTAACAATTAGCATAACTGGCTGATCTGATGAGAGTCACCAGCTAAAGCCTAGCCATCAACAACTGTTAATTGTACCTTCCATTGAGAGTTCAGTTCTTTTCTGGCTGTACATTAGCGTTCATAATAAACATGCTTTCACTCTTAAGTGTTGTATTTCATCAACGACCCTGCTTTTGGATTTGTACTCACATGTGGCTACGATGTGACAATAGCTTCAAAAAGTATTTACTAAGAAATTTATCTTTGATGTTAACAAATTTATATTTTACAGAAAGTCTTTTATTGGTATCTGCAGTCTGCACCTGGTATCCTCCCCAATTGAGTCATAGTTATTAAGATAGCCAAATATCAACAAGGGTGACCATAATGGGAGGAGGAGGAGGGGGGGGGGGGCATACCCTTTGGTCCCAGGGCAAGGAACAAAAATATAGTGAGGTCAGGTGTTTTTCTTTCGAGAACATTGTTTAAAATTTGGTATTATGCAGGTGTTTAACAGGGTCACAATTGGAACTTTTTTATGGTTACTTAAAAAGTCACAATTTGTGTTCCAAAATATTGAAAATACTCCCCCCTATAAACCATTGTATGGGTGCCCTTGAATGGCAGAACTAATTTATTACTACTATTGTCTCAATTCCTAATCTAATTCCCTCAGTTTTATCTAATTTCGGCTACATTCCATTACTTTGTTTTATTTTCTTAATGTTTATCTTATAATCTCTTTTCAAGACCTTATCCATTCCATTCAACTGCTCCTTAGTCTGTCTCAAAATTGCTCCTTTATTTCCTTTCCTGCTTGTAATGTACAGATTGAGTAACATTAGGATAAGCTGCAACACTGTCTCACCTCTTAACAACTTTTTCACTTAACTGTATTTTATGCCTGCTTTCTTGGGAATTTAAAAGAGTTTACTCCACCCAGCAATGTCTAATGTCTTTTTCTAAATTTCTGTATGTTGTAAATGTAGGTTTGCCTTTCTTCACTCCATCTTCTAAGATAAGTTGTTGGGTCGGTAATGCCTCATGTGTCCCTTCATTTCTCCTGAACCAAAATGATCGTCCTGAAGGTCAGGTTCTATTGTCTTTCAATTCCTCATTCAAGAATTTGTGTCAGTAATTTGCAACAATGACTTATTAAGCAGTTTTGTAGCACCTGTCAGCACCTGTCCACTTTGGGATTGGAATTATTACAGTATTCTTAAAGCCAGAGGATATGTTGCCTAATTTATATTTTGCACATTATGTGGATAATTTTGGCATGGTATTTTCTCCCAAGGATTTCAATAATTCTGAGGGAATGTCATCTACTTCAAGTGAATTGCCTGACTTACAGCCAACAGTGTTCTATCAGATTCTTCTCAAAGCATTCAACCTCCAACTCATTTTCATCTATTTCTTCTTCTCTTTTCATGATATTGTTTTCAAGTTTGTACCCTTTTTATAGGTCTTCTATAAATTCCTTCCACCTTTTGGCATTCCCTTCTTTGTTTAGTATTAGTTTACCACCAGAGAGCTTGATATTCATAAAGCTGTTTGTCTTTTCATCAAAGGTTAGTTTAATTTTCCTATACACAAAAATCTGTCTTTCCCATAGTCATATATGCTTGTACAACGTTGCATTACTTCACAAATCATTCCTCCTCCACCATTTTGCAATTTCTAATGTCTCATTTTTGTAGGCATTTGCATTCCCTTATGCCTGCTTCTTTTGTTATATTTTCACGTTTTCTCCTTTCATCGATTACATTCAATATCTTGTGTACTATCCAAGGATTTATACTGGGTCTTGTCTTTTTGATCCTCTGCTGCCTTCACTATTTCGTCTCTCAAAACTACCAATTTGTGTTCTACTGTGTTTCTTTCCATTGTTTCTCTCTGTTATATTCCTTTTCCTTGTTTCATTCAATCATTGTCTAATACTTACTTTGAAACACTCAAAAACTTCTTTTTCTTTCAATTTATCAGGTGTCATTTACTTAATTTTTTACTTTCCTACGATTTCTTCACTTTTAATCTTCAGTTCATAACTTATAAATTATGGCAGAGTCCAGATCCACTGCTGGAGAGAATTTGTAATGTAAAATCCGATTTCTAAATTTATGTCTTATCATTCTACAGAATACGTCTGCCTGCTTAGCTGAGTGGTAACAAGCTTGCCTACCATGCCGCGGGCCTGGGTTGGAGATTTTCTCTGCCCGTGGAGTGGGCATTGTGTTGGCCTCATCATTTCATCACCAACGACATGCAAGTCAGCCAATGTGGTGTCACTTGAAATAAGACATGCACCTGACAGCCAAACTTACCCGCACGGGGTCTCCCAGCCACCAATGCCACACCATCATTTCTTTTCATAGAGCCTATTTAAAGTCTACTGAAGTCTCCAGAGCTTTTCCACATACACAACAACTTTTAATGATGCTTATTTCACATGCCAGTATTTGTACTCTGTGAAGTTTTTTCTGTCCTGCTTGGCATGGGTAGAAATTGTTTATTTTCACTTGCTCTGTGCGTACACTGCAACACACAGAACCAAACACTCATTCCTATAAGTCCACAACAGACTGAGTTCACTAAGTGACTTGAGCACTAACAATTCCAGGATGTAGTACAGTCAGCACAGCAATACACCAGTTCCATACCAGTAACCACTAGAGACTGGAAACAAACTATATCAACTTGGCTGTGTAGTGGCGCAATACAAAAATCTACGAAGTATAGTAAGGAATGAGCTGTGCGCGAAGCCCAGGCCACAGTTTCAGCAGCATTCAGTTGCCACCAGGAACGGCACATGATGTGGCGCAAATCCCAGCACAATGGCTCCCCTTACAACAGAGACCCGCAGCCATTGCTCGCAGCCCAGTACCTCTGACATGTACATATCTGTGCTAGGTGGAAAAACCGAATTACTGCTGAATGCAAAACCCCTCCCCCCTTTAATAGTGCTTCGGGCAAGAAATGCCCCAACCAACGCCTGTGCCGACTGTGTCCAGGACAAGGAGAGGGCAAAATTGGAATCCCTGCCAATGGCTCATGCAGCATGCCCTCCACCACCAGAATGGGAGGTGGGGTTGGCCTGTTGGGAAGTGACTATCGCACGTGACAAGGGTGACAGTCGTCCTGTGAACATACAGAGTCCCGCAATCATTCAAAGCAGTCAGCACAGGTGGTAGGGACAGTAGATATGCACGGCACAGTGGGAGGGAAGGGATCCACCCTCACTGGCTCCCATCACTTGTCAGTATCTACTTCCCTTCAATGCCTTGCAGTGGGACGCAGAGTGGAGGGAAAGGAGCACGTCCAGAGGCTGGTACAGTTTTTGTATGAAACCAGTGGTGCTGCCCATCGGTGCCTGAGGAGAACTCAGGGGTGGCAAATCATGCTGTGGGTGGAGTTGATTGTGGTGACAGACCAGTTGCTCCTGGCCGACTGCCACATCGAACATCTGTTGCTCCATTGCCAACCACAAAGCCCTGGGTCCACCCACGATTTTGGCTAAATGTGCAGGCCCACACATGGCACGATAACACGGCGAGATGTGTGGCTGTGGACCTGCACCGTTAATTGCAGGATGTCAAACAGGGTAAATGAAAATGAAATGATCGTGTGGTATTGATGGCTGGGAGACCATGTCCGGGGAAGTTTGGCTGCCGGGTTGCAAGTCTTATTTCAGGTTAAGCCACATTGGGTGACTTGCGCATCAGTGGTGGTGATGAAAGAATGATGAGGACAACACGACACGCAGTCCAGAAGCAGAGAAAATACCCAATCCAGCTGGGAATTGAACACGGGCCCTCTGCATGGTAGGCAAACACGTTACCACTCAGCTAAGCAGGCACACAGGCACCAGTGCAAAATTTCGGCCAAGCTACATTCATCAACAGGTGTCGACTGGTATGTGGCCAGAAAGCTAGTAAGCGCACCACTTGAGTTTGCTGTCAATAAGATTCCTCCCCCCCCCCCCCCCCCCCCCCCCCACTCCTGACTTGAATGTCCTGACCAACCACTTGGCTTCTGAACTGGATATAGAGGTGGAAGTCAAGTGCTCGATACCAATCTGTCTACAAATATCCCGAAACACCGAAGCCTTAAACTGTGGGCTGTTGTCGAAAACCATTGTAGCTGGGGGTCCTTTCTATAGCAAAGGTAGTAGATAAGACCCAGAGAATGTTGTAGACATCCACAATACATATGGGAAAATTTGGAAGAAGGTCAACAACCTACAACCACACTGCTCCATGGAAAGGGCCAGTAAAATCTACATGTACACCTAGGCATTGGTGATCAGGGTTGGGCCATAAGTTAAATCACTATACTGGAGCAAACTGGTTATGTGCACAGGTGTAGCAGTTGTGGATAGTATACTTTTGGCACATTCCCCAATAGGCAGTGAGGAGGAGTTGCAATATGCAGGGGCAGAGTGCAGGAGGGACAACGACCCAACATTCTGCACCATCTGTAGCTAACAAAATGACTTTTTCTGTAACAAAGGCTGTGCCTGAGAGAAAAATATGTGCACCACTCTGGAGCTGAGTTCAAGCTACACCTGCCGCACTGTGGACAACACCCCATAATGGAGCAGGTCGCAGCTTGTCTCTGCTGCAATATTGCCCGCTGTAATAGGAAACTTGTCTAGAATGTGCCACTGGTTCGCGTCCAAGGCAAAACACAATGTTTCATGTCTCTCAAAATCATCAGGTCCACATGGCAAATAAGACAGGGCAATGGCATAAGAGTGCTGCATGACAGTTCTGTAATGGATGCCGTAAATGTAGTTGCTAAGAAACAACACCCACTGCTGAAACCGTTGCAGAATTTTGTCCGCAAGTTTTGCATGGGGACCAAACAATGACAGCAGGGCCTTGTAGTCCATAATCAGATGACACTTGGTACCACAGAAGTAGACATGGAACTTCAAGACACCATAAATGGTGGCCACAGCCTCTTTTTCAATCTGTGAATAATTTCACTGTACCGAGTTCAACGTCTTAGATGCAAACATCATAAGTTGTCCCACGTCCTCAACAAATTTATGTGAGAGGACAGCACCAACATCACAATCTGATGCATCTGTGATCAGTATTAGCCGTTCACCCAGTTGTAATGTCGACAAACAAGGGGCCAACCTAAGACACTTTTTAAGCTGCACAAATGCCCATTGAGAAGCCCCTGACCATACAAATAGAGCACCCTTTTTATGTAAGTAGTAAGTGGGGGGGAAAATGAGCGGCATTTGGAATGAACTTGATGCAATAATGCACTCTGCCCAGAAAAGATAGCAGTTCTTTTAAGACTCTTAAGCACCATCAAATTAATAATGGTGGTCAAATGGTCTTGTGTGGGTGTAACCTCATCTTTACTTACTATGTGGCCCAATTACCTGACTCTATGTTGGAAAAAGCTACACTTGGTGAGACAACAACGTAGGCCACTGGATTGCAGTCACTCAAACAACAGTCGTAAACTGTGCAAGTGCAGCTCCTGCTTGTCCTCTGTTAACTAACAAATCATCCAAATAATTGACACAATTAGGGATGCCCTGAATCAGCTGTTCTATACACCTCTGAAAATTTGCAGCAGCACCAGTGACGTCAAATGGCAATCTTTTATATCTGTGCATGCTGAATGGTGTGTTAATCACTTGAAACTGTTTTGTGGGCTCATCGACAGGTAACCAGAAATATACATCAGTGAGATCAATTTTTGAAAAATACTGACTTCCAGCCAATTTAGCTAACAAATCCTCTTGGCTATGGATTGGGCACAAATCAACATTTGCGTAGGCATCAGTGGTGTACTTAAAATCACCACAGCTCCAAAGTGACCCATTAGGTTTTTGTACAATAACCACAGGTGTCACTCACTAGCTAGACAAGACTGTAGAGATAACCCCTAGATTCTGAAATATGTCTAGTTCTGCCTTAATTTGTTTGTGCATGGTGAATGGTATCAGACAGGCTCTGCAGAACTTAGGCAGTAGTGAATGCTTCAAAGAGATAAGTGCTTGAAAATTCATAGCACACTCTACAGTAGGCATACACATTAAGTTCCAAAAATGGAATCGCATAGAAATTACATTTGCCTGATCCTGAATTTGGTGAGAGTGAAATCTCGTACTAATTCTGAATATAAATGAACAAGTTTTATTAGGAGGAGGTCTCTTCATTTGCTATCCAAAAAACTTTTTGCAAACTTAAACATTTAATTACTATGTAAGAGGATTTATTAAAAAGCAAGTCTCGTTTTGTGTGTGCTATTATTTGTGCAAAGTATTCCATGTAAGCTCTGTGCTGTCCCAAGAGTGTTACAGCTGTACTCGGCATCATAACATGCAAAGTAATTGAAGGCGGCAAAGAATCTTCTGTGTGAACCTTCAGGTCAAGGAATATCAACAACCAGAAGATTATAACAGTAACATATATATTGATGTACAGAAACTCTTCCCATTCCCCACCTCCACTCCCCACCCTGAAGTTCAAATGAGTTGTAACCAGATGATTAACCTCTGATCACATTTCGTAATTACAGGTTAAAGGCACAATAAAAGCCTTTCTATAAATCATAATTAATGAGTAATGGTTTTGGTAGAATTTGAGCTCTTTTACAGACATAAGAGGAATTACTGATGAGCTGGGGGGTGTTTGCAGACTTCTAGGAGCTGAAAACTAGCAATAAAATGATTTATAAATTAACTGAATCCTTGCACTCTCCAAAGATACCCCTCTGATGTGGTCACACCTAAAGTTTGGTTTTTTGTGCTGTTGAGGTATGGAAGTCTTGGTAAAGCACCTGTTTTTTTTTTCCTCTTTCTTTGGTGGGAGGGTGGGGGGAGGGGCTTTCAACTATCTGTCATCACAACCAATATATCATAACCACAATCATCTGCTTTGCCATCTCACACCCAAACTGCCATCTTACAAACAATATATACCATAAGTTACACCATAGGTCTGTCAGTCTGTCTCCAAAACCTTGTATTTCAGGGAAAAAATCTTTAATAGCCATCTTAACATGAAAACAAAGTGGCAAATCACCACAAAAAAAAAGTCAATATGAGTCAAAAAGACTGTGAAAGGAAGGGACAGCCACACAATGCAAGCAATTTTCTCTCATATACATGTCATCTGTTTAAGAGTTTGTTACCGGTTTCTCCATATCATCCTTTCCATTGGCTGCATCCAATTTCACATGATGACACATAGCCAACATCTGTTCTTTTGTACACAAGGGCAGCACACCAATAGCCCTTAGTAAACTTTAGTCCTAATACATTTTAAAAATATTAAAATACCTGCACGGGACTGTTTGCTTGGAAGTAATGTGGCAATGTGTGATGGATCACGCTGTAGTGCTTCAAGGTCCACATCAGCTGGATAACTTTCTTGATAAAATTCAGAGCCCGCTTCCTCCCAGCCCTGCCCACGAGACACACGTTTTTTGCGTTCACCGCCTGACATCTCTACCTGAAAATAAAATTAAGACAGTTAAAGAAATGAATATTTTATTAGTCATTATTGGAATTTACATGAAATGAAGATAAAAGGAAAACATACACTCTCATTAAATGAAATTTACAAGTGCCACAACAACGAAAGCGCAGGAATAACTTCCCAGTCTGTGACGTAGTTCATACCTATATTTGCACTGTCAATGAGCATTACAAACAACTTACAAATTCTTAATAACACTTCTCATCATCCAGTCACATACTCAGTTTAATGTGTGAAATGCACTGTAATAGCCTGCTAACAACATGAAAAGCTTAGCACTCATACTTACAAAGACAGGTATATAAACATACAGAGGTGGAGGGGAAGGGAGGGGAGGGGAGGAGGGAGAGAAAGATGCCAGAACCATAGAAATTTTTAAAATGGCCAATTGTTTCAAAAGAGATAATGCTACCGTACACAGAGCAACTCACATCTACTCAGGATTCTTTGTCATTTGGCATAATTTTAACTCTAGTAGAAAAATGCTAAGTTGCAACATGGCTCGGAGTCTATGTTAAACTGTAGGTTTCATTATAACTGGCTAGTAAATCAGTTCGGAGGTCTGAGCAAGGCATCAGCATACCACCTCCAATAGGATAACGCCCAGTAAAGCACTGTGATGTTCAGAACAATCTTTGTGTTGATGACAGCTTTACTTATCTTCAATAGTAATTCATTGCTGGTTTGTACACAAATATGTACAGTTTCCTGCTTTCCTGAAGTTTGAAATCAGAAGTACAGTGATTAAAAAAAAGCTTGTAACTACACATGAAAACTCCTCTTTATTCCATGTTTTCCCTACAGGAACAGGGTGCTAAATCTTAGTCCTCTACGTTTAACATATTAATTCCTGTATTTACATGATGCTAATAGACGTAACATATCAACTCTCATTATGACTTTCAAGCTCTGTAAGCAAAAGAGAAGTTCCTCCAACATTCTGATGCATTACTGTCAGCTTACCCACATAAGTTTCTTTTGCATGTGGAACCTTGTTTAGCTTAACTTCATTCAAAACACCCTGTATGAATGAGGTAGTTAGCATAAAAACAACTCACCTTCTACTTCCATAATCACAGGAATTTTACCATTGGTACCTGTGTCCCTAATCCCCACCCCATTCCCTCCTTATATTTTCAGATATCAATTCCACTAATGTACCTTTCCTCCCCTGTTTAAATGTAGGGCATGTCTTGTGTAACCCACTATTAAAACAACAGCTACTGGCAAAGTCAATACCAATCCAGACAGCTCCTGGTTAACATGACTGATGGCTTTGCCCATCCAGGGTTGCAACTGCAGAACTTCAGTGAAATCTGTGGTGTTACATATAACTCTGGAAGAGTGTTGTGTCGCCCTATGTCTATCTAGCCGACGAATGATACTCATCGTCTTTAAGTGATATAGTGATTCAGGAGCTGTGAGCATGAAACTGTGTGTGTGTGTGTGTGTGTGTGTGTGTGTGTGTGTGTTTTCATGTAAAAATTGTATGAAAGGCTGTCACCCATTTTAAAGAGGTGGTGGGAATTACAATAACCCAACAAGATGAAGTACCTGCACAGGCATTTGTGTACTCTCAATGCAGCATTCCTGGCTAGAGTAATTGGGCAAGCCCAGAGTAAACACCTGCAGTGTAACAATACTGGGAGAGACACACACATAATCAGAAGAAGCATTGTCAATTCTAATTCATGTAACAAACTGTCAAACTGATATATATATATATAACCTTATGTGATGTTCCCTATGCGGCAAAGTGGTGTTTTGAAGAAGTTATTACACTTAATGAAATAATATACAGAGACTGTTACAAAAAAACCTCTTCATGTTTATTCCCGACAGTTCCATACCTGTCAAAGATTTCAATTCCTGCATACTCAAGACTGCAGCTTGACAGATCTGCACCAACACAGCTGGAATACAGTTTTATTTCAGATGCAGAACATCAAAACTGCGAGAGATCAAAAAACTCAAAAACTCTCTCTCTCTCTCTCTCTCTCTCTCTCACACACACACACACACACACACACACACACATGTAAATAAGGGACATCACAAACAGAAAATTATTAGAAACACAGCTATTGAAACAGTGCTTGAATAAAGCAGTCAATCCTGTGAATGGATACCAGGAAATAGTCATTTCAACATGAGCAACAAAGCACACAAGATTAGGGTTCTCTATTTGCTGGGCCCTACACCAATAATTGTGCTACATGTGATAGTAGCTGATGAGGTTATTAATATATGCACACCATAACTACTGTGTGCTAGAGGACAATAGCATCAGTGAAGGAATCCAGATACTAAGGACAGAGTCTTTTACAGAGGGGGATTGGTAGCACTTCATTTTAGCTAACTGGATGAAAGTAGGTGCACCACTGCTAAGGCTGTTGACTTCATTTGACTGAAGCTTTTTATCCCTTACATCCAGTTACTAACTTTCATTTTGCATGACCTAGTGCCTCTACAGAGGGATCACTACTGTGTGTGTAAAGCACAGAGTCCCTCAGTATGACTCAAGACATCCACTATATCATTTTTGTGTACTGTCACCTGTATTATTACACAGAACAATGAAATCCTCCCCTAACATTTTTGGGTGGAGAAGTGAGTTCTAGAAAGGCCGGACATCTTTTGTTACTGGATTCATGTATTACCTGGCTTGAAGTATACTCAAAGACTCTTGAGAAGTGATTAATTTCATAGTGTAAATGGACCTTAATCTACTTCAGTGTCCACGGAGTGTATGGGACTAAGGATGGTTGATGGTGAATTCATTCAGTGAGTGCTCCTTGACAACATGACCTGGGAAACAACACACAGCAGCTATAATTAATGTACATTACATCACAGTTGCAGTTAATATTTTAAAAAGTTATAAAATAATAATTTAAATAGTCCTATGTCATCTCAATTAAAACTTATTAACAATCTATCAGTCTCTTAATAGGCAGAGGAGTCTGACATGACACTCGCACCCACTCCCTTTTCCCTCTTTGTAACAGCTAAGATTTGGTGTACAATAAGTTCCCCAAGGTTGTGCTTTGTACAGATTCCAAGAGATTTATAAAAGCAGGCTCCACAGTTGGTAGGAACCATTAGCATGGTCTAGGTACAGCATATTTCAGCACTCATTAATATCTGTTTAGATTTTGAATAAAAGTAATCTGCAATGGTGGCTGAAGAATTTCAATACAATGAGTCATCCTCATTCTGGCAATGGTCTTATCAAAGAGGACAAAGGAGCATATAGATATTCAGGATGAGGGTGAGAGTGGAGGAACTGTCATTCAATGGAACAGAAACAAAGGTGATGATTTTGAAGACATGAAGGAGTCAAATATTAGATGATGATGATGAATGGGGGCCACTCAGAACGGTGGTGATCACCACTGTTTCAAGGTGTCAGCATGCCAATCCCAAGCACGTGTGTGTGTGTGTGTGTGTGTGTGTGTGTGAGAGAGAGAGGAGGGGGGGGGGGCGGTGACCCACAGCAAAGTTGCTTTTAATGTGTTGAAATCCTCCTAACAATTGCAAAAACTGCCTTCCTGTTACCCTTAATTTTGACACTTAAAATTGATTAATAAAAATGCTAAACTGCCCGAATGAGCTACAGATTCGGAGCATGCTGACCCCTTTTCTGAACACCAGAAACAAGATCTGAAGTTTCACATAATTTCAAAACCCATGTTGGCAGTGGCTAGGATGGTGGGCAGATCTCCAGCCAAACTGAGGTGTTGCCCTTATGTCAATATATAAAACACACAGCTGAAAAATCTGAGACCGAAATTGGTAAACTACAAACTCGCTGAGTGGTGGACTTCCCACTAGACGCTGAGTGGTGGACTTCCCACTGGAGGAGGAAATAGGGTGTTATTGGACACTGTCCTATTCACAGTCTGGTGAGCAGCATCGGTGTGACTCATATGAAGTCCACCATGTCAGTATGATTGATTTGATTGGCTGTAGTTTGTTGTTTGCAAACTTCCAGCCATTCCATTTACCATGATTCTTCTGCCAGATAGTGAGATGACAGCACACTGAAGTACATCACCATCCCTACATGCTTCTTTGACTGCTTTGTTGACTGTTTCACTTCCTGCGTTCGACATGTCTTGGTATCTAGGGAAAGACCACTTCCTTACTCTGGTGTTGGATCTGCTGTAAGGTGTCATGCATGATCTGAATCATCTTCTCTATTGGCTACATTTGGTGTACTGCTTGTAACACACTGAGCAAGTCAGAACAGACAAGAAACTTTGCACTTTTATGCTTTTGTATCTGCTACAGTGCCTCAAGGACTCCACGCCATAATTTGTAAACTGTTCCGGAAGATATTCACAGAAAGCCCTAACAGGGAAAACAGATAAACAACTGACTGCATTCCCTTGCTGGAATCCATCCATATAAATAATTTTCACCAACATGATAGTGAAAGCAACTCTCCCTGAAAAAGGACAATAAGGTGGACATCCATGCTTCCAGATCCATGAAGCTGGTGAAGGATGTTGTATCTCCAAGTGGAATCATACAATTTTTCCTGGTTAAAAAGAAGAAGACTGATAGTTCCTGCAAGGTAGGAAGGTAGATAGGTTGGGTTGGTTGGTGTCAGTGGTGGTGGTGGTGGTGGTGGTGGCGGCAGAGGCGGCAGTAGTGGGGAGATACACACTATCTGAGTGGGGACTACCCAATGTAAAGTTGCTTTTACAAGGCTGCAAAGGCTTACATTAGAATGGGACTGTAATATATTGCTCTCCAGTATGAGTCAAGTATTTTATTGCTGTGCTAACTCAGGGCATTTACTTGCAGAGTTAACCTGAACCACTGGTTCACAAGTTTTTCAAATGAAGGCTTCCAAAAGGGAAGGGAAGAGAATCAACTGAACAATCGTCAGACACATGTGTGAAACTGTTTACATTTAAAGCTCACTGGTAACCAGGTACGAAAGGAATATTCCATAGCTTATAAGTGGACTTCAGTCAAATTAGCCAGAAGATCACAACACAAAGGAAGAGCTTAATGTCTCTTAGATGCTGATGCCATAAGAGAGTGTGTATTTGGAGCTTACAGGTGCTCAGTGGCAGATGCCATAAGAGAAAAAGCACAAGTATGGGTTGGGTGAAAGGAAATCAGCTCTCGTTTTCAAAGGACTTAGGGAAACAAAGGAAAATCAAAGTATGGATGGCTGTAGATGGATTTGAACTTCCAGCCTCCCAAATGCAAGTCCAGTATGCCAACTACTGTGCCACCTGACAGTAGAAGGCAGAGGAAGAGACTATTACTTTTTTACTAATCAGCATGCCACACAATACTGCAATAACTATTTATTATAGTAATATTGTGTACCTCTGCATTTTATCAGACTGCCTCAACTATCAGGTGCTCCAACGGCCACTTAATCATTACAGCTACAGCTTCTGAAATTATCCTACATTGCTGCAATAACAACTCATTCATATCAACAAAATTTGAACTTCAGTCCCAATTATGGGACCTAAGTAAATACAACGCAAAAAAATCATACTGTATGATTTGTCACAACAAGGCTACAGTAAAGCTACATATGCACTACCCTTGAATTTTTTAGTATGATGCAGACAAATCAGGCTTCACTACCACTCAATATGTTACCACAACCAGATTTCCTGCTTTCACATTTGTTGGTTTCGTCACCTCAACCCAAACTATCACTTTTCAACCTAACACAGACGTTGGGCTGAGCTGCAGACCAGTCTGTAACCGTAATCAACATTTTTTTTACACAACTATATACATATATACAATACAGTTATTTGCCTTGGCACATATTTTTGGGGAGAAAAACCTAAACACTGTTACGCACTACCTTGCCTTTATTAACAGAGCATAATAATCAAGTCCTCAAATACCAAGAATCTGCAAAGTAACATATATGAGCCTTCTGTATGAAACTTATGTAAAAATATGTTCATTTACAAATTGTCAAATCTAACTGATACAATTCAAAGTATATGCAGCAGGTTGTTAAATTTCATGACTGCCAGAGTAAAATAAGTTTTTTTTATCACTAATATGCATAGTGGCATTTTTTAAAAATCTTGTTACTACAGTGAGAGACTTACGTAAACAATGTCACACATATATGCTGTCATCCATCCTTGGTATTTTATATTCATACTGTATCTTCATTGATCAAAGGTATTAATAATATAGTGGTTAATGAAAATATATTGCTTTTTACACTCTATGTAGATTAAATACATTTGACGAATTGTGTTCATAAATTTAATTTACTTAACAGTTACCTAGCGGAAACAATTACACAATATATACTTCGGGCTTCACTGTAACGTTATTTTAAGAAACAGTCACATAAAAATTAACAGCAAATGCCATGGATGTAAATGAACTACAGTCTACGAATATCTAATTCTACGCACGGTATTTTTTATTCCGAAACTACAATTACAGATAACGATTCTTTACCTCAAAATTTGTCACTGGAATGACTGCATAAAAAGGAGCTAATGGTTAAAGCGATCGGTCCAAACAGACTCATGTGGTGAGATGACATCCTTCCATCAAACAAAAAATACATGCACCCCAAACAACACACAGATTCCATAGCTGTCAAAACTAATGGGCGTTTACCGAGTCCAAAGAAGATACACGGAAGATAATAGAAAAAGTATGCCTACATATTGTCGAGTGGGAGAATTAAGAATAGTCATAGATTGCTCTGTAAGTGTTTATATTATACAGTGTGTGATTATACTAGTCTTATATATGTGAAATTGTGCGAAATTAATACAACAATGTACAGAGTCATAACGTATCTTTTGTGCTTATTTATAAGAAAAGTCGAAACGAACAATTTATTTATTTTAGAGTCCAAGTAAGCTAGATTCCAGCCTGTACAGATACAAAGAAACGTTTGTAAACCAAATGCCACTCTGGATGTGTAGCTATGACGAAGACCTAGATTACGGAAAAAAAGAGAAAAAATTAGAGGCATTTACAACTGAAAACCGAAATCACGCCAGCGACTTATGAAAGAGGTTTATTTTTAACGGTAAAATCAATTTTAAAATTTTCGGATCTGATGGAAGACACACTGTCCCAACAAATGAGACCAATCATATAGGTTGGAGATGGGTCTGTGCTTGAATGCATGTCTTCAATCGAAGTCGGAAATCTGCTTTTTCCTCGCAGAAATAACAGAAATTCAGGGCCAATTGCATAAATATCACTGACTGGAGATAAAATTTTACATCAGATCTGAAAGTGAGCAACGTTCAGAACTCAGCTCTACCACAATGTGGCTCTACTGTAAACTTGGATCCCCGAAGCAGGTTCAGAGCTCAGACATATATATATATATATATATATATATATATATATATATATATATATATATATATATATATATATATATATCAGAGGTTCAAATTTGATCTCAGGTAGCACGTGACATGCTTCGCAACACGGCTAAAATCAGCTGTCGGCAGGATTATTGCGCTTCAACCGCAGATCTTTATCGTCTTAGACACGCAGTATTTCTCATTGAGCAAGTAAACAGAAAAAGTATCGATCGCCAAAATTTCTCGCAATACGAGAATGATCTGCTGCTGGACATTGTGTTAAACTATCATAAAGATATAATTGTTTGATAAAAAGATAAAGTCACTTTAATTCTCTCATAAGGCTGATACCTTATGGACACCTCTCTCTGCAAGCTGTTGCTGTGTCTACTTTAAACACATCACCAACTAATATTTGATAGGTTCGTGTGGCGTAAAATCTTGAGATTAACAGCAACATGCACATTGCAGTCAGAGGTTGGATTCTTTTGGCTGATTTCAATAGATAGTCTCGGAGCCTTAGTTCCAACTGCTCTACAATACTTTTCTCCAAACCAAACCTCATTTTAAATGACTCGTCATTTAACTCCACGGGCGGGTTCACCCTTTCACAGAACGTGTGGGGAGCTCATTAGGTCTCGTCATCGTCGTCCTCTGTGCACACATCTGAATGCTCAGATATTTGTAAAGCAAACGAAAGGAAACAATGTAATAGACACAGCTTAGGGTTACTGCACATAGAATTTTGCCCAACAATGGTCCAGTACGTTCAGAAAACGGTCAGTACGGTATGATTTCAATGGCACAGTAATGTTATTATAATTGTCTTTACGACCGACCATATACAGAAAGTAGTAACAAATGGAGAAAATAAATAGCTGACATGGGTTCGAACATGTGATCTTCTGCACTTCAGTACACAACGCAACTTCGGAGCCATTGAAATGAATGAAACAAAATTATGTGGTTAATACGCTGTTCCGGAAAAACAATGACACAACTGCAAAATTCACCAAATCGAGATTATTGCACCAGTCCTCTCAGAAAAAGGTAACACATCCAGTGAAAGATCGTCAGAACTGTAGTTATACATGGTGCCGCTAGAGGGTAGTTGCGTCTTTGTGGAAATATCGATTGTTGCGACTTGGGTTGGGAAGAACATTGTCGTAATTGTCAGTTGCGTGTTTCAGTTTGGTGAGTGTAGTAACGTATCCGGTGAAATAACGACAGAAGTTATGAATACTGCGGACTGAGAATCGTTTCTACTAAAATCGTTGGTGAAATAACGGCTTAAGTGTAAATTGTGTCTTGTTTTCCCGATATTTGAATAACTTGTGCGTCGTATTTGTTCATAGCGTCATTGTTTCCTCAACTTTTAAATAACTTTTTTGTCATAACCTTTTCTTCGCGTCATTGTTGATGTGAACAAAATGGCTTTTTAATACATGTAGGTCAATTTCATTTCCATTTTATAGGGGTAAAAATGAGCGACCGAGCAAAGATTATGCGACTTGCTTTTCAAGGGCTAGCGGAGGATAACAAAGGGGCAAGGGAGATAAACTGTTCCATGATAAGTGAGCAGTATAGAGCAACAACTATTAAGCCCACACTGTGAAATAACAGACAAGCAAGTCAGCAAGGTGGAGCCACAGGCATAATCATCAAAACATAAATCCAAGGTAGCACAATTGCCAGAAGCTTCAAATGTGTAAGTGGTTGAAAGGGCAAGCGCGACAAAATCAGTTCTGAAAAGGATGCCAGTAACATCCCCTTTGCCGAGCAGCACTTCCGATAGCAGTTCAGATTTGTCCTCCGACTCAAGTGACAATTATCATCCATCAAGCAGCAATGAATCGTCTAAATCAAGTGAAAAATCAGTCGTCCATAAGGAAAAAGCTCCCATTAAAAAGCCTAAAGAATTCGAAATTTTAGCATCTGGGACAGAGTAAAAGCCAAAAAGTTGAGAAAGAGTGGGAAAAGTTATACATCATGTACGAGTAAAACCATCAGTTTAATAAGTCACGGCTGCAAAATACTATCGCGAATTCTTTACAGACGAATGGAAAAACTGGTAGAAGCCGACCTCGGGGCAGATCAGTTTGGATTACATAGAAATATGGGAACACGTTAGGCAATACTGACCCTACGACTTATCTTAGAAGCTAGATTAAGAAAAGGCAAACCTACGTTTCTAGCATTTGTAGACTTAGAGAAATCTTTTGGCAATGTTGACTGGAATACTCTCTTTCAAATACTGAAGGTGGCATGGGTAAAATACAGGGAGCGAAAGGCTATTTACAATTTGTACGGAAACCAGATGGCAGTTATAAGAGTCGAGGGACATGAAAGGGAAGCAGTGGTTGGGAAGGGAGTGAGACAGGGTTGTAGCCTCTCCCGGATGTTATTCAATCTGTATATTGAGCAAGCAGTAAAGGAGACAAAAGAAAAATTGGGAGTAGATATTAAAATCCATGGAGAGGAACTAAAAACTTTAATGTTCGCCGATGACATTGTAATTCTGTCAGAGACAGCTAAGGACTTGGAAGAACAGTTGAACGGAATGGATAGTGTCTTGATAGGAGGATATAAGATGAACATCAACAAAAGCAAAACGAGGATAATGGAATGTAGTCGAATTAAGTCGGGTGATGCTGAGGGAATAAGATTAGGAAATAGACACTTAAAGTAGTAAAGGAGTTTTGCTATTTGGGGAGCAAAATAACTGATGATGGTCGAAGTAGAGAGGATATAAAATGTAGACTGGCAATGGCGAGGAAAGCGTTTCTGAAGAAGAGAAATTTGTTAACATCGAGTATAGATTTAAGTGTCTGGAAGTCGTTTCTGAAAGTATTTGTATGGAGTGTAGCTATGTATGGAAGTGAAACATGGACGATAAATAGTTTGGACAAGAAGAGAATAGAAGCTTTCGAAATGTGGCGCTACAGAAGAATGCTGAAGATTAGATGGGTAGATCACATAACTAATGAAGAGGTATTGAATAGGATTGGGGAGAAGAGGAGTTTGTGGCACAACTCGATTAGAAGAAGGAATCGGTTGGTAGGACATGTTCTGATGCATCAAGGTATCACCAATTTAGTATTGGAGGGCAGTGTGGAGGGTAAAAATCGTAGAGGGAGACCAAGAGTTGAATACATTAAGCAGATTCAGAAGGATGTAGGTTGCAGTAGGTACTGGGAGATGAAGAAGCTTGCACAGGATATAGTAAGATGGAGACCTGCATCAAACCAGTCTCTGGACTGAAGACCACAACAATAACAACGAGTAAAATTGTCAAGGCTCGAAAAATGCTCCGTATACTGATACATGTATCCTCTCTTGTACAAAGAAAGTATCAGAAGACTATAGATGTCAGCTGTTCACAAATTACTGAGCACTGGGATCATTACGAAGACAACGGGACTTTCTACATACATGCATTTAAACGCTCGTTCTCAAATATCGTCGCATTACTGCCCAAGAACCTAGAAAGCCGAATTGCGTTTTCTACTTGGTGAAATATAAGATAAGATTAGTGTGTGCAAAGTATTTCTGATAAACGCTTTGGGAATAACTGAAAGGAAAATCCGTACTGTTATCGAAGCAAAAAGGACTGGGACTGGGATGGCACCTGTGGACATAAGGGGACCACATGGAAAAACACCATAAGACTGATCCAGAAATCTTGAGTCAGTTAGGATTAACATAAACTCAATTCCCCATATTGAGAGTCACTATGTAAGAAGTGACACAACAAGAGTATTCATCAATGGTGGCTTATCCGTCGCAGAAATGCACAGAAATTACTCTTCAGAGTGATCCTCCGGTAACCTGGCAGCTGCAAATTATGACGCCTACGCGCATATAATCAATACCGAATTTAACATCGGATTTTTTGTTCCAAAGAAGGGTCAATGCGACCAATGTGAAGCTTACAAAAACGGTACAGGTGAAGACAAGGCAAAGCTGCAAGAAGCATTTCAAGAACATCAGGAAGAAAAAGAATTGAGTCGTATAGAAAAAATCTTGGATAAGGAATTGGCTCAAAATAAGAAGATACAACTAGCTGTTTGTGATTTAAGAGCTGTCTTCTGGTACCAACGGGAAAAACATCTGCCTTTTTTTACAAGTCGAGGCTCAACTGTTACAATTTCACAGTAAGTGTCCATACATACCTTTTTTCTCTATCTATTATTACTCTTGAAGTCTGTTCTACTTATTTTTGTTGTTTGTTGCAGGTCACTGAGATTGGAAACGACAAAACTACCTGGCACTGGAAACAGAGGCGTGGTAGAAACAGCAACTTATGTCTTACAATATCTTGAAGAATTATCCAAGAACCTTCCTGGGATGGATGTCGTATTTTACCCCAACAATTGCGGAGGGCAACAGAAGAGCAACAAAGTACCGTAAACTCAGTCTGTGATTCGCAGAAATCATGTAACAAAATGTTTCTATTGTAAAAGTCATATTGATTAAAATGTTCATTCTCTTCTATTTCAGACACATGATTGCAATGTCTTTGTACACAGTACAAATGCTGGATATTCAGTCCATTATGCACAAGAATTTGATTTGTGGTCACGCCCAGAACGAGGGAGATGCAGTTCATTGAGAGAGCAGTTAAGAGTGCTAGGAGGTCAGGGCCAATTTATGTACCCAATCAGTACATATCAGTCATCCGAAATGCAAAAAAGAAGGGAAATGTGCTACATCTTAGAGAAATGGGTTTTTCAGATTTCAATGACATTAAAGCTTTGCATGATGGGATGGCTCTTTACATGGCAAAGGACGTTGACAGGAGTATTTTCAAAGTGTCCAAAATTAAATTATTTCGATGTGGAAAGGGAAGTGATGTGTTTCAGTATAAGAACAGTTGCAAACAGTCCGAGTGGGGATAAGTTCAGTTCAAAGGGAGAAAGAGGCGTTTAACAGGGAATGTAGATGGGAGTAATTTGGATCTGAAACCTGCTTATACTGCAAAAATGACCCTCTAAGGAAACAAAATTCAAGATTTAAACAATTTGGTTTACAGCAATATCATTCCTAAATATTAGAAAGCCTTCTACTATTCTTTTTCCACATATATGTAATTTGTTGCTTTTATGTCATTTGGAAGTCGTTTATTTCACTTAGTATATTATTTTATGTCAGTAATAAGATGCAAATAATAAAAATGATAATAAAACAATGAAACTGCAAGAGTGAACAAAAAATTATATATTTCTTTTTTCCCCACCCACCTACTTTAGTCATATTTGTTAAATTTCTATAACAATCTCGGAAGAGATACTTAAAGGGTTGCAAGTGCGTGAATGGGATGCTGTTTGCATGAAATAATTTTTGTATTTTGTAGAGATTACTTAGTGTCAGATTAGGCCAACTTTCAATTCTATAGACAATTTTACTGTCGTCTTATGATGTTTTTTTAAAAAATGTCGTTTGGTCTTCTGCCTCTCCTGTAAACTATGCATTTTGACAGTTATGTCACTGTTCTTCTAGAACGGCGAATATATCTCAAAATACTTGCTTATGTTCTACTTCTCAATTCATGCCAAATTGTCATAGCAGTTTACAGACATGTTTGGTAGCTAAAAACTTAATACAAATGGCATAGTTACTGCTACTTGAACCGAAAGAGAACATATATAAGTGATGCTGAATCGTTATTGGCTGCTGTCAAATTCCCACACTTAACTCTTCGCTGCAAATATTTAGAATTTTACTTTCTTTCTCTGCTGCTAAGTGTCTGTGAAACACCTTTTAAGAGTCGTCTCCCAAGACTTGTTATGAGACTGATCATTAAGTATACAGTAACCATTAGTTTCCTTAACCTAACCTTCCAGATCGAAATACAGTATTCTGAGCATCAGTAGCGTGGAAATGGCGTAGTCACATATTTACTTGCCATTTTTTGTGTTAATAACAACTTTTTTATTATTTCAGTTGGTGTCTGTAAAAACAAAAGCGATGAATCGTAGTGCCACTACACATAAACTGACGATTAGAGCTGAACCTGACTTTGAAACGCAAATTTTCGTCAGTCAAATATGATCCGCCTTCACAGTGATATGATCTAAGATTAAAGTTTATTCAACACAGATTTCCAGGTTGAGCTTGATTTAAGGTCATTTTCTGTCTTAAGTCTAGTCTACATGATGACATTGGGTGGCGCCACTTGTTGTGTGGAATGAGCTGCACGCAAATGGCTTTATATTTGACTGTAGACATGGCAAAACCAGTGTATACTTCAGTTTCGTCTTTTTGTGGGTCCCTGAGTCGTGTCTGAAACGGAAGTTTTGACAGGTGCACATCGCACGAGATGTGATGCAGTAAAAAGTTTGTTGCATGGAATCGGTGCATAAGAAAAAAATAAGAAACGTGTTTCGATTCGTGACTGTATGTAGAAAAGACGTCACCTCGGTTGCTCAGCATCCTTGCTGAAATAATTTATAATCCCAGAAGTTATTTTAATTATCTTAGAATGCCACCAGAATTTTTCACGTTTCTTCTAAATATAGTTAATTAGGTGATAAGGAATAAAATTACTGTAATGAATGCAGTACTGTCGCCAGAACTGAAATTATATATCATTGCGTGCATTACAATCAAGATCACTTGGCATGCTATAAGATGCGGTTTTAGTTGGTGATGACGCTATTTCATTAACACTAATAATTATTAACATTAACAGTGATAATTATTAACGTTAGCAACAATAATTATTCGAAGCAGGCCGCATTAAGAAGAGAATGGTTTGCAAACTACTCTTTTGAAGACACATCTGTACAGTGGCAATATTTCAAAATTCTAACATGTGAATGGAGAGCACTGCATCGATGTTTTATATAGATGAATATTGAATAATGAATGCAGCTTCTTGAATTTGTATAACCTTCCCTCCTGTCAACAATATTCCTTAACAAAGAGTTGGCCAACTCGAACGATGGGATTTTAGCCTTGTAGACGAGAGCATTGCCACAGCTAGAATTACGCTTGCTTGTATTTTTCTTAATTCAGCTGTATATGTGCTCCTAACACAATAAATTTTGCCCAGCAGCTCAAATATTGTCAAATCATTTATGTTATGATCGCACATGACAGTGTCAGTGGCAGAAATATGTTGCTTATTTTTGTAATCAGCATCACTGAAATCCCACAAACACCTATGCAAAGCCTAGATATCCAAAAAGTGAACATTATTCTTCGTTCCTCACTTCATATTTCAGTTTGTCTACACTCTACGAACACACATAACCTCAACATTCATGCAACTAGCGTCGCCAAAGTTGGAACACGCCAAAAGTGTTTTGTTTCACCAACGAGTTGTGCAAACGCGCGGCGCGCATGCGCAGTGGCCGGTAGCGCAGTTGCCTGCAACCTAGTGTCGTCGTGTAAACTAGGCTATAACCTAAGGTTAAATGTTTTATACAATTGGCCCTTAGTTTTAGGTTCGGAAAGCCTTTCTCATCTAAGAGACAGTTAGCTTAGCATAGTGCCCTGCATATTAGCGTTTGGTTACTGTACAATGGCACAAGGCAAATGAAGGTTTTCTGGTTTATGGTAAATCTGGTACAGTACCAGTACAGAATATTTTAGCATGTTGTATCAAAACCCAATGCACTACAAATAAAAGTGTAGCAGTGACAAGAACAATAACTTCAAAAGTTGAAGAATGGATCGATGGAATGAAGAAACAACCTTTCTCACGCAAAGCAATGAGCTTGCATCCTAGTTTACATGACAACACTGGTTTGCACCGCTGGTTGCATATTACAAGTTGCAAGGAAAAGGTTTTGTAATGTGTGTAGACACGGTGCCACCAATGTACACTTCAGTTTCGTTGTTTTGTGAGTACCATAGTCATGTGTAAACTGAAAGTTTCGGTAGCTGTACAAGTTGTGGCGTAGTTTATGGTTGTTTACATGAAATCTCTGCATAAGACAAATGATAAGAAAAAAATAAGAAACATATTAGCTTGGTTGCTCAGTGACATTGCTGAAAGAAACTATACTGGAAGATCTTATAAGCTATTTTCATCATCTGTATTACAACGTGTGAATAGAAAGCACTGCTGTAACATTTTAAATAAATTAATATGGAATATAGAATTCAGCTTTCTATATTTCTTTAGCCTTTTCTCCTGCCAACTATTTTCCTTAAAAAAGAATTGGCCAACTCAAACCACCAGATTTTATGTGATTCTTGAAGTTTTCCCAGCTTACTGAATATTTGATGGGGTTTCGAGATTGCAGCCAGATCATATCGAGTTCTTGCCACAATAATTCGGCTGGCAATCGTCCAGCCATTTTCAGGTGAGTGCCCGCCACTGGAGACTGCAATTTTTTTCTTTTGTTTTTTTTTTTCTGTGGTGGTTTCAGGTTTCAATACAGTGTCACCAGTGGATCTTGGTTTTACTGTCTTGGTGGATGGTAAAAGTGTTCCCTTCTACAATGTTGTCATTCCAAAGACATCACTGGGTTGCACGTTGAAGTCCCATACCACCCTCCAACGATGGAAGTTCAAGTTGCAGTCAATAGGTAACATAACTGCTAACTACATTAGGTACCAACGTTGATGGTTTACAATGGTCGACACCCACTGAGTGGTCAATTCAACACTGACACTTCATTAGTGGCCATACCAGGGTTATTGTTAGCCATGGTCGGAATCTGATCCCTCAAGGATGGTGAGAGGAAAGGGGTGGCAATGCCAGTATGCCAGTGCTAGGGAGTTGCTGTGCCATTGGTTTATAAGCCTGCGACCGTGTCATATCAGGTTTCCACTTTGTCATAGAGGTGCCTTGCCTTCTCTCACATGAACATCTTCAGAGTGACCATGTCGATCTCTTCGTGATGGGTAACTACATTCCTGAGGGGAGGGGCATATAGGCTCCACTGAAGCACTTTATTCTGCAGGAGCTGGAGGGTCTGCATCTGGGAGGCACTAATTGTAGCACACGGAGTGGAGGCATAGGTGAGGGAAGGATGGACAACAATCTGGTACAGCCTGAGCTTGAGGTTCAGTTCCCTGCTGTTGAACATTGGGTACAACTCCTTTATCAGCTTGTGCCCTTTTTGGGTGATGTATTCTACATGTCGATGGAAGACCAGTTATTTATCCACATCGATATTTGATATCAGGGGACCATGGGATGTGGACGCCTACAATAGTGATGTTGTGACCGAGGATGGGAGACTGTTTAATGAAATAGACTGCTGTAGTTTTGGCGGCATTGGAGGCAATCTTGTTTGAACGACATCAGGTCATCATTGTGTACACCTTCCTCTGGAGATGAACAATGAGCTGGTTCGTGTTGCGGCTAGTTGTATAGAGCGCTGTATCATCAGCATATTGCCCCAGGTGGCAGTGTGGGATGACTGGCATATCATTCACATAAATTTAAAGAGGATGGGAGACAACACAGGGCCTTGAGGGGTACCCATCGACATGTGACATAAGCTGGAGTGGTGACCTTGCTGAGTAACCAAGAAGGTCCTACTGTGGAGGAAGTTATCCACGATCTTGACATAGATGTCATATGCATTTTGTAGATCCTAGAAAACCACTGGCGACGACATGGTGGATTTAAAGCCCTTGCTGACATGTTCTGTGACTCTAAGGATTTGGAGTTCAGCCAACAGGTGGGAAGCGAATCCAAACTGTTCTGGACATATTGCCCCAGGTACCACCAGAGGCTGGGAAATGCAGTGGAGGAGCAAAGATTCTAGAACCTTTGCCATGGTATTCAGAAGGCTAATGGGCCTGTTGTTAGTAGGGACCATAGGATCCTTCAAGGGCCTTGGGGATGGCAATCATTTTGGCCTGCTTCCACGGTGGGGGAAAGAGGCTAATTGTGAGACAGCAGTTCAGGATGCTGGTAAATAAGATCAGTGGCTTGTGTGGGAGCCAGCAGAGGTGTTCGTTTAAGATGCCATCCAAGCCTGGAGTCGACTGCCCACACTTCTGCTGGAGGATCTATTGGATTTCTGCTGGAGCATAAGCTGAGGGGTAGTCAGAGGTGGTCTTTGTCAGAAAGCAGCAATGGCTGTCAGAGCATCGCATTCATCTTGGAGTTCTACAGGCATGAGATCCTGTATCAGCAATTGGTTCTGGGCCTCAATCACATCGGTCAGATTTTCTACCAAGTGGAGGGCATCATGAGTTAAGCCATCCACTGTACAGATGGGGATGGTTGGTCTTCACTGTGGAGGGCCGCAGGGCTCAGACAAAAGTCCATTTGGATTTATGTTGTAGGAGGAAAGCTGACATCTTCTTCTCCCATTGTTCTGTTTTCCAATAGACGAGCCGGTGGCAGAATTCACATTGGAGATGCTTCATGCAATGCTTATCCCAAGAATCACAACACTGCTTCCACCACCTGTGGTAGTGGTTCTTCTGGATTTTGAGTTCATGCAATAGGGGAGGCAAGTCATCTAGTGGGGTTAAAGCCCTTGAGACAATGGAAGTAGAGGATTTCATCACCTGGATTTTTGTGGTTAGGCAATCAACAGCACTAAACAGATTGGCAGGTGTTGCCAAGTCAAGGTGTTGCTGAGTGGTGTCACTGAGGATCCTGGGAAATTTGTCTCGATCTGTGATGGTCAAGGTAGAACAGACATCTAAAGACAGAGCTACGTTGATAAGGTGCAGGAGCATGGGGTCGTGGTCAGAGGCCTTTTTGTGGAGTGTTCCCAATGAAAACTGCACTGCAATGTTCTTTAAAATCGCCACGTCCTGAAATCCAGCTGACAGTCAGAGCAGACTGCTATATGGGTGGGAGCTTCTGGGCTATAGACTGACAGCGCCAGAGAATCTTCCAGGTCAAGGAGGAGTATACTCTTGGGATTAGCAATGTGAGAATGCTTGGAGTTGAGATCTGCCCCAATAATGAGTTTGTCAATTGATGTCAAAGCACGGAGGTCCACTTCAAGAAGTGGTAGATTAGGGCTCAAATATGCTGCAGCAAAAGTTATAGCACTGAGGTAGGTAGAAACTGTGACTGCTGTAGCCTCTAAATGTTTGAGTGGTTGGAGAACCTCATGATTATCGATGAGTGTCTTATGCAGAAACACTGCTATGCCCGCACCTCGGCATTGGAGTCAGTCAGTGCAACAGCAAACCATGTTGTGGAGACGAGAATCATCTGTGGGTTTCCAGTGGGTTTGTGAGACAAGTAAAATGTCCACATGGTGGTCAGAGGGAAAAGTGATCAGTTCAGTCTTCATACCTTTAAGGCCACTAGCATTAAAAATACAGACAACTAGAGCCCGAGGGGGTGGATGATTGTGTGACGGATGATTCGCCATTATAACAAAATCGGGCTGAGCTCATCAACTAGGGCGATGACCTTAGTGAGCCCGTCCTCCAACCAATGGATCTTTTGAGCTGTTTCATGAATGACAGCCTAGATGTGGGGCTGCGTGAACAGAGAGATAACCTGGAGGATCTCTTGCATGCCGTGCTGGAAAGAAGCATCTGTCTCTACCACTGGAGGAATATTTCAGGTGGGCCCCTTGACCCTGTGACAAGCAGGGGTGGGTGTGGAGAAGGTGCTGTAATGGAGGGCTGTGGCACTTCAGCAGTTGGGTGGGAGGAGGTGCTAGACAACTTTCAACTTTTCAGTTTGGTGGGCATTGGTATGTGTCACAGAAGACGGATGAGCAGGAGGAGACTGTGCTGCAGCAGTGAATGTGGCCATAGGGGATGGAGCCAGAGGGGACTCCTGTGCCACAGGTGCGTCAGGAGCCTGAGCATCAGTGGTGGGATGGTTGTCGGGTTTACCCCTTGAGATGGGGAAATGAGTGCTGTCCTATGTTGGTGTGCATGGCCGATATGTCATTGGTTTCCTTCTTGAAGAGTGGGAAGACTTCATAGCCTTCTGGTATATAGGACAGCCCTTCCAGAAAGCCAGACGGTGGGGATTGTGGGAAATGTCCAAACAGCAGGCACATGTGGGTTTTTCTGCGGTCAGGAGTTTGCAGTCCTGAGCCAGCGCACTTGACACACCGAAAAGGCAGTGAGCAGTAATTGCTGATGTGTCACCTATAGCAGATGGAGAGATCTATCACCAGTCAGCATTCCAACCATCAACTGCCAGTTGATGGAGTGCTGACACATTAGCTGCGGATCCAGTAATGTTGGCAACTGATGGGTTATGCATGGGGATCGTATCAGCCTGTACCGCATCAAACAGCCTGAAGATGACGCAATGAAGCATCAAAACTGGTAGCGACAAAATAAAATAAAATCATAAGGACGGCTGTAGGTGTTTTTATTTTTTGTCACAATAGTAAACGGCCATTGTCCCAGATGACCTCCTGCTAAAAGGATGGACATGCAAAAAAAAGGGGGAGAGAGGACTGCCCATGGCAACACCGTCAGTCTGCTCAAAATATTCGTTGTTAAATAAAAAGTAGGTTGAGAAAAGGACATGATGAAAAAATGCTGTTATATCGGCCGTGAACTTATTGTGATGAGTGCCAAAGAGGAACCTTAGTGAAAAGTGAGATGACACCGAAGCTCACTAGTAAGTCAGTTTTACTGAGCTGAAGTGACTTCAGTCTATTGGTAAAGTCAGCTGAGTTGCAAACATGATGTGCGCACTTCCCCACAAAAGAACTCAGTAGAGATGCGAGATGTATCGCCAAATCATACATGGGGGCGTCGATATTACTGACGATCGGCCATAACGAAACTTCTTTTTTGTGAATCTTTGGAAGACGATATAAACTGGGTGGCACCAAACTATGAGGTGAATGGGTCATTAGGGCATTCTGTCTATTGTAAGCCCACACATAAGGATCTTTACCTGCAAGCTTCGAGTTACCATCTCCCTTCACAAATTACCGGCGTCGTTTGAATGCTAGTGCACTAGGCTCACATTGTTTAAGATTGAAGCAGCCTTACAAAGGTGCTAGAACATCTACAGTCAGTGTTCAAAGACAACGGTTACCCTCCGCATCAGATTGCCACAATGGTAAGGAAGAAGAAACGTGACCACCCACGACATCAAGAAGATAAGAATCTGTTCAAGTCCAGGGCATTCCTTCCATACTTTGGCAACTTTCCCTCTAAAGTAGGCTGGATCCTAAGGAAACATCAAGTTAAAGTAATCTTCCAGCCACCGGCGAGGATTAGTGCCCTTTTCATATTGGTAAAAGACGATCTGGGACTGTGGAAGGCTGAGATCTGCAAAATTCGTTGCCAGTGTGGCAAAGCTTACAAAGGTTAGATGATACAGTACATGAAAGCTGCGTTGAGCATACGCGCCACTCTCGCCTTTCATAGCCCAGTATGTCGGCCATAGGCTGACCATTGTATTACCATAGGACACTCTATGGATTTTTCTGCCACAAAAATCTTGGCACCAGTATTCAGTAGGTAATTAAAGAATCTGTGGAAATACGACTAGCACAAAATCTTATAAATCGTGATGGCGACTTTCAACTGGACAAGGCTTGGGACCCGTTGATCTCTCTAATCTTGGAGAAAACAGTTTATTCATAATGACATGTCTGGTGACGTTTGACATCTGGTTTAAGCGACGTGAGTGCGCATTCCGACAGAGGGCGCACATGTAGTTTCACCTTTATGCATTTGCCTGCGCGCCACAGATAGAACGGTATTTGCAGAGGGCGCGAATTTCGGTAGAGGACGCTCCTGTAATAGCCTCGAATGCGCATGTGTTTCGCACCAATTTTTGCTATGAAGCCAAGGGCGGGAACTTGCAGTCTGTCCTATACACCTCCTGCCACCTTGATCCCCTCATCCCCTTGTTGCTCCTCTCCTCTACTACCCCCCCCCCCCCCCTTCTGCTGCGCCTTCACCATTGTGTCCCCCCTACCCTCCACCTCTACATCCTTCATCTCCTTTTCCAACCTGGCTTCAGCTGACTCTCTCTCCCGGATGGTGCCCTCTCTCCCTCCATTTATTCCTCCCATAAACTCTAATCCTCACCTGCCCCTCCCTTCCTCTGTCCTTTTACTGGGCTCCCTCTCACCCCCTTCCATCCTGCTTTTTCCCCGCCTACCCTCTCTCTGCCTTCCTTCTCTCCCCCATGTCCTTTTGCTCTCCCCTCCACTGCCTTTCCCACTCCTCCTCGCTTCCACCCAGCCCACTTTTTTTTCTAAGTCCCCTCCCTCCATCGGCTCCCCCTTTTTTCCCCTTCATCGGTCCAGGTCCTTCCCCCCACCACCCCATCTGCCGCCAGGTTGCCTCTTCAGTGCTGTTTTAAGTGAGTGTTCAGTGTTGTGCGTCCCCTGTCAGTGTTTCAAACAGCCACCATACTGCCGCTAGTTGCTTTTTTTATCTCATGCGAACAGAAACCAGACTGTGGCCGTGTTTTTTAATTGTGCATGTCTCCTTCCCATGTGTCTTCATCTGCATCGTCAACGCCATGTTTTTGTATTTTAAGTTCCGCAACTTTCCGCCATTTTACTGCTATTAACAAAGTCACCATTTTATCGCCTTTTTATATTGTTTGTTCTCTCACCATTGTTTGTTTAACTTTTCTCTCAGCTGTAGAGCAGCGTATTAAGCTGCTGTCAGCCTGACTCTCCCCAGGTGGGGGGAATCGAAAATCAATAAAGGAAAAAAAAAAACTTGCAGTGTCCAGTGGAGGCCACTCACCTGAAGATGGCTGGACGATTGCCAGCCGAAATATTGTGGCAATACGTCGACATGATCTAGCTGCAACCCTGAAACCTTGTTGAACACCAGATTTTAGTCTTGTAGACGTGAGCAGTTCCACAGCCAGATGTTTTGCTTGTCTATGTACTCCTATAATTTGAACTGAATGGATTTTCCGGTAAAGCTCAGATACTGTCTACTAGTTCATGTTCAGATCGCGTATGACAGCCCAAGCGCAGCAACAAGTCGCTGCTTGTTTTTTGTGGTTAACACCATTAAAATCCAAGAAACACCTAAGCATGGCACCGATACTCCAAAAGTGAACAAATTCCTCCATTCGTCTCTTCATATTTCAGGTTGTTTACTCTCTACCGACACACCTAACCTCTATACGAATGCAACTATTTTCGCCAAAGTTCTAACAAACCGAAAACGTTTATAATTTAAATACGAAAATGTTTAGTTTCCCAGACGAGTTGCCTGAAACGGAATGTCGTCATGTAAACTAGGCTTAAACATTTTCGGCTTTTTCCAACTTTGGCGACACTAGTTGCAGCAGTTTGATGTGAGGTGTGTTGGTAGACAGTAAACAAACTGAAATATGAAGTGTCAACAGAGGAAATTGACCGCTTTTTGGGTTTCAGTTCTACGCATAGGTGTCAGTAGTGTTATGTACCAACCCTGTATCAGGCGGCTGGCCGCAGAATTGGATAATCGCAAGACCTCGTTCACTTTGTGTTCCTTGCGGGAGTGTCAACAAGCGCGACACGAAATGACAGCGTTTCAGCAGCAGAAACCTCAGCAGAAGCTTAGTAAATGAATATGACTGAGAAGTATGACGTCACCTTGTTACGTGAAGTAAGAAGCTGCATCATTGACGCAAGAAGGCATACTGAATATTGTTACGGATCAGTCTGTTGTTATAACAAATGTGTTAAGCAAATACGGCGCGATATGAATCACTGACACATTCGTATTAGGAGAGCCTATGCGGTCATTACAAGTGACGTTGGGTCAACACCAGCCGATATTTCACACTATAAATACTCCAGCATTTGAGTTCAGAGGTGAGTTGGTCAGAAGGATCGATGGGGCAAAGGACGCGTGTACTCGATTCTCTGGCACGGTATTAACGCTGGATAAGTCTGTAGTAGATTTCCTGCTCATACTCAACATCACCAACAGCCGCCGGAGAGATGTCTTCCTTTCGGTAAGCGCCAGTCACGAGTTCGGCACTGCTGACAGCTTCCAACGTAGATGGGAAGGCCTGAGAGTCTTCCATGTCGACTTGGGCCAGGACACCAGCGTGCCTGACACTTCAGCAGAGCCACAGGGCCCACCTCATGGCAGGCCAGGGTCGGCGCACTTCTTGACCACACGACAAACGTCATGGTGGTTGAGAGAGCAGAGATGAGCCACAGTTGCGGGAGGGGATCGAGGATCTCCTAGGCCGGCGTGTGTAAGCCACATATGCACGCGCCACCTTCTTCGAGTGCAGAGGATGGCGACGCAGCATCGACTTCCTGAGCAGCTGCTGGGCGCCCGCGGCGCATCCGGACAAGCAGCGGCAGAGGACCACCGTAGCGTCGCTAAAGGAGAGATTTATATGCAGAAGTAAATGGTTAGAAGTCACTCTTCTTTTACTGTGCCCACTGGCAAGTGGCCACCTGGGAGAGTGCCTTCCGACACACCATCCATCTCCCACGCCTCCCAATAGTCGCCACCTGCAAAAGTGGTGTCAGAAGTGTTTCTTGTGATGCCTACCACATTGGTGTCGGGGGCCTGTACGACTGTTTCGTACCAGAGCCTGGCAGCAGTAATAGCTGTTGTGCGGTGATTTTCTGAACAACTTTCTTGCAAACACAAATATTTGTTCTGGTTGTGATCACGTCCGGGTTAGGGCACAGTCATTTGGTGAAACATAGAGAACTGATCACGTCCGGGTTAGGACACAGTCATTTGGTGAAACATAGAGAACTGACTAACGTGTCTGAGTTTAAGGGGAATTGTAGGGAAGTGTACTTAGTACCAATAATGTGTACAATGTGTAACTTGTCTGGGCGTGCTGTGGATTGTGATAGATATGTTCCTGTCGTGTGTTCCACGTGCAGGAATTATGGTCATGCGAAAGAGGACTGTAATAAGTGTTGTTGGTTGGCAACGAGATGGAGTAATAAGTAATTTTGTTATATGTTTTGTGTGGTCGTGGGTAGCAAGTAGAGATTATTTTGAGAAGGAATTTCGCAAATATGGCGCAAACGCGAGCAGCTCCTACCGCAGGTTATATTATTGCAGAAGCAGAATGAACAGATGGCTCAAGAATTGCGTAATTTAACGGTTGATTCGATACAGTATGGGTCTGATATGTCTAAAGCAGAACTACAAGTTCCATTACCATGTGTAGATCCTACAGCCGCTGGCCTTATTCCCAATTTTTCTGGCAGATCATCGGAGGATGTCACTATTTTTATACAGGACGTGTTATCCACAGCTAGTCTGTGCAACTGGTCTGAGCAGACGTCATTGCAGATGGCCAAATTGCATTTATTGGGTGAGGCTAAGACGTACGTTATGTATCATGAGGTTTTGGGTAAGGTTACTGCGTTTACAGAATTAGCAGACGGGTTAAGACATCGGTACAGAAAATAGAATAGTGCGCGGTTCTTCCATGAAAAATTGAGTAATTTGAGGCAGATGTCGAATAAGACAGTGGAAGCGTTTTCGGAAAGAATACGCAAATTGAATGGGCAAACTTACGAGTTGACTGGCAAACAGGATGCGGACATGGCATTATTGCAAGAAGTGGAGGACAGGGCACTAGATGTTTTCCTACGGGGAGATTTCTCCAGAATTTTCACGCAGGGTAAGGATGGAGAATCCACAGGATGTAGCTGGGGCAATGAGAATAGCTACGCATCTGCAAGGGGTAGATAGTGCTACTAGGCCTCGAAGTGAGCAGAGATTGTTTACGTCAAATAAAGTACGCCACCGCTGTGGTCGAAAGGGTCAAAACTTAGTGTCGTCAATCGCAATGTTTTAATTGTCAACGATTTGGGCATAAAACGCGTTTGGGTAGAGGAAGCGGAAAGACTATAAAGGGAAAAAGAAACCGTTAAACGGCAACGGGAGTCTTCCGACCGTCGGGAAGCATTCCTAGTAAAGAGAAGTGCACGTAAACAGCACACAGAGACGAATTGCTCGTTAGTGGCGTGGCTAAACGGGAAATACTGTGAGTTTTGGTGGACACAGGGCACATATATCGGTTGTGAGTCTGGATCTCGTGGATAAGAACCGAGATATACATTGCGCGCAGTGGGCGACAATGCAGTAGATGCAATTGGGACAACACGGCTCGGATTTAAGATTGGAAACGAAAGGTTTCATGAGCAAATGCAGGTGTTGCCGATTGTGGGACAAGGTGTTGCTTCGACACTGGGGTTAGACTTTCTGGTTAGGCATCGCGCTAGAATCGATCTTTGGCAACGAAAGGTTGAACTCGACGGTAAGCTATTTCCGTTGAGGACTACAGTTGCAAATGTTTCTGTACCACAAGATGCGCCTATTGCAAAGGTAGCGTCAGATAAACTGTGTATAAGTGCATCAAAGATTGATTTGCATGACAGAGTACCAACAGGTACACGAAAACTAATCCGGGTACCAGTTGATATTAATGTTCCGCAAGATTTAATGTGTTTGGTAGAACCACTAGTGAGTAATGATGTGTTAGATGAGCAACATTGTTTTGCACGTAGGCGTATTACGCGTACAAGGGACATTAGAGGTCAGGTTATGGTGCCCGTACCTGGATAATTTTGGGGAATACGAAGTTACTCTCTCAAAGGGGTTGCTTGCAGCCACGTTAGAAGTTTATGGGGATGAGCGTATGGAGGATTACGGGTTTCAGAGTGATACTGAACGAACCGTCGATTTGTCTGCGACACGAGAGAAGGTGAAGCACCTGAAGGTCGAGGATAGATCATTGATGGAAACATTGTTGGTGAGTATAGGGATTTGTTCAATACACAGAGAGTGTTACCGGATACAACGGTCCCACAGCATAGGATACCAACGGCGAACATGAATACACCAGATTGTAAAAAAGTTATTACGAAGCCACAAACGTATTTTCAGCGAGTTCGAAACCATTAAATTTATCCTGTGTATAAACCGCAAACGGTAGAGATGAACTGGTATGAGAACAAAGCTTTTTCAGGAACGACGAAAATAAAATTACAGCTTAGTGGGTTATTGGTTAACAGAACGACTTGTGACATAGCAGGGGAAGACTTTCATATAGCGAAAGGAGCCACTTAATTACACTGTGACACTAAACATATCTGAAAAACTTTCTCATGCACGCTCCGTCCACAGGAGTCATGGCCTATGGAAGGAGCCACTGCTTCTGAAGTTCTTAAATCTGGTGTTTAAGCAATGTGCGGAATATTGTCACAACGTCGCTTGAAGATGTCACAAAACTTTGCAAATGCTACTGCTTCAGAAGATTTCCCACAGGAAATATTAATCAAACAATTCGTTTCACAAATTGAATATATCACAAAACTACTACTAGAAACACACTTGCACACAAAAGGCACTGTGATAGTTGGAGTTACAACCATCTCCAGACTCTGGAATTACATGAATATTTACTTTCTAAGCTATGGCAGTGAGAAATGATTCGTTAATCACGAAAGCGATATCAGCTGTAATATACAATTTTATACGCCAAAACGACGATATTAGGAAGTCGAAATAAATATCTCTGTAACTCTAAATAGGACGCTCATTTCGCTTACAAGTCGAAATAAATATCTCTCCTTCGGCTACAAGTCAAATTACGTCAAAAGACACTCTAAGAAATATCTCTAAACATATCATGTAAAAATCGTATAAAGACACTGCTAATTAAAAAGATTACGAAAACCTGCCTACAACCAACACTAAATATATGTGAGAATCACACATCTAAATGAGGTAATTACAAATATGTCTAAGCGCAGTTCCACAACAGGAAATACGTATTCGTCTCTAACCACAGACGGGAAAATCAGATCTAAAAGTTCTTGAAATATTTTGATACCCACAACAGATTGTGGAAAAAAGGTAAAGAAACACATACTCGCAGCAGATAAGATGTCTAAAAGATCCACCTAGAATTCGAAGCACGGTTCTACAGAAGAGAAAACTGACTAGAATTTTCGATGTCCCACAGCTGATGATCTGGAGATGTTCTAAAGTCACAATCACGGGCGGGGGACGGCATCCCACATTTCTGAACTAGAGGAGGCTAGTCTGCCTGGACTTGTCTCTGAACACTCGAACAAAGAAGATATCACTTGACTGTCTGACATGGAACATCCTGTAGACACCTTGCTCAGCGCCCGTCTTGTTCGAACCAGTCTGAAGAGACTTCTATCTTCCCACCCTACAAAGGACGTCTTGTGGCTCTCTGACGCCATGGAACTTCCTGTGAATGGAGCATTCTGATTGGTTCTTACTGAATTTACACGCCAAATTGCTGCTGCCGGTGTGGGAGCACCGTCCATCACTTTCTGCAGTCAGACAAATTACGAAAATTTCAGTGGCAAACTATTTTGTACCAATCGAAAACCACAGCAGTCATATTGAAGTGACTCTTAAACATTGAAAACGTGATGACTGGGTGTTGTGTGATGTCCTTAGGTTAGTTAGGTTTAAGTAGTTCTAAGTTCTAGGGGACTGATGACCATAGCTGTTAAGTCCCATAGTGCTCAGAGCCATTTTTAAACATTGAAAAAGTGGTCAACAGGTCATGAAATATGGTAATTATCGCTAAAGACAGTTCGTCAATTACACTGCTCTGCTACTGTCAAGGAAAGCTTGAATTGTTCAGCGTGAAACCGATATCCAACCAGGCTATATCACCACAAACGATTGACCAACATACCAAATCGTTGTAGTAAGCACAATTCTTATCCTGCTCCAAGCAAAATCATCAGTTCTACATCCTACATATGGCTATCGACCGCCAGCCACTCATACAAATACCACAAAGACAGACTGGTCCCAAAAAACATAAGCACACGCATCGCATATAGTCGCAGCAGTTGATATTCCCGTGAGGTCGGTTGGTCATCCAAAGGGGCCAACGGTCAGGAGGCAACTGCACCTGCACACACTGACCTAATGCGCGATCAGAGCGTACTCCACGGACAGCAGACACTCTTCAAACTGGTGTACAAAGCCCGGGCTGGCTCCCCAGGCACAAAGACGTCCGCTAACGGTAATGTTTCGGCTCTGGCCTGCTTGCTGCTATGGTTTCTGCAATGAGCCGCGATCATCTTCAGACTCTAGGGTTACAAGAACATTTGCTTTCTGAGCACTGTCGATGAGGACTGTTTCATCAATCACGAATAGTCTCAAACGCTGCAATGAGTCACTAAGTATTTCTTGTAGTCAAGACCATTAAAATACTACTGCAGGTGGCGACTATTGGAAGGTGTGGCAGATGGATGGTGTGTCAGGACGCACTCTCCCAGTTCACCACTTGCCAGTTCCTCAGGGAACAGGAGGTGGTTGTAACCTGTGTACGCAGGTGGGATCAGTAAAGGAAGAGTGACTTTAAACCATTCATTTCTGCAAACACATCTCTCCTTTAGCAATGCTAAGGCGGTCCTCTGCCACTGTTTTTCCGGGTGCACCACGAGTGATCAGCAGCTATTCAGGAAGTGGATGCTGCATCTCCACCTTCCGCAATCGAAGAAGGTGGCTTGTGCATATGTGGCCCACACGTGCCTGCCTAGGAGGTCCTCGAACCCCTCCCATAACTGTGACTCATCTTTGCTCTCTGAACCGTGAGGATGGTTGTCGTGTGGTCGAGAAGTACGCTGACCCTCGCCCGGCGTGCAGGTGGGCCCCGTGGCCACGCTGAAGTGTGTCAGGGACACTGGTGTCCTGGCCCAAGTCGACACGGAAGACCACCAAGCCTTCCCATCTGCGTTGGAAGCTTTCAGCAGTGCCGAACTCGTGACTGGTGCTTACAGAGAGGAAGACATCTCTCCAGCGGCTGTTGGAGGTGTTGAGTATGAACAGGAAATCTACAACAGATTTATACTCAGCGTTAAACCGTGTTAGGGAATCGAGTACACGTGCCTGTACCCCATCGATCCTACTGACTACCTCATCTCTGAACTCAAATGCTGGAGTATTTACTGTGTGAAATATTGGCTGGTCACTTGTAATGACCACATAGGCTTTCCTAATCCAAATGCATCAGTGATTTATATCGCGCCATATTTCCTTAACACATTTGTTATACCAACAGACTGGTCTGTAACAATATTCAGTACGCCTTCTTGCATTAGCGACGTGGCTTCTTACTCCATGTAACAAGGTGACGTGATACTTCTCAGTCATATTACTTTACTAAGCTTCTGCTGATGCTAGCTACCCAGTTTCCGCAAAGCACCGATGTCCTGCTTTCCGCCTGACCTGCTAACGCGATGAAAAGCTGTCGTTTCGTATCACGCTTGCTGACGCTCCAGCAAGGAACACAAAGTGAACAAGGTCTCGCAGTTATGAAATTCTGTGGCCAGCTGCCTGATACAGGGTGATCCATAACACGCCGTCCGCCGCTTGTGGTCTCGCAGTAGCGTTATCGCTTCCTGAGCACGGGGTCCCAGGTTCGAATCCGGGCGGGTCAGGGATTTTCACCTGCCTCGAAATGACTGGGTATTGTTGTGTCATCTTCATCAACATCATTCATTCCCATTACAGTTGGAGGAAGGCAATGGCAAACCACCTCCACTAGGACCTTGCCCAGTACGGCGTTGCGGATCTCTCGCATTGTTCCCCTACGCTCTTTTAGAAAAATTCGGCCCGAATCTTAAGAATCACCCAAGAATTCTCAGTCCCATAACTTATGGTATTATTTACAAAATCTACTAACTTTACCCTTATACTGCACCTTCAGTCTATCCCGTCTGGTGTAAACCATTCCAGAGGAATCTAGTGTATAGGTTTACATTCTGCTTGGGAAAGATAAACTGCACAAATGATTGCTAGTATTGCAGTTATACCAGTGGCTGTTACATTAATGGTAATTGTATTTTGCTTCCATATACAATGAAACTCCTGTATGTAACATAACATCTGATCCATGGCAACTTGTCCATTCCTCGCATCAATAAATTTATCTAAACTCTGCAGTACTGTAGTGTATAGAGAATAATTTAGGAAAGAAACATTCTATGTAAAATGCTAGTTGTATTCTCTGGCCAATACAACACTGGTTGATGGTCTAAATTGTTTGAACAGTATTCTATACTCTAAATAAACAATAACAAAATTCCAACACCATCATCAATTTCGAGGTGTAATGTGATTTTAGAAATAAATAAACAATATTCCTAAAGAAATTGTTTAAACAATGCCTTATGCAATTTATATCAGCTTAACATAGTGAGATCCTCCCAGTCCAACACACCATATAGATTGAACGAATTTTCCCACCTTTTCCAGGAGCAGGAGGCGTTGTGGGGGATGGGTGACATCATAGGAGTGGGGGAGGAGTGGTAGGGAAAGGAACATATGCCAACCAGGGAAAACCCATGAAGTCATCAGGAGGTGACAGTAATTAATTAATCATTTTGCATATTAATTTGATATCAAAAGTGTTCTCACTCTCTCTTTACTCCACTACTTAGCACTGGATGGAGTTCAACTTGCAAGACCATTTGCAGCAACAGGCATTGATTTCGCTGGGCCATAATTGTTTTTGTTGTGGTCCATAGATTGGTTTTATGCAGCTCTCCATGCTACTCTATCCTGTGCAAACTTCTTCATCTCCAAGTTACTACTACAACCTCCTTTCTTGTGAATATGTTTCGTGTATTCATCTCTTGGTCTCCCTCTACGATTTTTACCCTCCACACTGCCCTCCAATACTAAATTGGTGATCCCTTGATGCCTCAGAACATGTCCTACCAACCGATCCCTTCTTCTAGTCAATTTGTGCCACAAATTCCTCTTCTCCCCAATTCTGTTCAGTGCCTCCTTATTAGTTATGTGATCTACCCATCTAATCTTCAACATTCTTCTGTAGCACCACATTTCGAAAGCTTCTATTTTCTTCTTGTCTAAACTGTTTATCATCCATGTTTCACTTCCATACATTGCTACACTCCAGACAAATATTTTCAAAAAAGACTTCCCGTTGTTTAAATCTATACTCGGTGTTAACAAATGTCTCTACTCCAGAAACGTTTTCCTTGGCATTGCCAGTCTACATTTTATATCCTCTCTACTTCGACCATCATCAGTTATTTTGATTCCCAAACAGCAAAACTCATCTACTACTTCAAGTGTCTCATTTCCTAATGTAACTCCCTCAGGATCATCTGATTTAATTTGACTCCATTCCATTATCCTCGTTTTGCTTTTATTGGTGTTCGTTTTATATCCTCCTTTCCAGACACTGTCTATTTCATTCATCTGCTCTTCCAGGTCCTTTGCTGTCTCTGGTAGAATTACAATGTCATCGGTGAACCTCAAAGTTTTTATTTCTTCTCCATGGATTGTAATTCCTACTCCGTCCTACTCCGAATTTTTCTTTTGTTTCTTTTACTGCTTGCTCAATATACAGATTGAATAACATTGGGGAAAGGCTACAACCCTGTCTCACTCCCTTCCCAACCACTGCTTCCCTTTCACGTCCCTCGACTCTTATAACTGCCATCTGATTTCTGTACAAATTGTAAATAGCCTTTCGCTCCCTGTATTTTACCCCTGCCACCTTCAGAATTTGAAAGAGAGTATTCCAGTCAACATTGTCAAAAGCTTTCTCTAAGTCTACAAATGCTAGAAACGTAGGTTTGCCTTTCCTTAATCTTTCTTCTAAGGTAAGTCGTAAGGTCAGTATTGCCTCACGTGTTCCAACATTTCTATGGAATCCACACTGATCTTCGCCGAGGTCGGCTTCTACCAGTTTTCCCATTCGTCTGTAAATAATTTGCGTTAGTATTTTGCAGCTGTGACTTATTAAACTGATAGTTCGGTAGTTTTCACATCTGTCAACACCTGCTTTCTTTGGGATTGGCGTTATTATATTCTTATTGAAATTGAGGTAATTTCCCCTGTCTCATACATCTTGCTCACCAGATGGTAGAGTTTTGTCAGAACTGGCTCTCCCAAGGCTGTCAGTAGTTCTAATGGAATGTTGTCTACTCCTGGGGCCTTGTTTCGACTTAGGTCTTTCAGTGCTCTGTCAGATTGTTCACGCAGTATCATATCTCCCATTTAATCTTCATCTATATGTCCTTTTCCATTTCCATAATATTGCCCTCAGGTACATCGCTCTTGTATAGACCCTCTATATAGTCCTTCCACCTTTCTGCTTTCCCTTCTTTGCTTAGAACTGGTTTTCCATCTGAGCTCTTGATATTCATACAAGTCGTTCTCTTTCTCCAAAGGTCTCTAATTTTCCTGTAGGCAGTATCTATCTCACCCCTAGTGATATATGCCTCTACTTGCTTACATTTGTCCTTTAGCCACCCGTGCTCAGCCATTTTGCACTTCCTGTCGATCTCATTTTTGAGACATTTGTATTCCTTTTTGCCTTCTTCATTTACTACATTTTTACATTTTCTCCTTTGATTAATTAAATTCAACATCTCTTTCGTTACCCAAGGATTTCTACTAGCCCTCTTCGTTCTACCTACTTGATCCGCTGCTGCCTTAACTATTTCATCTTTCAAAGCTGACTATCCTTCTTCTACAGTATTTCTTTCCCCCGTTCTTGTCAATCGTTCCCTATGCTCTCTCTTAAGCTCTCTACAACCTCTGGTTCTTTCAGTTTATCCAGGTCCCATCTCCTTAAATTCCCACCTTTTTGCAGTTTCTTCAGTTTTAATCTACAGTTCATAACAAATAGATTGTGGCCAGAGTCCACATCTACCCCTGGAAATTTTGTACAGTTGGAAACCAGGTTCCTAAATCTCTGTCCTACCATTATATAATCTATGTGAAACTTTCCAGTGTCTCCAGGCCTCTTCCATGTATGCATCTTCTTCATGATTCTTAAACCAAGTGTTAGCTATGATTAAGTTATTCTCTGTGCAAAATTCTACCAGGCGGCTTCCTCTTTCATTCCTTACCCCGTTCCATATTCACCTACTACTTTTTCTTCTCTTCCTTTTCCTACTACCGAATTCCAGTCACCCATGACTATTAAATTTTCGTCTCCCTTCACTATCTGAATAATTTCTTTTATCTCATCATACATTTGTTCAATCTCTTTGTCATCTGCGGAGCTAGTTGACATATAAACTTGTATTACCGTGGTAGGCGTGGGCTTTGTGTCCATTTTGGCTACAATAATGTATTCACTATGATGTTCATAGTAGCTCACCTGCACTCCAATTTTTTATTAATTACTAAACCTACTCCTGCATTACCCCTTCTTGATTTTGTATTTATAACCCTGTACTCACCCGACCAGAAGTCATGTTCCTTCTGCCACCGAACCTCACCAATTCCCACTATATCTAACTTTAACCTATCCCCTCCCCTTTTTAAATTTGCTAATCTACCTGCCCGATTAAGGGATCTGACATTCCACGCTCTGATCCGTAGAATGCCAGTTTTGTTTCTCCTGAGCAGTCCCCGCCTGGAGATCCGAATGGGGGCTATTTTACCCCCGGAATATTTTACCCAAGAGAACGCCGTCATCATTTAACCATACAGTAAAGCTGCATGACCTCAGGAAAAATCACGGCTGTGGTTTCTCCTTGCTTTCAGTCGTTTGCAGTACCAGTACAGCAAGGCCGTTTTGGTTAATGTTACAAGGCCAGATCAATAAATCATCCAGACTGTTGCGCCTGCAACTACTGAAAAGATTGCTGCCCCATTTCAGGAAGCACACGTTTATCTGGCCTCTCAACAGATACCCCTCTGTTGTGGTTGCGCCTACGGTGCGGCTATCTGTATCACTCGGGCAAGCAAGCCTCCCCACCAATGGCAAGGTCCATGGTTCATGGGAGGGGGGGATGGGGGGCTGGGTCGTTATGTATCAGAATTGGACAACAAACCAAGAAATCCTACATAGTTCTATTCACAGGTGCCACAACACATGCTATTCATTTTGCACTTCTCACCACCGGCCGAAGTGGTCGAACGATTCTAGGCGCTACAGCCTGCAACCGCGCGACCGCTATGGTCGCAGGTTCGAATCCTGCCTCGGACATGGATGTGTGTGATGTCCTTAGGTTAGTTAGGTTTACGTAGTTCTAAGTTCTAGGGGACTGATGACCTCAGAAGTTAAGTCCCATAGTGCTCAGAGCCATTTGAACCATTTTGTTACCGATATATTTCTGCTGACCATGCCACGCCACGCCGATCTAGAAGCCTACCACTCACTGTTTACTCAGACAATGCTACAACATTCCATGCAGCCAACACAACTGTATACGCTATTCAAAGTTGACCAGCATATTGACATACAGTACTACTTAGCAATGACGTGGGGATTTTCAAGTACAACCATTTCACAAGTGTACCGTGAATATCAGGAATGCGGGAAATCATCAAATGTCCGACATCGCTGCGGCCGGAAAAGGATCCTGGAAGAACGGTACCAACGGCGACTGAAGAGATTCGTTAAACGTGACAGATGTGCAACCCTTCCACAAATTGCTGCAGATTTCAATACTGGGCCATCAGTGAGTGTCAGCGTGCGAACAATTCAACGAAACATCTTCGACATTGGCTTTCAGAGCCGAAGGTCCACTCGTGTACCCTTGATGACTGCACGACACAATGCCTTACGCCTCACCTGGGCCCGTCATCACCGACATTGGACTGTTGATGACTGGAAACATGTTGCCTGGTCGGAAGAGTCTCTTTTCAAATTGTATCGAGCGAATGAACGTGTATGGGTTTGAAGACAACCTGACGAATCCATATACCTTGCATGTCAGCAGGAGACTGTTCAAGTTGGTAGAAGCTCTGTACTGTTGTGGGGCGTGTACAGTTGGAGTGATATGGGACTCCTGATACGTCTAGATACGACTCTTGATAGGTGACACGTACACAAACATATTGTCTGATGACCTGCATCCATTCATCTCCATTGTGCATTCCGATTGACTTGGCCAATTCCAGCAGGACAATGAGACACCCCAATCGTCCTGAATTTTTACAGAGTGACTCCAGGAACACTCTTCTGGATTTAAACACTTCCGCTGGCCACCAAACTCCCCAGATATGAATATTATTGAGTATATCTGGGATGCCTTGCAATGTGCTGTTCAGAAGAGATCTCCACCTCCTCGTACTCTTGTGGACAGCTCCGCAGGATTCATGGTGTCAATTCCCTCGAGGCAGGTGTACCAGTTCCTTTGACTCTTCAGTGTATGTAAGAAGGGTAAAAGCACGGGTCTGCAGTAGTAAAAGCCAATATTTCTAAGGCCAATATTCCCAAGGCCTATATTCCTAACAATGGTTTGCTCCAGAAGCCTTGAACATATTCTCAGTTCGAATACAATAAATTTACATGAGACTGAGAAGCTTATGTCCACGAATCAGCATTGTTTAAGAAAGTATCACTAGAGCATCAGCTTGCCCTCTTCTCACACGATATGCTGTGAATTATGGATGAAGGCAGCTTCTGTATTTCTAGATTTCCAGAAAGTATTTGACATGGTGCCCCACTGCAAGCTGTTGACGAAAGTACAAGTATATGAAATAGGTTTACATATATGTGAACGACTCGAAGGCTTCTTAAGGTGCAGAACCCAGTACGTTGTCCTCGACAGTGAGTGTTCATCACAGACGAGGGTATCGTCAGGAGTGGCCCATCAGGGACGTGTGAGGCGGACGGTAGACGGGGAGGGGGGGGGGGGGGGGGGGAAGGGTGGGCAGCAACCTAATCTGTGGTTGTTCGCTCGTGATGCTGTGGTGTACAGTAAGGTGGCGAAGTTGAGTGATTGTAGGAAGATACAGGATGACTTACAATTGGATAAAATCCCTAGTTTGTGTGATGAATAGCAGCTAGCTCTAAATATAATGCGGATGAATAGAAAAAACAAACCAATAGTTTTGGGATACAGCATTAGTAGTGTACTGCTTGACACTGTCTCATCGTTTAAACATTTGAACGCAACGTTGCAAAGCGATATGAAACGGAACGAGCATGTGAGGACAGTGCTAGGGAGTCGAATGGTCGACTTCGGTTTATTGAGAGAATTTTAGGAAAGTGTGGTTTATCTGTAAAGGAGGATGCATACAGGACGCTAGTGCGATCTGCTCTTGAATAATGCTCGAGTGTTTTGGATCTGTACCGGGTCAGATTGAAGAAAGACAGCGGAGCAATACAGGGGTGGGCTGCTAGATTTGTTACTAGTAGGTTCGAACATACAGAAGTGTTAAGGAGATCTTTGGGAACTGAAATGGGAATCCCGGGAGGGAAGGCGACGTTCTTTTCGAGGAGAACTATTGAGGAAACTTAGAGGACCAGCATCTGAAGCTGACGGCAGAACGCTACTTCTGCCAACATAGACTGCGCGTAAGGACCACGAAGGTAAGACACAAGAAATTAGGGCTCATTTGGAGGCCTAGAGACAGTCGTTTCTCTCTCGCTCTATTTGCGAGTGGGACAGGAAAAGAAATGACAAGTAGTGGTACAGGGCACCCTCCGCCATGTGCCACACAGTGAGTTGCGGAGTATCTAAGTAGATGTTGATGTAGATGTACGCACAATTATCGGCGCTTCTCGCTGACTTTGAGTTCAACGAAGTCACACAATGAAAAATTCTGAATTTAAGCGTCTACAATACTATTCAAAAAATGGTTCAAATGGCTCTAAGGACTATGGTACACAACATCTGAGGTCATCAACTTAAACCTAAGTAACTTAAGGACATCACACATATCTATGCCCGAGGCAGGATTCGAACCTGCGACCGTAGCAGATGCGCGGTTCCCGACTGAAGCGCCTTGAACCGCTAGGCACAGCGGCCGGCTACAATACTATTAATGCACTGCACAATACTGTCTGAAAAAGCATATCTAACATTCTGAATTCTACCCAGGGCATTAAAATTCTATATTTCATTTGATTCCAACTGGATTCTATGTAGATGTGGATGCGGACTGTACCTAAAAAAACTGGGAAATATTTGTTTTTGATCCTTTCCTGGTGTTTTGGAAGATTTTGAGCTGTCGGCAGAACTTGTCAGATATAGCTCTGCCCTCTGCATAGTGTCCACTCTCCAGCGTTTCAGGTGGACTTTGTTTCCAATTCTGTTGTTAATTATTTTCTCTGTCCTTTCTAGGCCATCCTCTTACGACAGTGAGAGACATCCAGTGGGAGTAGATAGATAATTGATGGCAATCATTAGAGTTGAGCTCATCATGTAGCCCATTTTTGATTGATAGCCCACAACTCATGCTCTAGTTGTTAGTGTCGCTGCCTCTAGATCACGAAGTCCTGGATTCAATTCCTGACCAGTTTGGAGATTTTCTTCGCTTGGGGACAGAGTGTCTGTACTGTTCTAATCATTCCATCTCGCCTTCATTAAAGTGCAAGTCATTGACGTTGCGTCAAATAGAAAGACTTGCACCAGGCGGCCGATCACCACACACGTGGTCTCCCGGCCAGTAATGTCATACCATCATTTCATTTCTTTTGTTTGAAGATGCATGTTTTCTTTGTAACGTGACCTTCGACAAATGGTGCCGATCCGTATTCACTGACCTCGGAATAGTATTTATCAACTGCACTGTGCTTGAGAGTAATGTCGGTCACAGGAAGCCTGTTGACGATGACGCATGCCCTATGAATAATGCGACTGGACTTAAAAAAAGATAGTGAAGGTATCAGAACTTGAACCTGTACTGCCATGGAAAGAATGCTGTCCTTAGAGAGAGATATGTAACTCACCGCGTTAGACTACCACTATACTGCCAGCGCATGTCGGATACCGTTCAACGGCCATAACTTACTATTCTATAGGAATGACACTCCAGAATGCCATTCCAGTTCAGATGAAGTGATCTTTTATGAAAATGTAGCACTTTCATACCTCCACATTTGTCCACATCGATCTCATTTGCAGCAATGAAAATTATGAACTCTATAGGTCATGCCTTAAAGCGAGAGAGCTTAGAGCTTTGTATCCAAGTGTTTAGTGCAACCGGTAGTGTTATTCAACTCTGTGATTCGATTTCTCCGAAATATTTTATTTTCGCACTATATATTACACTACAGGTCATTAAAATTGCTACACCACGAAGATGACGTGCTACAGACGCCAAATTTAACCGACAGGAAGAAGATGCTGTTATATGCAAATGATTAGCTTTTCAGAGCATTCACACAAGGTTGGCGCCGGTGGCGACACCTACAACGTGCTGACATGAGGAAAGTTTCCAACCGATTTCTCATACACAAACAGCAGTTGACCGGCGTTGCCTGGTGAAACGTTGTTGTGATGCCTTGTGTAAGGAGGAGAATTGCGTACCATGGCGTTTCCGACGTTGATAAAGGTCGGATTGTAGCCTATCACAATTGCGGTTTATCGTATCGCGACATTGTTGCTCGCGTTGGTCGAGATCCAATGACTGTTAGCAGAATATGGAATCAGTGGGTTCAGGAGGGTAATACGGAAAGCCGTGCTGGATCCCAACGGCCTCATATCACTAGCAGTCGAGATGACAGGCATCTTACCCGCATGGCTGTAACGGATCGTGCAGCCACGTCTCGATCCCTGAGTCAACAGATGGGGACGTTTGCAAGACAACAACCATCTGCAAGAACAGTTCGACGACGTTTGCAGCAGCATGGACTATCAGCTCGGAGACCATGGCTGCGGTTACCCTTGACGCTGCATCACAGACAGGAGCGCCTGCGATGATGTACTCAACGACGAACCTGGGTGCACGAATGGCAAAACGTCATTTTTTCGGATGAATCCAGGTTCTGTTTACAGCATCATGATGGTCACATCCGTGTTTGGCGACATCGCGGTGAACGCACATCGGAAGTATGTATTCGTGATTGCCATACAGGCGTATCACCTGGCGTGATGGTATGGGGTGCCATTGGTTAGAAGTCTCGGTCACATCTTGTTCGCATTGACGGCACTTTGAACAGTGGACGTTACATTTCAGATGTGTTACGACCCGTGGCTCTACCCTTCATTCAGTCCCTGCGAAACCCTACATTTCAGCAGGATAATGCACGACCGCATGTTGCAGGTCCTGTATGGGCCTTTCTGCATACAGAAAATGTTCGACTGCTGCCCTGGCCAGCACATTCTGCAGATCTCTCACCAATTGAAAACGCCTGGTCAATGGTGGCCGAGCAACTGGCTCGCCACAATACGCCAGTTACTACTCTTGATGAATTGTGGTATCGTGTTGAAGCTGCATGGGCAGCTATACCTGTACACGCCATCCAAGCTCTGTTTGACTCAATGCCCAGGCGTATCAAGGAAGTTATTACGACCAGAGGTGGTTGTTCTGGGTACTGATTTCTCAGGACCTATGCACCCAAATTGCGTGAAAATGTAATCGCATGTCATTTCTAGTATAATATATTTGTCCAATGAATACCCGTTTATCATTTGCATTTCTTCTTGGTGTAGCAATTTTAATGGCCAATAGTGTACATTCTGTTATGAAGATATCATGCTATTATTTTTTGTATTCTTAGTATGATGTTCTCAAATTAGTTGCTTTGAATCGCTCATCGTCTCCCAGATATCGATAATGTTTTCCCAAAATAAATGTTGTTACTGGCCAAATCTTTCTAAAAACGGAAACATCACGAGAGAGATATGACCCATTTTCTTGTCTAGGTAACGGACAGTTGTTTCAATCGTAATTATTTTCTACAGCATTTAATTCCATTTTTTTGGCAACAGTTATTATCAGACAATGGCATGGAAACTACAATGAGAAATTAATCGATTATCGATAATTTCTTTCTGTCCTTTCCAACAATCAGGGGCGCCGCATCAGTAGGCCAAAGGTATAAGATGCTATCAGTAAGTTTCTAGATTTCCAACAGTTTTATCGGCAACAGTTGATTTCTATACAACACATTGTAGAGTTTTACCCCAGAAAATCATCTAATATCCTGGCTCTAACAGATCAAAGCCAACTGATTTAAAGACAATAAACTTTCAGAATTATTAAGACTCACTATCTACACAAACTGCTAACATTGTAGACGTTGGCAGTTTATAGGTGGAGTCCTTTACCATACGAGCAACCTGTTGCCTTATTCGCCTCGGCGACTCCCCCATAAACTGCCTGCTACAAACAAGCTTATTACATGCAGTGCTTATTCCATAGAGATACAAATACAGCTTTCACTTTCGAGTTTCATAGGTCGATTATCGAAGAAAGTAAGTTGATCGAAATTGATGTAATAGGTATTAAACCAACAGTATTCCGCAAGTTCCTATTTTGCAAGAGATCTTTTTTTTTTTTTTTTTTTTTTTTTTTAAATAGAGATGGGGCCCCTCCACGCCCGCACCAACGTGGTGACCAAACCAAAAGTTCTACTGTCACCTCCGTAAAACATGTTAGTTATCTAGTAAGTGGATCACAGGATGCTGGGCTGTGATGTTGTCCGTGCGTCTGGGTAGGACTACGCATTAACACGGTCCATCAGGTGATAGTGGACGAAACGCGAGTGAGGGTAGCGATTTGAAGAGCAGAGGGAAAAAAGTGCCATGGCTCGTGCCGTGGGAAAAAAACCTCTGCGACAGTGGGATGGGTAGTAAGAGCAGTAGTGGCTTACTAGCTGCGATAGCTCATGCAAGGTTGGATTTGTTAGTATAGGTATCATGCATCATTACCGTGACAAGCGATGACGATGTGTCCCAGTTGCTGCAGCTGCTACATTCCTGGAACAATCAAGATCGTTATACAGTAGTGGGAGATCGGCCATAGATCATCTCACTGTGTGGGAGATGTGTGGAGCTTGTTTGCATGCAGTGTACGGTACGGCTTCCCTATGTGGTGCCAGTTATTCGGCAGTGTATTTCAGCTGGATATCCAGTAATGGCGTCTGATTAACAGGGGCTCGCCTGTGCCGTTATCTTTGCGTATGCTTGGCCATAGATGTTATGTCCTTACAAGTACGTCCTTTGGTCTTTTATGTTTCCATCTATGGTTGTGGTCGTAGTTCCCCAGATTCAGAATAAACGGATTCTGCGAATGTCTGGAGTTTCTGTATAGTCTTGTGGTGAGTTTGTGGATTACCTCCGTGATAGTCTCAAGTCGGTATTCCCGGTGAAGGTCCGCGATGCGTGTGTATCGTGGAGCATTGCTTATGATTTTGAGTACTTTGTTTTGTATGAGCTGCAGACGGCGCAGGCGTGTAGGCGCAGCGTATCCCCAGACAGGAGCTGCGTACGTCATCAGGGGTCGGATAAGTGTCATGTACATGGACCTCAACACCCTTCTGTTCAGTGTGCTACGCCTGTTGAGCATAGGATAGAGCTGTTTGAGCCTCGCGCTAGCTCGGTTGGTCATGTGTTGTATGTGGTCCCCCCAGAGTAATTTCCGGTCCAGCCAGACACCGAGGTATTTGACTTTCTCGCGGAAACGTATTGGACGTGCATGTAGAGTTATTGGTCTGCAGTAGCGGTGTTTGCGCAGTTGCTTCGGTCTTCTAGTGAACAGAACGGCTTCGCACTTGTCGACGTTTACTCTAGCACGCCATTTCTCCAACCAAGGCTCGGCCACTCTGAGTGCAGTCTGTAGGCGTGACGTAATGTTTGATGGTTTCCAATCTTGCGCAGGGATGGCTGTGTCATCCGCGTAGACTGCCATCATTGTGTTGTGTGTGGTTGGGAGATCGTTTATGTAGAGGTTAAACAGTAGGGGCCCTAGGATGCTTTCCTGGGGTACTCCCGCGTGTATACCGTGTCGTGTTGATTGTTTTCCCTGCACGTCAGTGTTGAAACTCCTGTCTGTGAGGTATGAGTGCATTAGACGCAGCAGCCCGTCGGGGAATCACGCGTCGCTGAGTTTGCGGATGAGGCCGTTGTGCCATAGACGGTCGAAAGCCTTTTCGATGTCCAGGAACACTGCCCCTGTAGCTTTGTTTATGTTGAAGCCATGTGTTATATGTTCAACGACCCGTAGGAGTTGTTGTGTTGTGGAGTGGTGATTCCTGAAGCCGAATTGCTCCGGTCTCAGGATGATCTGACGCAGAAGGGTGCAAGAACTATGTGGCTGCTACTGTCAGTGTCAGCAAATTTCGATACACGAAAGGCAAAGTTAGCAACACGACGATTTATCACGTAGGCTATGGGAGAGGAACTATTAAATCCGTCGTTATGACTGAAATACATCTAAAAATTCACGAGTAATACACGGTTACCAGTATCAGCTTGCACTGAATGTTCCTTGCAATGAAAGAAACGAGCGGTAACTACATAATGAGCTTACCTAAAAATTACGAAATAATAACGTATACAAGGGGCGTTCAATAAGTAATGCAACACTGTCTGCTGGCCCAGCCATCCTGACGTAATTGGAACTCTGCAGCTGGAGTACAAGGCTGGCTCGACACAGTGCGTTGCACAGGCTGCTGGGGAGCTACCTCAGTAATGTGCGGCCAGTGATCCAGACCGAGGTGAACGGAGCTCTGTAAATGATGTCTGCAGCACTGTCTGTTTCTGAAAGCAGGTTGGTTTTATTCACGGTTCCAATGCACTATATAATTTCCCATTCTTTTTGGCTATTTTTCATAATAAATTCTATTAAATGCGACGGCCTTACACCACCTAACTGGGAGGGACTGTATGCCCGCACGGTACATCTTTACTGGTCGACGTTGGAGCCAACATCTTGTTGAATCAATAACCTCTCCATCATCCATGTACTGCTTCCCGCGAAGTGCATCCTTCATTGACCCAGACAGATAGAAGTAGGAAGGTGCGAGATCCGGGCTGTAGAGTGGACGAGGAAGAACAGTCCAATAGAGTATTGTGATCTCCTCTCGGGTGTGGGGACTTGTGTGAGGCTTTGTGTTGTCCTGCAGAAGACGAAGTTGGTTTGCATTTTTGTTGTATTCTGCTGGGCGACGGGGAACCCAGCGGGCATACACCTTTCAGTACCCCAGCTGTTGGATGAGCACGCGGTAGATCGGACATGTTTGTATGACCCTGTTGTGATGATGACTGACGTCTCGCCCAACGACTCACCGTGGTGTTGTTCACTTCCATGTCTCCGTGGATATTCTGCAATCGCCTATGTAAATGCTCTGGTTTTCCGCTAAAAGAAACTCAGTGACAGCTCTCCGCTTAGAACACAACTCCGTTACAGGCGCAATTTTGAAGGCCACTTACAGCGCCCCCACCTGTCGTAAATTCATGAAACTATAGGGATTGAAGCGGGAATATACCACGACGTCCAACAAAAATTCCTCATTTTTTTCACCCGAAAATGGCCGAGAAAAAGAAAGAGTTATATTAGTTACTGAATGCTCCTCGTAACACGCATTTGACCTCGAAACCGACTGTACCCATGAGTAGTCTTGTGTCATTTCCGAGTAAGAATTTCGAAACAAGCGCAAACAATTGGAAATGAGGTGATGAGAGAAAAATAGCAAAATGTGTAAATTGCGTTACGGCACGGCCGAAACTTCCACGAGAATCGTCGACGATTAAATTGAAAGTTGATTTTCATAAATTATGCTTCTTACTGCAATACGTTTCCAAATTCTTTTGACGACTCCACGTAGACCTCTTCTGAGGTCGCCTTGGTATCATTCATAATCCGAACGATGAATTCGGTCCGCAGCTCGTGGTCGTGCGGTAGCGTTCTCGCTTCCCACGCCCGGGTTCCCGGGTTCGATTCCCGGCGGGGTTAGGGATTTTCTCTGCCTCGTGATGACTGGGTGTTGTGTGCTGTCCTTAGTTTAGTTAGGTTTAAGTAGTTCTAAGTTCTAGGGGATTGATGACCATAGATGTTAAGTCCCATAGTGCTCAGAGCCATTTGAACCATTTTTCGATCAATTCGTCTCTTGTGTTTACATTCCCTTTTTAGACTTCGCCGGGTATGGATGTGTGTGATGTCCTTAGGTTAGTTAGGTTTAAGTAGTTCTAAGTTCTAGGGGACTGATGACCTCAGAAGTTAAGTCCCATAGTGCTCAGAGCCATTTTTTTGTAGACTTCGCATTCAGACCATCCGCTTTCAAACCATTCTCAAAGGCAATAATTTAAAGGGATAGGTTCTGCAGATCTTGGTGGCCGTGAAATGTGACAATTTCTGCAGATGTATCTTCCGAGGGAGATTTAGATGATGCGATCACCTGTTGAGTAGAATATGCAGGGGCTCCGTCTTGCTGGAAGAACGTACCCCTACTTCTAGCGAAGGGAACGTCTTCGAATAACTCTGCAACGTCGTTTCCAAGAAGGGTTCTCTGTAAGACCGTGCGGTAACACGACAGGACCAATCAACTGAGTGTCATACCACACAACACATTTACAGATAATCATTTTTGAAAGTGTGTCTCCGCAAAGGCTTGTGGGTTATCATCAGATCACCGATGTGAGCCAAGAATGTTTTGGAAAGCGTCACCAGTGAAAGAGGCGTCATCAGTAAACGGCAATAATAGAACTTGCAATTATTCAACGACATAATTGTAATCGTCTACCTACAACTCCTTCTCGAAAGTATTGAATCGCTGTCAGTGAGAAGGATAGAGACCTTAGCACAAGTAATGTTCGCTACGTTTTTGCATGTGGAGCACCGATACGTGTAGAAATTCTGGGGTGCTTGTTGTTACGTTCTACCAACTGAGTTGTGTTTTCGATTTCATCCAGAGTCTATTCATTTGCGTGTTCAGATGAAATACAGCTGCTGGGTACTGCACCAGTGTCAAGTAGTTTAGCGAAAACAGAAGTGAACACTTGAATCTGCTACTCTGAAACTAGGAACTCATCTAAGGTATTCCCTACAAGCAGTGCATCGTTTCCATTACATAATCCGTAAACAAATAGCATATCAGCGGAATGCTTAAATCATACAGCAGAATTGGTCGACAGATCATAATCGCTATCACAGTTAAAAAATTCAGTTATGAAAATTCAGGTACGACATGACAACTTGAACTCTGAAACAAAAAAGACAAACCCATTGTAACTGCAGTGGCAACACACGCAATGAAACTTATTTCTGTGACTCTCTGTAACTGGCAGTATCGCTGTTTTTTTTTAAATGAAATAAAATGAACACGTGTTATATGTAATTAGTCCATGCTCTCAGCTCCTACACATTTTCTGCTCTTGCTGTAACGCCCTGTGTAGGATGTCTAATGTCTTCCTTACAAGAGACGCTTTTCTCATCCTCAAGAACGTCAGACGTGAGTAGTAGTATAGTGGCGGCGTCACTCCACTTTTGATGTCAAATTGATTTGCAAATTAATTAAATTCATCAATTAATCACCCCCATCCCCGCCCCTTACCACGCCCACCTCTGCACCAGATGACGTCACATGTTTTTCTCAGCTGCACGTGTGCCCCAGACCTTCCCCCTCCCATCCCTCAGCGTACCCTATAAGCGGAAATTTTAAATTTTGGCGAGAATATAGAATTTTGGAGGAAATTTCGAATTTTGGCGGGAATTTCTTTGTCCCTGGGATGTGCTGGCATTCCACCCCACCCAGGAATTGTCGGGAAATTAAAATTGGCGGTACCCTTTCTGGGACTTGAACCATGGTCCTCCTAGGCAGAAAGCCCAATTGCACCCTCCTAAAGCAATTAAACCACCAGAGGCACTTGGAATTGTTGGGAAATTAAAATTGGCAGTACCCTTTCTGGGACTCGAAGAACTCTGCTCCTCCTGGGTGGAAAGCCCAATTGCACCCCCCCCCCTTCCCCTAACACAATTAAACCACCAGAGACACTTGGAATTGAGAGTAAATTTAAAATTGGAGGTCTCCTTTCTGGGACTCGAATCTTTGTTTTCGTGGGTGGAAAGCCCAAGTGCATCCCCAACACATGGCAGCTGTCCAGATGCAGGAGAGGAAGGTTGGGTTAGCGTACTTTATTTATTTTGGTCGGGAAACTGACGCAAAGATCGATCCTAAACACACAATTAATCACGAAGATCAGGCCTAATTACACAACCATATGCATAGCGCTACACAAGGACGGCATAAAAGTGCAATACAGTTCGAAGACTGACGGTACCATATAACTGGCGTTATTCTGCTGCGAAAAAAATTGGCAATACCACTCGAAACTAGCGACAGACACTAGCAGATGGTGGAAAACCGAGTGCAGCCAGTAATCGCAGAGGATGACAGCAAAGGATGGGCCGTGAGGACACACAGAAACTACAGAAACTATGAGATGCTGGGTGGAGCAGCTGGCCATTTCAAGAAGCCTGTGTCCCCCCCGTAGGTGGATGGATGGAGGGAGGAAGAGGGCCTCGATTTCCGGCAGTTTGTAGACGCCTATTGAGGAGAACACACATTCAACTACCGATCCCTCTGTAGACTTTCAGGACGACGATTTTTCCCAGTGTATATGCTGCATTATGACCCGTTCATTACGAGTGTGTCTGTCGCTAGTTTCGAGTGGTATTGCCAAATTTTTCCTAGCAGGATAACACCAGTTACATGGTATCGCCAGTTTTTGAGCTGTATTGCACTTTTATGCCATCCTTGTGTAGCGCTATGCATATGATTGTGTAATTAGACCCAATATTTGTGATTAATTATGTATTTAGGATCGATCTTTGCGTCAGTTTCAAGACCAAAATAAATAAAGTACACTAACCTAACCTTCCTCTCCTGCATCTGGACAGTTTCATGTGTTGGGGGTGCACTTGGGGTTTCCATCTATGAGAACCAGGGTTCGAGTTCCAGAAAGGGTACTGCCAATTTTAATTTCCCCTCAATTACAAGCGCCTTTGGTGGTTTAATTGTGTTAGGGGGGTGCAATCGCACTTTACACCCAGGAGGACCAGGGTTTGAGACCCAGAAAGGGTACCACCAAATTGAATTTCCCGTCAATTCCAAGCACCTCTGGTGGTTTGATTGTGTTTGGGGGGGGGGGGGTTGCAATTGGGCTTTCCGCTCAGGAGGACCAGGGTTCGAGTCCCATTAAGGGTATCGTCAATTTTAATATCCCAACAATTCCTGGGTGGGGGGTGGAGGTGGGATGTCAGCATAGCCCTGAGACAAAGAAATTCCCGCCAAAATGCGAAATTCCCTCCAAAATTCTAAATTATCACCAAAATTCATCATTTCCACCAATAGGGTAGGTTGGGGGAAGAGGAGGGGTGGGGGGTAGGAAGTGGAGGAGGAGCTGGGGCACATGTACAGCTGAGAAAAAAAACATGTGATATCATACGGGTGCGGGGGTGGGGGTGGTAGTAGGTGCGGGTGGGCGAGGGTGGGGGTGATTAATTGATCAATTTAATTAATTTTCATATCAATTTGATATCAAAAGTGAAGTTACGCCGCCACTATACTACTACTGATGTGCTTTCCGTCGTGGTTAGAGCACGGTTAGAAATGAGCTGGTACATCATACAGGACTTGTTCTCGATTACGATTTGCGACCACAGAGCTCTGCAACGGCAGTTGTCAATGCGCATGAAACTGCTACTTTGGTTCTGTTACAAAGCACATTTCCTCCACCGTCCATATCCTAACGATGTTCTTCTGTGTGCAGTAGAATTAAAGAAAGACATCAATATCTGTAAACATGATGTATGACAAAAATGAAAATTCCATGTCTTGTCAATAAGGACATCAGCTTATATAGCCGGCCGATGTGGCCGAGCGGTTCTAGGCGCTTCAGTCTGGGACCGCGCGACCGCTACGGTCACAGGTTCGAATCCTGCCTCGGGCATGGATGTGTGTGATGTCCTTAGGTTAGTTCGGTTTAAGTAGTTCTAAGTTCTAGGGGACTGATGACCTCAGAAGTTAAGTCCCATAGTGCTCAGAGCCATTTTTTGGAATGATCATATAAAATTAATTGTTGGTAAGGTGGGTGCCAGGTTGAGATTCATTGGGAGAGTCCTTAGAAAATGTAGTCCATCAACAAAGGAGGTGGCTTAGAAACACTCGTTCGACCTATACTTGAGTATTGCTCATCAGTGTGGGATCCGTACCAGGTCGGGTTGACAGAGGAGATAGAAAAGATACAAAGAAGAGCGGCGCGTTTCGTCACAGGGTTATTTGGTAAGCGTGATAGCGTTACGGAGATGTTTAGCAAACTCAAGTGGCAGACTGCAAGAGAGGCGCCCTGCATCGCGGTGTAGCTTGCTGTCCAGGTTTCGAGAGGGTACGTTTCTGGATGAGGTATCGAATATATTGCTTCCCCTTACTTATACCTCCCGAGGAGATCACGAATGTAAAATTAGAAAGATTCGAGCGCGCACGGAGGCTTTCCGGCAGTTGTTCTTCCCGCGAGCCATACGCGACTGGAACAGGAAAGAGAGGTAATGACGCTGGCACGTAAAGTGCCCTCCGTCACACACCGTTGGGTGGCTTGCGGAGTGTAAATGCAGATGTAGATGTAGAACTCGATTACAGCAGGCTGTTTTTCAGTCACCGACATAGTTACGTACGTTACGTTGCACGGTAAAATTCGGAACCCTCTAGCGGCAGAGTGTTGCAAATATGCAGACATGGAAAATAAATATGTAGAATGTCAATAACATTTCTTTTATTTAAAAAGCTTTAAGAACTTCCACACAAAAAATTCAGAGGCATTAATTTTCAACACGATCTCGTAATATATAGTACAAAGAACGACGCGTTTCTGATAAATTATCGAGTCACCGTTTCCATTAGCATACTACTTGCGAACTGTAACATGGCATCTCGCTAGAGGAGGGGGGTGGGCAGTGCGCATGAGATGTACAGGGAGGTCCATTGATCGTGACCGGGTCAAGTATCTCACGAAATAAGCGTCAAACGAGAAAACTACAAAGAACGAAACTCGTCTAGCTTGAAGGGGAAAGCAGATGGTACTATTGTTGGCCCGTTAGATGGCGCTGCGATAGGTTAAACGGATATCAAATGCGTTTTTTTAAATAGGAACCCCCAGTTTTTATTACATATTCGTGTAGTAAGTAAAGAAATATGAATGTTTTAGTTGGACCACTTTTTTCGTTTGTGATAGATGGCGCTGTAATAGTCATAAACATATGGCTCACAATTTTAGACGAACATTTGGTAACAGGTAGGTTTTTTAAATTAAAATGTAGAACGTAGGTACGTATGAACATTTTATTTCGGTTGTTCGAATATGATACATGTACCTTTGTGAACTTATCATTTCTGAGAACACATGCTCTTACAGCGTGATTACCTGTAAATACCACACTAATGCAATAACGTAACTATCCGGCGAACGGTCCGACTTGGATGATGTCGTCCAGGATACATAGCACACGCCCGTCGGGCATTTTGATCACAATAGCCATACATCAACACGATATCGAACTTTTCCGCAATTGGTAAATGGTCCATTTTAACACAGGTAATATATCACGAAGCAAATACCGTCCGCACTAGCGGAATGTTACGTGATGCCACATACTTATACGTTTATGACTATTACAGCGCCATCTATCACAAAGCGAAAAAAGTAGTCCAACTAAAACATTCATATTTCTTTACGTACTACACGAATATGTAATAAAAAAATGGGGGTTTCTATTTTAAAAAACGCAGCTGATATCCGTTTGACCTATGGCAACGCCATATAGCGGGGCAACCATAGCGCCATCTGGTTTCCCCCTTCAAGCTAGACGAGTTTCGTTCATTGTAGTTTTTTCGTTTGATGCTTATTTCGTGAGATATTTGGCCGGGTCACTATCAACGGACCACCCTGTATATAGAGTTTGTTACGTGTAGCGGCGGGTACGGGGGGGGGGGGGGGGTAACAAACTTCATTTTCAACTACTGTAGGCATGCAATGCAGGTAACACAAACCTGTGTTTTGGTCTTCCATGAGTTGATAATCGGCTTCCTATTCCGAACTGGAGTAGAAAGTAACACCCGCGATAGTCTAGTAACCGCACCATCACTCATTTTCAAAAAAAAAGCACAATGAAAACAGCACTACAAAACAAAGACATCGGCAGTACAGCTCAACGACAAGGCAGACGACAATGCAGTCAACACGGGCTGTACAGCTGGCAAAGAACGTCTGCAAATCACTACGACACGGAATCTCCCGACTGCTGCCCATCGGAACTGGGGATCCCACGTGCCAAGTTATAAACCGAGGTGACGAAGTCATGGGGTAGCGATATGCAGATATACAGATGGCGGCAGTTTCTAGTACACCAGGTATAAAAGAACAGTGCATTGGCGGAGCTGTCATTTGTACTCAGGTGATTCATATAAAAAGATTTCCGGCGCGAGTACGGCCGGATGATGGAAATTAACGGGCTTTGAACGCGGACTGGTAGTTGGAGGTAGACGCGTGGGACACATCATTTCGAAAATTGTCAGAAAATTCAGCATTCCGAGATCCATAATGTCGAACGTGTGCCGAGCATACGAAATTTCACACCACGGACAACGCAGTGGCCGACAGCCTACACTTAACAACTGGGAGTAGTGGTGTTTGCGTAGAGTTGTCAGTGCTAATAGACACGCAACATTGCCTGAAATGGCCGCAGAACTCAGTGTAGGACGGGCGACGAACGTATCCGTTAGGACAGTGTCCCGAAATCTAGTGTTAATGGGCTAATGTCAGTCGACGACCGAAGGGAGTGCCTTCACTAAGAACACGACATCACCTCGAGCGCCGTTCCTGGGCTCGTGACCCTATCGGCTGGATCTTAGGCGACTGGAAAACCGTAGCCTGGTCAGCTGAGTCCCGGTTTTAGTTGATAAGAGATGATGGTAGGGTTCGAGAATGGTGCAGATCCCACGAATTCACACATCAAGTTGTCAACTAGGCACTGTGCAAGCTGGTGGTGACGCGATAATGATATGGGCTACGTTTACATGGAATGGACAGCGTCTTCTTGGTGTTCGTCTAGTTGGAGACCGTTTTGCAGCCATTCGTGGACGTCATGTTCTCAAATGACAAAGGAATTTTAATAGATGAAGAATGGCTCTGAGCACTATGAGACTTAACATCTGAGGTCATCAGTCCCCTAGGACTTGGAACTACTTAAACCTAATTAACCTAAGGACATCACACACATCCATTCCCGAGGCAGGATTCGAACCCGCGACCGTAGCAGTCGCGCGGTTCCGCACTGAAGCGCCTAGAACTGCTCGTCTACCGCGGCCAGCTTCAATGGATGACAAGGCGCTATGTCACCGGGCCACAGTTGTTCGCAATTGGCTCGACCCTTGGATAATAGTCGGCTGGAGGCTGATGTATTGAATTGCGAATCAAATTGTGTGTTCCATCGTCAATACGAGGGTGGGACGGTAAGAATTAACTGTCAGTTTTGCGTCGGAAACAAGAAACTTTACTCCCAGGAGAACGTGCATCCGGTGAGCGAGGCATCGTTAGACACTTGGACAGAAGTCGGCTGGAGACCGATGAATTGAATCGTGACACAATTTGTGTGTTCCATCGTCATTAGGAAGGAGGGTGGGTTACAATTAACTGTCAGTTTTGCGCCCTAAACAAGAAACACGAATGACAGAAGTTCGTTTATCGAGAGACGACGGCTGGCTCGAAGAACATCCAGAACAGTTCGAGCGAACGGTTTGGTCAACCGGATCGCCCGACACGAATCTCGTCGAACCTCCTGCACCGGCAACACTTTCGCAATTACGGACGGCTGTAGAGTCTGCACGGCTCAGTATCTGTGCAGGGGACTTCGAGCGACTTATTGAGTTTCGACACAACGCCGGGCAAAAGGAGGCTCGAGACGATATTAGGAGGTACCGCACAGGCCTCGTCACCCGAGAGTAGTTCCCGTGTAGTAATTCCGCAATACGCAGTGCTCTGGAACGTGAAATTGCACGTCGTGGTACGACAAAAGTCGACCAGCTACTCTTCTACTAACGCTGTGAGGGCGGGTTGACGACACCCTGACAGCAGAGAGCCGAGTGCAGCGGGCGGTCCGTACTCACGTCGGCGTCGCGCAGGCGGCGCCTGGCCGGCCGCTTGCCCACCAGTATCTGGACGAGCGCGGCGCAGCGCTGGCGGCCGCGGAGGCTGCGGCAGGACAGGTAGCGCTGGTAGCGCACGCCCTGCGCGCTCTGCAGCAGGCGGTAGGCGTAGCAGGCGCGCCACCGCTGCACCGCCGGGCCCAGCAGCAGCAGCTGCTCGGCGCACTCGCCGCCCTCCATGCCCGCTCGCTGCGCACCTCGACTGCTGGCGTGCGGCCTCCTCACTGCCTCTTACTTGCGTCGCCGCCAGTGAAAGCTGCGTTAACTCCATTAACGTCTACCGCTTCTAATTCCGAACGAGGCCGACTCGTCCCGCAAACTAGCGCAGCTTCCCATTTCGTTTTAAAACGGCGCTTCAGTAAGTGTTTAACACTTTGCAATCGTATGTACAAGGTGTCCATATAGTCCTAATATCACTTCAAAAACATAATTTGGAATTTTTTTAAAATTTAATACAGAAGTGAAGTAGCATCTACATCTACATTTATACTCCGCAAGCCACCCAACGGTGTGTGGCGGAGGACACTTTACGTGCCACTGTCATCACCTCCATTTCCTGTTCCAGTCGCGTATGGTTCGCGGGAAGAATGACTGCCGGAAAGCCTCCGTGCGCGCTCGAATCTCTCTAATTTTACATTCGTGATCTCCTCGGGAGGTATAAGCAATATATTCGATACCTCAACGACAAACGCACCTTCTCGAAACCTGGACAGCAAGCTACACCGCGATTCAGAGCGCCTCTTTTGCAGAGTCTGCTAAACATCTCCGTAACGCTATCACGCTTACCAAATAACCCTGTGATGAAACGCGCCGCTCTTCTTTGGATCTTCTCTATCTCCTCTGTCAACCCGACCTGGTACGGATGCCACACAGATGAGCAATACTCAAGTATAGGTCGAACGAGTGTTTTGTAAGCCACCTCCTTTGTTGATGGACTACATTTTCTAAGGACTCTCCCAATGAATCTCAACCTGGCACCCGCCTTACCAACAATTAATTTTATATGATCATTCCACTTCAAATCGTTCCGCACGCATACTCCCAGATGTTTTAAAGAAGTAACTGCTACCAGTGTTTGTTCCGCTATCATATAATCATACAATAAAGGATCGTACTTCCTATGTATTCGCAATACATTACATTTGTCTATGTTAAGGGTCAGTTGCCACTCCCTGCACCAAGTGCCTATCCGCTGCAGATCTTCCTGCATTTCACTGCAATTTTCTAGTGCTGCAACTTCTCTGTATACTACAGCATCATCAGCGAAAAGCCGCATGGAACTTCCGACACTATCTACTAGGTCATTTATATATATTGTGAAAAGCAGTGGTCCCATAACACTCCCCTGTGGCACGCCAGAGGTTACTTTAACGTCTGTAGACGTCTCTCCATTGAGAACAACATGCTGTGTTCTGTCTGCTAAAAACTCTTCAATCCAGCCACACAGCTGGTCTGATATTCCGTAGGCACTTACTTTGTTTATCGGGGGAAAGTGCGGAACTGTATCGAACGCCTTCCGGAAGTCAAGGAAAACGGCATCTACCTGGGAGCCCGTATCCAATATTTTCTGGGTCTCATGAACAAATAAAGCGAGTTGGGTCTCACACGATCGCTGTTTCCGGAATCCATGTTGATTCCTACAGAGTAGATTCTGGGTTTCCAGAAATGAAAACTGTAAGACGAAATGTTTTTGAAGAAATAATAAACAGACAATTATTTACAAAATGGAAGGTTTACTTAAACACTTTTTACCATGGTTTCAACGTTTTTAAAAACGTCTTCTTCAGAAGGAAATACTGACAATCTAAACAGATTATCAGAGAAAACATACATTTACACTGACGGAAAAATAATCGCAACATCAAAAATAATTAATGCATGGTAATGACATTTCGGGAGTACATTTGTCTAAGTAACATAAGTGATTAACACTGCAAGATCGCAGGTAAGGACGAGGTAAGCCATTGCAAATGTGAAATGCTGGTACATTAATAAGCGGTGTGCCGGCCGAAGTGGCCGTGCGGTTAAAGGCGCTGCAGTCTGGAACCGCAAGACCGCTACGGTCGCAGGTTCGAATCCTGCCTCGGGCATGGATGTTTGTGATGTCCTTAGGTTAGTTAGGTTTAACTAGTTCTAAGTTCTAGGGGACTAATGACCTCAGCAGTTGAGTCCCATAGTGCTCAGAGCCATTTGAACCATTTTTAATAAGCTGTGTAAGCACCAGAACGTTGATGATGACGGTGTTTGGTTTGTGGGGCGCCCAACTGTGCGGTCACCAGCGCCCGTACAAAGTCCCAATTTCTTCACAGTCCAATCTTTTACGCAGTCCAATCTAGCCACTGTCGCTAATGATGATGAGGATAATGAAATGATGAGGACAACACAAACTCACAGTCCCCGGGTAGAGAAAATACCCAACCCAGCCGGGAATCGAAACTTGAACCCCTTGATCCAGAGGTAGCAACGCTAGCCACTAGACGCGAGCTGCGGACCCAGAACGTTGAATGCAAGCATGCAAACGTGCGTGCATCGTGTTGTACAGATGCCAGATGTCAGCTAGTCGGATATAGTTCCATGCCTGTTGCACTTGGTCAGTCAATACAGTGGCTCTTAATGCTGTTTGTGGATGACGGTGGAGTAGTCGCCCGATGATGTCCTATATATATACTCGATCGGAGACAGGTCTGGTGATGAGCAGGCCAAGGCATCATGGCGACACTTGCAGATTATGCTGGGTTACAACTGCGGTTTTCCTGTCGGAAAATGCCCTCTGGAATGCTGTTCACCGATAGCAAACACAACAGGGAGAATCACCAGACTGACGCACAAATCTCCAGTCAGGGGGCGTTAGATAATCACGAGAGTGCTCCTGCTGTCATATGAAATCACACCCTAGACCATAACTCCAGGTATAGGTCCAGTGTGCCTAATAAGCACACCGTCAACTGACCTCCTCCTCAGCAACACGCGTTCATCACAGGCACCGAGGCACAACCAATTTCCATCAGAAAACGCAACAGCCGTCCACCATGCATCCCAATGAGCTCTCGCTTTACACCACTGAAGTCGCAAATAGCGGTGGTTTGTGGTCAGTGGAATGCACGCTACAGCGCGTCTGGCTCAGGGTTATCCGTGAAGTAAGCAGTTTGTAACAGTTCGTTGTATCACTGTGGTGCCCACTGCTGCTCGAATTGCTGCTGCAGACACAGTACGATGAGCCAGAGCCATACGCCTAACATGATGGTCTTCCCACTCGGTAGTGTCACGTGGCCACTGGGAGCCCGGTCTTCTTGCGACTGTACAGTCTCATGTCCACCACTACCAGTAATCATGTACAGTGGCTACATTCCTACCAAATCTTTCTGCGGTATCGCAGAAGAAACATCCAGCTTCTCGTAGTCCTCAACTCATGAGACCCAGAAAATATTAGATACAGGCTCCCAGGTAGATGCCATTTTGCTTGACTTCCGGAAGGCATTCGATACACTTCCGCACTGTCACCTGATAAACAAAGTAAGAGCCTAAAGCCGTCGGCACACGGACCGTGCATCCGAACGTTGAGCGTCGAGCGTGCCGAGTTTCTGACGTCATTGCGTGGAATAGCACGTTCGGGAGTCTTTCCGAACGTGCAGAGCAATATCTGGCTTGTCAGATATTCTGAGCGTGCGTCTGAGCGTTGACCAATGAGATGCCGCAACGCCACCTACGTCATACGCACGCCGTCTCCCTTCAGTACAGAGTTGTGAGGCGCCATATTGGCATTCATTTCAAGCCTATATGTATATATACCGTTCCGAGCACCAGAAAATTGACAATCACTGCAAAACCCGTTGTTAACTGTGTGATTCGTTCCAATAAAATAATGAGAAACATCATATTCGTGGCAAAAGAATTATTGTAACTTGCGTATAATGAGAGTAGGCTATTTGAAGGCAGCAACACACTGAAGATACACCCAAAACGCATTGTTCTTAGTACAATTTGTTATAATTAAATTTCAGTTAGTAACATATCTACGATTAAGGTTTTTAGCAAGTGGTAAGGTACTATGATTTGCAACGAAAGCTGTGATGATGGTTTAGTTAGTCCTTGCTTCGGCAGTACATATACTAAAATTGGAACGATACAGAGAAGATTAGCATGGCCCCTGCGCAAGGATGACACGCAAAATAGTGAAGCTGCCGGCACGGTAGCTCAGCGTGTTCGGTCAGAGGGTTACGTGCCCTCTGTAACAAAAAAAAAAACTGAGTTAATCGATCAACACCGAACATAAACGGATGTCTTACGGCGTCCGCCCCGAGCAGATGCAACGTACAAAAGTGAACAAAACGAGATAAAAAAAAGCGTAATGAATAGCGTCACTGTCCTATATTGAGTGTTTTTGTTGGGGCGGAGGTTCGCGTCCTGACACAACCTATTTTTTTTCCTAACATTCTTGTTCTTATTAGTTTCTGATACTTTATTATTAGTTTAATATAAGTATAGACTATAATATTTGATGTTATGTAAATACAAGTTCACCTTTTTTTGAGGGGTGACTTTGTTCGATTGGCTTGATCTACAGGATACCTTGCGCTACTTGTGTAAAGCTATTTTGCTCCTTTTTCTTTTACGCGTCGTAATTCACTCGTTGCAAAGATTCTGCTACCGGGTAGGAACAGTAATCAAGTAAGACTGACCTTGGGGTTTTACTAAAATGTGGGAATGATGACATAATGATTATCTTATGCGGACGGGTATTCCAAATTTGTACCGCACTGTTTGTAATTGAACTATTATATGTCTCTGTCCTTACTGATTGGACGTGGTACTTTCCTTTTCGTGGACGATGGAGGAAATGTGCGTTTTAATAGAGCTAACGTGGGAATTTTACGCGCGCTCGTTGAGTAAACAGTGTGGTTTACGAACTAGAAACATCCCTCAACTGCCGCTGGAGTGCGTTGCGATCGCGTATACCACGTTGGGGCCCACGTACCGTATGCACAAGTCGCATCATTCCTGATCGTTCAGCAGCACGTTGAACTTGGCACGCTCAGCGTTAACGTTCGACAGCACGGTCCGTGTGCCGACGGCTTAAGGAATATCAGACCAGCTGTGTGGCTGGATTGAAGAGTTTTTAGCAAACAGAACACAGCATGTTGTTCTCAATGGAGAGACGTCTACAGACGTTAAAGTAACCTCTGGCGTGCCACGGGGGGTGTTATGGGACCATTGCTTTTCACAATATATATAAATGACCTAGTAGATAGCGTCGGAAGTTCCATGCGGCTTTTCGCGGATGATGCTGTAGTATACAGAGAAGTTGCAGCATTAGAAAATTGCAGGAAGATTTGCAGCAGATAGGCACTTGGTGCAGGGAGTGGCAACTGACCCTTAACATAGACAAATGTAATGTATTGCGTATACATAGAAAGAAGGATCCTGTATTGTATGATTATATGATAGCAGAACAAACACTGGTAGCAGTTACTTCTGTAAAATATCTGGGAGTATGCGTGCGGAACGATTTGAAGTGGAATGAACATATAAAATTAATTGTCGGTATGGCGGGTGCCAGGATGAGATTCATTAGGAGCGTCCTTAGAAAATGTAGTCCATCAACAAAGGAGGTGGCTCACAAAACACTCGTTCGACCTATACTTGAGTATTGCTCATCTGTGTGGGATCCGTACTGGGTCGGGTTGACAGAGAAGATAGAGAAGATCCAAAGAAGAGCGGCGCGTTTCGTCACAGGATTATTTGGTAAGCGTGATAGCGTTATGGAGATGTTTAGCAAACTCAAGTGGCAGACTCTGCAAGAGAGGAGCTCTGCATCGCGGTGTAGCTTGCTGTCCAGGTTTCGAGAGGGTACGTTTCTGGATGAGGTATCGAATATATTGCTTCCCCCTACTTATGCCTCGCGAGGAGATCACGAATGTAAATTTAGAGAGATTCGAGCGCGCATGGAGGCTTTCCGGCAGTCGTTCTTCCCGCGAACCATACGCGACTGGAACAGGAAAGGGAGGTAATGACGGTGGCACGTAAAGTGCCCTCCGTCACACACCGTTGGGTGGCTTGCGGAGTATAAATGTAGATGTAGTTATATTTGACGCCTTAAAGGGGTACCTGACTAACATCAACTCATCACGTCTTATCCCAAAGGTAACTAATGCTCACGACCGTCATAGCGTGTATTTGAAGCAAACCTGAGTTGCATCATCATAGTGGCGCTACTAGCGCCACTGTCATGCGTTTGGTGTGAACTTTGGATAAACATCTTCTCTGAGATGTAGAAATACGCCTACCAACTTTCGTTTATGTCGCACAACTTCTTCTTGGTTTAGTGATTTTTTATCCGACAGTGTATATATGGGTACAGTAATATCTTGTTACGAATACAAAAGATTCTTCAAAATTACTTGGTTACATGTTGTGGCAGAGGGATGTTAAAATATAGTCTAAAGGCATCAGTAAAATATAAAATTTCACATCCATAATAATTCAAACATGCACAACAAGGTGGTTGTTAATGTTAGTAGTACTTGTGTTTCTTCGTTGTCATTGCTTTCTATTTGTATTATCTCACAGCTTGCATGATTTATTTTTAAACACAGTACCTTTTCTAGATGGTAACTCATTACTTGTTGCCATTTTGTTAATTTTAGATGTGTACAGAGCTAAATATGATATGGTTTTAATGGCAAAATTCAAATTTTAACGTTTTAAGCGAGTTCAGCTTAATAATGTTCATTCACTGTCGTGAACCTCCTTCACGCACAGTACTAGTGCCTTGACAGCCTCTTTCCTTACCCCAAACGTTTCGTACGCGACGCTAGTGCACTAGGTGTACTTTGATGAAGTGATAGTAAATGACAACTACCATGCTGTGCATGTTTTAATTATTGTGGAGGTGAAATTTTATATTTTAGTGACGCTTTTCGGCTATATTTTAACATATCTCCCCAGTAAAGTTTGAATAGTGTAATTTCTTACAGACACACACACACACACACAGAGAGAGAGAGAGAGAGAGAGAGATACGGGGTGTACATAAAGTCCGGAAACACTTTCAATTATTTATCTCACAAGAACTAAACATTGTAGAGCTGTCATACATATTGCATTTTGAAGAACTCTGAAAGTTTTTTTTTTTTTTTACAAACATTCGATATGCGAGCCATAAATGACCAGGCAGACGTCAGAACGGTAATCGAATTCTAGCCATACCAGTCCCAGCATAGCATCGTCGACTGTGGCAATCGCTTCCCGTATTCTCTCCCGGAGCTCTGCTACATCACATGGTAGAGGCGGTACATACACCAAATCTTTAATGGGTCCCTGCAGAAAAAAGTCACACGGAGTGAGATCTGGTGATTGGGGAAGCCATTTCATGAAACAGCTGTCCCCTCCTGTAGCACAGTCGATCCATCGATGCGGCAGCTCCGTGTTCAGGTACCCACGACCTTCACGATGAAAATGGGGTCAGCCCCATCCTGCTGAAAGATGAACGGAGAGTCCGATTGCATTTGAGGCATCAGCCATTGCTGCAACACGTCCAAGTAGGAATATCCAGTGACAGTGCTCCCGGCGAAGAAGAATGGCCCATACAGTTTTCGACGTGACAATGAGAGGTGGCATGAGCCCCCTCTCATATTTCTATCTCCCCCCTCATATTTCTATCTCCCCCCTCATATTTCTATCTTACGATTTTCCTCTCTAATCGCATGCGGTGAACAGTTGCTATTCCTTCACATGCGGACTTCCCACGCAGCGTCTCTCGGCACCCGAGTGGTCCGGTGACAGGCGGGCACTGCTGATATTGAAAGGGTTAAGCCGACGGGTGTGAGGGAGTCGAGTGAATGCTTTCCAGATGCCGACATTGTCAAAAGACACGCCCGCAGGGGCCTCAAGTAGCGGCTGGGCTAGAGGTTCCGTTACTTCGCAGAAACTTAGCGAAAACACTTTCTAGCGGGCTACCAGCGAGGTGTGGGAATGACTTGTGTACCCAGGCAGTTGTGGCGGGAAAATTCCCGCGCTTTCTGCAAAATAGTAACTGTGATTGGCTTGCTCAGGGCACAGCTCCGTGACGTAGCAAAATCAGCGCAGAAATTGGCGCCAAGAATCTCCATTGGTGGAATGGTAGTGCTCTGGCAATGGAGTGGAATTTTCCGCCGGTTTTCGAGTTGCTGATTGGAACGTTTAACCACGGCCACTGTCGTGGGGGCGGGAATGTTCTGTGTTCGGCCTGTACGGGTGCTCTTGAGGAGTCGGCTCGCCTTTCGGTCGGAGTAGGTTACAAGACTGAGCTCTCGCTGCTCTGGTCAGCCTGCTTTCCATTGGCTGTCTAATATACTTTTATCTAATTGTAACTGTTTGACGAAGTTGCTGAAGTTTCGACTTCAACTTAACTTTCCGAGTACAGTTGGCAATTGAGCGTTCTGCGTACAAGAGGCCTATGTTGTCTGTCTTGGCAGTTTTGGCTAAAGTTGACTGTATCGGAGTTACTGTGTGACTTCGCTTGTTAAAATCAATCACTGTACCGTCAGTGATTGTGTGGCGAGCCTTCTTCGTCTCCCTCAGAGGTGCATTTGTATTGATAGGAAGTCTTTAGTCTGGAACAACCAGGCCAGGATAATTTGTTTCGGGCTATACTCGCGACATGATCATCACCACGACGGGACGTCGAAGCAACCAGCCATCGGCTCCGGTACGCCAGATCGTGTCCGTGCAGTTAAGAAGACAGCTTGGTAATGTACGTCCGCAGCACCAGATAAGCAGGCAATTTTGCTAGGTGACAATCCGAGGTCAGCAGAGCGCGCCTGTTTGTCTTTTCTAACTTTGATCTGTCTTGGGTGTTCATTGTCTGAGTTCTCACTAATGTAGCAGCAATTAATGCTGGGTTGGCTGTGTGTCTCTCTTAAGACTTGAGTTGCAAGGAATCGGCTCCACATACCACTTTGTCATAAATGTCACAATCTAATTTAGGGACAACTTCACCTTCACAGCATTTATTTGAGTATCCAATTTGAGCCAATGTGATGTATTGTATGTTTCATGTGTTTTTGTTTATTATTTTGAGTTATAATAAATCATATTGTTATTTTGGACAGAACTTTCATTCTGTTAATCAGTAGAGCAACCCTATCATTTCTCACTACGTTAACGAAACTTTCCTTTATTTAACTTATTTATCACATGAAATTATTGCAGGTGCCAAACTCTTTTCTACTCCACTTGCAGGGTCGATTACAGTCAGTTCGCGTTTCTTTTTTAATCCATGTGCAACAGCAAAAGTCGGAGTTAGAATAGGGGGGCTTAGAGCATCATTTACATATGTAGATTCTAGAAGAATTTAGTATTAAATACACTGATAGCCCCGGCACCTCGCAACAAGGCACAAAAAACATTTACCTTTGGGGAATCACGCTCAAATTCAACGTATTCCTGTTGATACTTTGTACCCCAGATTCGACAATTATGGCTGTTCACTTCCGCATTAGTGTGAAAAGTTGCTTCGTCTCTAAAAATTAAGCGATGAACAATGGCATTCCCATCATCATTCAGTTGTTGCAACTGCGAACAAAACTCAAAACGCTTGTCTTTGTCGTCGTCATTGAGGTTCTGCACTACTTACAATTTGAATGGTTTCATAGACAGCGTCTGCGGCAGAGCTTTCCACACTGTCATTGGAACCATTTCGTGTTCATGGGATGCACGACGCACCAATTTCTTTGGGTTCCTTATGAATGTCTCTCGTACGCGCTCCACACTCACTTCACTCACTTCACTCACACTGGGACGTCCGCTTCTCTTTGCTGGGAACAAGCAACCCGTCTTAACGAATTTGTTGTGCCAGTGGTAAATGGCCTTCCTTGTTGGTGGCTTCTTGCCGTACTTGGTCCTAAACATCCGTTGAACAGCTGTAGAACACTTGTTTTTGTCGAACTCCAACACACAGAAAGCTCGCTCCGCACCTGAACTCGCCATGTTTGCGACTAGCGCTGACTGTCGGCGAATTACCAAACTACGCTAATTGAAAGTGTTCCCGGACTTTATGTACACAGACACACACACACACACACACACACACACACACACACACACACACACATATATATATATATATATATATATATATATATATATATATATATATATATATAACTGATTGGTTGTTTACTATTTCTTCAAGAAGATAACTTGGAAGCCATTAACCCTAGCAATACTATACTAACGCATTTTCCGTAACGAGAGAGAGAGAGGGGGGGGGGGGGACAATTTATACCCACCTAAAAGTTTAAAAAATTCGTTAAATTTGGATGACTTATATTAAAAACATCATTTTTAAATAAGAAGTGTAAGTAGGGTCCAGAACCTGAAAGCATCTTTTAGCTCATTCTTAGCAATATCGACACACATCCAAGAACGTGTATGTAGTACCACTGGGGTGGGTTCTTTATATCCACGCTAAAAAATTTAATAAAAACTCAATTTTCGTTAATTGTTGTTGACTTTTACTCACAACATATTTTTTAAAGAAATATTACTCTCTAAGAAAGATACTGAACGTGAAGTATTGAATATGACATTCATTGGAGAAAGTGACACCAAGTACTAAGACTTAAATTTTTGGGGTAAGTTTAACTGAAAAATTGAAAACATTCATAGCATCTGGTAGAAGAATTCATTAAAAAGGATAAACATTTTTTTTCAAAACTTTAAAACATAAAGTAACTGATTAGATTTCAATATTTTTAAAAGGTGGGGCATAAAGCACCTCTCCTCCCCCTCCCCATTGGTATTGCGACGGCTACAGATTGAGCACTGTGCTTTGTTGTAAACGTTTAGCAGCTCTCAACGTTATTTCTCTTTGTGCTTTGCTACACATTTGACTCAGGCTATATCTAAATGGCGATGATCAGGAAAATGTGCAATGTGTCAGAATCAAAACTGTGACAACAGTACTACACAATTATCGATGCCAATATGTGAGGCAGCACCAGAAAAAAACCAGCGTATAGAGGTGCCAAAAGCCCATGTCAGAGAGGACTTTCCCCTGTGTCTGTGGGACATGTTGACAGAGTGCAAGCTGCATTTCAGCACAGTCCACAGAAGTCAATTCGTCATACATCATACAATTTGCAGGAAGCTTGATCAGTAGTGGCACAAAGCCAAAATCAGTTCATTCTGCATAGCTGCCAAATTTATTCAAAATGGTGGCTGTTCTTGGGAGGGTCCAACCCCCCCCCCCCTCTACCTCACCTCCTCTCCATGAGGGATAGATGTGGCAGTGTAACATTGTTGACATCATCACCCTCACTCCTGCCCCTTCCCTCATTTCCCCCTCCCCTCCCTCACTTCCCCTCCCTCCATCTTTTGTAAATTGGTGGCAGAAAGACTCATTCTGTGCTAAGGTGCTGGAGAGGAAGAACATAAGGTACTGTCTAGATAATTGTGTTCATTTATTTATATGTGTATTATCCTGCTGGAACAATTTTCTAAATTTTGGTGGTAAAATCCTACAGACAGTTATCCTACAGTTTTGAAGGTTGAAATTCAAGTAAATGCAACTGCTTAAAATTGGCAGCATGATAGAAAAACACTCTCGTGAAAAAACGGATCTCACAACATGAAATGTGTGGTAAATTCGAGCAATATATTGTTTATTTATTTAAACATCAATTAAAATAATTAAATTGCTGGACAAAGTGTTCAGTTGATGAGATGTTGGTGTTGGACTGAGAGAAGTTTAATGAGTGTATTATCTGTAAGCATACAGCTGAGGACTGAGTCCATAGCTTCGTACTTGATGGTTGGAAAGATGAGATAATGGATGAGCGTAGGGGGAATACTTTTCAGCAAATAAAGGTTGAGGCAGCAGAATGGACTGAGGATGTATTTCACAACTCATAGAGACTACTGCCTGTGCTAGAGCTGTTCGCGTTTTTTGAAGTGGCCGTTCAATTCAGTGAAGGAGACAACTTCGTCCTATTCCACTATCCAAGACCGAATCTAAATCTACATGGATATCTACAAATCACATTTAAGTGTCTGGTAGAGGGCTCATTGAACCACCATCACAGTTCTCTATTATTCCAATCTCGTATAGCGCACGGAAAGAACGAACACCTATTTCTTTCTGTACGAGCTTCGATTTCCCCTGTTTTATCATGGTGATCGTTTCTCCCTATGTAGGTCGGTGTCAACAAAATATTTTCGCATTCGGAGGAGAAAGTTGATGATTGGACTTTCTGAGAAGATTCCGCCGCAACGAGAAACGCCTTTGTTTTAATGATGTCCACCCCAAATTCTACCCAGTGACTCTTTCTTCTCTATTTCGCTATAATACAAAACGTGCTGCCCTTCTTTGAACTTTTTCGATGTACTCCGTCAATCCTATCTGGTAGGGATCCCACACCGTGCAGCAGTATTCTAAAAGAGGACAGACAAGCATAGTGTAGGCAGTCTCCTTAGTAGATCTGTTTCATTTTAAGTGTCCTGCCAATAAAACACAGTCTTCCCCACTACATTTTCTATGTGTTCCTTCCAGATTAAGTTGTTCGTAATTATAATTCCTAGGTATTTAGCTGAATTAACGGCCTTTAGATTTGACTCATTTATAGTGTAACCGAAGTATAACGGATTCCTTTTAGCACTCATGTGGATGACCTCACACTTTTAGTTATTTAGGGTCAATTGCCAGTTTTCGCACCATGCAGCACCATGAGGCTCAACTGAGGATGCTTGAAACGGGTTTTGTTCCCCTTTCTGATTGTGTGAATATATATTTACCCCGCGCTGTGTGCCCTAGTCCAGAATACCACTCGAAGCTGGTGGGGAAGTATCGTTGCTTCCTACCGATCTGCAAGCGTATACCTGCTGAGGAACTTGTACACAGGTATGTGGTAAGAAGGGATAGGACAGAAAACTGTCACTGAAGTGTGGGAAGAGTTGCCTGCTACCAATATACAAGTGTATAGCTGTTGCGGAACTTGTACACACACATACATATATAGTAAGAAGGGACAGGGCAGCAAACTATCACTGAAATCTAGGAAGAGCTGCCCCCTAATGATCTACAAGTGTACAGCTGCTGGGAAACTTGTACACATACACATATATACAATATAAGGAGGGATAGGGCAGCCAACAATCACTGAAGTGTAGGAAGGCCAATACACGCTACCTCACCTAAGGAAAATGCTTCACTGCTCTAATTACACGTCGAAATTGTCATGAAAAAACTACCACTCGTAAACAGCAGATCATAATGCGACATATGCAATGGTAAATGAGAAAAATCGTTGTATTTATAGAACTACTGCAAAAACCAACCCCAAAAGATCTCGCCAAGAGAGAGTGGTGGCAGTGCATGTGTGTTCACCTCAATGTGTGGATACAGACTAATCAGCTTACCTCCCTTGCTACCTTCTTTCTTCCTTCCCTCTCCTCCCCCGATAAGTTGGGACACTGGTTTTCCAGGCGTATTCTAATCTGTCGTCGATGATACGCAGAGAGATCCCTCTTACCATGCATGTATGTTTGTACAACTTCCTCAGCAGATGTTTTACTTGTAGATCGGTAGGAGGCAACTCTTCCTACAGTTCAGTGACAATTTGTTGTCCTATATCTTCTTACCATGTACGTGTGTACAAGCTCCTCAGTAGGTATACACTTGCTGATCGATTCATATTCTGGACTAGCACACAGCGCGTGTACATATACATACACGCGATCAAAGATGGGAACGAAACCCATTTCAAGCAACCTCAGTCGAGCCTCACACACCAAGACAAGCACCCCTGGTTCATTCGGTGTAGGAAGCTGAATAGGAAAAGTTGTCTCCTGCACTGTGGATTGAATGGCAACACAAAAAAATGAACAGTGCCAGATTGTGAAATGCATTCTCACTCCATCCTGCTGCCTCACCATTATCTGCTGAAAAGTATTCCCCCTACGTTCATCCATTACATCATCTTTCCAACAACTAATATGAAACTATGGACACAGTGCTCAGCTGTATGCTTACAGGTAATACAGTTATTAAACTCTTACCTATCCAACACCAACATCTCGTAAATTGAACACGTTTTCCAGCAATTTAATTAATTAGCTTAATTAATTTTAAATAACTTAATAATATATTGCTCGAACTTAGGACCCATTTCATGTCATTAGATACGTTTTTCACGAAAGTGTTTTTCCATTGTCGCACCGATTTTAAGTAGTTGTGTTTATTTGAATTAAAAGCACCAAGGCTGAAGATTAATTGTTAATGTGGTTTCCCTCTCCAAATTTAGAAAATTGTTCCACGAGGATAACACACACTGCAATGTGAACAGTTCTTAGGACAGTACCTTATGTCCTTCCTCTGTAGCACTTCAGCACAGACTGAGGCTTCCTCCCATCAAAGTGGGGGGAGGGAAAGAGGGAGAGGGAAGGAAGTGAGGAAGGGGAAGTGGGGGAGAGAGGAGGACCGGTGGTGGGGACGTTAACAATGAGGCATTGCCACATGTAACCCCCCCCCCCCTCCCTACCACAGAGAAGAGGTGGATGGACTGCACAGGAAGAACCGCCATCTTGAGTAAATTTGGCAATATCGCAGACTACGCTCACTTCAGCTTTATTCCACTGTTAAGATCAACTGTTCATAAAGTGTTATGTAACCAATTACACCTTTTTGCACCGAAAGTGCAAATGGTTCAAGCACTGCAGCAATACGACTGTCCTCTGCAGCATGCATTTGCATGTTTCATGCTGACCTCCTTAGATGCAGGCAATAACTATCTGAAAAAAGTGCCTTTTGTATATGAAATCACATTTCAAATTCCTGGACATGTGAATCGCTACAACGTTAGGATTTAGGCTCCGAAAACCCACACAAAAAAGTGAACCATTCGTGATAACCCGAAGCTTAATGCTTGATAGGGTGGTAGGTCCATTTCTCATCGCAGAGAAAATCATAATGGGAAATATTTATTTCGACGAACAGTTCCTACTACCACAGAGCAAAAAGCTGCAGCCGTCCATCGTCTTCCAGCATGGTGGTGCAACGCAACATTGGAGTTTGACCACATGCTGCATGAATTATATGCTGAGTGGTAGATGGGTCACGATGGTCCCATCGCATGGTCCCCACGACCTCTCGATGTCACATAACTTGATTCCTTTTTGTGCAGTTACATGAAGGATCACATGCACACAACATCTGTCAGTGACATCATAGTGACTGGCAACGGTAAACTTGTTGTTTCATTCGATGTCAGTAACAGTCACGTTAAAGCCTAACCTAAAATGTTCGCATTTAAAATTGGTACTATAGGTACACGAATCTGTAAAACAGCCTGAAGTGTTGATTCTCCAATGCTGACCCGAACAAGGGTAGAGCTCGAACATCGTCGTGATGTTCTACGAGCAACGGGTAGGGCACGCGTGCCTGCAATGGGACAACGTTTCAAATGCTTTCTGGAAATCTAGAAATACGGAATCTGTCTGTTACCCTTCATTTCGCAGTATACCATGTAATGACATGGCAAGCTGAATTTTCCACGTGCGATGCTTTCTAAAACCGTGATGATTCTTGGGCATAATCTTCTCAGTCACAAGAAAGTTTAATATATTTGAACTGAGAATATGTTCAGCGATTCTGCAGCAAATCGAAGTTAGGGGTATCGGTCTGTAATTTTGCATGTCCGTTCTTTTACCCTTCTTATGTACTGGAGTCACCTGCGCTTTCTTCCGGTCGTTTGGGACTTCGTGCTGGGCTAGAGATTCACGATAAATGCAGACTAAGTAAGGGGCCAATGCTGTAGAGTACCTTTTGTAAAACCGAAATGCGATTCCTTCTGGACCTGGTGATTTATTTGCTTTCAGATCATTCCGTTGTTTCTTGACGGGCATATGGAATAAATTCACGAATATGTGAGTGGCTCGAAGACTTCTTACGTAATACAATCTAGTACGTTGTCCTCGACGTTGAGTGTTCATCAGAGACATGGGTACCGCCAGGAGTGCCCCAGGGAAGTGCGGTAGCACCGCTGTTGTTCTCTGTATACATAAATGATTTGGCGGACGGGGTGGGCAACAATCTGCGGCTGTTTGCTGATAATGTTGTGGTGTATGGTAAGGTGTCAAAGTTGAGTGACTGTAAGAACAAGACAACTTAGACAATGGCAGCTAGCTCTAAATGCGGAAAAATACACTCCTGGATATGGAAAAAAGAACACATTGACACCGGTGTGTCAGACCCACCATACTTGCTCCGGACACTGCGAGAGGGCTGTACAAGCAATGATCACACGCACGGCACAGCGGACACACCAGGAACCGCGGTGTTGGCCGTCGAATGGCGCTAGCTGCGCAGCATTTGTGCACCGCCGCCGTCAGTGTCAGCCAGTTTGCCGTGGCATACGGAGCTCCATCGCAGTCTTTAACACTGGTAGCATGCCGCGACAGCGTGGACGTGAACCGTATGTGCAGTTGACGGACTTTGAGCGAGGGCGTATAGTGGGCATGCGGGAGGCCGGGTGGACGTACCGCCGAATTGCTCAACACGTGGGGTGTGTGGTCTCCACAGTACATCGATGTTGTCGCCAGTGGTCGGCGGAAGGTGCACGTGCCTGTCGACCTGGGACCGGACCGCAGCGACGCACGGATGCACGCCAAGACCGTAGGATCCTACGCAGTGCCGTAGGGGACCGCACCGCCACTTCCCAGCAAATTAGGGACACTGTTGCTCCTGGGGTATCGGCGAGGACCATTCGCAACCGTCTCCATGAAGCTGGGCTACGGTCCCGCACACCGTTAGGCCGTCTTCCGCTCACGCCCCAACATCGTGCAGCCCGCCTCCAGTGGTGTCGCGACAGGCGTGAATGGAGGGACGAATGGAGACGTGTCGTCTTCAGCGATGAGAGTCGCTTCTGCCTTGGTGCCAATGATGGTCGTATGCGTGTTTGGCGCCGTGCAGGTGAGCGCCACAATCAGGACTGCATACGACCGAGGCACACAGGGCCAACACCCGGCATCATGGTGTGGGGAGCGATCTCCTACACTGGCCGTACACCACTGGTGATCGTCGAGGGGACACTGAATAGTGCACGGTACATCCAAACCGTCATCGAACCCATCGTTCTACCATTCCTAGACCAGCAAGGGAACTTGCTGTTCCAACAGGACAATGCACGTCCGCATGTATCCCGTGCCACCCAACGTGCTCTAGAAGGTGTAAGTCAACTACCCTGGCCAGCAAGATCTCCGGATCTGTCCCCCATTGAGCATGTTTGGGACTGGATGAAGCGTCGTCTCACGCGGTCTGCACGTCCGGCACGAACGCTGGTCCAACTGAGGCGCCAGGTGGAAATGGCATGGCAAGCCGTTCCACAGGACTACATCCAGCATCTCTACGACCGTCTCCATGGGAGAATAGCAGCCTGCATTGCTGCGAAAGGTGGATATACACTGTACTAGTGCCGACATTGTGCATGCTCTGTTGCCTGTGTCTATGTGCCTGTGGTTCTGTCAGTGTGATCATGTGATGTATCTGACCCCAGGAATGTGTCAATAAAGTTTCCCCTTCCTGGGACAATGAATTCACGGTGTTCTTATTTCAATTTCCAGGAGTGTATAACTTAATGCGGATGAGTAGGATTAACAAACCTGTAATTTTTGACAACCGCTTTACTAGTGTCTTACGTGACACCCCCACTCCATTCAAATATCTGGGCGCAGCGTTGGAAAGCGATATGAAATGGAACGTGCATGTGAGAGAGTTGTAGTAGGGAACGCGAACGGTCGATTTTGGTTTATTGGGAGAATTTTAGGAAAGAATGGTTCACCCGCATAGGAGACCGCATATATGACGCTGGTGCGACCTATTCTTGAGTACTGTTCGAGTGTTTGGGATCCATTCGAGGTCGGGTTGACGGAAGACATCGAATCAATTCAGAGGCGGGGGGCTAGATTTGTTACCGGTAGATTCGATCAATACGTAAGTGTTACGGAGATGCTTCGGGAACACAAATGGGAAATCCTGGAGGGAAGGTGACGTTCTTTTCGAGAAACACTACTGAGAAAATTTGGAGAACCGGCATTTGAAGCTGACTGTCAGACGATTCTACTATCGCCATCATACATTGTGCGTAAAGATTACGAAGATACGATACGAGAAATTACTGCTCATACAGAGCCACACAGATAGTCGTTTTTCCCTCGTTCTATTTGCGAATGGAAAGGAAAGGAAATAACTAGTAGTGGTACACGGTGCCCTTCGCCATGCACCGTGCCATGGCTTACGAAATATCTATGTAGATGTAAATGTAGCTGTAAAAGTTTTATAACAAACCAACATGCTCTACTTCTAGTATTTTTCAAGTTATGGTATTTTTTACATTTGTTTTACATTATAGTGTTTAAAGTTTCATTGTGACTATCATTAACGATTGGCGGACTTCCCACCTGGATTCAATTTCTTACCCTAGCTGCTACAACATAAATCGTTCAAAAAAGTTTTGTAGGTTTGTACCACTTGTACACCTGCAAACATGTCTAAGCTTACATTCAACCGTTGAAGGGAATGGAAGGGTAAATCTAAAAAAATACGAAGAATGAAAAACAACTTTGCTGTGAAATAGAACCACAACAATAACCAAATACAAGCAGTTTGTTCGAAACTGTATATCTTTGCATTTGGATAGTATATTTCAGTGCCTGTGCTGTTCAGAAGTACGATGCAATCTCCTTCAGACATGTATGAATGTTCGAAGGAGCAGGCACTGTGGCGACTACAGGCGTTATGATAATACATTAAATGTACTCGTAGTTGCGATTATAGACGATCATCTGCTGTATAACGGAATGACGACAATGCAAATTTATGCTAGACTGGGACTCGAGCACTGATTTCTCACTTTTTGCGAGCGGTCGCCTTGTACTTAGTGTATCCGAGTTCGTTTCACGGCTAAACCCAAACTTCCATTCATCGTCAACCATGTGTCTACTAACTGCACTCCTATATAGATTATGTATATTCCCGCACAAGGAAAACATTTTAACTGAAGTCGCTTCCGCGAAGTCGGCGGATAAAATATGCTATTTTGTCTAATACTGACATAGTGAGACCGTGGCTGTATACAATTAATGCAGGCTGATTCTTACAAAGAAGAAGACAGCAACCAGCCACTATTAATACTGCTATTTATTTAAGTAAATAGGCCGTAACCGGCTTCGAACTGACAGGTTCATCACCAGACGGCTGTTTACATGATTTGCCAGATAAACTTTACATGATCGTCAGTTTTCGATTTTTCTTCTTCCACTGTGGCGAAATATTCTTGGTGTGTTGGTGCCATCGAGAATGCCGCGTGATTTTGTTGCGAAGTTGCAGGATTGTATTTTTCAAATATTCCAAAATATATGCAGCACTTACATAATTTGCACGTCACCATATTGTGCAAAGCACCACACACACACACACACACACACACACACACACACACACACACACACACACACACACACACACACACATCAAAAAGTATTTGCCACATGTGAAGTTGACACGAAGATTGCGTGTATCTCCTGCCATAATGAGTACCACAATACACAGTCCAGTTGAAGAAAAATGGACATCTTTAAAATGGGTAGTCAGAGACAAATATAAGTACAGCGAAGGTAACTGCGAGGAAACCTTGGGAGAAGATCGATGGGAGAAGCACAAAAATGCTCGGTAGCAGACAAGAACACGGCAACTTATTGTCACTGAGGAATGAAATAAACAGAAAGTGCCGGAAAACTAAAGCAAAATGGCTACAGGAAATATCTGAAGAAACTTACAAGAAATGGTCACTGGAAGGACTGATTCAGCATATGTGAGACGAAAAGCGGAAAGGGACCTCTTGTAGAAAATTTTGGATTTTAGGTTACTGTAATTTTTCAGTTCAGCACTGAATTCTCAAAAAGTTATTTTTAAAAATAGATTTCTATCTCTAACTTTGAGTGGGTTATGACAAGCTGAATATTGACATAATGAGCTTTTAAGTTTCACTTTATTACCTTATTTAACTGGACGTATTTGGGAAAAAAATTCTGCGTATATATTACCCTTAAAATGTCCTTTGCCTGATGGTACAAGGTTTTTTAAGTTGACACAACATATTATGTTGTTACACGCTTCAGATCTACAGGACATTACAGTGTACTTAAGTTCAAAACCAAGTAAATTGGCCCCAAATTGAGAGAAATTAGTGAACCCTGTGAAGTTCCCTTTTTGTGAAGTATTGGTAATTTTATTTGATGTCATGACCATTTCAAGTTGGCAACATCCGTAGGTATTTATAACTCTAATATAAAAAGCACCAGTTGTCTTGTTTGGCTTTATTGTAATAACAAAATCTACTTCTTTTATACAAAAGAAGTTTCTTAAAATGCCTCTAAAATATAGGAGACGCTATTTTCTGAAGCACTGTATGCACAGCTACGAGATTTTGAAAAGGAGCCTTTTGTCAGGCCAGTGTTATTCCCCCATGATTACAAGAGGTCCGCTTTGAGAAGACCGATATCGTCTACTTTTAATGATATTATTGGCTTCTGTTAGATTCAAACAAACTTCAAATAGATAATGGCGTGTACGGAATGAAGTAAACCATCGTAATAAAAAAAAAAGAAAATGGCTATTTTAGACACTATAGAACATTTTTTGTAGCAAGAGGTCCCTTTTCTCTTTCCGTCCCACATATAGCAAAGTGAAGAATACCTTCGGTGAAGTTAAAAGAAAAGGTGTCAACATTAAAAGTGTAAGAAGAAGTCCGATGTTAAATGCAGAAGATAAAGCGTTCATAGGACTTCTCGACCTAGAGAAAGTGTTAGACAACGTAAAATGGTACAAGGTGTTCGAAATTCTCAGAAAAGTAGGTGTAAGCTATACGGAAATATTTAAAATGATTTCGGGCTTGCAGCCAGTCGTCGTTAGCGTCCATCCACGATATGGAAGCTAACGACGACTGGCTGCAAGCCCGAAATCCTTTTGAATATTTAGTTCGCCGGGAAAATTTTAAATTTCACATTATACGGAAATATTTAGCAAGGCTTGGAACGTATATCGAAAAGATAGATTACGCACTGAAATTAGATGCTTACTGTGGTGTCAGTTGTAAGTTGTCGGTTCACGTAGCTGCTGCAGCTATCTCACTCGAGCGCTCGTTTCGCATCCAATGTGCGTCAAGTCGAGATGGCAAGAACACGACAACGAAAGGCGTCTTGCGTTCTCCGTTTCAGCACGTGCAATTCAGGAACACCTCCATGCAAGGGCCTTTCTGTATTATGAGTTGCCTCATCGATGGAACATGTCTCAAAGGTAAATGAAAACTTAGACCCTAAACTTAATTATAAAAAGTACCGAGAGACAGTATGTGCATGCATGTGAGAGATACATACCCTAATAAAATCGGACCGTCCTTTTGAAAATAAAAATTTTCTAGTCCTACGTGGAAGTTAACATTTACCTCAAGTTTCTGACTTAATTCGTGTGGAAAACGTAGTCCTGTGAAGTAGGATGAACGTTTTTGAAACACCCATCCTAGAATATCGCTCAGATGTGAGTGACGCGCTCCAAATCAAACTAACAGGGGATATTCAAGGTATACAAAGCAGGGCAGCATGAATGATTACAGGTTTGTGTAGACAGGAGAATGTCGCGGAGATGCTGAAAAAATCTGTTGGCAGACGCTTGAATAATAGATGCAGACTAGCCCCTTGAAGTCTACTTACAAAGTTTCAAGAACCAGCCTTAAGAAATCTAGGAATGTGCTACAGATACTTACATCTCCCACAGGGACGCCGAAGACATGATTGAAGCTTAGACTAGTTACAGCACATGCAGAGGAATTTGACCGGTCAGTCTTTTCTCGCGCTCCATACGCGACTGGAACGGGAAGAACCACCAATAACAATGGAAAGTATCCTCTGTTATTGTGTACCTTGTACCAATTCAAATCGCCCGGGTAGTAGTGCGTGTTAAACTTCTAATCATGCTAACGGGCCTATGGGGTATCGTCTCAGTTGTGCGACTGGATTCGTGATTTCCTGTCAGGAAGGTCGCAGTTCGTAGTAATAGACGGCAAATCATCGAGTAAAACTGAAGTGATATCAGGTGTTCCCCAGGGAAGCGTCCTGGGACCTCTGCTGTTCCTGATCTATATAAATGACCTGGGTGACAGTCTGAGCAGTTCTCTTAGGTTGTTCGCAGATGATGCTGTAATTTACCGTCTAGTAGGGTCATCCGAAGACCAGTATCAGTTGCAAAGCGATTTAGAAAAGATTGCTGTATGTTGTGGCAGGTGGCAGTTGACGCTAAATAACGAAAAGTGTGAGGTGATCCACATGAGTTCCAAAAGAAATCCGTTGGAATTCGATTACTCGATAAATAGTACAATTCTCAACGCTGTCAATTCAACTAAGTACCTGGGTGTTAAAATTACGAACAACTTCAGTTAGAAAGACCACATAGATAATATTGTGGGGAAGACGAGCCAAAGGTTGCGTTTCATTGGCAGGACACTTAGAAGATGCAACAAGTCCACTAAAGAGACAGCTTACATAACACTCGTTCGTCCTCTGTTAGAATATTGCTGCGCGGTGTGGGATCCTTACCAGGTGGGATTGCCGGCCGGTGTGGCCGTGCGGTTAAAGGCGCTTCAGTCTGGAACCGCGTGACCGCTACGGTCGCAGGTTCGAATCCTGCCTCGGGCATGGATGTGTGTGATGTCCTTAGGTTAGTTAGGTTTAATTAGTTCTAAGTTCTAGGCGACTGGTGACCTCAGAAGTTAAGTCGCATAGTGCTCAGAGCCATTTGAACCAACCAGGTGGGATTGACGGAGGACATCGAAAGGGTGAAAAAAGGGCAGCTCGTTTTGTATTATCACGTACGGGGGGAGAGAGTGTGGCAGATATGATACGCGAGTTGGGATGGAAGTCATTACAGCAAAGACGTTTTTCGTCGCGGCGAGATCTATTTACGAAATTTCAGTCACCAACTTTCTCTTCCGAATGCGAAAATATTTTGTTGAGCCCAACCTACATAGGTAGGAATGATCATCAAAATAAAATAAGAGAAATCAGAGCTCGAACAGAAAGGTTTAGGTGTTCGTTTTTCCCGCACGCTGTTCGAGAGTGGAATGGTAGAGAGATAGTATGATTGTGGTTCGATGAACCCTCTGCCAAGCACTTAAATGTGAATTGCAGAGTAATCATGTAGATGTAGAAAGCGCCTCTTCCGGGGAGTTGTGCCGGAGCGGGATCGAATTTGCCAGGCGGATGAACGATGATAACTGGTGTGCTGCCCAACCTGCATGCGGTTTTTAGGCGCTTTTCCACTTCCGACTCGGTGAATACCGGGCTGATACCCAAGTCCCGCCTGAATAACACGCTTCCCAAACATTAAGAAAACTTTCAGACACTTTCACATGAAACAGACTAAACGCAGACTATTGGGGTGCACAGATTCCATCCCAGGGAGTAATGTGGTGCCGACAGGAAGGGTAACCACTACCTCTTTAATTAACTTTGTGAGATGCGTTGATACCCATGCCGACCCCCATTGATGTGAGACAAAGGTACAAGAAAAAGGAGGGGGTACAATTCGTACCAACTTAACAAAAACACAATTTCATTGAAAAGTCCTAACAAAACGTTTTCTGGCTGGGAGTGCTCACAGCCGCTGTGGCGACCCCCCGCAGGCGTCCCTGCGGCGACGACCAGCTCTCAGCACCGCTCTGCCAGCGTAGCGTCGGCGTCGGCAGCGTCGGCGTCGGCGGCGGCGACGCCGGCAGCGGCGGCGGCGCCGTGTCTAAAAGTGTTCAGTGCTCGGCGCGTCTCCTCAGCCGCCACATCTGCCGCCATGCCGGGCTCGGGACACTACTATCACCACTACTTCCACGACTCGCCCGCGGACCTCATCCGCAACCACCTCGACCACTTCCGCCGGAGCAGGTGTGTACTTACGCTGCACTGCAAACCATCTACTCACACACCGTAGCATTCCATTTTGTCGGTAATGCTTAATCATAACAGCACACATTACCAGAAAACTAGACTACATTCTACGATCGCTTCTTCACCTTAGTAGCAGGGAAACTTTTTTCCGTGATTTCCCTAAATCGTTTCAGGCAAATGCCGGGATGGTTCCTTTGAAAGGGCACGGCCGATTTCCTTCCCCATCCTTTCCTAACCCGAGCTTGTGCTCCGTCTCTAATGACCTCGTTGTCGACGGGACGTTAAAAAACACTAACCTAACCTAACCAGGGCAACTTTGGGCCACATAATTTTCACAAAGTAACAAAACCTTCTGTTCACTTCCTATTAAATAATATAAAAACAAATAAGTTAAAATACTTCGCCTACTTTCATTCCGTAATGTCGTACGGGATCAATTTCTGAGGTAACGCATGAAGCCTAACTAACATTTCCGAGTCCAAAAGAGTGTAATACGAATTCTTTGTTCGTCAACTCGATAGCGTCCTGCATAAGGTTGTTTAAGGATCTCTACTACTTTCCAATAACTTTATTCCTTTATGAACTTTGTCATGATTAATATACACATATTTTTTTTCTAAACCAAAAACACACACACTGAATCAATACTCTAAATAAGAATAATCTTCATAAAGATGTAAGTCACTTACTTTTGTCCGGAAATGTACCCATTATTCAGAAACACGCGTTTTCAATAACTTGCCAGCAGTCGTAAAAAGTTCAGCTACTAATAATGTTCACTTTTAGAGGAGCCTAAAGAAATTAATGGTAGCCAACTTCTTTTACTCCATTGACGAGTTTCTTACTAAACCGATTGATGTATATAGCATTAATAATATCAAATAAGTGTTACATAAGATATGACTTTAGCACATCTTCAGTACAATAATGTGATCAATGAAAATAAGTGTTGTAAACTGATTTTTCTGTTTGATGCTTGCCTAAGAATCAATATATGCACGTTAATATACTGTTTATTTAGACGGTTTTTGACGAGTATATTGTTACCTCTTAAATGAAAATTTGTTTAAGATTTTTTGATTTAGTCCACGTCAATGAGAACCATTTCACTTATGATCTGGGAAAGAGATATTAGAATCTTTTTTTTGTAAACATATAGACTAAAGTTCTCCGGTTTCTAGCCGGGCGGCAGCGTTAAGACGCAGCAACGTTTCGACTTCTGTTATACTCATAATTTTTATGTCCGAATTTTTCCAGAAGATGTTGAGTATGACGCTCGTCGAAACATAGCGGCATCTTAACGCTGGTGTCCGGCTGGAGGTCCGAGAGCTTTTCATCAGTATTATACGCCGGAAGAGTCTACTCGCGCACATGTATTATGTGTCTTCTTTTATGACATTTTCTATATCCCTGAGTTCCTCCTCACTGCGTATCTACGGAACAAAACTAGTATCTAATCTAATTTCTCACTCGAAACTATTTCCCCATCTTGGACACCAGAGCACACGTACGACATCTGATACGCTAACGACTGCTCTTTATAAGATACGAAGGTACTATACCCCATCCAGACCCAACCGGATATTTTGATACGGGGAAATGATGTGTAGAAACGAAGAACACAAGATTTTGTGACAGATTTATCGATAATTCTATAACAGGAATTCAATATAGTTGTAACGATATGTCACCAAACTAGGCTTTATGATCCTTCAGTTCCAGTTTACCAACAACAGACAACATTCTGTTGCGTTACCACATTTCTTTCTCTCAGCTGTGATGTATGTCTTCTGGATTAGAAGCTGCTGAAGGTTGTGAGCATGTCAGATTATTTTAAATACATGTGCCACATATTTCACGATTTGTTGCTAATTTCAGCCTTTCCACTCTACAACATTTCCACTTCTTGTACGTCGTTGTTTAACTCTGCACTGCCGGTAGCACACTTTGACAGACCTTCGTAGAGTATTAGGAAAATCACAGAGACCATACATAAAGATGAGGGGAGCTCTCAGTAAACACCAATTACCAACCTTGCCGCATCTGTAGCTTGCTGACTCGAAATAACGCAAGATCTTTTCCTAGAGAGCCTTTGCATATTTACTTCATTAGTCTAAAATTTACTGGTATCGTGACTCTCGATTTGTAAACAGATGATTTTAGGAGACGACAGTGAAGCAAAACCTGTATGTAGCTTTGCTACAGCTCTTTCGCAGAACTACGGACGTGAGTTATGAGTTTGTACAAAATCTGTCTACACCGTACAACATTCGTTTATGAACACAGTTTGCAACAGTGGGCTGTAAGACGAGAGCGATGCGGTGAAAGAGGCTGGTGAATAAGTAGATGTTCTTGATTTGCAGTCAGAAAAGCGAAGATCTCTTTCGCGCAGAGGCCAAGTGTCGGGGCTTCAGCGGGAAATCTTGCAGTCTCATAATACGGACTGTCATGCTTCTTTACACTGTACATATAGAGAATACTACCAGCATTTGCGTCAGAGAAAGTTCTCCTCTCTTGTAAATCTTAACCTTGATGAGGGAACGCTTAGGCTGTTGACATTACTCATACTGTTGCGAAACTTGGCAGTTCACGTAGTTAGAAGCGGAGAAGAATATTTCTCGTACATATCATTTCGTCGTGATCGTAATAACAAACCCTAAAAATTCGCACATTATCAATAAAAATGAGCAAAGAGCAGCTTATTTAAATAAATAAGAGTTCGCAGCATTGTTTGCGTAAAAATCTGGTAGATGCTATTACACAAGCGTTGCATTACTGCAGATATACGCACTATCTAAATTATTAAGGCATAGAGAGGCTTGACAAAAATTTTCCTCTTCATTTTGGCTGGTTTCAGAGAATAGATTAACCAGTGGAGTGCATTATAGGCGACTACTAAATAGGTAATAACATCGAATGCTGTTCTCAGACACTGTTAGTTACATCATGGTCTTCATATAACTTTAGAGCAAACAGACAAGCAGCCAGTCTCAAAACTTTAACAGATACACTCGCTCATCAGTTTTCATTTTTTCAGTGCAGTGTTTTTGAACACAAATAACATCAGCGGAATGTCAGATCTTTCATGGCCAACAGACTAAAACAGTGTCGTTATTACCAAGATCTTCTGTTCACTTAAGATCTCATGTGGCTGGGCAATACATATTCTGTAGCCACAACTGTATTCAAACCGTATTCCGTATACCGACTAAATTTAATGTAAAACATTCAAATAGGTGGAAAGGTCCGATATTGTTTCATTCCGTCGTTGGCACTTAGGCAGTCAGAGGAACGAATCACAACCATTAAACATGTAATATTCATCTGGCGATATTTCAGGAGATATTATCACACAAATCAAGTAATGAAGCAGTTGCCAGATAGAGATTCAATGCGAGGATAATAGGGATGTGTACTTCATACGCGAAGGAGATGAAACTCTAATCGGATCAAGTCTTGAGTGTCTTTCGTCGATAGCCTCTTTCTAAGTTTGATTAGCCAAAGCGAAAGAGATGGAGTGAAAGAGACGAAGGGAGTCAGATCCTAAGAAAGTTATTCAAGGAATCACAGAAAGTCCGTTGGTAAATAGTGTAGCGAATGATCCCGATGGCCCCAACTATCAGATAAGGCGTATTAGATTCGCCAGAACGTACAAAAGCTCAAGAACAGAAAGTTCATTAGTGAATTCTGTTCAAGTACGTTCAGGAAAGAGTGGCTATATGAAAACATAGATTTTAACAAAATTATTGCCTTTCTTTAAGAGACACATGTTGTTGTTGTTATTGTTGTGATATTTAGTCCAAAGACTGGTTTGAAGCAGCTCTGTTCAAGCCTCTTCATCTCCCAGTAACTACTGCAACCTACATCCTTCTGAATCTGCTTAGCGTATTCATCTCTTGGTCTCCCTCTACAGTTTGTACCCTCTTCACTTCCCTTTAGCACTAAATTGGTGATCCATTGATGCCTCAGAACATGTCCTACGAACCGACCCCTTCTTCTAGTCAAGTTGTTCAACAAATTCCTCTTCTCTCCAAATCTATTCAGTATCATGATGTAGCCATCTAATCTTCAGCATTCTTCTGTAGCACCACATTTCGAAAGCTTATATTCTCTTCTTGTCTAAACTGTTTATCGTCCATGTTTCACATCCAGACATGGCTACACTCCATACAAATACTTTCTTCCTGACACTTAAATCTATACTCGATTTTAAGAAATTTCTCTTCTTGAGAAACGCTTTCCTTGCCATCGCCAGTCTACATTTTATATTCTCTCTAACTCGACAATAATCAGTTATTTTTCTGCCCAAATAGCAAAACTCATCTACTACGTTAAGTGTCTCATTTTCCAATCTTATTCCCTCAGCATCACCTGATTTAATTCGATTAACTTCCAGTATCCTCGTTTTGCTTTTGTTGATGTTCATATTATATCTTCCTTTCAAGACAGGGTCCATTCCGTTCAACTGTTCTTTGAAGTCCTTTGCTGTCTCTGACTGAATTACAATGTCATCGGCAAACCTTACGGTTTTTATTTATTCTCTTTGGATTTTACTTCGTACCCTAAATTTTTCTTTTGTTTCCTTTACTGCTTGTTCAATGTACATATTGAATAAAATCGGGGATAGGCTACAACCCTGTCTCACTCCCTTCTCAACCACTGCTTCCCTTTCGTGCCCCTCGACTCTTGTAACTGCCCTCTGGTTTCTGTAAAAACTGTAAATAACCTTTCGCTTCCTGCATTTTACCCATGCCACTTACAGAATTTGAAAGAGAGTGTTCCAGTTACCATCGTCAAAAACTATATGTCTACAAATGCTAGAAACGTAGGTTTGCCTTTCCTTAACCTATTTTCTAAGATATATCGTAGGATCAGTATTGCCTCGCGTATTTCTACATTTCTACGGAATCCAAATTGATCTTCCCCGAGTTCGGCTTCTACCAGTTTTGCCATTCGTCTGTAAAGAATTCGTATTAATATTTTGCAATCATGACTTATGAAATTATTCAAATGGTTCAAATGGCTCTAAGCACTATTGGCTTAACATCTGAGGTCATCAGTCCCCTAGACTTAGAACTACTTAAACCTACAGTAACTAACCTAAGGACATCACACACATCCATGCCCCAGGCAGGATTCGAACCTGCGACCGTAGCAGGAGCCCGGTTCCGGACTGAAGCGCCTAGAACCGCTCGGTCACAGTGGCCGGCTATGAAATTATTGATCGGTAATTTTCACACCTGTCTGCACTTGTTTTATTTGGAATTGGAATTATTATATTCTTCTTGAAGTCTGAGGGTATTTCGCCTGTCTCATACATCTGGCCCACCAAATGAAGGAGTTTTGTCATGGCTGGTTCTTCCAAGGCTATCAGTAGTTCTAACGGAATATTGTCTACTCCCGCGGCCTTGTTTCGACTTAGGTCTTTCATTGCTCTGTCAAATTCTTCACGCAGTATCATATCTCCCATCTCATCTTCATCTACGTCCTCTTCCACTTCCATAATATTGCCCTCAAATACATCGCCCTTGTATAGGCCCTCTATATACTCCTTCCATCTTTCGGCTTTCCCTTCATCGCTTAGGACTGGTTTACTATCTGAGCTCTTGATAGTCATGTAGGTGGAAGAGGTACAAATGCAGAAATTAAGTTAATACACTCCTGGAAATTGAAATAAGAACACCGTGAATTCATTGTCCCAGGAAGGGGAAACTTTATTGACACATTCCTGTGGTCAGATACATCACATGATCACACTGACAGAACCACAGGCACATAGACACAGGCAACAGAGCATGCACAATGTCGGCACTAGTACAGTGTATATCCACCTTTCGCAGCAATGCAGGCAGCTATTCTCCCATGGAGACGATCGTAGAGATGCTGGATGTAGTCCTGTGGAACTGCTTGCCATGCCATTTCCACCTGGCGCCTCAGTTGGACCAGCGTTCGTGCTGGACGTGCAGACCGCGTGAGACGACGCTTCATCCAGTCCCAAACATGCTCAATGGGGGACAGATCCGGAGATCTTGCTGGCCAGGGTAGTTGACTTACACCTTCTAGAGCACGTTGGGTGGCACGGGATACATGCGGACGTGCATTGTCCTGTTGGAACAGCAAGTTCCCTTGCCGGTCTAGGAATGGTAGAACGATGGGTTCGATGACGGTTTGGATGTACCGTGCACTATTCAGTGTCCCCTCGACGATCACCAGTGGTGTACGGCCAGTGTAGGAGATCGCTCCCCACACCATGATGCCGGGTGTTGGCCCTGTGTGCCTCGGTCGTATGCAGTCCTGATTGTGGCGCTCACCTGCACGGCGCCAAACACGCATACGACCATCATTGGCACCAAGGCAGAAGCGACTCTCATCGCTGAAGACGACACGTCTCCATTCGTCCCTCCATTCACGCCTGTCGCGACACCACTGGAGGCGGGCTGCACGATGGTGGGGCGTGAGCGGAAGACGGCCTAACGGTGTGCGGGACCGTAGCCCAGCTTCATGGAGACGGTTGCGAATGGTCCTCGCCGATACCCCAGGAGCAACAGTGTCCCTAATTTGCTGGGAAGTGGCGGTGCGGTCCCCTACGGCACTGCGTAGGATCCTACGGTCTTGGCGTGCATCCGTGCGTCGCTGCGGTCCGGTCCCAGGTCGACGGGCACGTGCACCTTCCGCCGACCACTGGCGACAACATCGATGTACTGTGGAGACCTCACGCCCCACGTGTTGAGCAATTCGGCGGTACGTCCACCCGGCCTCCCGCATGCCCACTATACGCCCTCGCTCAAAGTCCGTCAACTGCACATACGGTTCACGTCCACGCTGTCGCGGCATGCTACCAGTGTTAAAGACTGCGATGGAGCTCCGTATGCCACGGCAAACTGGCTGACACTGACGGCGGCGGTGCACAAATGCTGCGCAGCTAGCGCCATTCGACGGCCAACACCGCGGTTCCTGGTGTGTCCGCTGTGCCGTGCGTGTGATCATTGCTTGTACAGCCCTCTCGCAGTGTCCGGAGCAAGTATGGTGGGTCTGACACACCGGTGTCAATGTGTTCTTTTTTCCATTTCCAGGAGTGTATTTTTTTTCTTCACTGTGGCAACGAAATTACAAGTTTTCGCTAAAGATAAGCCCTCTTTGTTTATTTACGTGGCTTAAGTTAAGTATCTGATAGTAAAGGATATGCTGTTCTGTTTTTGAGCGCTTTTGAGATAAACGACTCTTTGTGTACCGTCGGTATTTATTCAGTCTCACGCATCTACGAATGAATCTCGTGAGGTACATTCCCGCACCCGCATTAGTTGGTGTACTTTGGACTACAAAACTACTTAATTCAAGTACGGTTGACTATGTTGATATCCAAGAGTATTGATTCTTGTATTTTCTGCGGAACCGACGAGTTTCGTAATCCATTTAATACTGGAATTATGTGAGGAATAGTAAAATGCGAAAATACAGGGGGATGTAAAAATATGAACTGGACGAAACATGTAGCATGTTTGCATCAACAGACTTCTCATATGAGGATGCTGTTGGATTGCTTTCACCCAGCTGAACGTCGACAGTAAAGAAAGGAAAGTAGATTACAGTTTAAGATCATTAGAGAAAGAACAGGTATTTGGTTGGACAAGAATAGTTAATGAAAGGAAAAATGTGCTACTGGACCTGCCTAATAAGGATTTATTATGCTAACGGCATAAATCACAGTAGCTACATTTGAAAAAAGTTCAGAATTAATGTAACTCTGTTCTTTCAAAAAAGAAGACTGCTTCACTTTCTGCTCAGTTTTTTTGTAACTACTTTCTTTTTGTAGCTTAGGTGTTAAATTTTTCCGAGAGACATTGAAAAATTATTACTATCGCCTAGGAGAAAGAATTTTCTACAAAATTTGATAAATTCTAAAGTATCAGGTACAAAAAAGTACTTAATTCGTTAATAATAATGAATTTTTTTCAACAATATTTTAGTGTACCTTCCTTACGTGCCTTCCCCATACACTGTTTGTAAACAAATTAGTGCAAAGCTCCTCCTCTTTAGTTAAGTCTTCAATACTCCAGCCAATACGCTGATCTCCCGCAGTCGATATGCTGAGAAGTGGCTTCCTGCCTCCCACTCTCTGTAACATTTTTCAGAGTACCCAACGAAATCTCTTTCCGCATTTTCTATACGTGAAGCTGTTCACCCCTCGTGGAGCGGAGTCAAAATGTCGGCACACCACCCTTGCAAAGAGAAAGAATTCCTTAACGAAGCACAGGCGTGTCGAGTCCCACGACTGGGCTCCCTATCCAGAGCCTTCTAAGAAGCGAGCATTTGGAGAACTATGCTTTGATCAAATGGTTCGGCTTGTGAAACGGTAATATGCCGCACAGGGCTAGGTTTTCGTTACGACTCTTTATACCATATCTTTAGTTAGAAATCTGACCCAAAACCGCGCAGGGTGTGGCTAGCGGAGAAACGCGCATGCGCCGATGGGCAGGTTGACAATAACGATGCGCGCCTCACGGCTTCTTTCGGCGACCGGACAGGCTGCGTCCCCCCGCGCTCTCTCTACTGACAGCTGGGCGGTGCTCCCGAGGGAGCTCCACAGTCACTGCCCTAGACCTGTGCTCTCCTCTCGGCTCCTCATGACCATGGTAGGATACGTCCCAACACGCAAACTACCACCATATTAGAGGAGATATTAAGATAGAAGTTATCTGCTTAATCCTTGCAATCACTGGTATTACCCATAACCAGCATTAAGTATTTATTAACGGACAGGAGCATTATTTAGAGATAAATTGAATTAAACGTAACGAAATATGAGACGTTCCAGTCCAGTAGTGGACTTTATGTCTTTGATGCATTTCATGGCAGATTCCATTTCTCCCAAGTACTGGGGCTCATGATTTCGCATCTTCTATTACCATGCATGTATCATACAGGGTTATTGAAAAATAACTGTACACACTTCGTGGGTGTAGTGAATACATCAAGAAAGACTAAAATGTTAAAAAATGTGTTATCTGAAATTGCTTTATTTCCGAGATATGCAGTAGAGTAGGGTTCAGGAGCATAACAGAAATAAGACGAAATTAATTCTTAGCGATTTAAAAGTAAATGTACACAGTTCGTGGGTGTAATGTTTGAATCAAAATAAGAATAAAATGTTAAATAAAGTTTTGTGTCTAATTACTTTAATTCAGAGTTATGCAGTAGAGCAGTGAGCACAAGTGCAACAGAAACAACACAAAATTAATTCTTCTCAGAAAGAAACGACACGAAGGGCTCCGAAATTCAAGCCAACTATGTACTGTCATTTACCCCAGAACATGTTCAAAATGATGCTCATGTAGATGAAGATAGTGACATACTCGACGAGTCCCGCAATCGAAATGTTGCAGGCTCCGTTCATCTCATTCTGCACGGTTGCACAGGCATTTTCAGTTGTCATTTTCAGTTCCCTTCTGTAGTTGTGCTGCATTCTCAGTCGCAAAACCACACGCGAGTTCCATGAGACGGGCGCAAAGGTAGAAGTCCATCGGGGTTAAAGTTCTGGAGATCTGGCGGGCCAAGCAACTTGTCCTGCACGGCCTACCCACTTATCGGGATACACAACACTTGAGATACTCTCTTGCCTCCCGACTGAAATGTGTAGGGGCAACGCCATGCATAAACCGTAAGTTGGTTCGTGAAGCGAGTGGGACTTCATGAAGCAGAGCAACCAATTCGTGTTCCAAAAACCGTCGATACACTCTGCCAGTCAGGCTATGTGGAACGTGCGGCCCGAGCAACTGACTGTCCACTAGAAACACTAAATGTTTACTGCCAAACGATACTGATATCCTTGTACTCTTGTTACGCGAGAATTCTCGCATGCCCACACGTCCATGTTAGGAATCAGAAGCTCCCGACTTGTTCGTCTGATTCATGAACAGAAAGTGATTAAGTCATTTGTCCCAGAAGTAACTTTTAAATTAGGTAATTCATCTTAATTTCTGCAGAGGAAATTTATCACTCTTAGAAAGCGACGGAGCCGACAATCTGAATTAGCTGAGTCGAAACTGCACCAACAACTAAAAGGATACATCTCTCTCATTGCGCGAAACATACGAAATCCCGACGATACCCAAAGAGCCGGTTATCTCAAAGCACTCGGAAGCAGGACAGGAGAACAATTAACGTCAGATATTTAAGTGGGCGAATAGAGGGGCGTTATCTTTCGAGGAAACTTGTGATTTCGCTGCAAAGTGAAGGTGACAAAAACGGTCAGCTTGTTTTCCACATCTGACCGTATTGAACAACGACCACATTCTCGTTAAAACTGTGCAGTGTACCCCTCCCCTACTTCGCCCCCGGCCGCTTCTCCCCGAACTTTTCGGACTGGATACGCGGGAGGTGGCACCTTAACGTTCATCAGAGGCCCACGGCAAACATAGGACGTGGCGCGTAAGTCACAGCACGTGACACTGTAGGTCTTAACGAGTACCAGCAGCCGTTTCCGGTAGGGAGCAAGTAACTATTTCAGACAAGTGCAATAATTCTTGACTGCGCGTTTAAAAGCATGCAAGCTTTCGACATTGCACGATGTAGTTATGTCCTTTAGGGGGTATCTTTCCAATCACACATTGATTTCCCGTGGGTCATGCAAGGAGCCGAGCGTTCGCGAAGTGAGGACAAGCCGACTAGTGTGACGTCACAAGTTCGTTGCGGTGCCTGTATTTCTGGTGGGTCCCCCGTTCATCATAACGACGCACTTCCATCACAGTAAGTTTCCCGGCCATCTCCACAGGATAGGCGGGCGTCACAGACTCCTCGACTTGGAAAGAATGTCGATCGTACCGGAGACGTCGGTGACTGTTCAGATGCTCGTTATGAAAGTAGTCAATTTTCCGGCACAGTCACTCACTATTTCAGTAAAAAATTACCGGTTACCGCCGTCACCGGCCCCTTCAGATCATGGAGACAGATGTAGTGCTTCCTCCAACTGCCGTGAAAATTACATTGCCAGCATGATTTTCTCAGTGGTTGGAGTGAAGTACTACATCTGTATCCATGGTTTGAAGTCCCTCTGTATAAATGCAAAAAGTCAAGTAGTGAAGTGTATGAGTATTTATGCTGCGAAAAGTGAATATTTTTCCGGATTGCACGTAAAAGAAGTGCTAAACAAATGTTTCGTATTTATCATCATCTCACGTGGTGTGTGCCTACTGTACCATCTGAAAGAGCGAATGCGGAATGAAAATTACTTTAGAGTATTTGTCGATACACTATGAAAAGCAACTGAAACTCTTAGCCCATGGCCTGCCGGAGTGGCCGTGCGGTTCTAGGCGCTACAGTCCGGAGCCGAGCGACCGCTACGGTCGCAGGTTCGAATCCCCTGCATCGGGCATGGATGTGTGTGATGTCCTTAGATTAGTTAGGTTTAATTAGTTCTAAGTTCTAGGCGACTGATGACCTCAGAAGTAAAGTCGCATAGTGCTCAGAGCCATTTGAACCAATCTTAGCCCATGTAAACACTAGAACGAACATCCAGTGAACATTCTGTTGTCTAATAATAATAATAATAGCTTTGAAGTGAGGTGAAAAAAGGAAACAAAACAGCTGGTAGTAACAATGGCTGGCTTACAACTTATTACAGTATCGCTTCATTTGCTAACATAGGCATAAATAAAACATGCAACACAACTTTACTATATATTATACTTTCCTTTAAATATTTAGATTCTTATATAACAAAAATAAAGTTAAGATACGTCCTCGCCACTGCCTCCCAACGAAGAACGCAATTGTTCTCGAGTTAGGAAGTCAATGTACAATATAAGACAACTTTTGTTGGTCTGAAGTTCAGTCGTATGAAGATTTCAACTTATATTGATCGCAATAACACACTACTGATTATTAGATTTGGTTGCTAGACGACCGTCCTGAGATAACACATGCTAGAGGTTTTGTGTTTAGGTACACTGCAGACTACAACGTCAACGTCTGGAGTGTATCTAGGCACTAGTTCACTAATTAAGCAAGCTTTCAGTAGACTGTTAATTACACAAGGGGTAGTGTTCTGACATTTTCAAACCGTGAAAAAATGCTTTGACCAATTTTTAACTGTCATAATTTTATCATTGACATGTTTATGATGATGTGTAACGTTGTACTCAGGTACACTTTTTAATATACATGGTTCAGAATGTACTCTATAGCCTAGCTGGTATAACCAACACGGTTTTGACAGCTTGGCTCATTAGTGAGCTTTTGTCGAGATACACTTTCCGATGTTGGCGTTGTAGCTTACAGTGTTCATAGACGCAGAAGCTCTAGTATGAGCGATCTGAAGGTGGTTATCTTGCAACCAAAGCTAGTATTCAGTTATAAAGTAATGTAGTACTGCGATCTGGATGTCTTAAAAATGTATAACTTTTTACAAAACAGATCGCTTGTCTCCGTCACCGGATGATGTCAGGTCTTACTAACCAACGATGATTATCTTAAATTCTTCCATGCCGACCTGTCCTATGTCACTGGTCTTTTAGAGTCCGTTTATGACAGTCGACATCGAACGAATTCAGATGTGCGCTGCTAGGACAGTAAAACGTCCAGCCATGTGAAAGTTTAATATTATGCAGGTCACTGCAATGAGAATGTTTGGAAGAATGAGGACGTTGTTCTTGTAAAATCCTGTTGGGTAAACTTGGAGAACATATACTCGTACTTTAATCCTGCCTCGGGCATGGATGTGTGTGATGTCCTTAGGTTAGTTAGGCTTGCGTAGTTCTAAGTCTACGGGACTGATGACCTCAGAAGTTAAGTCCCATAGTGCTTAGAGCCATCTGAACCATACTCGTACTTTCCTCAAGTCTGGCCGACAATTGTATTGTCTCCAATGTATGTATCGCCTAAAGACCTTGAGAATCAGAGAGATTAGACACAGCGTTGTGTTTCCTTTGTGCCATATACGAGTTGGAGTAGGAGAGACTTGCGGAGTGTACCTAGGATGTTAACAAAAATGTTGTATACTTTGACAGGTGGTAGTATTCATCGAAACAAGGAAATCAAGTGCAGTAAACATTGGTTCAGAAATGTATACTTTATGAGGTATTAATGCTCGTTCGTAGTAGACGCTCACCGTGACTTCCATTCATAACAACTGTTCATGGAGGTGCCAGCGGGACGCCCATGATAATGAATCCCCCTGCCCTTCGACGTAAGGAATCATGGTCTCTTTGATGTTCACATGATTACTGCACTTGGCGAGACACACCGAAACGGCGGTCTGTAGCGTCTGCACATCGTTGACTGGAGTCGCCTAAATTAATTCCTTTAAATGTTCTCATAACCCAAAGTTTAAGGAATTGAGTTCTAGGGAACAAGGAGACCAGTCTGGTAGTTTTGATCTAACAGCGCCAGACACTCATTGCTGAGAAAATGTGCTGTTGCACGATGTGTAGTTTTTAGTCTCATTGCGCACCCTACAATTAAGTAGGCAATGTGTTGAAGACAAAGTCGTGATAACGAGCCACACTTTGTCTTTGCGGTAGACAGTATGGCTCTATTAATCTGACGCCAAGAACGCCATCCCATACGTTGATAAATGATGGTGATGCCCGCACTCTTTCTACCACTGTATGGAACTTTGCATCATCTCACACTTGCTAATTATGAAGATCCGCAATACCACCTCTTCTGAACACCTCGTTTGTAAATATCTTTTTTAAAGGCCGCTGACAGAACTGCAATGGGCCACGAAGCTCTTGTGGCCTTAGGATTTGGACAAGCTGAAGATGGTATGGATACAGTACAGCAATTGTTCACAATGTACCGCCCAGCCAAGACACTGCATTGCTGCTTAACGTCGCACACTGGTTCCGGGATGTTTGTCGACTAAATATAGCACACTCTGCTCTTCTCTCAGACTTGCGCACAGCCTTCCACTGTCTTTAGGGTTTCTGGAGAATATGTGCTCCCAAGACGCTGAAAAAGTATAATGAACTGTTCATTAGTTGATATTCCGCAGCATGGATATTTTGTAACGTACAGGGCATGGGCTTGCAAGCTATTTCTACGTGCTAAACCTTAGCAGAAAATCCTATAGGACATCAATTGTGGAGTAGTAAGCTTCCACAGCCAAAAGTGGTGGGAAAGAGAAAAAGACAATGTACAAAGCCACTCGTACGTACAAGCGGGATAATGACAGTAAAGACGCCATTATACAACATCAGGCTTGGTGGTCTAGCGCTAAATTGCAAACTTGAGACCGTAAGGTCACGAGATCGAATCGCGATCAGACACTTGAATTTTCCAGTCAGCCCTTACACTAGACTCTATCTCTCAGTGATGTGAAGCCCCGATAGCTGAGTGGTCAGCGTGACGGATTGCTGTCCTAGGGGCCGGTTCGATTCCCGGCTGGGGCGGGGATTTTCTCCTCTTAGGGACTGGATGTTGTGTTGTCTTCATCATCATTTCATCCCCATCAGCCCGCAGGTCGCCCAATGTGGCGTCGAATGTGATAAGACCTGAACCGAGGTGGCCGGACCTGCCCCGCAACAGGCCCCCCCGCCAATGAGGCCAAATGCTCATTTCCATTCATTTCCAATGATGAGAAGAAACGCCAGGAACGACACATGATTCGGAATCCACGTTAAGCCATTAGGATTACTGGAATAGTTTAACAGAGCGCAAGTGATCGAAGTGTCGTCCATTGAAAGAACTGGCAAACAGGTGGCTGAATGTCCACCTTGAGGGACACCAGATAATCATGCCATACGAATTTACTTTACTTTACTGTTATACGTTCCCAACAATGTGAAAATTGCTGCACAACAACACACTCAAACAGAAAAGCAACTGCACTACTGACCATCAAAATTGCTGCACCACGAAGACGAAGTGCTACAGACGCGAAATTTAACCGACAGGAAGAAGATGCTGTGATATGCAAATGATTAGCTTTTCAGAGCATTCACACAAGGTTGGCGCCGGTGGCGACAACTACAACGTGCTGACACGAGGAAAGTTTCCAGCCGATTTCTCATACACAGACAGCAGTTGACCGGCGTTGCCTGGTGAAACGTTCTTGTGATGCCTCGTATAAGGAGGAGAAATGCGTACCATCACGTTTCCCACTTTGATAAAGGTCGGATTGTAGCCTATCGCGATTGCGGTTTATCGTATCGCGACTTTGCTGCTCGCGTTGGTCGAGATCCAAAAAATGGCTCTGAGCACTATGGGACTTAACATCTGTGGTCATCAGTCCCCTAAAACTTAGAACTACTTAAACCTAACGAACCTAAGGACATCACACAACACCCAGTCATCACGAGGCAGAGAAAATCCCTGACCCGGAATCGAACCCGGACACCCGGGCGTAGGAAGCGAGAACGCAATCCGCACGACCACGAGCTGCGGACGAGATCCAATGACTGTTAGCAGAATATGGAATCGGTGGGTTCAGGAGGGTAATACGGAACGCCGTGCTGGATCCCAAAGCCCTCGTATCACTAGCAGTCGAGATGACAGGCATCTTATCCGCATGGCTGTAACGGATCGTGCAGCCACGTTTCGATCCCTGAGTCAACAGATGGGGACGTTTGCAAGACAACAACCATCTGCAAGAACAGTTCGACGACGTTTGCAGCAGCATGGACTATCAGCTCGGAGACCATGGCTGCGGTTACCCTTGACGCTGCATCACAGACAGGAGCGCCTGCGATGATGTACTCAACGACGAACCTGGGTGCACGAATGGCAAAACGTCATTTTTTCGGATGAATCCAGGTTCTGTTTACAGCATCATGATGGTCACATCCGTGTTTGGCGACATCGCGGTGAACGCACATGGAAGCGTGCATTCGTCATCGCCATACTGCCGTACCATCCGGCGTGATGGTATGGGGTGCCATTGGTTACACGTCTCGGTTACCTCTTGTTCGCATTGACGATACTTTGAACAGTGGACGTTACATTTCGGATGTGTTACGACCCGTGGCTGTACCCTTCATTCGATCCCTGCGAAACCCTACATTTCAGCAGGATAATGCACGACCCTATGCTGCAGGTCCTGTACAGGCCTTTCTGCATACAGAAAATGTTCGACTGCTGCCCTGGCCAGCACATTCTGCAGATCGCTCACCAATTGAAAACGTCTGGTCAATGGTGGCCGAGCAACTGGCTCGCCACGATACGCCAGTGACTACTCTTGATGAGTTGTGGTATCGTGTTGAAGCTGCATGTGCAGCTGTACCTGTGCACGCCATCCAAGCTCTGTTTGACTCAATGCCCAGACATATCAAGGCCTTTATTACGGCCAGAGATGGTTGTTCAGGGTACTGATTTCTCAGGATCTATGCATCCAAATTGCGTGAAAATGTAATCACTTGTCTAGTCTAGTTTAATATATTTGTCCAATGAATACCCGTTTATCATCTGCATTTCTTCTTGGTGTAGCAATTTTAATGGCCAGTAGTGTAGAACCGCACTTCTGACTGCAGACTAATGTGCATCCAGAGCGCTGTTGTACAGAAAGACATCAAAACTTCATGTGGATCCCGCTGATGGAGCGTCACTGTAATGGCTGTGTTCACATCCACAACCACACGTGTTTCAGCCCTCCTACCGACATGTGTTCCAACCTTAGACAGTTTGCGTTTTCCGCGTCATATTTAGTTTTCTTTGTTTCGATGACTGCTACCGCCTCTCAAAATATTCGACAGTTTTTTAACATACTCTACAGTATACTGTCATGTAGATGTAGATGACGATATCATTATTTATAACGACACTTTTAATGCTTGCACTCTTAAGAACTGTTAAATGTGTAACTCTGTCCAGTCCCATTAATGTGAGCACCCGTCAGAAGCCTGAATAACTATCTTTTGCAGCTGGGACCGCTGCGAGACGTGCGGGAAGAGAGTCAATGAGACACTGGAAGGTGCCGAAAGGGATGTGGAGCCATGCCGTCTCCAGTGACGTGGCCAGCTGCGTTAGGTATCTGGGTTGAGCACCCATGACGCGTAGAGCCCAATCAAGGTGGTCCCACAGGTTGGGTTTAAATCCGGGTAGTGCGGTGGCCAGGCGAGTACGATATACTCATCCTGATGCTCTTAGAACCACGCACGTACACTGCGAGCTGTGTGACACACTGTGTTGTCCTGCTGGTAGCTGCGATTGCGCTGAGCAAAAATAAACTGCACATAGAGGTGGGCAATCGTTATAGGTACAGAAAGCTGGCTAAAGCCTGAAATAAGTTCTGCAGAAATTTTTACGAAGTCTCAGACGGTGTTCAGGAAAGATAGATTAGGCAGAATTGGTGGTGGAGTGTTTGTGTCTGTCAGTAGTGGTTTATCTTGTAGTGAAGTCGAAGTAGATACTCTGTGCGAATTGGTATGGGTGGAGGTTATACTTAACAGCCGAACTAAGTTAATAATTATATCCTTCTACGGACCCCCAGACTCCGATGATATAGTTGCTGAACAGTTCAGAGAAAATTTGAGTCTCGTAACAAATAAATACCCCACTCATACGGTTATAGTTGGTGGGGACTTCAACCTTCCCTCGATATGTTGGCAAAAGTACTTGTTCAAAACCGGTGGTAGGCAGAAAACATCTTCCGAGATTGTTCTAAATGCTTTCTCCGAAAATTATTTCGAGCAGTTAGTCCACGAACCCACGCGAATTGTAAATGGTTGCGAAAACACACTTGACCTCTTAGCCACAAACAATCCAGAGCTAATAGACAGCATCATGACTGATACAGGGTTTAGTGATCACAAGGTCGTTGTAGCTAGGCTCAATACCGTTTGTTCCAAATCCACCAGAAACAAAAGCAAAATAATTTTATTTAAAAAAGCGGATAAAGTGTCACTAGAAGCCTTCCTAAGAGACAATCTCCATTCCTTCCGAACTGACTATGCAAATGTAGACGAGATGTGGCTCAAATTCAAAGATATAGTAGCAACAGCAATTGAAAGATTCATACCTCATAAATTGGTAAGAGATGGAACTGATCCCCCGTGGTACACAAAACAGGTCCGAACGCTGTTGCAGAGGCAACGGAAAAAGCATGCGAAGTTCAGAAGAACGCGAAATCCCGAAGATTGGCTAAAATTTACAGACGCGCGAAATTTGGCACAGACTTCAATGCGAGATGCCATTAATAGGTTCCACAACGAAACATTGTTTCGAAATTTGGTAGAAAACCTGAAGAAATTCTGGTCGTATATAAAGTACACAAGCGGCAAGACGCAGTCAATACCTTTGCTGCGCAGTGCCGATGATACTGTTACTGTGCCGCTAAAGCGGAGTTCTTGAACGCAGTTTTCCGAAATTCCTTCACCAGGGAAGACGAATGGAATATTCCAGAATTTGAAACACGAACAGCTGATAGCATAAGTTTCTTAGGAGTAGATACCTTAGGGGTTGCGAAACAACTCAAATCGCTTGATGCGGGCAAGTCTTCAGGTCCAGATTGTATACCGATTAGGTTCCTTTCAGATTACGCTGATACAATAGCTCCCTACTTAGCAATCATATACAACCGGTCGCTCACCGATAGATCTGTACCTACAGATTGGAAAATTGCGCAGGTCGCACCGGTGTTTAAGAAGGGTATTAGGAGTAATCCATCGAACTACAGACCATATCATTGACGTCGGTCCGCAGTAGGGTTTTGGAGCATATACTGTATTCAAACATTATGAATCACCTCGAAGGGAACGATCTATTGATACGTAATCAGCATGGTTTCAGAAAACATCGTTCTTGTGAAACGGAGCTAGCTCTTTATTCGCACGAAGTAATGGCCGCTATCGACAGGAGATCTCAGGTTGATTCCGTATTTCTAGATTTCCAGAAAGCTTTTGACACCGTTCCTCACAAGCGACTTCTAATCAAGCTGCGGGCCTATGGGGTATCGTCTCAGTTGTGCGACTGGATTCTTGATTTCCTGTCAGGAAGGTCGCAGTTCGTAGTAATAGACGGCAAATCATCGAGTAAAACTGAAGTGATATCAGGTGTTCCCCAGGGAAGCGTCCTGGGACCTCTGCTGTTCCTGATCTATATAAATGACCTGGGTGACAATCTGAGCAGTTCTCTTAGGTTGTTCGCAGATGATGCTGTAATTTACCGTCTAGTAAGGTCAACCGAAGACCAGTATCAGTTGCAAAGCGATTTAGAAAAGATTGCTGTATGGTGTGGCAGGTGGCAGTTGACGCTAAATAACGAAAAGTGTGAGGTGATCCATATGAGTTCCAAAAGGAATCCGTTGGAATTTGATTACTCGATAAATAGTACAATTCTCAAGGCTGTCAATTCAACTAAGTACCTGGGTGTTAAAATTACGAACAACTTCAGTTGGAAAGACCACATAGATAATATTGTGGGGAAGGCGAGCCAAAGATTGCGTTTCATTGGCAGGACACTTAGAAGATGCAACAAGTCCACTAAAGAGACAGCTTACACAACACTCGTTCGTCCTCTGTTAGAATATTGCTGCGCGGTGTGGGATCCTTACCAGGTGGGATTGACGGAGGACATCGAAAGGGTGCAAAAAAGGGCAGCTCGTTTTGTATTATCACGTACTAGGGGAGAGAGTGTGGCAGATATGATGCGCGAGTTGGGATGGAAGTCATTAAAGCAAAGACGTTTTTCGTCGCGGCGAGATCTATTTACGAAATTTCAGTCACCAACTTTCTCTTCCGAATGCGAAAATATTTTGTTGAGCCCAACCTACATAGGTAGGAACGATCATCAAAATAAAATAAGAGAAATCAGAGCTCGAACAGAAAGGTTTAGGTGTTTGTTTTTCCCGCACGCTGTTCGGGAGTGGAATGGTAGAGAGATAGTATGATTGTGGTTCGATGAACCCTCTGCCAAGCACTTAAATGTGAATTGCAGAGTAGTCATGTAGATGTAGATGTAGATGTAGAAGGTCGCCAAGGATAGAAGCATGCTTCTGTTGATCCAGTGTGCCTTCCACAATAACGCGATAACCTCGGGAATGCCATAACGCCCCGTACCGTGGCCTGGATCCTTCCGACGATTGTTGCAGTGTTTGCTTTCGGACGTTTCACACCGTAAGCGTCAACGGCCAGTTGTCCGATGGAGCATAAAATGTGATTTATCTCAAAAAGGCCACCTGTAACCACTCAGCGGACATCCAGTTGCGGTTTGTTTGGTCATCAGTCTTCTGACTGGTTTGATTCGGCCAGCCACGAATTCCTCACCTGTGCTAACCTCTTCATCTGAGAGTAGCACTTGCAACTTACGTCCTCAATTATTTGCTGGATGTATTCCAATCTCTGTCTTCCTCTACAGTTTTTGCCCTCTACAGCTCGCTCTAGTACCAACCAAGTCATTCCCACATGTCTTAACAGATGACCTATCAATCTGTCCCTTCTCCTTATCAGTGTTTCCCACATATTCCTTTCATCTCCCATTCTGCGCGGAATCTCCTCATTCCTTATCTTATCGGTCCAACTAATTTTCAACATATTTCTGTAACACCACATCTGAAATGCTTCGATTCTCTTCTCTTCCGGTTTTCCCACAATCCATGTTTCACTACCATACAATGCTGTACTCCAGACGTACATCCTCAGAAATTTCTTCCTCAGATTAAGGCCAGTATTTGATATTAGTAGACTTCTCTTGGCCAGAAATGCCTTTTTTGCCATAGCGAGTCTGCTTTTGATGTCCTCCTTGCTCCATCCGTCATTGGTTATTTTACTGCCTAGGTAGCAGAATTCCTTAACTCCATTGACTTCGTGACCATCAATCCTGATGTTAAGTTTCTCGCTGTTCTCATTTCTACTACTTCTCATTACCTTCGCCTTTCTCCGATTTACTCTCAAACCATACTGTGTACTCATTAGACTGTTCATTCCGTTCAGCAGATCATTTAATTCTTCTTCACTTTCACTCAGGATAGCAATGTCATCAGCTAATCGTATCATTGATATCCTTTCACCTTGTATTTTAATTCCACTCCTCAACCTTTCTTTTATTTCCGTCATTGCTTCCTCGATGTACAGATTGAAGAGTAGGGGCGAAAGGCTACAACCTTGTCTTACACCCTTCTTAATACTAGCACTTCGTTCCTGATCGTCCACTCTTATTATTCCCTCTTGGTTGTTGTACATATTGTATATGACCCGTCTCTCCCTATAGCTTACCCCTACTTTTTTCAGAATTTCGAACAGCTTGCACCATTTTATTTTGTCGAACGCTTTTTCCAGGTCGACAAATCCTATGAACGTGTCTTGATTTTTCTTTAGTCTTGCTTCAATTATTAACAGCAACGTCAGAATTGCCTGTGTTGTACCTTTACCTTTACTAAAGGCAAACTGATCGTCATCCAGCAATTCCTCAATTTTCTTTTCCATTCTTCTGTATATTATTCTTGTAAGGGACTTGGATGCATGAGCAGTTAAGCTGATTGTGCGATAATTCTCGCACTTGTCAGCTCTTGCTGTCTTCGGAATTGTGTGGATGATGCTTTTCCGAAAGTCAGATTTTATGTCGCCAGACTCATACATTCTACACACCAACGTGAATAGTCGTTTTGTTGCCACTTCCCCCAAATTATTTTAGAAATTCTGATGGAATGTTATCGATCCCTTCTGCCTTATTTGATCTTAAGTCCTCCAAAGCTCTTATAAATTCTGATTCTAATACTGGATCCCCTAACTCTTCTAAATCGACTCCTGTTTCTTCTTCTAAAACATCAGACAAATCTTCCCCCCTCAAAGACGCTTTCAATGTATTCTTTCCACCTATCTGCTCTATCCTCTGCATTTAACAGTGGAATTCCCGTTGCACTCTTAATGTTATCACCTTTGCTTTTAATGTCACTGAAGGTTGTTTTGACTTTCCTGTATGCTGAGTCTGCCCTTCCAACAATAATTTCTTTTTCGATGTCTTCACATTTTTCCCGCAGCCATTTCGTCTTAGCTTCCCTGCACTTCCTATTTATTTAATTCCTCAGCGACTTGTATCTCTGTATTCCTGAGCCTCTTGGAACATTTTTGTACTTCCTCCTTTCACCAATCAATTGAAGTATTTTTTTCTGTTAGCCATGGTTTCTTCACAGTTACCTTCTTTCTAGCTATATTTTCCTTCCCAAATTCTGTGATGGCCCTTTTTATAAATGTCCATAACTCTTTAACTGTACTGCCTCCTGAGGTCTTCCTTATTGCTGTATCTACAGCCTTAGAGAAATTCGAGCGTATCTAGTAATTCCTTAGTGCTTCCGTATCCCACTTATTAGCGTATTGATTCTTCCTGATTAATGTCTTAAACTTCAGCCTACTCTTCATCACTACTATTTGTGATCTGAGTCTATGTCTGCTCCTGGGTACGCCTTACAATGCAGTATCTGATTTTGGAATGTCTGTATGACCATGATCTAATCTAACTGAAATCTTCCCGTATCACCCGGCCTTTTTCAAGTATACCTCCTTCTCTTGTGATTCTTGAACAGCGTATTCGCTATTACTAGCTGAAACTTGTTACAGAACTTAATTAGTCTTTCTCCTCTCTCATTCCTTATCCCAAGCCCATATTCTCGTGTAACATGTTCTTATACTCCTTCCCCTACAACTGCACTCCAGTCTCCCATGACTATTAGATTTTCATATCCCTTTACGTACTGTTTTACCCTTTCAATATCCTCGTACACTTTCTCTATCTCTTCGTCTTAAACTTGCGACATCGGCATATATACCTGAACTATCGTTGTCGGTGTCGGTTTGCTGTCGGTTCTGAGAAGAGCAACCCTATCACTGAACTGCCCTGTCACTGAACTGTTCACAGTAACACAATCTGTTCGTAATGAATCCTACTCCCGTAATACCATTTTCTGTTGCTGTTGATATTATCCTATACTGATCTTACCAGAAATCCTTGTCTTCTTTCCACTTCACTTCACTGAGCCCTACTATATCTAGATTGTACCTTTGCATTTCCCTTTTAAAATTTTCTAGTTTCCCAACCATGTTCAAGCTTCTCACATTGCACGCCCCAACTCGTAGAACGTTATTCTTTCGTTGATTATGCAATATTTTTCTCATGGTAACCTCCCCCCTTGGCAGTCCCCTCCCGGAGATCCGAATGGGGGACTATTACGGAATCTTTTGCCAATCGAGAGATCATCATGACACTTCTTCAATTACAGGCCACATGTCTTGTGGATACACGTTACGTGTCTTTAATGCAGTGGTTTCCATTGTCTTCTGCATCCTCATGCCTTCGATCATTGCTGATTCTTCCGCCGTTAAGAGCTGTTTCCAACTCCTAGGACAAGAAAGTGCCGTGAACGACTGTCCGCTCCTCCGCCCTCTTTTACAAGGCAGTTGGCAGAATGAGGGGTGACTTCTTATCCCGGAAGTCTTCGGCCGCCAATGCTGATTATTTATCAAAATTTAAGCAGCGGTGGGATTCTAACCCGGAACCGAAGATGTTTTGATTATCAATAAATGAAGCAAAGACGCTACCCCTAGACCACGGGTATAATATCCATTTGCGGTACTGGTAAATTCCAGCCTCCGTCGCAGGCGAACAACAGTGAGTATTTGTATAGGAACTAAGTGCCTGATGCGGGGACTAGTACGCAACAACGATCGCTGAGCTGTCGTTGAGGAGAGACTGTTGATAGCCCTTTCGTAGTTCTGGGCGGTGAGTTTCTCAGCAGTTGCAAGTCTATTCGGCAGTACACATATCCGCAGCCGTCATTCACCCTTCTCTTCTATGCCCCCTGGTGCACCACAGTTGCCTTTTGGATAGCGCTAGCAGATAAATCGTTCCGTTTCCGCCTTACGACGACTGCACCGTGCTCCGTGCCCCCCCCCCCCCCCCAACCCTTTCCGACGTGCTTCATATATTCTCCACTGTTTGTGCTGCCACCTGCCGATTTTGAGTGGTTTTTGCCCGTTGCCCATGTCGAACATAGGCGGTTGTCACATTATTGTGACTGGACCGTGTATTTGCGCTAACTGTTGTTGTTGTGGTCTTCAGTCCAGAGACTGGTTTGATGCAGCTCTCCATGCTACTCTATCCTGTGCAAGTTTCTTCATCTCCCATTACCTACTGCAACCTACACCCTTCTGAATCTGTTTAGTGTATTCATCTCTTGGTCTCCCTCTACGATTTTTTCCCTCCACGCTGCCCTCCAATACTACATTGGTGATCCCTTGATGGCTCAGAATATGTCCTACCAAGTGATCCCTTCTTCTAGTCAAGTTGTGCCACAAATTTCTCTTCTCCCCAATTCTTTTCAATACCTCCTCATTAGTTATGTGATATACCCATCTAATCTTCATCACTCTTCTGTAGCACCACATTTCGAAAGCCTCTATTCTCTTCTTGTCTAAACTGTTTATCGTCCACGTTTCACTTCCATACAAAGCTACACTCCATACTTTCAGAAACGACTTCCTGACACTTAAATCTGTACTCGATGTTAACAAATTTCTCTTCTTCAGAAACGCTTTCCTTTCCATTGCCAGTCTACATTTTATATCCTCTCTACTCCGACCATCTTCAGTTATTTTGCTCCCCAAATAGCAAAACTCCTTTACTACTTTAAGTGTCTCATTTCCTAATCTAATTCCCTCAGCATCACCCGACTTAATTCGACTACATTCCATGATCCTCGTTTTGCTTTTGTTGATGTTCGTCTTATATCCTCCTTTCAAGATACTGTCCATTCCGTTCAGCTGCTCTTGCAAATCCTTTGCTGTCTCCATGAATTTTAATACCTACTCCGAATTTTTCTTTTGTTTCCTTTACTGCTTGCTCAATATACAGATTGAATAACATCGGGGAAAGGCTACAACCCCGTCTCACTCCCTTCCCAACCACTGCTTCCATTTCATGTCCCTCGACTCATAACTGCCATCTGCTTTCTGTACAAATTGTAAATAGCCTTTCGCTCCCTGTATTTTACCCCTGCCACCTTTAAAATTTGAAAGAGAGTATTCCAGTCAACATTGTAAAAAGCTTTCTCTAAGTCTACAAATGCTAGAAACGTAGGTTTGCCTTTCCTTAATCTATTTTCTAATATAAGTCGTAGGGTCAATATTGCCTAACGTGTTCCAACATTTTTACGGAATCCAAACTGATCTTCCCCGAGGTCGGCTTCTGCCAGATTTTCCGTTCGTCTATAAAGAATTCGTGTTAGTATTTTGCAGCCGTGACTTATTAAACTGATAGTTCGGTAATTTTCACACCTGTCAACACCTGCTTTCTTTGGGATTGGAATTATTATATTATTCTTGAAGTCTGAGGGATTAAGCCTGTCTCATACATCTTGCTCACCAGATGGTAGAGTTTTGTCAGGGCTGGCCGCGCGGGATTAGCCGAGCGGTCTAGGGCGCTGCAGTCATGGACTGTGCGGGTGGTCCCGGCGGAGGTTCGAACTCTCCCTCGGGTATGGGTGTGTGTGTTTGCCCTTAGGATAATTTAGGTTAAGTAGTGTGTAAGCTTAGGGACTGATGACATTAGCAGTTAAGTCCCATAAGATTTCACACACATTTGAACATTTTTTGTCTGGGCTGACTCTCCCAAGGCTATCAGTAGTTCTAATGGAATGTTGTCTACTCCTGGGGCCTTGTTTAGATTTAGGTCTTTCAGTGCTCTGTCAAACTCTTCACGCAGTATCATATCTCCCATTTCATCTACATCCTCTTCGATTTCCATAATATTGTCCTCAAGAACATCGCCCTGTATAGACCCTCTAAATACTGCTTCCACCTTTCTGCTTTCCCTTCTTTGCTTAGAACTGGGTTTCCATGTGAGCTTTTGACATTCATACAAGTGGTTCTCTTTTCTCCAAAGGTCTCTTTAATTTTCCTGTAGAAAGTATCTACACTCCTGGAAATTGAAATAAGAACACCGTGAATTCATTGTCCCAGGAAGGGGAAACTTCATTGACACATTCCTGGGGTCAGATACATCACATGATCACACTGACAGAACCACAGGCACATAGACACAGGCAACTGAGCATGCACAATGTCGGCACTAGTACAGTGTATATCCACCTTTCGCAGCAATGCAGGCTGCTATTCTCCCATGGAGACGATCGTAGAGATGCTGGATGTAGTCCTGTGGAACGGCTTGCCATGCCATTTCCACCTGGCGCCTCAGTTGGACCAGCGTTCGTGCTGGACGTGCAGACCGCGTGAGACGACGCTTCATCCAGTCCCAAACATGCTCAATGGGGGACAGATCCGGAGATCTTGCTGGCCAGGGTAGTTGACTTATACCTTCTAGAGCACGTTGGGTGGCACGGGATACATGTGGACGTGCATTGTCCTGTTGGAACAGCAAGTTCCCTTACCGGTCTAGTAATGGTAGAACGATGGGTTCGATGACGGTTTGGATGTACCGTGCACTATTCAGTGTCCCCTCGACGATCACCAGTGGTGTACGGCCAGTGTAGGAGATCGCTCCCCACACCATGATGCCGGGTGTTGGCCCTGTGTGCCTCGGTCGTATGCAGTCCTGATTGTGGCGCTCACCTGCACGGCGCCAAACACGCATTCGACCATCATTGGCACCAAGGCAGAAGCGACTCTCATCGCTGAAGACGACACGTCTCCATTCGTCCCTCCATTCACGCCTGTCGCGACACCACTGGAGGCGGGCTGCACGATGTTGGGGCGTCAGCGGAAGACGGCCTAACGGTGTGCGGGACCGTAGCCCAGCTTCATGGAGACGGTTGCGAATGGTCCTCGCCGATACCCCAGGAGCAACAGTGTCCCTAATTTGCTGGGAAGTGGCGGTGCGGTCCCCTACGGCACTGCGTAGGATCCTACGGTCTTGGCGTGCATCCATGCGTCGCTGCGGTCCGGTCCCAGGTCGACGGGCACGTGCACCTTCCGCCGACCACTGGCGACAACATCGATGTACTGTGGAGACCTCACGCCCCACGTGTTGAGCAATTCGGCGGTACGTCCACCCGGCCTCCCGCATGCCCACTATACGCCCTCGCTCAAACTCCGTCAACTGCACATACGGTTCACGTCCACGCTGTCGCGGCATGCTACCAGTGTTAAAGACTGCGATGGAGCTCCGTATGCCACGGCAAACTGGCTGACACTGACGGCGGCGGTGCACAAATGCTGCGCAGCTAGTGCCATTCGACGGCCAACACCGCGGTTCCTGGTGTGTCCGCTGTGCCGTGCGTGTGATCATTGCTTGTACAGCCCTCTCGCAGTGTCCGGAGCAAGTATGGTGGGTCTGACACACCGGTGTCAATGTGTTCTTTTTTCCATTTCCAGGAGTGTATCTTACCCCCTTACATTTGTGCTCTAGCCATCCCTGCTAAGCCATTTTGCACTTCCAGTCGATCTCATTTTTGAGACGTTTGTATTCCTTTTTTCGTGCTTCATTTACTGTAATTTTGCATTTTCTCCTTTCATAAATTAAATTCAATATCTCTTCTGTTACCCAAGTATTTATATTAGCCCTCGTGTTTTTACCTACTTGATCGTCTGCTGCTTTCACTGTTTCATCTGTCAAAGCTACCCATTCTTCTTCTACTGTATTTCTTTCCCGAATTGTTGTCAATGGTTCCCTAACGCTCCCCCTGAAACTCTCTAAAACCTCTGGTTCTGTCAGTTTATCCAGGTTCCATCTCCTTACATTCTCACCTTTTTGCAATTTCTTTAGTTCTAGTCTACAGTTCATAACCAACAGATTGTGGTCAGAGTCCACATCTGCCCCTGGAAATGTCTTACAATTTATAACCTGGTTCTTGAATCTCTGTCTTTCCATTGTATAATCTATCTGACACCTTCCAGTGTCTCCAGGCTTCTTCCATGTATACAACCTTCTTTCACGATTCTTGAACGAAGTTTTAGCTATAATTAAGTTATACTCGTTGCTAAATTCTACCAGGCGGCTTCCTCTTTCATTTCTTGCTCCCATTCCATATTCACCTATTACTTTTCCTTCTCTTCCTTTTTCCTACGATCGAATTCCAGTCACCCATGACTATTAAATTTTCATCTCCCTTCACTATCTGAATAATTTCTTTTATCTCATCATACATTTCATCAATCTCTTCATCATCTGCGGAGCTAGTTGGTATATAAACTTGGACTACAGTGGTAGGCGTGGGCTTCGTATCTATCTTGGCCACAATAATGCGTTCATTATGCTGTTTGTAGTAGCTTACCCGCATTTCTATTTCTTAATTCATTATTAAACCTACTCCTGCATTACCCCTATTTGATTTTGTATTTATATGCCTGAATTCACCTGACCAGAAGTCTTGTTCCTCCTGCCACCGAACTTCACTAATTCCCACTATATCTAACTTTAACCTATCCATTTCCCTTTTTAAATTTTCTAACCTACCTGCCCGATTAAGGAATCTGACATTCCACGCTCCGACCCGTAGAACGCCAGTTTTCTTTCTTCTGATAACAACGTCCTCCTGAGTAGTCCCGACCCAGAGATGCAAATGGGGGGCTATTTTACCTCCGGAATATTTTACCCAAGAGGACGCCATCATCATTTAACCATGCAGTAAAGCTGCATGGCCTCGGGAAATATTACGGCTGTAGCTTCCCCTTGCTTTCAGCCGTTCGCAGTACCAGCACAGCAAGGCCGTTTTGGTTTGTGTTACCAGGATAGATCAGTCAGTCATCCAGACTGTTGCCCCTGCAACTACTGAAAAGGCTGCTGCCCCTCTTCAGGAACCATACGTTTGTGTTGCCTCTCAACAGACACCCCTCCGTTGTGGTTGCACCTACGGTACGGCTATCTGTATCGCTGAGGCACGCAAGCCTCCCCACCAACGCAAGGTCCATGGCTCATGGGGGGTGGAGGGGGGGGAGGTTGCGCTAACTTAGATTGTTAAATTACCACGACTGTCAAAATGCAGAGTCTGACAAAAACAGTGAAGCACCTAGAAGGGAAGGAGCAAACGAAATTAAACTTCTCGGATGGAGATGGTATGTGATGTTATTTCAGTGATTACAAAATCGAGGCAAATTAAGAGAGAATTTGGCAGTATGAGCGCAGTTATGACGTTGTATACTTCCTGGCATGGTTTCATGCACTAATCCTCTACTAAGGCAAGCTGGCCCATAGTTGCAATTACTCTTTGTTATCCTGGTAATGAGTTGGCGTCCGATCTGGCCCCACACATGATGCATCGGACGCAGATCTGCTTATCATGCTGGCCGCCGCGGGGGTATTCCACGCATAGAGTTCATAGAGACACGTACCGTGGGTGGGTGAGCATCATCCTGTCGTAAAATGGCACCATGGTACTGTCGCATGAGAGCGAACACAGAAGGACACAGGCTGCAGGCGACATTGCGTTTGCCGCCAGAGTTCCCTTAATAAGTACCAGCTGTGACCTGAAATCGTACCCGATATATTTCCGCATCTTGAGGCGAGGAGTAACACCACTGTGCGTCTTCAAAACACTGGAAAAATGGATCTTTTCCCCATATCACCGCCATGCTCGTTGACGCTGGTCATCCGGTGTTGTGCAGAACTGGACTCGTCGCTGAAAACAGTGCCATGCAATTCGTCAGCGGTTCGTGCTTCCGGGTGACGACACAACTCCAAACGCAGCCGTTTCTGTTGTGTTGTTTACGCCTCTTATACACTATGCCAGGCCGCCTAACAACATGTCTGCAGCTCGTGGTCTAGTGGCTAGCGTTGCTGCCTGTGGATCACAGAGTCCCGAGTTCGATTCCCGACTAGGTTGGGGATTTTCTCTGCCCGGTGACTAGGTATTTGTGTTGTCCTCATCATTTCACCATCATTATTCGTGGCAGTGGCTAGATTAGACTGTGTAAAAAAAAAGTCGACTGTGTTAAAAATTGGGACATTCTACGGCCGCGCAGTTGAGCGCCCCACAACCCAATCATCATCGTAACAACACTCGACACGAGCAACGCTAATGCACTCTGGTGGCCGTTCTATCCCTCTCAGAGAACTGCAACTCTGGTCATGTACATACCCGCCGATGGTGCGCACCTGACTTTTGGGTGCTCCAGTTTTCGTCAGGCAGTGCATTCGACCAATACAATGTTTAGAACATTGTCTGTGAAACAAATTAAGTTTCATATTTGAATTCGCTCATGACTAGCGGGAGTAAATTAGAAAGCACTGAATGCAAGTGAAGGTATTCCATTAAAAGTAGCATAGAATGAATCTGTAGAGAGATATTTCGAACATTTAATTTGCTTCATCGTGAGTACTTTGTGAGATATTGCACTAATGCCACTGATGCAACTTTTCGATAGCATTACTGGGGGCTATGTTTGCATCCTTGGTTGAATGTTATAGTACAAGAAAATGGCCTGTCAACTAGAAGTATGGGTCACACAAGAAACGCGGTTCTTAGAATACAAAATTGCAAAAAAGAAGGTGAGGAATTAAGATTCTGTGGACGACGAGGATATTACAGAAGAAGTTCAACCGCGATTTGGACAGGGATTCGGAACGAAATTCTTTTCAGAGTGACAATATGGAGAAAGTATGGAAAATTTAAACCCAAACCTTTCTCTCTATGAAAGGGCGAGGCATCATTATTATGTTTTTAGATAATGTGAACAGCAAAATAGGTAAGTGTAGTGAAACAGGTGCCTTATTCTTGATATTCTATGCAGTCATACTGTATCTATCGTTTGAATTCTACCGTTTAACAGCTGCAAGTTGCAGTCTTAACTGTGAAATCACTACATCAAAGACGACGAACAGTGATTCGAATGAATGTGAAGGAACTAGCAACGAATCGTGCAACAGAATGTTGAAACATCAGGAACCAGCTTGAGACCTCGTCTATTATCTGTTACTTCCTGAGACAAAGTCACTGACAGGTGGTTTGCGCCAACAAAGAGTGAGAGGTTTTCCCTGTTACTGGGTGCTTCATTATCAGCTTAACTTGCGATAAGAAGAGTTACGACAAGGTATTTTATCGGAATGTATTTTACGTATATGAGATAACACAGTAAATCCGACCAACGGACAATGCAGTTTTTAAAGTAATTCTAGGAATTATCGCGCAAGCCGTATGTCCCACCCGCGAAGGAAAAAACAGCTGACAGCGAGCCATTTGAGCGAAATTGTGATGCGCTACTTATTGCGAAACTCATCTCTGCCTATCGGTAGTCATTCTAATTTCTCTGATAAATAATATCGGACGATGAAAACAAACAGATAAGTAACTCACAGCTGTCTTTAAGATAAAATTTTTTCGTTGGTTTAGAATTGTGCACTTCACAAAAGGCGAAACATTAGTATCCTATGACTGCAATATCAGTGAGCCAAAATCATATTGGGTTGGTGCATAAGTTCCTAGCGTTTTTCCGTAAGTCGAATAATAAACAGAACAGTCACACAACAGAGACTGTTTATAACAGTCTGCCAACGCTGTGGTAACTTTTCCACTCCGTGAATGTAGAAATCACGTTATTTTGAGGCGAAGAACTCGTCGAGCCATGTTCGGAGCGCATTTTCATCCGGACTGGAAGTTCTCTGAAGATTGTTCGATAGAGAGCGGGAAGGGTGAAAAGCTGAGGGCGATAAACCAGGTCAGTAAGGTAGGTACGGAATGATTTCCCAATCCAACTCCTGAACAGTGTTTTTTATCAGTCTAGCAGAGTGCGGGCGAGCAATATCGTGGAGTAGCATCACTTCACGAAGTCTTCCTGTTTGTTGCTATTGGACTGCGTCTGCAAGACGTCTCAGTTGTTGATAATAAACGTCATCAGTGGTGGTTATACCTCAAGGAAGCAGTTCGTAGTACACTACACCGTAGCTGTTCCACCAGGTGCATAACATTATCTTTTGTGGATGAGCGCAGGTCTTTCCACAGGGAGTTGCTGCCTTCTTTCGGCTCAACCATTCCGTTCTTTTCCTTATGTTAGCATAGAGAGATCATTTCTCGTCACCAGTAACGATACAGCAAAGGAATGGTCGGTTTGTTCAAGAGCCAACTGATGACGAGCAAGCAGAGATGCACATATGGCCACCCATTGATTTTTGTGATTGGCCTAGAGGATGCGATACCCACACTCCCGATTTTTGAACCTTCCCCATTGCATGAAAATGTTGCACGATGGTCGAATGATCACAGTTCGTCACATTTGACAGTTCTCGAGTACACTCATTGTGGATTAATGCGTTTAAACGATCTTCAGCAAACCCCGAAGGTCTTCCTGAACGTGGAGATCTACTAATGACTAAACGATCCTCCTCAAAACGAAAAAATCTTTTTCTTCCCGTGCGCTGTTCAGTGGCGTTACCTTACTTGTGTCGCAAATGTTTTTGGCTGCCACCGCCGCCATCACCCCTCTGTTGAACTCAAACAGAAGATAGCACTCCATTTTCTAGCGTCTACAGCTCCACTCACTGTCTCCAAAAGACAAAATGACGATATGTAAACTCAAATAGCACTAGTGAACTACAAATAAAAAATGACATGCGATAAATAAATCCGTAGCAATGGGAATAGCAACACACAAAACAAACACGCTGTAACTTTAGTTGAGGATATGAAGTGGAATTATCATACATGCATAGTTGTAGGTAAAACAGGTGACAGGCTTTGGTTTGTGGGTGGAATACTGCTAAAATTCAATCAGAATACAAAGGATATTGTTCACAAAATTCTTTTGCTACTCATCCTAGAATACTGATAAAGTATGTGTGGGACCCGAACCAGATATCACTAGCAGGGGATACTGAACGGATACAGAGAAGGCATTATTAATGGTGGCAGCTTTGTTTGACCTGGAATATAAATGAAAAACCAGAAACAATACTTGGCACAATAATGGGAAGCGTCCTTGGTGTTTCTTGTTTTATGGGCATTGGGCCGTGAACCGAGGCATATTTCGTTGCCAAACGTTTCGTCTTCCAGTACTGGAGGCATCAATAGAGACTATAACTACTCAAATAGCAGTTGGAATCTCAAACAATGTCTGCAAGCCTAATGGTCATAGCATGAAAATCGCCACGGACGCAAACAACGGTGTGAAAGTCAGCTTTGTACGAATATCGGAAAAGTACCTTCTGTTATGCACTTGACTGGAGTGCGTAGAGTATGGATGTAGCTATAAGATGAAGTGTACAATATTACATATAGAACACTTTTCATGAGCGTATGCCACATGAGAACATTCTTCTTCCTCTTCTTTCAGTAAATCTGTCCTCAGACGGGTATCAATTGAACGTCCTCCATACCTCTCTGTGATTCGATTCTCTGAAGCAGGCAATTCCTATGTAATACATGCCCTATCCAAGATATTTTCCTCTGCTGTATCGTGCTCTTGAAATTTCTCTCCTCTCCTACCCTACATTAGTATTGCAATTATCACTGCTCAGCAATTCAAAGCTGTGTAAGGTCTTTGCTACTGAATTGTTAAACTAGTGTGTTTGTAGAATGTTCTGTCCAGTTCGTAATTTTCGAAATCGTAGGGCGACATTATCTAAAAATTTCATTCTGAGCCGTCCCGCTGGATTTTTTTCTTCTCAGAATTCTTCCTCCAAAATCATGATGAATCTGCTTTCCTGTGAGCTCATTAAATGGTCAGTCCACAGAATCATTCCCCTTTTATGTTTGGTACAATGTCAAGTTCTCTGAATAGGTCGTATAGTTTCATGTTATTTCGAATTCGCTATTCTCCATTGACAAGATTCTTCAATGCTCCATACATTCTTCGTTGTTCACTGGTGGGCAAAACTTAAGGACGAATATAACTTCCGCATTATGTAACACTACCAAGTAATATAGCTCGATGAAATTTGGTCCACTTATAGAAAGAACTGCTACAGTACAGAACGTAAGGTAACTGAAAGAAATACTCAATGGGACGATTGAAATGACACTTTTGTTCAAAGACAGTATTTAGATAGAAGTTGCTGCGATTTATGATTATCCGGAGGATAATGCACGTTCTGAAATGTGCTCCCATGCTGACAAGTTTGGTAAGGAGTTCTTGCAGTATGGCGTTCCAGACATTCACCTGCGTGGCTGACTACTGCTGGAAGGTCGTTAGTGAATATGAATGTGTGTGTATCCCCAATACATCCTACACGTGTTCTATGTGATTTGAGTCGGGGGAACGGACAGGCAGCCTATTCGTCGAATATCCTCTTCTTCCAAGTGCTCCTCCATCTGCACTCTTCAATGCGGTCGCGCATTGTTCAGATGGTTCAAATGGCCCTGAGTTCTATGGGACTTAACATCTGAGGTCATCAGTCCCCTAGAACTTAGAATTACTTAAACGTAACTGACCTACGGACATCACACACATCCATGCCCGAGGCAGGATTCGAACCTGCGACCGTAGCAGTCGCGCGGTTCCGGACTGAAGCACCTAGAACCGTTCGGCCACCGCGGCCGTCTCGCGCACTGTCATTCGTGAAAATAAAGTCAGGGCCGAAAGCATCTCCGAAAAGACGGACATGCGGAGGGACTACAATGTCGCAACGACGTTGACCGGTAAGAGTGCCGCGCTCAAAGACTTGTAGGTCAGGACGCTCGTGCAACGTTATGGCTCTCCACATCTTCACAAATGCAATGCACCCAGCAACAATGTTGAACCTGATCCTTTTGATGGTCCCGGTGTTATGGTGTGGGGAGGCATAATATTGTATCGGTGTACTGACCTCCAAATGTTTGAACACGGTACTCTCACAGCTCAACGTCGTTGCGACACTACTCCTTCCACACGTGCAGCTTTTCGTAGGTGCATTCGGCCCTGAACTCACTTTGACAATGCGCGACCGCATCGAAGAGTGCAGGTGGAGGAGCACTTGGAACAAGAGGCTATTCGGAAAATGGACTGCCTGCCCGTTCTCCCGACTCAGATCCCATGGAACACGTGTAGGATGAGCTGGGGAGGCGTATTGCGGCACATCTCTGTGCACCAACCACCATCCATCAGCTGGAACGCCCTACCACGAGAACTCCTTACCAAACTTGTCAGCATGGGAGCATGTTGCAGAGCATTGTCGTCATTGGTGATCACACACCCTATTAAGAACCATGTCCAGGAGGTAATCATGAATCGTGGTCAGATCAGTGTAATTATTGTCTTTGAATAAAAGTATCATTTCTTTTGGTCTCTTTGAGTATTTCTTTCAGTTTCCTTCGGTACTGTACTGTAACAGTTCTTTCTATGTATGGTACAAGTCTCATCGAGACTACTTGATAGTGACACATCGTGCGAAAATTACATTCGTCATTAAGTTTTGCATACCAATGTATTGTCCAGTCTGCCAGTACTGGCAAATTAAGCAGATCTTTTTATTATACAAATACGCTCCTCAGCTGCAGATGTTCGCCTGCTCAAATATTTTGCCATTTACCTGCGTTTTGGGTCTAATCGTGATTTCGTGATTACATTATTATCTGTATTGAAAAAGTGCCTCAGATATTTAAATTCATTTACTTGTTGAAATGTTTCACTTAGAATTTTCAAGTTACACATGTTCCGCATTGCGCTGCCACAATTGTTAATATTGTTAAGGTAACTGTAAACCATCACCTCATTTACTGTTAAGAAATGCTTAAAGGTCTAAAACATGTTCTGTATCAGCGCTGCACTACTTCAGTGTACTTAAAGATCAGCTTCATGAAACCACTGAAAGCTAACGCATGGACAACAAGTTTCCGTCAAGCAACCATCGTTAAGTCATTACATCCGGTTAGAGCAGCGGCCCGCGGATCGCATGCAGCGAGAATCAAGTATTCGTGCGGCGCGTGGATCTGAGCCGTGTTTTATAATATATGACTCTGGCAAGTAACAGCCGAATCCAAAAACGTCAGCTATTTAAGAGTGTAGTTTTCCTGCTCAGAAACAAATACAAATACTTACAGAGACAATAATATTTTTAGATGCACTTAATTTCAATTGCCGTCGGTGAATTCAGTTGCTTACATGAGGGGTACTGGAGGACGTGGCGCGGACAGTACGGGGTTAGGGGATGTGAGAGGGACAGTGTTTTATTGTCTGACTTCCAATACTGAAAGCTCACAGTCATGAGCGACTGGCACCGACCAGCTGGTATGGTATATATTTCGAAATGAAATAACATGGATTCGTGAATGCATGTTATAGAGACGGTCATTCAGATGTACAGGGTGATTCCGTGACGATGATTCAAACTCTCAGGGATGATGGAGAAGGGTAAATGTATAAATCTGAGGTAAGGAACGCTGGTCTGGGAACGGTAAAGTCGAAAGTTGTAAGCGGAAATCGCTTTGATTCTTCTGACAGTGGAATGTATGCACCTGTACTGTTGTTGCTAAGATTGTAGGTAAAGCCAACTTTCAGAGGTACTTGTTAGGACCAAAACAGGAAAATTTTTTTAGTAAACATGGGCTCTAAAATGTGTACCTTAAGAGTTATGATCAGTTCTTTAGTAGAAGAGATGCGTTTCACAGTAACGAAGATGAACAAGTGCTCATAGTTCTTAAGATGTACTTTCTAGAGTCCATGTTTATTTTTCTTATTTTGGTCCATGCTAACCACTTCTGAAAGTTGCCCATCGCTCAATCTTAGCAACAACCTTACCGGTACATGGGTTCCACTGTCTGAGATATCAGAATGATTTTCACTTATAACTTTCGAGTCGGTGGATTCCAGACCAGGGTCCCTTGCTTAAGACATATACAGTCACCCTTCTCAAGCATCCCTGAAAATTTAGAACACCATCACAAAATCACCCTGTATTTGCAGCAAGATATATAAAATCAAATTAAGGCTGTTGTAATACAACGTAATGACTAGAACAAAAATTAAATTCACAACATTTAGTAAACATCTGTGATAGTGTCTCATATTGAATAATGCATTCAGACCGAGCGAGGTGGCGCAGTGGTTAGACACTGGACTCGCATTCGGGAGGACGACGGTTCAATCCCGCGTCCGGCCATCCTGATTTAGGTTTTGCGTGATTTCCCTAAATCACTCCAGGCAAATGCCGGGATGGTTCCTCTGAAAGGGCACGGCCGACTTCCTCCCCCATCCTTCCCTAATCCGATGAGACCGATGACCACGCTGTCTGGTCTCCTTCCCCAAACAACCAAACCAAACCAAACCAATGCATTCAGATATAATTACTGTTATTAATCAATTAGTCACCTCCTCAAACAGACAACACAGCTCTTCATCAGGCCATTACAGTGTCACAACCTTGGGGTCGCTAAGGGTGGCCGGAATCTGAAGCAAAACAGTCGACTGGGGCTCACAACATACTAATTTATGTACGTGACCAGTTAATAATAAGGTTGCTACATATGTGGCCCGGGGGGCCGTTACACAATGTCGGTAGTAGCTCTTGAACAAAAAGTTTGACGACCACCGAGTCAGAGGAAGGTTCCTTCGCGTCAAGTACAGAAATATTATTAGTTGCAGCATGTATCACTCATACATGCATCCATTGTCATACATGCTTTTCTGTTAGTCACTAAGTGGAAAAATTGACAGTTCGTTGTACTGTTCCGCATACTGTTTCACCAAAGTTGTCTCACCGCTGATGTAAGTCATGGCAGTGAAGTACGGACGTGCGAGTCGGTTGTACGGAATCAGCGCAGATATGTGGGTCGATGTGGAGACGTGACAGAAGGCTGTGGTGTTCAGACGTGCCGAGGACCACACTGTGCACAAAATTGGACGATTTTTCGGTGTGTCGTCACTGACTGTCCACGCTTACCACTCACAGTCATTTGACACTGCCCAAGAACAGTCGTCGTGGGAAAACCTCAACGGACAAGGACCGGAGAGGAGGACGTTTTGTCAACGACAGTCGGCTTCAAACGCGACAAGAATTGCTGCTGACAATGAATGGATGAATGGAGATCCACCTCAACCAGTTCCTGAATGATTGTTTCGAAGTGAAGTACATACAATGGACATTTCGACTCGAGTAAAGAGCTGTACGCCTTTAGTGGCCCAAACAACCCAGTAGTTGACTGGAGGCGTGTAATGTAGTCCGAGGAGTCGCCATTTAATGGTAACTAAAGAAAACTTCTCAAGTCAAGATATCTAAAAGAGCATTTTATTGGGTGACCGGTTTCGACAGAGCTATGCTGTCATCATCGAATTTTAAGCTTTTGAATTTTTACAACATACCCTACTGGCCATTAAAATTGCTACACCACGAAGATGATGTGCTACAGACGCGAAATTTAACCGACAGGAAGAAGATGCTCTGGTATGCATATGATTAGATTTTCAGAGCATTCACACAAGGTTGACGCCGGTGGTGACATCTACAACGTGCTGACATGAGGAAAGTTTCCAACCGATTTCTCATACACAAACAGCAGTTGAACGGCGTTGCCTGGTGAATCGTTGTTGTGATGCCTCGTGTAAGGAGGAGAAATGCGTACCATCAAGTTTCCGACTTTGATAAAGCTCGAATTGTAGCCTATCGCTATTGCGGTTTATCGTATCGCGACATTGCTGCTCGCGTTGGTCGAGATCCAATGACTGTTAGCAGAATATGGAATCGGTGGGTTCAGGAGGGTAATACGGAACGCCGCGCTGGATCCCAACGACCTCGTATCACTAGCAGTCGAGATGACAGGCATCTTATCCGCATAGCTGTAACGGATCGTGCAGCCAGGTCTCGATCCTTGAGTCAATAGATGGGGACGTTTGCAAGACAACAACCATCTGCACGAACAGTTCGACGACGTCTGCAGCAGCATGGACTATCAGCTCGGAGACCATGGCTGCGGTTAACCTTGATGCTGTATCACAGACAGGAGCGCCTGCGATGGTGTACTCAACGACGAACCTGGGTGCACGAATGGCAAAACGTCATTTGTTCGGATGAATCCAGGTTCTGTTTATAGCATCATGATGGTCGCATCCGTGTTTCGCGACATTGCGGTGAACGCACATTGGAGGCGTGTATTCGTCATCGCCATACTGGCGTATCACCCGGCGTGATGGTGACGGCACTTTGAACAGTGGACGTTACATTTGAGATGTGTTACGACCCGTGGCTCTACCCTTCATTCGATGCCTGCGAAACCCTACATTTCCGCAGGATAATGCAAGACCGCATGTTGCAGGTCCTGTACAGGCCTTTCTGGATACAGAAAATGTTCGACTGCTGTCCTGGCCAGCACATTCTGCAGATCGCTCACCAACTGGAAACGTCTTGTCAATGGTGGCCGAGCAACTGGCTTGTCACAATACGCCAGTCACTACCCTTGATGAACTGTGGTATCGTGTTGAAGTTGCATGTGGGCAGCTGTACCTGTACACGCCATCCAAGCTCTGTTAGACTCAATGCCCAGGTGTATCAAGGCCGTTATTACGACCAGAGGTGGTTGTTCTGGGTACTGATTTCTCAGGATCTAGGAACCCAAACTGCGTGAAAATGTAATCACATGTCAGCTCTAGTATAATATATTTGTCCAATGGATATCCGTTTATCATCTCCATTTCTTCTTGGTGTAACAATTTTAATGGCCAGAATTGTATTATCCATCAGCATTACAAGTTGCTTCACACTGCATATGTGTACCCCACTTGCACGAAGATCCAGTACACATCAGCACGTCAAATGTTGTTTGTTGTTGTGATCTTCAGTCCTGAGACTGGTCTGATGCAGCTCTCCATGCTACTCTATCCTGTGCAAGCTTCTTCATCTCCCAGTACCTACTGCAACCTACATCCTTCTGAATCTGCTTACTGTATTCATCTCTTGGTCTCCCTCTACGATTTTTACCCTCCACGCTGCCCTCCAATACTAAATTGGTGTTCCCTCGATGTCTCAGAACATGTCCTACCAACCGATCCCTTCTTCTAGTCAAGATGTGCCACAAACTCCTCTTCTCCCCAATTCTATTCAATACCTCCTCATTAGTTATGTGATCTACCCATCTATTCTTCAGCATTCTTCTGTAGCACCACATTTCGAAAGCTTCTATTCTCTTCTTGTCCAAACTAGTTATCGTCCATGTTTCACTTCCATACATGGCTACACTCCATACAAATACTTTCAGAAACGACTTCCTGACACTTAAATCTATACTCGATGTTAACAAATTTCTCTTCTTCAGAAACGATTTCCTTGCCATTGCCAGTCTACATATTATATCCTCTCTACTTCGACCATCATCATTTATTTTACTCCCTAAATAGCAAAAACTCCTTTACTACTTGAAGTGTCTCATTTCCTAATCTAATTCCCTCAGCATCACCCGATTTAATTTGACTACATTCCATTATCCTCGTTTTGCTTCTGTTGATGTTCATCTTATATCCTCCTTTCAAGACACTGTCCATTCCGTTCAACTGCTCTTCCAAGTCCTTTACTGTCTCTGACAGAATTACAATGTCATCGGCTAACCTCAAAGTTTTTACTTCTTCTCCAAGAATTTTAATACCTAATCCGAATTTTTCTTTTGTTTTCTTTACTGCTTGCTCAATATACAGATTGAATAACATCGGGGAGAGGCTACAACCCTGTCTCACTCCTTTCCCAACCACTGCTTCCCTTTCATGCCCCTCGACTCTTATAACTGCCATCTGGTTTCTGTACAAATTGTAAATAGCCTTTCGCTCCCTGTATTTTACCCCTGCCACCTTCAGAATTTGAAAGAGAGTATTCCAGTTAACATTGTCAAAAGCTTTCTCTAAGTCTACAAATGCTAGAAACGTAGATTTGCCTTTTCTTAATCTTTCTTCTAAGATAAGTCGTAAGGTTAGTATTGCCTCACGTGTTCCAACATTTCTACGGAATCCAAACTGATCTTCCCCGAGGTCCGCTTCTACCAGTTTTTCCATTCGTCTGTGAAGAATTCGCGTTAGTATTTTGCAGCTGTGGCTTATTAATCTGATAGTTCGGTAAATTTCACATCTGTCAACACCTGCTTTCTTTGGGATTGGAATTTTTATATTCTTCTTGAAGTCTGAGGGTATTTCGCCTGTCTCATACATCTTGCTCACCAGATGGTAGAGTTTTGTCATGACTGACTCTCCCAAGGCCATCAGTAGTTCTAATGGAATGTTGTCTACTCCCGGGGCCTTGTTTCGACTCAGGTCTTTCAGTGCTCTGTCAAACTCTTCACGCAGTATCGTATCTCCCATTTCATCTTCATCTACATCCTCTTCCATTTCCATAATATTGTCCTCAAGTACATCGCCCTTGTATAAGCCCTCTATATACTCCTTCCACCTTTCTGCCTTCCCTTCTTTGCTTAGAACTGGGTTGCCATCTGAGCTCTTGATATTCATACAAGTCGTTCTCTTTTCTCCAAAGGTCTCTTTAATTTTCCTGTGGGCAGTATCTATCTTACCCCTAGTGAGACAAGCCTCTACATCCTTACATTTGTCCTCTAGTCATCCCTGCTTAACCATTTTGCAGTTCCTGTCGATCTCATTTTTGAGACCTTTGTATTCCTTTTTGCCTGCTTCATTTACTGCATTTTTATATTTTCTCCTTTCATCAATTAAATTCAATATTTCTTCTGTTACCCAAGGATTTCTACTGACCCTCGTATTTTTACCTACTTGATCCTCTGCTGCCTTCACTACTTCATCCCTCAGAGCTACCCATTGTTCTTCTACTGTATTTCTTTCCCCCATTCCTGTCAATTGTTCCCTTATGCTCTCCCTGAAACTCTCTACAACCTCTGGTTCTTTCAGTTTATACAGGTCCCATCTCCTTAAATTCCCACCTTCTTGCAGTTTCTTCAGTTTCAATCTGCAGTTCATAACCAATAGATTGTGGTCAGAATCCATATCTGCCCCTGGAAATGTCTTACAATTTAAAACCTGGTTCCTAAATCTCTGTCTTACCATTATATAATCTATCTGATACCTATTAGTATCTCCAGGATTCTTCCAGGTATACAACCTTCTTTTATGATTCTTGAACCAAGTGTTAGCTATGATTAAGTTATGCTCTGTGCAAAATTCTACTAGGCGGCTTCCTCTTTCATTTCTTCCCCCCAATCCATATTTACCTACTATGTTTCCTTCTCTCCCTTTTCCTACTGACGAATTCCAGTCACCCATGACTATTAAATTTTCGTCTCCCTTCACTACCTGAATAATTTCTTTTATCTCGTCATACATTTCATCAATTTCTTCATCATCTGCAGAGCTAGTTGGCATATAAACTTGTACTACTGTAGTAGGCATGGGCTTTGTGTCTATCTTGGCCACAATAATGCGTTCACTATGCTGTTTGTGTCCGCCCCTCGTGGTCTCGCGGTAGCGTTCTCGCTTCCCGAGCACGGGGTCCCGGGTTCGATTCCCGGCGGGGTCACGGATTTTTCCTGCCTCGAGATGACTGGGTGTTGTTATGTCGTCTTCATCATCTTCATTCATGCCCATTACGGTCGGAGGAAGGCAACGGCAAACCACCTCCATTAGGACCTTGCCTAGTAAGGCGGTGCGGGTCTCCCGCATCGTTCCCCTACGCTCTGTAAAGAAGCATGGGACTTCATTTCCATTTTCATGCTGTTTGTAGTAGCTAACCCGCACTCCTATTTTTTTATTCATTATTAAACCTACTCCTGCATTACCCCTATTTGATTTTGTATTTACAACCCTGTAATCACCTGACCAAAAGTCTTGTTCCTCCTGCCACCGAACTTCACTAATTCCCACTATATCTAACTTTAACCTATCCATTTCCCTTTTTAAATTTTCTAACCTACCTGCCCGATTAGGGGATCTGACATTCCACGCTCCGATCCGTAGAACACCAGTTATCTTTCTCCTGATAACGACGTCCTCTTGAGTAGTCCCCGCCCGGAGATCCGAATGGGGGACTATTTTACCTCCGGAATATTTTACCCAAGAGGACGCCATCATCATTTAATCATACAGTAAAGCTGCATGTCCTCGGGAAAAATTACGACTGTAGTTTCCCCTTGCTTTCAGCCGTTCGCAGTACCAGCACAGCAAGGCCGTTTTGGTTAATGTTACATGGCCAGATCAGTCAATCATCCAGACAGTTGCCCCTGCAACTACTGAAAAGGCTGCTGCCCCTCTTCAGGAACCACATGTTTGTCTGGCCTCTCAACAGATACCCCTCCGTTGTGGTTGCACCTTCCCCCCATCTGTATCGCTGAGGCACGCAAGCCTCCCCACCAACGGCAAGGTCCATGGTTCATGGGGGGACGTCAAATGTAAAGGTATTAAATACAAACATAAACAGATCAACACTGCCGGAAAAAAATTATTACACCCTTTTAGAGGTTTCCAGTTCGCTTGAGATTTACTGTTGCAACACTGCATATAGATTACATTTACCGATCAACAGCGCAACCGATCCTGAGGAACCAGGTATCTTCCCATGCTGAACACCCATGTAGCCTCCACGGGAGGCAATGCAGTCGCTGACTCTGACATCCAGTCGATCGTACAGGTGGCGAATACTGTCCTAGGATACGTTATGCCACCCTTGCTCTAGCTGTACATGTAGTTCTGTAAGAGTTGTTGGCTGACGAGTCGCACGAATCACTTTTCGTCCCGTCATATCCCACACGTGTTCGATTCGGGACTAGTCCGGAGATCGTGCTTGCCAGGGAAGCTGCTGCACGTTTTGCAGAGCGCGATGAGTTTGACAGACAGTATGTGGGCCAGCACTATCTTTTTGGAACAACACATCACCTTCCTGTTGCAAGAACGGCAAAAGAACGAGTCTAACAACATTCTGCAGGTACCGAGTGCTGGTTAACGTCCTCTCTAGAGGCATCAAAGGTGAACGAGAGTTGTAGCTTATTGCACCCCAGACCAACGCCCGATTGTCTTGGACGAATGCGCTCTACGAGACAGCGCTCACCACGTCTACGCCATACACGTAAACCACCATCACTTGCGTGTAAGCAGAATCTGCTTTGATCGCTGAAGTCCATTTCATCTTCCACGTAATCCTCTGACGGCACCAGTCAAGCCGAGCACGCCAAATGCTGTGGCGTGAGTGGAAGACGGGCTAGAGGTGTGCGTGCCTGCAGTCCCACTGCTAATAACCGGATCGTAACAGTTCGTGTTGACACGTATGAGCTAACAAGCCCTCTTATCTGTGATGTGGTAACTGCATGATCTGCCATTGCTGCCCTTACAGTACAACGATCCTGACGGGAATCTGTGTTGCCTGGACTTCAAAACCTCGTCTACGAGTGTGAGTGTGTTCACGTGGCGACTGACACCAGCGCCGTTGCACAGTTGGCGCTGCATATCCAACACTTGTGGCAATTTCCGAGAGGGCCATCCCACCACTCGGAAGCCTGCAACTTGACCCCTTTCAAACTCGCTCAGTTGACTGTAGGAAGCAAGAGTGCGTCTCTGTGGCATGGTGGATGGCTTGCTTCCGTGCTTGCACCGCACTAAGCCATCTGGCTGTAATCCTTCCCTATTAAAGGGTAGACAAGATGGCGCTCTGTTAGCTGTGCCACTGCGCTATCTGTTGGCAGATGACACTGAAATTATTATCGGTATATCTAGTACCCCATGCCTTCATCGGATCAAAACCGACGTCGTCTTTCCACGTGTACTAGTTTTTTTCTGACAGTGTATACTGCGCCGATTGCAACTGTTCAAGTTCATTACCAACTTGTAGTGAACATGAACACTTGCAATCGGCGCAATATAGTTATATTTTCGTTTGTACATGATACTTTTACATTTGACGTCTTGATGTTAATGGAGTGTACATATGCATTGTGAAGCTACTTGTAACATGGATGAATAATATGTTCCAAAAATTCAAAAGCATAAGATCCGATGACGTCAGTATAGCTCCGTCGAAACCCGTCATCCAGTAAATTGCTTTTTTAGCGATCTTGGCTTGTGAAGTTTCTTTCAGTTACCACCACTGCAGATCACCCACAGACAGGTCGTGTCAGGCATAAATCACCATCTCACATCGTTTTAAATGACGTAACGACCCAATGAGACGCATGTGGATGCTATAGCTCAGGCCGGAGATCGTTCTGACATGTTATGTGGTATCTTCCGTACCAAGACTTTGGTCCACTTATTCGGGTGACCGTGGAGAAAAATCAGGTTCTTATATCAATATTTTCGGTGAGCAAGCGTTGCCTTATCTTCTGCATCTTCACGATAAGTATGCTGTAGACACTCCTGTCTTCAAAGATGAAAACCGCAACATTCACAGGCCTCCACATATGTGATGTTGTTGGTTTGACAAAGACTCGTGCAGGCTGTCGCTCCTCGACCTGCCCGCCAAGTCACCCGATCTTAATCCTAGAGAAAATGATCGAGACTATTGTAACAGGGGGTGAAACGTAGCAGTTAACTTCCTCGCAATGTGGTAGCTCTCAAGATCGTAACACGGGTGTGGCGAGATAGGTCTCTGCCGAATGCAGAGCTACACAGGGGGCGCAAAACCTGACCGAAAAGAAGCGAGAGAGGAAGCCGGCCGCAGAGCTAAACAGGAGGTGCAAGTGAGTTCTACCCGGTATTCTTATTCCGCCTCTGTTGACAAGCCTTTTACCTCGGGCCGCTACTGTCAAGACACGCTGTTACCACAGTTATATTTCTAAAGTGCCGTTTCGTCCAAGAAGCAACGTAAAGGAACCACTAAACAGACGTGTATCGTTAAATAGTTTACGTGGCAACAGTACACTTGGTTCCAGAACTGCTACGTGCACACCTCGTTCATGTTCAACTATGGACTTTTTGCAGTTACTTCGCTACAGTATTCTACGATCTCGAAGGTCGGCGAGCAGGTGCTGAAGCAAATATGCTATTTGATCGAAGATTTCCAATTTTTGCCGATTTCTGCCGACTGAACAGTGGTGCGAGATACGACAGTGGAGGGTATATGTAATTTTCTTGCCCCCCAGCCAGTAATTTGTGACGGCACCATCACATATATCGCTTTGGGATGATAAGTAAATTTGGCAGTTTAATGTTCTTAACTGTGCTGTGGAGAAACACAGCTTTAGTGGCTTCTGGTGTAAGATTCGTGAACTTACCTTCGCTGAGGCAGGCCTGAGAAGGTACAGCGACGGACCAATGGTCGCAGTGCAATGAATATGGGACAGCTCCAGCTCTCCCCTCCTGGGCTGCTGTTTTTCAGAAATGTTGCAGCTGCACGCTGCCCAGTTTCCGGTGTCCGTGAGGCGGCACGGTCTTGGAAGACAGCTGGGCGACTTCAGGTCCCCTGAACATTTCTGGTACGACGAATTTGCATTTCTTGTCGGCGACTGCAAATACGCGACGCCGATATTGTGCCGTGTTCAGTGTGGGAAAATTCCAGAACCTAACTGTCCAGATGGTGTCAACCAGTCAAAAGAGTCGTCGGCATAGGCGCTGTAGCGTAAATGTCTGAACCAATGATTGACTACACAGCACATACAGTGTTCCAACCTCTAGGCAGTTAATACACAGCCTGTAAGCGGGAGTGTAGAAGTTTTGGCAGACTTCCCCTGCCTTTCAGCGGGTTGGGAGGAATTCTTGGTTGTCACCCTGGCGAAAGTTGTAAAACCTCCCCTCCAAGCTGTAGTTCTCTGGGAGCAGAGAGGAACGTTAATCAGTCGTTGAGTCAGTGCGGTAACGCGGTCGAGCACAGCCTGGTGCAGTCTTCGCTGAATCGATCAAGTGTCGCTTTTTAGCACTAGCGCTGCATTTGCTGTGTCGGCTGGTACGGTAAGCTGTGTTAGTAAAGAAAAGGAATCAAGAATAAGCCTTCTGTGGCAGCGAAGTTGTTGGGAATTGTTAGTAGTTGTGGTTACAGGCAGCATCAACAAATGTGTGGTCTTCCGTTTGTCATCAAGCACACTTCTCGAGCATCCGGTGTCACAAGACCACTGGAAGTAGAGTTTTTTATGTGTAGATTATTTTTGCGATTGTAGCGCGCATGCAACGCTGACACACCCTAAAGTATTTAAACTTAAGTTTCTTTTCAAACCACTGTGCTAAACATTTAACCCTCGTAGTCTAGTTCCTGAATCAAATCTCACTGGAGAGTCATTTTCGCTGTGCGTGCCAGTCATGATCATACGAAACTGTCGTTCGTATGTGCGTTTGCATTTCTTGTCCGCGACTGCAAATACGCGACGCCGATATTGTGCCGTGTTCAGTGCGAGAAAATTCCAGAAGAAATTGCAGGAAGATAGTTTTACGAGGAGAGAGGTGAGGTGAAGCTTTGGCAGGCCAGTCAAAGGCGTAGGATTACTTCGGTATCGCGCTGGTAGCTCTACGCCCTATGGGATCTGACAATGAGTGGCTTCAGCTGTTTTCCTTGCTGAAATCAGGCCATTATCAAGACCAGAGGCGTTGTCACATTGTATTAACACGATGTCTTCTGTTGGGGTGACTCATTTTTTCCGGTGTGCTTATTTCGAAAAGAAAAGTATGAGGTGATGGTCGACAGAAAGCTGCGGCAGCTCTTTAAGTGGTGTAATGGTACAGGTGTGACGTGTGTGTCTGCGTGTGCCACAGGGAGGACATACGCGGGCGCTACCACCTGCTGAACCGCGTCCTGCACGGCTGGCCGGGCCGCACCCAGCCCTCCTACTACCACCCGGCGCTCTCCATCTTCAGGGTGAGTACTCTCTGCCCCACCGACTCTTACTCTTCACCGTTTCCATCTTTCTTTTCATTCATTCGTGTTCGCTTACAAGGAACTGCTTAGTCGACTCGTAACTCACAACAGTGCTACAGTGCTAATGTTAATGATACAAAGCAGAGCAATGGCACGATAAATAAACAAACATTGCATTATATCTGCAATAACTATTGCCGAAGTTGACTTTTCGTCAGAAAGAAAGACAAAGAATTTCACAGAGTGAGAAAGAAGTGGCACATGAAATATTAGTGTTTCTGCAAGATGAGTGAGGAGAATATGTGGTGTTGTATACGTTCGACTGTGCGGACAATGTACATGCGGAGTACAATGACGATACGTGCTTAACAAGTGAAAGCGATATTGCAACAGGTGTCGTGTCGCGTAGTTCATCATCCTTGTCGGACAGTGAGCTACAAATCCCGTCTCTAGTTAAACGTAGTAAAGGACAGTCGTTGTCCAAGCAGCGGGTACTTAAGATAATTACGTACGTGGAAGATCAGCCGCAGCATAATAAAGAAACAATTATGAATATTTTTCGAATATTTCAGAACAATGTGACCATGTAGAGCACAAGAAAAACTACGGACATTCAAGGGAGAACAAGGCACTCTTGTTGCAATAAATGGTGTTTGCCGATTTCAAGGATGCTCGGTACAATTTGCAGGATGTGCATGGTAGTGACCTACTACGATATGCACATCAAATTGAGCACGACATAGATTACATTGATTTCGAGGGAAGCAGTGGATGGCTGCATAACTACAAAGAGTGCCACAGAACTGAAAGACGTAAGATAACGAAATTTCAAACAAAGCATCAACTGGACGATGTACACCAAACAGCGAAATCCGCCCGAAAATCTGTAGACGAAGTAAATGAGCCTGTACCATTGAAACGTCCCCTTTGAACATTTATACACGACTGTGCTTAAACTGACACACAATATTTTGTTAGCGCAACGCAATCTGACTTTCAATAGTCCCTACAAAAGAATGGGCCCTGACTAACATTAAACTATACCTTTCACAAATCACTTACCTCACAAAAATCTTCGCTACTCAAGCTACTGCAATACAGCAAGCGCCACTACTGCCAGCTAAATAAAAGATTCAAACTATGGAAGGCACTAACTACTGATAGGGATAGTTAGCAAATGAAAGATATTAATAGAGAACAAACACTGTATTTACCTTAATAGTCATAATATATATAGCAGTTCATGACAAATTACAAAACTCCGCCATCTCTCTCCCCACATCCACCACTGCTGGCGGCTCACCTCCAACTGCCCAACGCTACGCGCTGTTCACAGCCAGCTGCCTAACACTACAATGGCGAGTATTACAACAATGCAAAGCAGCCACAGACTGCACACAGCACAGCCAGTGATTTTCATACAGAGGTGGCGTTACCAATAAAAAAACCTAAACAGCCTACTTACGTAGCCCCCATGCTCCCCACAAAAAAATTTTACAAAATTTTTTTGGGCACTGGCCAATACAAATTTGTTAAAATTTTTTTCACAATTACAATATCAAAGAAATCAAATGCACACACTTATTGATACAATGTTGGTCAAAAGCTAAAATTTTCTCACAGTCCATAAAGACTGTCCTGATCGTTGATCACACTAAAATTGCCGTGTTTTTCTCAAAGTCTGAGCAGTAAAAGACAATGCACACAGACGTAGTGGATTTCCATGCAGTCTTGAAGAAGTAGTGTTGTCCTTCCAACGGAAAGACAGTGCTGACTCGACATGCAGACAGGTAATGGGCCACAACAGAGCAAACCTACAGCAGAGTCAGTCGAAATTTTGAAGAGTATTGGTAGGTAGGTCATCACAGAGCAGACCCACTGTAGTCCTGGTAGAGATTACGGTATTGGTGGGCCACCAGAGGTGCAGACCCACTGCAGTCCTTGTAGAAATAATGGTACTGGTGAGTCAGCAAAGACGCAGACCCACTGTAGTCCTTGTAGAGACGGACAGCAGCCATCTGTTGCAAATCTGCAGGTGCACAATCACCATCGAAGAGTCTTGCGGACAATATAGCAAGTCCATAAACCACCACTTGTGCACTCACAAAGTTTTTGGAACTGTCCTTAGAACCAGCAATGCTGTTATCTAGTCCCTTGCTGAATTATTAACACATGTGCAAACACTAACAGTCCCTACTTCTCACATATTGTCCAAATGGCTCTGAGCACTATGGGACTCAACTGCTATGGTCATAAGTCCCCTAGAACTTAGAACTACTTAAACCTAACTAACCTAAGGACAGCACACAACACCCAGCCATCACGAGGCAGAGAAAATCCCTGACCCCGCCGGGAATCGAACCCGGAAACCCGGGCGTGGGAAGCGAGAACGCTACCGCACAACCACGAGATGCGGGCCATATTGTCCATATACTATGACCAACAGAAACGTGTGCAATGAAATGTAACTTACAAGTTACTTAATTTGATGAACTGGTATCAATTACAATTTTATAGCATAAGAATACAATAACAATGGTACAAAATACATCATTAAAAACATAATAATACAGATAACATTTGTAGGAATAGGGGCTTTACAAAAGAATAGAAATAAACATATACATCAGTGTTACAGGAATTATAACATGAGTACATACATAAAAGATCAGAATAACTTTCACAGAACAGAATTAATAATGTCTAAACATCTTTACAAAGTAAATAACATATTATTAATGCCAATTGTATTTGAGGATAACAGTATTCCTCATCATAGTGAATGTAACTTAGTATTAGAAGAGAAAAAAGTACACAGAGACAGGAAGAAAACAAATACACAAGGGTACACAAACACATAGGGGGATAACACAATGGAAAGGACGGGGTTCGTTTTCAGTGTAGCTTTTGGTACTGCAGTATTTTGCGAACAAAACCTTTTTTGTTCTTGGAGATCTCCCTTCGTTCATCATTATTCCCAAAAAGTCCTATCTGTACCTCTTTTCTGTATTCTAACTATATTTCTTTCAAAATAAATATGGCTCATTGTACAATACTCATTTAGGCCCAAATCGTTTTCATATAACCTTCAAAGCATTCTTTCCCTATTCTCCATAGTTAGGTTCTTACATAGTCTACCCCCTCTTAAGCTAACTTAAATCTACTGAGCTCAGATTCTAAACTAAGGGACGAGGCAATGCAGCAGCACATAAAACAATTAACGCAAACAGCAATGACAAAAAAGTGCGGATTTGCAAAGGAAGCAGCATTTTAGAAATTAGCAAAGCAATTGCAATATTACGACTAATATAAGGCAATGTGCAGCAAACAAGAAAAATAAATCTGGCTTAGCAGAGGAACACACATTAAAATTCAGTAACACTATGCCTGGCAAACAGCATAACTTATACCTAAACATGACAAAGTTCAAGCAGAAAAAGTATTACACTAAAAATGGCCATGTCTAATACCTATGTCACATCTTAACACTAGAGTGATGCATCACAATTTATTCTACAAAAGAAATTAACAAGTACTTGAAAAGAAAACTATGATTGCAGTTCCTGTGAAGGTAAATGTCTTTTTGTGCTCCCTCATTTTTTTTTTTTTGAAAAAATTATTATTTACTCGATCTGTAGACAGAAAATATTTATATTAGTACATCTATAAAATTTTATTTTAACCAATGCTGCAGTGCAGCTAGAAACTAGATATCAAATGAAATAAGCAATTACGCAAACCAAAGCATAAAAATATCATTCAATAGTCATGTGACATTTCATAAGTTAGTAGACATTCTCTCAACTCTCGTAGAAAGACGCTTGTCATAATCAGGTGTGCAGATGTAAAAATATTTCTCGTCATTTCATTAGGCATTTCTGTAAATATCATAAATTAAGAGCTCCACAGTGTCAACATATGTTTTCAAGTTCGACCGTGTCGTTTTTGCGATGCTCTCTACAAAGGAACATCAATAGCGAGGGTAATGGCCTCCCTTTTTTTTTCTACCTGTGCCGCTGAAAAGGGCTCGCAATAATGGCTTTTTCTCCAGGCGTCTGACACACCTGGCCGCTCACAACGAATTACTTCACGGTCACTTACCTTTCTTAACGAAATATTTACGACAGCAGTTTTCGCTACAGCGACAGTCTCATATAAAAATTTCATAGGTCAAGAATTTGCGTTACAAATCTGTAGAAACAAAATCGTATGAATATAACAGTGTCCAAAAAATTTTCGCCTGCATTGTGATACATTCACGCATTTACACACATTTCATAACTCTTAAAGTACGATTCTCGGTTTACAACATCCTTTTTCACCAGTCAGAGTCCCTACCTTCTATTCATTATTCATATACATATAAACACGTAATCACATTCCGTATATAGCATCATCTTATTGATCATAAACATACCGCAACAGCATAATACACATCGTCGTCGTAAAAATAACATCATAACACCTCAGTCAAATCTCAAAATCGTCGTAGCTTCCTCCAATAATTTCAAAACCTAAAAAATTTCTCTGCTCATGTCAAAAGTGTCATCTGCCTCAAACGTACTTTAAAATCATGATCCCATACCAAATACATCATTCAAAGCTCTCATAATATCACAATGGTTCCGAAAAAATATGAACAGTTTACAAAGTACAGACAAAATACAGTTTCATAAGTGTGAAGTTATCCAACTGTGTAATTGCGTAAACATCTGTCACTGATGTAGTAAAAAAAAAAATGTTTATCTCTCAGTTAAATGATCAGATAGCTGTGTAATTATGTTTAGAGAAATATGGTACCGATGTGTAAAGTTGTATAAGCAAATACCATATTAGCTAGGGCTCCTTGTGCTTGCCAAACACATGGTACACAAAGTAGGCGTGTACCCCCCTGAGGATAAATGTAATTATACCCTCAGGTGTTACAGATTATAGCAATGGAATGAAATGTATCACGGAAAACTTTCTTTGTAATTAAAAAATCTTTAAAAATAAGTGTTTTAAGTATAAGATTAATCACTCAAATGCGTGTACTGTAGCGCTAAACTGTGCGTCTTGTCGCAACATAATATCTGTGGAAGTGTCGTAGTTATCGTCCTCCGAAAGCTGAGTTCTGCAGAAGTCAATGTACTTACCTCATGATAAACAAAAGTGAAATGCTTTGCGTATAGATATCGTAGTTATTACGCTTATTGATGGCTGTCTAATTGTTGCTATACCACAAAAGTTACTACTAAAACATGTTTTTCTTTCCAAAAGAATTCAGAAAACTGTGCAGATATAAAACAGATACACCGCAAAAGCAACATTGTAAATTGTCACTCATTAGTAGCGTCGAGATAAAATCGTGTAGCTGTCACATAAACTAACCACTGTGTCATCTGGTATCTCACTGAAAGTACTTTAAATCCAGGATGTATTTTCAAGTAAACCAAAATGTTGCATTAAAATCTCATTAGCAGTACCAATATGTGTCCTAAGTATGTAAGCCTGATAGTCGTTACATAATCGTGCAGCTAACAAGCAAGAATGTACAAATACAACACTGTGTCGTCTGTTCACTATAACAATACATTCGTAATTTCTGTTTAAAAATGTTCCCTAGGTTCTAGAGTGGATATTTAATTTCAAACATTGTTGCATGTTAACAGTTTCTTAAGTCTGACAAAGCATACTAGAAATGTGAAGTGAAAAGTTTTATGGCAAAGACTAAGTTAAACAGCCGATTATCATTCAATAAACGGTTTTACATGTGAAATGTGGTGTAAACCTTTACTCTTCCTAGTAGGCAAAGTTTCAACTTCAACGCACTTATCGTGCGGTATACGTCGGTAAAGAATGCTGGAATTTTTCTCAAGGTTAGCGTCATATGTTATTTTTTCTCGGAGCCAGCGGGCGCACGCGGCTGCCTGCTGTGCGAGTCATTGTCTGTCTCTTTGTTGGCGCGCGCCGTTATTGGGATTAGGAGACCTAACTTCTACAATTTCACTTTGTCGAGAGGGCCCTGCCCTGTTTAAATCCCGCCAGTTCTGATGCAATTCAGGTCTGTCGTTGCGATCATATCGTCTATCGTCATGTCGGTAGTTCCTGTGGTTTCTTTCTTGTCGGTGTTGGGGCGCGAGTGTCCTCTGAAATACGTAATTCTTGTATTACCTGTGTCAGCTGATCTTGTACTTCGCGGATTTCTCTTTGGTGTTGCGTATTAATTTGATTCTGATTTTTTTTCAGTTTCCTAATTTGTTCGCTCTCTTCTGTGTCATTAAAGACTACCGGTTTTGTGTCATTCAGATTATCATCTACCTTCGTAGATAAGTTAGTGAACTGATCCGAAAGTTCGGCTACTTTTTCCGATAGTGAACACATTTCCTCAGTGTGTTTTTCTGAACCAAGTTTCAGAGTATCTACTGTGTCCTTTAAGTTTTCCTGAGTTTTTGCAAGTTGCATAACCGAATCGGTAGATGCAACTGAGTCAAATTTAGCTTGCAAGGTCTCATGATTTTCATGAACAATAGTTTGCAGTTCTTTTATGGCTGCTTCGTGATTCTGTAATGCATTTTCATGCCGCGAAAAAATAGGTTGGAAATGCTCACAAATTTGTGTTTTTACGTCATTACAGACTTTTTGACATTTCGATTCAATGTTATGTAACTCAGTAGTTAAATCTTCACGTGTTTGTTCAAGAGTTTGTTCCAATGAGTCTAACTTTTGAAGCTTTTTGCTGTGTTTGTCTCTGATTTTGTTCCATTGTGTCTAACTGTTGCTGTGTTTGTCTCTGATTTTGTTCCATTGTGTCTAACTGTTGCTGTGTTTGTCTCTGGTGTTGTTCCATTGTGTCTAACTTTTCAAGCTTTTGTCCCATTTTTTGCATTAATTGTAATAACAATGCACTGGTGTCTGAAACATGTTCCTCAGTGCTTTTCGGCAGTGAATTTGCACCGGCAACATTCACATTCTGACAAGTGGAAAATGTGTCTTGACTCATTTGAGAAAACGGTGTGAACCCAAAACCTGAGTCTACAATATTTGCAAAATTGTGTCCTGTCATTTCGGATTCCTGAGCCGAGCTATTGCCGACCGATCGATCGATAATGCTTCCCTGCTCACTAATTGTTTCACTGCCTACGCCATTGTTTGCCGCCCGCTCCATTTCCCTATGCACAATTACCAAATTACTACTTTGAACATCAGTTAATTCATTACTCGGTGGCGCTAACACACTGCTTTCGTTTTCACTGTCATTTCTCAGTTTACTTTGGAGCCTAGTATTACGTTTTTCACACGCCATTATTGTCACAGTATTTCACACGACAACACAGAAAAACACAATTTGAAGAGCAAAAATAGGGAAACACATTAACATAACACTGAAAATAATATCTAGTTAATTGCAGCTGCGAAATACTTGGTGCAAATCTACATGCATGCCACAACTGTTTTACTGTACAACAATGAAAGACTGCAACTACAAAGGAGATTCTCTCTACAATTACGCGCTAGCAATAAACAAAAACTACACTAATTACACAAACTACAAGAGAAAATCAGAAGATTCCAGTGAGGTATCCTAGGCTAAGGGTCGACATATGAAACGTCCCCTTTGAACATTTATACACGACTGTGCTTAAACTGACACACAATATTTTGTTAGTGCAACGCAATCTGACTTTCAATAATCCCTACAAAAGAATGGGCCCTGACTAACATTAAACTATACCTTTCACAAATCACTTACATCACAAAAATCTTCGCTACTCAAGCTACTGCAATACAGCAAGCGCCACTACTGCCAGCTAAATAAAAGATTCAAACTATGGAAGGCACTAACTACTGATAGGGATAGTTAGCAAATGAAAGATATTAATAGAGAACAAACACTGTATTTACCTTAATAGTCATAATATATATAGCAGTTCATGACAAATTACAAAACTCCGCCATCTCTCTCCCCACATCCACCACTGCTGGCGGCTCACCTCCAACTGCCCAACGCTACGCGCTGTTCACAGCCAGCTGCCTAACACTACAATGGCGAGTATTACAACAATGCAAAGCAGCCACAGACTGCACACAGCACAGCCAGTGATTTTCATACAGAGGTGGCGTTACCAATAAAAAAACCTAAACAGCCTACTTACACCATTGTTCAGTAACCGACCAGTCGGGATTTGAAGAGGAAATGTGTATGAAAGGAACCCTGGAAATTACAGGTACCAAGAGAATTGTATCAAGATAACTAAAATCAATGCCTTTACGCATTCGTTTACAATTACGCCGACTGTTAATTTGGATGGTGAATTGGCTAGAAAGTTATTAATTCTGCTGCGAGAAATTCGAGATGCTCTGCCCCCTACGATTCGATCTTGCATGGGCAGTAGGGAATATTTACGCCACAGCAAGCAAGAGTGGGAAAATGGGCGCAAGGGAACTGCGACTATGGTATGAGCACTGCTTTTAACCAACTACTGGTCAAAATAACTTGCTTTTGCTTGATTCCTAGTCCACGTAGAAAATTGATACTCCTCTAGAGCAAACTATTCTTCCTGAAAAGTGTGTGACGTTGCAGTTCATATCACCTGGAACGAGTGGACTAATTCAGCCTCTAGATGTTTGTTTTTTCCGTGTCTATAAAACCTATTATCCCACAGCCTACGCCGGCCGGTGTGGCCGTGCGGTTAAAGGCGCTTCAGTCTGGAACCGCGTGACCGCTACGGTCGCAGGTTCGAATCCTGCCTCGGGCATGGATGTGTGTGATGTCCTTAGGTTAGTTAGGTTTAATTAGTTCTAAGTTCTAGGCGACTGATGACCTCAGCAGTTGAGTCGCATAGTGCTCAGAGCCATTTGAACCATTTGAACCCACAGCCTACAGCTACACCTTAAAGGGTAGCCAGTTTCACGATAAGCTCCATGACAGACGGTTTCGTATTCGGTTGCAAGCCATCACATTCCATCAGTTCTCATCATAATACGGTTCTATATGGATTTTTTTTAGAGTGGATGCCTAGCTGAACGTTCTGCACAGTTTGTAACTACAAAGTAGTTCGTCTTGGCGTGAACCTTCATCTTCATGGTGTGAACCTTTGTGATCACTGTGGCGTGCCATTTTTCAAATGGCGTTCATGGTGCAAGTTAATGGTTTGTTTCGAACATTTCTTGAATGTCGATGATGTCCATTTTGGGAAGTGTAATACGTAAATCCCAGTGACCTTTGCACCTCCCGGACATTCATTTTCTGTCGCCCTCCTAATGCACATGGTGACTCATTAGCAGCTAATATTTTTCCTGTCACAACTGTTAACACAGCGCTTCCAAATGAGCCTGACTAAAGATTGAACATGCGACTTCGCACTCAAGGAGTTCCCCGTTAGTGTCGAATGTACTCGTCGCCTGTTTAGCAGTCCTAAATGTGGGCCCACACGATGACTTTTTTTCTGCTCAACACTGCGCGTGCGCTCTACATTTCCAAGAGCGTAAGCACGCATGCACAACCGAAATGGAGGGTATGCGCCATAGCACATTGCAAGCCGGGTTTGATGCGACTCTCTTGCGCAGTTTGGCAGACTACAGGCAGCTGGTGCTCATGTGTGTTTCGTTGCGTATGTGTTGTTGTTATGCTTTAAGGTGATGTATATGCAATGACGATGTTTACTCCAAAGAAAGCACGCTGAAGTTTATAATTACAGGCAAAGGTAAGTATTGTTTTTCCTTCTCATCTGCATGAACTTGCGTTTTTCTACATTTAGGCAAGCTACTATTTGTCACACCAAATGGAAGTTCTGTCCAAGACATCCTGTATCGCCCTACATCCAGTCAACGACGACTCTTTATCGAACAATACAGCATCACCAGCAAATAGTCTCAGACTGCAGTTCACCCTATCCTTGATGGTGATATTTGGTTTGTGGGAAGCCCAATTGCGCAGTTATCAAAGCCCGTACAAATTCCCAATATTTCCACTGTCCAGTCTCACCACGTCCGCGAATGATGAAATGATAAGGACAACACATAAACCCAGTCCCCTGGCGGAGAAAATCCCTGACCCGGCCCGAAATTGAACCCGGGAGCATGTGTTTCAGAGGCAGCAACGTTAGCCACTTTTTTGTTTTTGTTTTGATTGATCTCATTTTGTTCTATATTGTTCGTGGAATTTGTTCGGGGCGGAGGTCCGATGACATCCGTTTAGGTTCTTCGTTGATCCGTTCACTCAGTTTTTTTTTTTTTTTTTTTTTTTATTACAGAGAGTAGCTAACCCTCTGACCGAACACGGTGAGCTACCGTGCCGGCATCACTAGACCACGAGTTGCGAACTTCACTCTAACGGTCAGATCACTTACATATATAGACAACAACAGCTGCCCTATCACACGTCCCTGGTACATTTGTGACAACACACTTTGTCTCTGATGAATACTCACCGTCCGGGACAAGGTAATGAGTTCTACTGCTTAAGAAGTTTTCGACGCAATCACACATCTGAGAACCTTTTCCGTAAGCTCGACCTTCGCCAACAATCGGAAGTGGGACAATGTGTGAACTGCGTTCTGGAAAACTAGAAATATGGCATCTGCGTGTTGTCCATCAATGATGCGCAGGAAAAGGATAAGCTGTTTCGTATGAGCAATGCTTTCTAAATCCCTGCTTGTTTATGAAAGAAGTTTTCCTGTCTCAAGGAAATTTATTATATTCGAACTCAAAATATGAACAACAGTTCTACAGCAAACTGGCGTTTCTCGCATGTAGTGCCTCTGTTACTCAGATACTGTTTTACCCATAGTCATCTTCGTGTTTTTTTACTGTCGCCTTTCAGTGCAATTAACGCAGTAGAAATTGCCGAGAAAAGAAGTGGATGCAAAGGAGATTGCTTGAACAATGAGGACACGAGAGCACGCATTTGTACAGTATGTTCCTTGGACTGATTTTTGTTCCCATGTGTCTCCGCTTGCCCATGAGGAAAGCGGCTTCCACCGCTCTCTCCCTCCCGCCCACACGCGCGCGCCCACACACACACAGAAACACACACGCACACACACACACACACACACACACACACACACTACCTGCTTCACCTACTTACAGGAATCATTCGATAGCCTACTGTCTTTCAGAAAAGGTGATCCATCAAGAAGGTGATTTATCTTAGCGTGAGCGGAATAGCTATACACAAACGTATTTGGAGTCTGGCTGCAGTAAACGCGACTTTATTTACTTTTTGAAGGTAGCTGAGAGCTCCCCTAATGAAAAGTTGAAGGGTGGCAGCCTTGTTTCTCCTGCATCAGCACATGAATTTCGTATAACGGAACTCAGACCGACGCCTTGGAATAAAATTTAAAAGTAATTGGTGGCTGTTTGTACGGAAAGTTTCTCAACAAATATTAGCAAACGCTATTTTACAAAATTTTCTTCTTCTAAGACCTCGCTAATGCCGTCATTTTAATCATTCAATGCAAAAGAAGTTTTTACTTCAATATTTCGTTTGTTATAAACTTCACTGCATTCAGTACACATCAAAACAGTCATATCATCGCGTTCAGCCATTTGTCGAAAGTCCGGTTTCATATCTTGAAGAGTGTATGAGATATATGTGACCATGTTGCACTATCTGCTAGTAAATTCTTGTTTGGAGCGGTACTAATTTCCTTTCAAATTATATTTACTGTGTCTTACACCTTTCAATACCCGTGTGCACATCCTCAGTTATTCGTATGACTGCATGCCTCATTTTTTTCTGCGTCATATAATAGCGGTAATGTACGCTCCGTTATCTTTGCTTCTCTTAGCATAGGCACTACGTATTTTGAGAATTAATTTTTTTCCTAGCAATGAATTCCTTCTTTCTCACTGAAGAGTTACCCTATTGTTTTAGCAGCTTCTCATATGGCCTCACACACTGTTATGTGGCAACGCTGTAACATAAACTTAGCTAAGCGACGCTATCGTCGTATAGAACGTTCGCCTCTGTAACCGATTGCTGTGCCATGCTCTTCTTAAGTCGTGGAAAAGAAGTATTAGAAAGTTGCATGGCGGCACTCAGTTCTCCTGCCCGTTGAGACCGAGACTCTCTCTTACTTCCTCATGTGGTTCCCCTGTTCCTAGTTGGACTTAAAATTATAAAAAAATCTCTGGAGCGGCGAGAAATTAACCCCGGTGCCTCCATGTAGCAGTCACCAGACCCCCGAGTCTAGAGTCCTTGATATTGGTGGTACGTTAAATTCTAACCTTCCTTCCCTCTGCGTTTGACTGAGGGAAGAGAGAGGCGTTCAGAGTAGTCCATGAAGTTGTGCAAAGCCACTGTTCCAGGATGGTGTAGTGGATAGCGCAACTGCCTAGTGGGCAGGAGACATGCGTTCGAATCCTGGCCTTGGTTTAAATTCTCATTTGTCGCTTCAGTCTGCATGATTACATCATAGGTGTTTGAGAGCTGGAAATGTCTCTGAAATCATATAGTTTCATTTGATTAAAGCACCTATGTAGGTGTGCTAGGGTATTCCGTACAGTTGTGCAAAGTTGTGTATCTGCCTAGTGAGCAGCAGACAACAATTCGAATCTTGGCCTTGGTACAAAGTTTCATTTGTGGCTTCAGTCTGCATATATTCATCATTTAAAATAAACGATTTACTATTTTGCTCTTCAAATTAGATACCTTATGGCAAATTAGGAAATGGTCATTACTTCGATGTCTGACATTAAGTGGACTCTCTGTCAGTGCTTGAGAGAATGTGACAATGACGAAAAGGGAACATTTTCCTTTTATAAGTCCACTGTTTGCTTCTAGACTGGAGCGTTGCATCATAAGGGCGTCCTGGAAGCCAAATAAGGATTCAAGGTCCATTCGACGCGGGGGTCATTAAAAGCGTTAGAAACAAAACACAGCACCGAATAATTTAACAGTATCACGAAGACTACACAATAAATTGCACAGGAAAACTACACAAGATAGCGGTAGAGGCAAGCCGCCATATACGAGAAATCGCACTACGTGCAAAATTTGCACGAGGACAGCAGTAAAGTTCCACTAAAGATTGAGTATTGGACGGTTTCAACGGCATCCTTTTCCACATGCCTCGGAGGGATTATACTGACGTCAGCGTTGGACAGTATCGCAAAGCTAGAAAGTGTCATGAAAGTTCAAATGCATTCAGAATCACACTGAAACGGTAAAACAAAAAAAGTAATATCGTGCTAAGCGAAATTGCGACATTACAAGACAGTTTACCGGAAGCACACTTGCATCAAAGATCACAAATGCCGAGGCCACTCCAAAGTTGTAGAAACTAGAAAACAGGAGCGGAAAAGGTTTAGGGAAATCAATGGTGTCACGTAAGAAAATAGATATCACCACCAAAGTTCACATTTATTGAATTATAACAATAGGTTCACCGAAAGACTACTCAACGTTATTAACTCAGAGAAAATCAAAATTAGCTGCTTAGAAGAAACTAAGGAAGACTTACAAGTCGTTAACATCATAGCAGAAAAAATAAGAAATCATCTAGTATTTGGAACAATAGTAACAAAACTCAGTTTCGCGGAGGAACCTGAACAGACGTCTGGAAACAGATGAACGAAAGAAAAAGACACAATGAAATCACTGAGAGATTCTGGAAGGATAAGAAGGTAGAAACCATCACGCCAACTTCCAGGTTCAAACGAGCTTCGTATGTGGGCAAAACGAAGGAAGAAGAAGAATTTGTCAAGGATTGGGCTGGAAGCGGACCGTTTCCAGTTTAATGGAACAATCCCCACCCCGCAAAAGCATACTGCATGTCTGTATGCTGGCACGGAGATTTGGACACCGTTCTTGCTGAATGCGAGTTAATTGGTTGAAACATTATGGCACATCGGTGGCGGCCTGCTTCGGTAACGACGGAAACGGTATACAGCGCACTATGGGTGTGGTTTTACGGTCTTTTCCTCAAATACCTATATTAAAGCTCGGCAGACACCTGGCGATAAGGATGATGGGACCCAATAAATTGTGATAAACAAGGTGACCGGAGGGGGGGGGGGGGACCAGGGGAAAAATCCTGAAACAAAAGCGGACCTCGTGAAATATGCGGAGAAAGTTCAAGCATTTAGGAGGCAGAAGCCCAGAGAAGTATCCATTGGGGTAACAATGTATTTGCTACCAATACTACAAATGAAAAGCCCTTCAGTCGGATAGGCTCAGTTGTCAGTAAAGCAAGTGGTAGACTTCGGTTTAATGGAACAATAACAGGGAAGTGCAATCAGTCTACAAAGGAGATTGCTTACAAATCACTAGTGCGGCCCATTCTAGAATATTTCTGATGTGTGTGTGTGTGGGCTACGGTCGCAGGTTCGAATCCTGCTTCGGGCATGGATGTGTGTAATGTCCTTAGGTTAGTTAGGTTTAAGTAGTTCTAAGTTCTAGGGGACTGATGACCACAGATGTTAAGTCCCATAGTGCTCAGAGCCATTTTTTTTGTGTGTGTGGGGACCTTGCCAAATAGGACTAGCAGAGGATATTGAACGTATACAGAAAGGCGCAGCACGAATGGTCGCAGGTTTGTTTGACCCGTGGGAGAGGGTTACAGAGATAGTGAAGAAGCTTAACTAGCAGACTCTTGAAGATAGACGTAAATTATCACGAGGCAGTTGACGTTCGTGGAATTCGTAACGCCTGCTTCGTTCTCCGCCACCAACTATCATCATGGGTATAGCTTGTTCTTTCATTCTTTGTTATCTATGATGTATTTTATATAGTACTACTATTTTCAGATATCCCTCTATATCCATTCTATGTTCATATTTCAGTATGAGGTCTGAAGTTGGTCAGTAACTGACCGAAACCGGTATCCACAAAAATTAAGATTTCTTGCAGTCGAGACTGTTTATGTTCATTTTAAAGAACTAAGAAAAGCCGCTGTTCTCCACGAAATTACTGTCACGAGAAAGTCTACTAACGAAGTTTGAAGAACTGGCTTCAAATGATGACTCTAGGAATATACTACAATCCCCTACGCATCGCTCACACGGGGACCGCGAGGACAAGATTAGAATAATTGCAGCATGCAGAGGCATACCAACAATCATTCTTCCCGCGCTCAATACATGAACTGGATGGAAAGAAACTCTAATAACTGATACAATGGGACGTACCCTATGCCATGCACTTCAAGGTGGTTTGCAGAGTGTAGATGTACGAGTACAGGTAGAACTCGTTCGACAGACGACATACAGGGTGACAATTATTGAACTATATGAAAAAACGTAGACTAGTTAAAACTACGGCATGCACATACATTATTTAACATTTAAACGTCCATACAGATATTTGGATTTAGGTTATGACATCTTCGATATGCCTTCCATCAATGGCGATGATGTGGCGCAAACGAATAACGAAATTATGCATGACCCGCTGAAGTGCCGGAACATCGATGCTGTCGATGACCTCCTGAATGGCTGTTTTCAGCTCAACAATGGTTTTGGGGTTATTGCTGTACACCTTGTCTTTAATATGAACCCACAAAAAGGAGTCGCATGTGTTCAGATCCGGAGAATATGGCTGCCAATCGAGGACCATAACAGTGGCCTCCGGGTACCCCAGAGCCAGAATACGGTCCGTCAAGTGCTCCTCCAGGACATCAAACTCTCTTCTGCTTCGACGGGGTCGAGCTCCGTCTGTAAGTAGGCTGTTTAGGTTTTTTTATTGATAACGCCACCTCTGTATGAAAATCACTGGCTGTGCTGTGTGCAGTCTGTGGCTGCTTTGCATTGTTGTAATACTCGCCATTGTAGTGTTAGGCAGCTGGCTGTGAACAGCGCGTAGCGTTGGGCAGTTGGAGGTGAGCCGCCAGCAGTGGTGGATGTGGGGAGAGAGATGGCGGAGTTTTGTAATTTGTCATGAACTGCTATATATATTATGACTATTAAGGTAAATACAGTGTTTGTTCTCTATTAATATCTTTCATTTGCTAACTATCCCTATCAGTAGTTAGTGACTTCCATAGTTTGAATCTTTTATTTAGCTGGCAGTAGTGGCGCTTGCTGTATTGCAGTAGCTTGAGTAGCGAAGATTTTTGTGAGGTAAGTGATTTGTGAAAGGTATAGTTTAATGTTAGTCAGGGCCCATTCTTTTGTAGGGATTATTGAAAGTCAGATTGCGTTGCACTAACAAAATATTGTGTGTCAGTTTAAGCACAGTCGTGTATAAATGTTCAAAGGGGACGTTTCATATGTCGACCCTTAGCCTAGGATACCTCACTGGAATCTTCTGATTTTTTCTTGTAGTTTGTGTAATTAGTGTAGTTTTTGTTTATTGCTAGCGCGTAATTATAGAGAGAATTTCCTTTGTAGTTGTAGTTTTTCATTGTTGTACAGTAAAACAGTTGTGGTATGCATGTAGATTTGCACCAAGTATTTCGCAGCTGCAATTAACTAGATATTATTTTCAGTGTTATGTTAATGTGTTCTCTTATTTTTTGATCTTCAAATTGTGTTTTTCTGTGTTGTCGCGTGGAATATTGTGACAATAATGGCGTGTGAAAAACGTAACACTAGGCTCCAAAATAAATTGAGAAATGACAGCGAAGACGAAAGCAGTGTTAGCGCCACCGTGTAATGAATTAACTAATATTCAAAGCAGTAATTTGGTAACTGTGCATAGGGAAATGGAGCGGGCGGCAAACAATGGCGTGGACAGTGAAACAATTAGTGAAGAGGGAAGCATTATCGATCGATCGGTCGGCAACAGCTCGCCTCAGGAATCCGAAATGACAGGACACAATTTTGCAAATACTGTAGATTCAGGTTTTGGGTCCTCACCGTTTTCTCAAATAAGTCAAGACACATTTTTTGCTTGTCAAAATGTGAATGTTGCCGGTGCAACTTCACTGCCGAAAAGCACTGAGGAACGTGTTTCAGACACCAGTGCATTGTTACTACAGTTAATGCAACAAATGGGACAAAGACTACAAAAGTTAGACACAACGCTTGAACAAAATCAGAAACAAATGGAACAAAATCAGAGACAAACACAGCAAAAGCTACAAAAGTTAGACACAGTGGAACAAAATCTTCAAAAGTTAGACACAATGGAACAACACCAGAGACAAACACAGCAACAGTTAGACGCAATGGAACAAAATCTTCACACCACACTTGAATAAACACGTGAAGATTTAACTACTGAGTTACATAAAATCGAATCGAAATGTCAAAAAGTCTGTAACGACGTAAAAACACAAATTTGTGAGCATTTTCAACCTATTTTTTCGCGGCATGAAAATGCATTACAGAATCACGAAGCAGCCATAAAAGAACTGCAAACTATTGTTCATGAAAATCATGAGACCTTGCAAGCTAAATTTGACTCAGTTGCATCTACCGATTCGGTTACGCAACTTGCAAAATCTCAGGAAAACTTAAAGGACTCAGTAGATACTCTGAAACTTGGTTCAGAAAAACACACTGAGGAAATAAGTACACTATCGGAGAAAGTAGCCGAACTTTCGGATCAGTTCACTAATTTATCTACGAAGGTAGATGATAATCTGAATGACACAAAACCGGTAGTCTTTAATGACACAGAAGAGAGCGAACAAATTAGGAAACTGAAACAAAATCTGAATCAACACCAAAGAGAAATCCGGGAAGTACAAGATCAGCTGACACAGGTAATACAAGAATTACGTATTTCAGAGGACACTCGCGCCCCAATACGGGAAGAGGGACATAGAAATACGGAACAGCCGCAAAATAATAACACAGCGCATTTCGGAAATTATGAAAGAAATTGGCAATGTGCACCGAATTTTGAGATTGAACCGCCGACACGACGTAACAATGACCGACATGCGACTCGCCGACACGATGATTTTGACTATAAGCTGTTCATTACTACACGTAAATTCAAAACGTTTAAGAATTCTGGCAACGACATTCATCCACAAGCGTGGCTCCATCAATTCTCTCATTGTTTTCCTCCCAACTGGTCATTGCAGCACAGATTAGAATTTATGTGTGGCTACTTGGAGAATGAACCAGCTGTAAGAATGCGATCGGTCATTCACGATTGTCACAGTGAAGGAGAATTTTATCATGCCTTCCTCTCAGCGTATTGGTCTCAAGTACACAAGACCGAGTAAAACATAGCATCATAATGATGAAACGTTTCGAACAATCTGAATTTTCCAGTCTTATGAAATATTTTGAAGACATGTTGCATAAGAATCAGTATCTTTCAAACCCATACAGCCCCTCAGAACTCATCCGCATTTGCTTAATCAAATTGCCTGAACATTTACGACATATTATTTTGGCAGGACGTTGCAAAGACGACATTGAAGCGTTTCAGGGACTCTTACAAGAATTAGAAATTAACACTGACAATCGCGGAACGCGAAAACAGGAACACAACAATTACAGGTCATATCCGTCGCAATTCCACGATGAAAGAAATAATAACTGGACGCGACAAGGCTATTCTCACAACACAAATCGTGACCAAAAAAGACACCACCCATATGACAACCGTTGGCAGAATAATAGGTACAGAGAAAGATCGCATTTCCGTAGTAATGAATATGACAGAGACCATCATAGAAACAGACAATATGGTAACCAGAACTATCATTATCACGGGAGACAGAATAACTTTAGACGCAACGGTCCAGCGCGCAGTTACGATTCAGGGAGAAATTCTCCACCACTTAACCGACAAGAAAGAAACTACAGCATCTACCGACATGACGACAGACGATATGATCGTAACGACAGATCTGAATTGCATCAGAACTGGCGGGATTTAAACAGGGCAGGGCCTTCTCGTCAGAGTGAATTTGTAGAAGTTAGGTCTCCTAATCCCAATAACGGCGCGCGCCAACAAAGAGACAGACAATGACTCGCACAGCAGGCAGCCACGTGCGCCCGCTGGCTCCGAGAAAAATAACATAAGACGCTAGCATTCACACTTTACCGATGTATACAACATGATAATTGCTTTAAAGTTGAAACTCTGTGCACTAGGAAGAGTAAAGGGTTACACCACATTTGACATGTCAAACCGTTTATTGAGAGATAATCTGCTTTTTAACTTAGTCTTTGCTATAAAATTTAGCACTTCACGCTACTAGTATGCTTTGTCACACTGAGAAACTGTTAACATGCAACAATGTTTGAAGTTAAATATCCAATCAAGAACCAAGAGAACTTATTTAAACAGAAATTACGAATGCATTGTTATTGTGAACAGACGACACAGTGTTATTGTGTGTGTACATTCTTGCTTGTTAGTTGCACGATTACGTAACGACTATCAGGCTTACATACTTAGGACACATACTGGTACTGCTAATGAGATTTTAATGCAACATTTTGGTTTACTTGAAAATACATTCTGGATTTAAAGTACTTTCTGTGAGATACCAGATGACACAGTGGTTAGTTTATTCGACAGCTACACGACTATATCACGACGCTACTAATGTGTGACACAATTTACATTGTTGCTTTTGCGGTGTATCTGTTTTATATCTGCAGTTTTTCTGAATTATTCTGGAAAGTAAAACATGTTTTAGTAGTAACTTTTGTGGTATAGCTACAAGGAGACAGTTTTTCTGTAGCACAACAATACGTTACAGCACAGTACTTTCTTCATCACGGCAATAAGCGTAATAACTAAGATATCTATACTCGAAGCATTTCACTTTTGTTTATCATCAGGTAAGTACATTGACTTCTGCAGAACTTAGCTTTCGGAGGACGATAATTACGACACTTCCACAGAATTATCTTACAGCAAGACGCACATTTAGCGCTATAGGACACGTATTTGAGTGATTAATTTTGTACTTAAAACATTTATTTTTAAAGATATTTGAAGTACAATGATACAAAGGTATTCCGTGGTACATTTCATTCCATTGCTGTAATCTGTAACACCTGAGGGTATTATTCATTAATCCTCAGGGGGGTACACGCTTACTTTGTGTACCATGTGTTTGGCGAGCACAAGGAGCTCTAGCTAATATGGTATTTGCTTATACAACTTTACACATCGGTACCATATTTCTCTAACACATAAATTACACAGCTATCTGATTATTTGACAGAGAAACAAACATTCTTTTTACTACGTCAGTGACAGATGTTTACGTAATTACACAGTTGGATAACTTCACACTTATGAAATTGTATTTTGTCTGTACTTTGTGAAATGCTCATATTTTTTCGGAACCATTGTGATACTATGAGAGCTTTGAATGATGTATTTGGTAAGGGAGCATGATTTTAAAGTACATTTGAGGTAGATGACACTATTGAAATGAGCAGAGAATTTTTTTAGGTTGTGGTATTATTGGAGGAAGCTACGACGATTTTGAGATTTGACTGAGGTGTTATGATGTTATTTTTACGACGACGATGTGTATTATGCTGTTGCGGTATGTTTATGATCAATAAGATGATGCTATATAAGGAATGTGATTACGTGTTTATATGTATATGAATAATGAATAGAAGGTAGGGACTCTGAATGGTGAAAAAGGATGTTGTAAACCGAGAATCGTACTTTAAGAGTTATGAAATGTGTGTAAATGCGTGAATGTATCACAATGCAGGCGAAAATTTTTTGGACACTGTTAGGTTCATACGATTTTGTTTCTACAGATTTGTAACGCAAATTCTTGACCTATGAAATTTTTATATGAGACTGTCGCTGTAGCGAAAACTGCTGTCGTAAATATTTCGTTAAGAAAGGTAAGTGACCGTGAAGTAATTCGTTGTGAGCGGCCAGGTGTGTCAGACGCCTGGAGAAAAAGCCATTATTGCGAGCCCTTTTCAGCGGCACAGGTAGAAAAAAAAGGGAGGCCATTACCCTCGCTATTGACGTTCCTTTGTAGAGAGCATCGCAAAAACGACACGGTCGAACTTGAAAACATATGTTGACACTGTGGAGCTCTTAATTTATGATATTTACAGAAATGCCTAATGAAATGACGAGAAATATTTTTTCATCTGCACACCTGATTATGACAAGCGTCTTTCTACGAGAGTTGAGAGAATGTCTACTAACTTATGAAATGTCACATGACTATTGAATGATATTTTTATGCTTTGGTTTGCGTAATTGCTTATTTCATTTGATATCTAGTTTCTAGCTGCACTGCAGCATTGGTTAAAATAAAATTTTATAGATGTACTAATATAAATATTTTCTGTCTACAGATCGAGTAAATAATAATTTTTTCAAAAAAAAAAAAATGAGGGAGCACAAAAAGACATTTACCTTCATAGGAACTGCAATCATAGTTTTCTTTTCAAGTACTTGTTAATTTCTTTTGTAGAATAAATTGTGATGCATCACTCTAGTGTTAAGATGTGACATAGGTATTAGACATGGCCATTTTTAGTGTAATACTTTTTCTGCTTGAACTTTGTCATGTTTAGGTATAAGTTATGCTGTTTGCCAGGCATAGTGTTACTGAATTTTAATTTGTGTTACTCTGCTAAGCCAGATTTATTTTTCCTGTTTGCTGCACATTGCCTTATATTAGTCGTAATATTGCAATTGCTTTGCTAATTTCTAAAATGCTGCTTCCTTTGCAAATCTGCACTTTTTTGTCATTGCTGTTTGCGTTAATTGTTTTATGTGCTGCTGCATTGCCTCGTCTCTTAGTTTAGCATCTGAGCTCAGTAGATTTAAGTTAGCTTAAGAGGGGGTAGACTATATAAGAAACTAGTTGTGATGAATGGAAAGAAATGCATTGAAGGTATATGAAAACGTTTTGGGCCTAAATGAGTATTGTACAATGATCCGTAATTATTTTGAAAGAAATATGAACAGAGTAGAGAAAGCAGGTATTGATAGGACTTTTTGGGAATAATGATGAACGAAGGGAGATCTCCAAGAACAAAAAAGGTTTTGTTCGCAAAATACTGCAGTACCAAAAGTAACACTGAAAACGAACCCTGTCCTTTCCATTGTGTTATCCCCCTATGTGTTTGTGTACCCATATGTATTTGTTTTCTTCCTGTCTCTGTGTACTGTTTCATAGAACTTTTTTCTCTTCTAATACTAAGTTACATTCACTATGATGAGGAATACTGTTATCCTCAAATACAATTGGCATTAATAATATGTTATTTTCTTTGTAAAGATGTTTAGACATTATTTATTCTGTTTTGTTTTAATGCTCATGTGTGAAGTTGATGTTTCAAAATTTATTCTGATCTTTATGTATGTACTTATGTCATTATTTTTGTAACACTGATGTATATGTTTATTTCTATTCTATTGTAAAACCTGTACTACAAATGTTATCTGTATTGTTATGTTCTTTAATGATGTATTTTGTACCTTTGTAATTGTATTCTTCTGTTATAAAATTGTAATTGACACCAGGTCATCAAATTAAGTAACTTGTAAGTTACATTTCACTGCACACGTTTCTATTGGTCATAGTATATGGACAATATGTGAGAAGTAGGGACTGTTAGTGTTTGCACGTGTGTTAATAATTCAGCAAGGGACTGGTTAACAGCATTGCTGGTTCTCAGGACAATTCAAAAACTTTGTGAGTGCACAAGTGGTGGTTATGGACTTGCTCTCTTATCCGCAAGACTCTTCAATGGTGATTGTGCACCTGCATAGTCACAACAGATGGCTGCTGGCCATCTCTACAAGGACTACAGTGGGTCTGCATCTTTGGTGGCCCACCAATACTGTAATCTCTACCAGGACTACAGTGGGTCTGCTCTGTGATGATCTACCAAACGATATTCTTCAAAACTTCGATTGACTCCGCTGTGGGTTTGCTCTGTTGTGGCCCATTACCTGTCAGCATGTCAAGAGTCAGCACTGTCTTTCCGTTGGAAGGACAACGCTACTTCTTCAAGACTGCATGGAAATCCACTACTTCCGTGTGCATTTTCTTTTACTGCTCAGACTTTGAGAAAAACACTGCAATTTGATGAATGATCAGGACTGTCTTTATGGACTGTGAGAAAAGTTTAGCTTTTGACCAACATTGTATCAATAAGTGTGTGCATTTGATTTCTTTGTTATTGTAATTACGATTATCAAAAATTTTAACAAATATGTATTGGCCAGTGCCCAAAAAAATTTGTAAAATTTTTTGTGGGGAGCATGGGGGCTATGTAAGTAGGCTGTTTAGGTTTTTTTATTGGTAACGCCACCCCTGTATGAAAATCACTGGCTGTGCTGTGTGCAGTCTGTGGCTGCTTTGCATTGTTGTAATACTCGCCATTGTAGTGTTAGGCAGCTGGCTGTGAACAGCGCGTAGCGTTGCGCAGTTGGAGGTGAGCCGCCAGCAGTGGTGGATGTGGGGAGAGAGATGGCGGAGTTTTGAAATTTGTCATGAACTGCTATATTTATATATGATGATATCAAGGTAAATACATTGTTTGTTCTCTATTAATATCTTTCATTTGCTAACTATCCCTATCAGTAGTTAGTGCCTTCAGTAGTTTGAATCTTTTATTTAGCTGGCAGTAGTAGCGCTCGCTGTATTGCAGTAGCTTGAGTAGCGAAGATTTTTGTGAGGTAAGTGATTTGTGAAAGGTATAGTTTAATGTTAGTCAGGGCCATTCTTTTGTAGGGAATTTTGAAAGTCAGATTGCGTTGCGCTAAAAAATATTGTATATCAGGTTAAGCACAGTCGTGTATCATTGTTGAAAGGGGACGTTTCACGTCTTGCATGGACCACATCTTGTCGAAATCAGGGTCACTTTGGATAATGGAGATGAAAGCATCTTCCAAAAGCTTCACGTAGCGCTCGGTAGTCAGTGTGCCATCAAGGAGTATCGCACCGATTATTCCGTGACTGGACATTGCACACCACACTGTCACCCATGGAGGATGAAGAGACTTCTCGTTCGCGAAATGCGTATTGTCGCTCCCCCAAACGCGCCAATTTTGCTTATTGACGAAGCCATCCAAATGAAAGTGGACTTCGTCGCTAAACCAAATGCGTATGCACATACTAATTCCCATCATGCCCTGCGACCAACCGTGCAGTTTGAATATCCTAACGCAAACCGTTCAGAAGTTATGAAGATTTCCAAAAATGGTTCAAGTAGCTCTGAGCATTACGGAACGCAACATCTGAGGTCATCAGTCCCCTAGAACTTAGAACTACTTAAACCTAACCAACCTAAGGACATCACACACATCCATGTCCGAGGCAGGATTCGAACCTGCGACCGTAGCAGTCGCGCGGTTCCGGACTGAAGCGCCAACAACCGCTCAGCCACAGCGGCCGGTATGAAGATTTTATTTCATACAGTTCCATGATTGTCACCCTGTAAGATCTCCCAGTTGTAGCCAGCTATTTGACTCGTATGGACACTGTTGGCAAAGGAACGTGGATGGCGTTCATGATGCCTTTTTTAGCTGTCACAGTCGTAAAGCAGTTATGAGCTGTCAACGAGGCTATCTTTTAAAGAAATCATATGCTGACGATACTGACAGCGCAATTATCTGTTCAGTTTGCTATAAGTACAATAGCAGAAACGACTTCTACTTAGAGAATAGTGTGCCGTGTTAAAAAAGGGTTGCCCTTTCTGTGGCAGCTTGTACAGTTTGCACTGGGCCATAGCTCGGGAATTATTCACCAAAGATCACATATATTGCAGTCTATCTCGATACTCATACTTCAGTTAAAAATATTCACAGGAAAGCATGCTCGTCTTTTATTGGATCTCGAGAACTGCGCAAGATGATTGGGTTAATGGTGCAACAACAATTTAGGACGTCTGCAACTGAAAAGAGGCTCAAACTATAGCATTCTTTTAAACTAATATGTAACAGTACTTTCAGTTTGAATAGTGATTAGGTACCCAAAAATACGATCTGTGTTTTGTTCTACAACATTCATTCGAATGATAAGCGAATTTACCATTTATCATTGAATCGTCTGCTGCTACACAAGGCAAATGTAATTACACACGATTTTCCTACACACTAAAATTAGGGTTAACGTCGATGTTTTATGTCGGTAACAAGACAGTCTTAATTGGGGTTTTGTAACGAAATCAGACTTTAAAGTAAAATAAAAAGGGAAGTGCATTGTAGCCTTGTGAAGTGAGCATCACAATAAGTTGTCGATAAGCTTAACTGTCAAGTTTACATGAAAGTTGTGTGTTCATGTTTTTACTCTCTACTAGATTTTTATGAAATGTACTTTTCCTTTTCCCGACAACTGGTGTAGGGAAAGCTACTAAGCACTGCGTCAAACGTGTCTTATAAAGCGATCAGCGCCATGTGTGATAGATAACCAGAATGAATCACTTCATTATCCACCACACATCAGCCGTGTGCCAACTCCCACACCGTCTACTCCCCCCCCCCCCCCCCCCAATCCCCTCCCACACACACAAAACCGCTTCTAACCGAGCGCCGCGGCGCAGTAGCACACTGGACCGGCATTCGGCAGGGCGACGGTTCAAATCTGGGTTCGACAGTCCAGAATTAGGTTTTTGTGATTTCTCTAAATCTCTCTAGGCAAATGCCGCGATGATTCTTTGAAAGAGCATGGCACATTTCCTTCACTGTCCTTGAATCATTCCGAACTTGTGCTCCGTCTTTAATGACCCTGATGTCGACGGGACTGTTTATCCCAATCTTCCTCCCCCCCACCCCCCTTCCGCTTCACCCATCTGTTCTTTTCCATCCTACATTTCACGGTGTGCCTGCTAGCGGGTTCACAAAAACCATATCGAAAGTTCCGATTTCGCTTCTAAGGCGTTCAGTCAGGCATGACATGGAGGAGGGCAATGTGATTGTAGGCCCCGTCTGTTTCACTTCTTGTGGCAGGAACTCGACACTAGCGATTTTCTCTTCTCTTTTAGGCTATGCTGGCAAGAAAAGACGTGAGATGGTAAAACGATTGATAGCGTAGTCGTTTCTGCTGTAACTCATAAGGTCTTAAGGTATTTTAGATCTACACTCGAAGTAATGAGAAAGGAATTACGTAATTCATCCGTAAAATGAATACAATAACGCTTGCAATGAATAGCTCCAAGCATATTAATTCTTACAAGTGTAGCAGGTAACGCTTCCTGCCGTTATAGAAGGCTTTAAGGGCATATACCGGGTGAAACAGAAGTCCACCGACAAACATTGAGAGGTGGTAGTGTGGAGCAAAACAATAAAAAAGGTGTCAAGCAAACATGGGCTCTGAAATGCATACCTTAAGAGCTATGAGTACTGGCTCATCTTCGCTTTTGTCAAATGCAACTCTTCTGCTGAACAAGGGCTCATAGCTCTTAAGGAACTCTTTTAGATCCCAAATTTACTGAACATGTTTGTCTTGTTTTGTATCACCTCTGAAAGTTTGTTGGTAGAGTTCTGGTTCACACTGTATATTAGGTCGTCAGAAAGCTCTGGAGAGCCTTTACCGTTTGACACAAAGATGCTAATCATGTAATTAACAGCGAATAAAGCAATGTTTTCTACAAGATGAGTGAAAAGTTAGGTGAACTGTGTAATCAAACTGAGAAAAAAGGAGATAACTTTACTAGCCGTCAAAGTACTCAATCTTGACCAGGCTACACTTTCGACATTTTTTTTTTTTAGTTAGTGGATGCCTTTTTGAGGATTCCGTTGTTGTATAGCAAAAGACTTTTACAACACCTGCCACCCACTAAATTTATTATTTTATTGGTTTTTGCCATTATCAGTTTCGGACATTTTGTTCACCGTATAGCAGAAGTAACTCGAACATTTTTATTATAAGTGCATGAGCCATACATTTATATTGTAGTTTTCAATCTAAATTTATATTCGATTTCCATTTCTGTTTTGAATATCTCTCAATTCAGAAGTGCTTTTTACTGTAGGATGGCATGGCACTGCAAACATTCAGCAGCTGGCCTTTAAATTCGATGATGAATAAAATGTTGAAAACCGATCATGATAAGAAACAATAGAATGAAATGTGTTATTGGCAGCTATTATAAAACGCGTTTTACTCTTTTGACAACCTTTATGGAGCCGTTGAAAACGTGTTTCAAACGAGTTTCGAAATTTATCGGAGTATTGATGCCACCTTGTGTGTTTAAAAAACGAATAGCTTTCAGGATTTCCTTATAAGGGGAAGGGAGAAGCGAATGGAATCATAAGGACACCTGAGTCACTCTGTAACGTCGTTAATTTAATTTCCTATGAAAGCGGTACTGATAGACAATAAAAGCGGGTTAAAACTGTGAGCTGTCTGGCGAAATTAACCTTGCATTACTGAGCAACTGTTTCAGCAGGCATCCGGTCTAGCTTACCGAATTCCCAACCAGACTAACATTAATTATAATCTTTTAATAGTCATATCACAACCGGTGATATATATATATATATATATATATATATATATATATATATATATATATATATATATATACACTCCTGGAAATTGAAATAAGAACACCGTGAATTCATTGTCCCAGGAAGGGGAAACTTTATTGACACATTCCTGGGGTCAGATACATCACATGATCACACTGACAGAACCACACGCACATAGACACAGGCAACAGAGCATGCACAATGTCGGCACTAGTACAGTGTATATCCACCTTTCGCAGCAATGCAGGCTTCTATTCTCCCATGGAGACGATCGTAGAGATGCTGGATGTAGTCCTGTGGAACCGCTTGCCATGCCATTTCCACCTGGCGCCTCAGTTGGACCAGCGTTCGTGCTGGACGTGCAGACCGCGTGAGACGACGCTTCATCCAGTCCCAAACATGCTCAATGGGGGACAGATCCGGAGATCTTGCTGGCCAGGGTAGTTGACTTACACCTTCTAGAGCACGTTGGGTGGCACGGGATACATGCGGACGTGCATTGTCCTGTTGGAACAGCAAGTTCCCTTGCCGGTCTAGGAATGGTAGAACGATGGGTTCGATGACGGTTTGGATGTACCGTGCACTATTCAGTGTCCCCTCGACGATCACCAGTGGTGTACGGCCAGTGCAGGAGATCGCTCCCCACACCATGATGCCGGGTGTTGGCCCTTTGTGCCTCGGTCGTATGCAGTCCTGATTGTGGCGCTCACCTGCACGGCGCCAAACACGCATACGACCATCATTGGCACCAAGGCAGAAGCGACTCTCATCGCTGAAGACGACACGTCTCCATTCGTCCCTCCATTCACGCCTGTCGCGACACCACTGGATGCGGGCTGCACGATGTTGGGGCGTGAGCGGAAGACGGCCTAACGGTGTGCGGGACCGTAGCCCAGCTTCATGGAGACGGTTGCGAATGGTCCTCGCCGATACCCCAGGAGCAACAGTGTCCCTAATTTGCTGGGAAGTGGCGGTGCGGTCCCCTACGGCACTGCGTAGGATCCTACGGTCTTGGCGTGCATCCGTGCATCGCTGCGGTCCGGTCCCAGGTCGACGGGCACGTGCACCTTCCGCCGACCACTGGCGACAACATCGATGTACTGTGGAGACCTCACGCCCCACGTGTTGAGCAATTCGGCGGTACGTCCACCCGGCCTCCCGCATGCCCACTATACGCCCTCGCTCAAAGTCCGTCAACTGCACATACGGTTCACGTCCACGCTGTCGCGGCATGCTACCAGTGTTAAAGACTGCGATGGAGCTCCGTATGCCACGGCAAACTGGCTGACACTGACGGCGGCGGTGCACAAATGCTGCGCAGCTAGTGCCATTCGACGGCCAACACCGCGGTTCCTGGTGTGTCCGCTGTGCCGTGCGTGTGATCATTGCTTGTACAGCCCTCTCGCAGTGTCCGGAGCAAGTATGGTGGGTCTGACACACCGGTGTCAATGTGTTCTTTTTTCCATTTCCAGGAGTGTATATATATATATATATATATATATATATATATATATATATATATATATATATATATATATATATATATATATAAAAAAAAGAGAATTTAAATAAAAAGAAATAAATCAGTTTATATTTGGAAATTTATTTTAACATTGGTCATCGAAATTTCAGCATATTAAACGTGAGTCATAACTAAGCTGGTGCCTTATTTAGGACTGTGAAAATGTGAGTTTGTAATCTTACGGAACACATCAAATAGGGAGCCAAGATTGGGAGAACTGCATACAACACTGCATTCATAAAATAACACACGAAGAACGTTGAAACATATGCAAGAGGAAATTAACCACAACCAACCGATTCAATTTTCACCCAAAGAAGTTACGTTCGTAGCGCAATCCTGTCCGTCATGTAATTACCACACACTGGTATACTAAATTCATACTAACTCTCTGTGAAATCTTCCCGATAAGAATAGCTGAGGGCTACGTTGATGCTTTCACCACATGCTTCACGTGGTCAACTTGGTTTACACAAAGAGTGTAATTCCACAATAATTTTGATAATTAAAATAAATTACATCGAAACGCAATTTACTAAAGAAAAACCTTGAACTGGTTACTATCGTCTTATTATTAACCTGATGGGTCAAACAGCTATATAAGCACGTGGTACTGTTCTCGCGAAGTACACCCCACGTGGGTTGAACATAAAGAAAAGTTGCTATATTGAAAAATATTGTCAAGACGAGACGTTATAATCACACAAGCATTCGCATTTAAGATTGATGATCTTAGTTAGAGTTACTGATCAACACGTGGTTCCACTTTACTCACAAAGTAGTGACAAAGCAACTACCGGAAGATATTCTGAACTTCACACGCGAATTACACTGCGTTGCAATTTAAGATAACATTAGATATTTTAGAGATAAACCTGAAATAAAGGTGATTAAATTTTCAGTTAGGCTGAACTTAAGAAATCCATTGTCCTACGGACTTAGCAGACACGCACATAGCCGGAGATCTTACCACTTCAGACGCTCGCCGCGGACAGACTGCCCTGGTCCCTTCCTGAGGGTGGCTCACAAATACAAACGGAAGTGGCCAGAGGGGCAGCTTCCTATACCAACATGACAAGGGACGGACAGGACCATACTAAGGATAGAAACCTCTTTGCTTTTAGAAAGCGTAGCTACCTGTTCCGAAGTTGGTCCTACTGTTCTCTAGCAGACAGGCTTGTCTGCTACCCTCAAATATGCAACTAGAAATACATTTGCTCATTCATCCTCTCACACAGAAGGGAAGGGGGATGACAGTATCTTATCATATACAGTATATAAAAGAAAGCGGATGTAGGTTCCGTATGAGACTGTGACATGAATTACATATAAACTGTGTTTTAAAGTGTAGTAGTGTGACAGATCGTTCTTGTTTATGTGTAAAAGTAACACGTTCCACTACTCAGTCTCCTCCCAGATAGTCAGAAACGCCACAGTAAATTTAGAAGAGGAATTTATGCCGTAAATGACAACAGATTTAAGAAATTAACATGAAAGGAATCCAACAGAGACCTTTCAACTCTAGGGAATATCCTTGAAGTGTGAGAACAGTTCCGACAGCGATTAGCCAAGAGTTTTCAGACAGTCATCACAACATATGGGCGGCAATTGTACGGCCATTGTACAGCATTTCCGTAAAAATTGTCCACACACACCGGATGTGGAAGCAGCAGCCCTTTCGGAGCTGTATCGCGGAATCTGACGATCATAAATTTGATTTTCAAGTACGAATTTTCGATGGACCATGTTGCAGCAGACCGAGAAATGATTGCCTCCTGTTTCCTCGACATATTACATCGACAACGAAAATCTTTGCGAATGATGGAGTTAACAATGTGCTTGCTAATCCCCAGTCCCATCAATATCCATCCCAGCAACGATCGCAGATTTTGTGTCAGCGTATGTTATGCTTTATAACTGCTGTCCCGAACTAGGCACAGCGTCAATTGTTCCCTTTCCTTTTTTAAAGTGTTTGAACCAGTTTCCAACAAATGTTCTATCTCGGTGTCTATTCGGCGGATTTACACCTACGTAGAATGTCTCTCGACCGCCGTTTCTCACTATTTGTAAAAACTTGATAATCATGCGTTGATCTATTGTCTAAAACACGTGTCTTTCCACTCTACAAATGAATGGCTGCAACAGGGAACTCTACTTCAGCTTAGCGTGTTTCACTCTACGTGCCGGTATTCGACACGTTTTTGCATGCGTGTACGTACACACACATTTTTAACAGTGGTTCTCATTTAGGTTTGGATATCCGTCCATTCGCCGTGCTTTCGGTCATACCGACTACGGTTTCGGGGATGTGTTCCACTACATCATGACACACTGCTGGTGGGATATTTATATATTTACTGATACAGTTTGAACAGTTGACGATGCTTTTCTTAATGAATTTATTTTGCACCCAACCGGATGTCTATTTCATCTAGAAAATCAAACTACGTTATTTTGAAATGCGTTTCACCACAGCGCATTGCTAATTATTTCATACAATTCTTCTGTTAGAGAATAACGTGTTCCTTTCTGTGTCGGTGGTACTTCTATGATGTGGAGGTGCAGTTACATCGGCTGCCTCCAACCACTTCTGTTTATTTATACTTGCTACTAACAAGCTGAACGGTTTGAATGTCTTTGCTTATTCATAGACGCTAATTAAATTAGCTTTCCATAAGTAAATAGAGGCAATAAATTCTGATTTTCAAGAAAACTTATATAATTTCTCTATTCAATTGTTTAAGTCAGCTTTAGTGGTTTAGTCAGCAGATAGCTTAGGAACCTCGAAAGACAAATGTTATTAGGCTTTCAAACGCAAACAGAAGATAGTACTAGGACATATGATTATTCTGATGAAGTATTCTTATCTTACAGCTCTAGAACATGTGGCCCCTCATTAGTATTTTGCTATAATAGCGATGACAACGTCACCTACCAACGAATTAGGGTATTTTTCCTATATTTGTGATATAGGCAATATAAACTGCCGAGTGAAATATACCACGAAACCAATCTGTCTCGCAGAATCGTCGTCCCTGCTGCTTCGCAAAGTCCTACCTTGCCGTTGTGTGGAAATCAGTTTGCTGTGTAAAAGTAAACGACTTCTTATTTTAAGACCCAAAGTGAGTGCACTGTTACCGCGAACACATCATGTCTGAAACCGCGAAGGCGGGCATACAGTACATAAGTACAGTGACACCTAAGTGTTACCTACAGAAGATGTTATGTAACTTTTAACTCTAATGTGGTAAGATTCTACCACTACTACGGGTACTAATTAGCTAGTGGACCAAGTCAGAGAGTTTATGTCCAGCAAGCCTCACAGAGTAAGCTGTGCAGCCCTCAACACCGCTCACAATGACTGTGAACGTAAGCACAGCATTCCGCCCGTCAGCAACAGGAAGGCACGTCTGAGGTATCCAGCAACCACACGATGTTCAAAAGATATACCCAAGATGTTGGTATGTTTTGACGTATTTTTCCCTTCATTCTCTTGTTAATCATCAAGCTTTTTTTCCGGTCACGTCTAATGTGCGAACGAGAGTAGTAATATTTCGTGGCGTAATCCTTATCCACTAGCACTATTATCATGTCTATGAACAGACACCTGTTGTTTCTTATTATTGCACATTACACGAAACTGTTGGTTTTAATGAAGCCTTTCTTGCAAATTATTAAAACAATCGAACAGATTTTAGTCTCAGAGATGCCCGAAAGTACGTCTTTTCGGACAGAAGACAACGCTTTTAGGAGCTGAAAGCTGAACACATACGCCGCAAAAGAGACATCCCTATGTTCGCATGCATATTGGACAGAACAACAAAATGTAGTCAGGTATTAAATACGCGTAAATCTTACTCAGGCGTCAGGCTGAACCTGCCTTCTTGACTGACATTCATTTTCCCACTGTGCGTTTGTGATCTGGCTGCATTACAACAATGTTCAGCAGGTCATCTCGGTACTGAGACTTTGTTTTACAATGTAATTACCGGAAGCTGGTTTGATCTTCAGTTACAAAAATCAGTTGTTTTGTTTGTCTGACGACTTCATAAACTTAACAATTTGTTAAACACTTTTGTAAAGAGTCACCGTGTCCCAAACGTATAACAGATTTTTACAATTAGTTATTTCAACGATTATTTTGCTTTAGTTTTATCCAAAATCATGGTTGCAGATGTCATTGTATTAGCCACACAGGAACTGTACTAAACGCCGCATCCAGACACAAATATTCGTGCTTTAATATATTAGGTCTACAAATTTGCCAACGCTTTTTAGCAATAGATGGCAGTAGCGGCAAGTGGTGGTACGAGTGGTAGTTAGTTAGTTATTTTAAGCTTTGGCATTTGTAAACGTAACGCCATCAAAATATTAATTGATTTGTGATTGCATGTAAGGTATTCAGTATGTTATGAGCTCAATTTTCGTCATCTGCAGGAAGTTTTAATTTTCTGCTGAAAATGAAAAAAAATCTGCGGCTGATGCTCTTAATATGCTGGGTAAGATCTGTGATGAGGCACCAATTAACGAAAGAAGGTGCAGAGCATGGTTTTAACCCTTCAAGGGCGGTGGTTTTAACGTCTATTACCGTTATGACGGGAATTCAAACCGTCGAAAACAATCACAGAAGATCATTGTCAGAAGCAGTTGCGCTCGAGGCGAGCAGTGAAAGAGAACGGCCACAATACAGCGATGAACATGAAAAGGTGATCTGCAGTTTGACAGTGGTGGATCCCATGCTGCAACACCCGTCAGCCGGCCGTGGTGGCCGGGCGGTTCTAGGCGCTTCACTCTGGAACCGCGCCACCGCTACGGTCGCAGGTTCGAATCCTGCCTCGGGCATGGATGTGTGTGATGTCCGTAGGTTAGTTAGGTTTAAGTAGTTCTAAGTGCTAGGGGAATGATGACCTCAGATGTTAAGCCCCATAGTGCTCAGAGCCATTTGAACCATTTGAACACCCGTCAAAGCTTACTTGGAAACGTTGAAATGAGGAGTCCTCTCACGGCCGCCGTATTCTCCAGACGTTGATCCCTGTTCCGACCACCTTTTTCGATCAACGGAACACGGCCTGGCTGACGAGCACTTCCGGTTATATGAGCAAGTGCAAAATTGAATTGATTCATGGATCTCCTCAAAAGAAGCCCAGTTCTTCCGCTGCAGGATTAGTATGCTGCACTGAAGATGGGAGAAAGTAGTGGCCAGTGAAGGCCAATACTTAAAATTGTAGATTTTTCGTTTTTCTCAATAAAGCCTCAAACTTCGGAAGGAAAAAAACCGCGGAAGCTAAATTGTAGACCTAATTTTACATTCCGAAGTTTTGAAAACGCGTGTTCGTCTTCAAGAATAATTTGCTATTTTTTACATTATTTCCCTTGTTTTTTTGTGAGATTAATTCGTTAACAAGTTGGTTGCTGGTACTAGTTGGTTAAGCGATACCTTTTGTGAAACGCGAATCACAGAAAGCGAAACAAAATGGGTAGCGAGATACCGGAGACGACGGGAAAATCACACATTGTTCAAAATCACAGAGTATCCTTTAGCGTTAAATTGAAATAATGATTCGTTTTCCTCTCCTTTTCATTTCAGTTTCTTTGCTTGCGTTTCACAAACTTAAGTACCTAACTTTTTCGTAATAGGAACGAACGTCTCCACGAATCCGTCTCTCCGAGGACCAAAGCGCGAATTATACCTGAGGTTAGACCCACAGTGTCCGAATTGTATAGGGTGAAGTGCCATGCTGACCGTTAAACATCCAAAACTAGGGAGGATGCAAATATCGAACTTTCGCTTGTTGTGCGGATACAGTACAGCATGAAGAACACATGCTTAAATTTGAAGGTGATTTGGAAAGGACACGAAATTTTGTACTGAGAGCTGCCACCGCAGCAATGAGCTTAACCCATTAACCCAGCTAGGCATCGACCCGAATTGAGCTCGGATGATAAATACGGGTATGTTATAACATGCAGTTTCAGCGCTGTGCCAGAGTACACCAAACGTAGTGGCTGACGAATGACAGCGTGCCACTGCTTCGGCAATTCATAAGCAGATGTTTTCAGTGGGTGGCACACGGCCAGGCCAACAGTAGAACACCCTCTACATCGGAGTAGGTCAGGACAGCACGAGCAACATGCAGTGTTGCCTTAAGGGTCCATTCTCCTCAGTTAGCCTATAAAATGAGCGATATTTTACGACTCCGTTTGAAAAAAAACTAACGAAGCAATCGAAGTAAATCTTTTTTGCACTTTATTTATTGATTCTTGAACAACATTTTCTGATTTTGTTAAGAAATTCGGTCATCATCAAGACCCCCATTAGAGGAGCTAAAGTTGCTCTGTCCAAAATGAGGTATATCCGCGATGGAAGTATTGCAGTCTGCAAACCTTACCTGAACTCAAAAAATAAACAATTTATTAATCTACAGAATATTTCTCAGGGAGAAGTAGAACACATTTGCCAAAATAATGAAACGGCGGAAGTTGCAGACAAAGATTTAGAAGTTGCAGACAAAGATGTAGCTCTGTCGCGTGTTTTTGGTCACGTTTTTTGGAACAGCTAATTAATGGATTAAAATACAAAAATAGAGTATTATTCCTTGCGGACATGCCCGAGGAGCAATTCAGCCAAATTTGACAAAGATAGCTTTATTAGCGTGCCCGCAATCCATTCCGTAGTATGAGATACAAGCACTTACCACCAACTTCAAAAGAGATTTTTGAATGAGAGTCCCTTTGCGTAATCTTTCGTTGTATAAAGAAAGTAGATGCCGACACTCCCGGTACTTTGTGTGCTTGTGCTGAAATGTTGATCACTTGAATATCCAAGTATGTAGTACACATCCCATCAGTTTGACGTTATTTGCATATCGCCTTCACGATACTGCAGTTTCATTGACCAGCAGCGTATGACAGCATGCATATCTGTGAAGTTGATGTTTACTAGACTTCGTGATGACTCGTATTCTGCCATTGGGTACTCCCCTATTCAGAGAACCGAAGTGTGGCGGCAGCGGCTGCAACAGTGACAGGTCTGTGGCTGACGCAGGCTCAGTTGTCTTCGGCTAAGGCTACACGGGCGATTTTTAAACGCAACAATTTTACAGTAATTACCGCAACATTTTGCCAGCGCAAACACGAAAGTTCTGTGCGCTAACTGACACAGGTTTGGGAGCAAGCTGGCTACACGATGAATTGTTAACGTAGCACGATCCATTGCGCTACGACCGGAGTGAAGTACGCCTTTCGAGAATTGAGAAGTATAACGACAGGAATGAGCATAACATCAAAAGCCATTATTTCGTTACTGGTTGTCAGACGACGGAAACAGAAAGAAAAATCAGAGTGTGGTGATACATCCAGTAATATTACAGACCGAACTCCCAAAGTGCATAAATATACTCGAAAGGCTGAAAAATTATCTAAACTTGTTTCCTGATTATTATAATATGTCAATACAAACATTTGAGTATCCCATTTGTAAAGTACGTGAAAAACTTGCACGCTGAGATGCCAGTATGCGAGATAGTATAAGAGCTGAGAAAAAGTTATTAGTTACATCACGGTAAGTGTTATTCACGCATAATAATAATAACAAACAATTGGCGATACTGTATCACAGCTGTATCGCTATTTATTATACAAATGCCAAGAAAATTTAATATATTTACCAAAAAATCTAATATCCTGATAGTACTCTTCAATTCATTATATACTTTCCCCATCGATCTTCGACAACTACTTCACTTCTATGCAATTCACTTATATGCAAATCGTTTCTTATAACGATTTCTATAACCAGTGTCGCAAATATCGTATAAACATATGTGCTTTTGACCCTCCATTATAAGCACTTCGCCGGCCGAAGTGGCCGTGCGGTTAAAGGCGCTGCAGTCTGGAACCGCAAGACCGCTACGGTCGCAGGTTCGAATCCTGCCTCGGGCATGGATGTTTGTGATGTCCTTAGGTTAGTTAGGTTTAACTAGTTCTAAGTTCTAGGGGACTAATGACCTCAGCAGTTGAGTCCCATAGTGCTCAGAGCCATTTTTTATAAGCACTTCACTGTCAGTAAACTCCATTGTGAGTGTCGCGCTACCCACGCGTACTAAGGGGAATGTTGAGGAACCTCAACAATCGTGACCAGAAGTAGCCGCTGATCAGAACACTGCGTTACGTAACCCTAGAAATACCAAGGCATTTTACATAACGCTCATTACCAGGGGGGGGGGGGGAGTTTGGGGGTACTTTATGCCCAACCTAAAAAAACTTTAAAAAACAAAATTCGTTAATTGTTGTTGAATTATATTAACAACATAATTTTTAAAGAGCTAGTGGTGCGTAAGGATGGTTCTGAACCTGAAAATACCTTTTGGTAACATGTATTACTGACTTTATGACCACTACAAAGAATTTAAAAAAATGCAAATTTCGTTCATTGTTGTCGACTTCTACTGTCGATATGCTTTTTAAAGAGATAGTGATCTGTAAGTAAGGCCCTGAACCTGGAAATATTGAATACTGCATTCATTGGACACAGTGACGCCTAGAACTGAGATTTAGGTTTTTGGGTTGCCCTAGAACTGAGATTTACATTTTTGGGTTGTTTAACTTAAAAATTTAACAAATGTATGGAATCTTTAGGAATAAATCATTAAAAACAATCAATATTTGTTCAAAAATTTTGAAATATAAAGAATTGACTAGATTACAATATGTTCGATAGGTGGGCACAACAAACACCCCTCTCCTCCCCCTTTTGGTATTGCAAGGGCTAGCGCACGTGTAACCGCTACCACTTGCGATTTTTGACGAAAAAAAAAATTGGTTCAGGCCCATCTTTCTGCGATACTACCTTGAGAACGGACCTGTCCTTCGACAACGGGCATTAATTTCCGTACTAGCCACGTCACACACCACACCACTGGGTCCATATTTCTTACGCTATTTACCGTACAACAGTAGCGTTAAACAAACTCCCGGGCAGCCTTAGGCACACACAGTAGCGGGGAACTCACCGAGAGCGGGCCCGCCGCTGCATCCTGCCGCGGACGGCGCGCCATGTCACACTGAGAGGCCGGGCCGCCCAGCTGCCTCGATAAGGCGCGGGCCTGCCCGTGCTGGCGCGATCGCATCTTATCGTCGCCGGGCGAGGCGCGATCGCCCGCCGCGCAAAAACCACCTGCCGCTTGCGTCACACCGATCGCGAAAGTCTCCGTTTCGACACTTTCTGCCGGAGAAGTCTCGATAGATAGCTAACAGAAAGCGACTGCTGCGGAAGGATTACGCTGAAGTCAGCTTATGATGCCACTAGGAGACGCCACACTTTTTTCTTGCCTGTCATATTACTTCGCCATCGCGCGAACTAAATTACACTGAGGTGACAAAAGTCATGGAACACCTCCTAATATCGTGTCGGATCTCCTTTTGCTCGGCGTAGTGCAGTAACTCGACGTGGCTTGGAGTCAACAAGTCGTTGGAAGCCCCTGCCGAAATATTGAGCCAGTTTGCCTCTATCATCATCATCATCATCATCATCATCATCATCATCATCAGCCAATTCAATCATTAGATGATGTGGCCTCTTCGAGTCGTGGATTCTGGTAGGCTTTCAGAAGTCTTCTCCAAGTGGGACGGTCTTGGGCAGTTCTCTGCCAGGTGTTACCAGCGATCTTCTTGATGTCTTTGTCCCATCTGTCTGATGGTCTTCCTCTAGGCCTCCGGTGCTCTCTCGGACTCCACTCCAGTACTAGCTTCGTCCATCTGTTGTCTTTTCTTCTTGCAACGTGGCCAGCCCACTGCCATTTCAAGGAACCTACTCTCTCTAAGATGTCATTAACCTTCGTCACAGACCGGATGTCATCTGCCCTTTTCCTGTCCTTTCTTGTATAGCCCAGCATTGATCTCTCCATCGCTCTCTGTGCTGTCCTAAGTTTCCCTTTTGTGAATTAGTTCAGTGTCCATGTCTCGCAGCCATACGTCATGACAGGCTAAAAATGGTTCAAATGGCTCTGAGCACTATGGGACTTAACATCTGTGGTCATCAGTCCCCTAGAACTTAGAACTACTTAAACCTAACTAACCTAAGAACATCACACACATCCATGCCCGAGGCAGGATTCGAACCTGCGACCGTAGCAGTCGCGCGGTTCCGGACTGCGCGCCTAGAACCGCTAGACCACCGCGGCCGGCCGTCATCACAGGAAGAATGCATTGATCAAATACTGCTTTCTTCAGATTTACTGGCATTTTTGATCTTAATACTTTTGAATTCTTCCCAAATGCTTGCCAGCCAAGCTTGATGCGTCGATAGATTTCTGGGTTTGCCTCTATAGCCATCCATAATTACGAAAGTGTTGCCGGTGCAGGATTCTGTGCACGAACTGACCTCTCGATTATGTCCCATAAATTTTCGATGGGACACACACGTCGGGCGGTCTGGGTGGCCAAATCATTCTCTCGAGTTGTTCAGAATGTTCTTCAAACCAATCGCGAACAGTTGTCCGCCAGTGACATGGCATCCTTGTTTGGGAAGATGAAGTCCATGACTGGGTGCAAATGGTCTCCAACTTAGCGAACATAGCCATTCACTTGGACCAGCCCACACCATGATGGAACTCCCACCAGCTTGCGCAACGGGTTGTTGACAACTTGGATCCACGGCTTCGTCGGGTCTGCGCCACACTCGAACCCTAGCGTCAGCTCTTCCCAACTGAAATCGGGACATGCCAGGGTTTTCCAGTCGTCTGGGGTCCAAGGAGAGCCCATTAACTCCATGCCCTAACGGGTACGTTCGTCGTACGCCCCACATTGATTTCTGATGTTATTTCACGCAGTGTTGCTAGTCTGTTAGCACTGACAAATCTACACAAACGTCGCTGTTCTCGGTGGTGAAGTCAGCCACTATGTCGTCCGTGGTGAGAGGTAATGCCTGAAATTTGGTAATTTCGGAACACGCTTGATGCTGTCGATAACTCAGTGAAATAATCGTAGCCTGATGAAAAGCAAAAGTCTGTAAATCGCTCTCACAAGTTTTCCAAGGGAAATTTGAAGTATTTAATCGTACTCACCAAAATTATTTCAATTTGGAGTATGTAACATACATGGCAGCTCGGGCTCAACAACAACATCCGACCAACACACAAAGACCAAACGAGACCAACCTTTCCCCTTAAGTACTTTCTGTGACGTCACTAGCAGGGTATCAGGAAGAGAACTTGCCGACAATCAAATGACCTTTCGTGTCATATTACAGTTGACACCATTTATTGCGCATATCATATTCAAGGTCACCTCTCTCTACTATCCCTCTCCCCTTTCCTTATGTACCCTCCTATACACCACTTTGTTCTCACCCAAAAGGGATCTTTGAATGCAGTAGTGAAGGGATCATCATGAACTGCTATCAGCAGGGATCGCCCAAAAAGCAGAATAAGTCTGAAAGTAATTATTTATCCATCAGCTAATACTATTATTGTCATTATTATTAATATATTAGATTATGCTAAAGTCTTTTCTAGTACTTGCAATGTTCAATGATCAAATGTCTCACACGTTATCATATAATTGCACAGTGCATATTGACGGCTACCCGAGAACAGTGGATAGATATGTACAGGATGAATCAACTAAACAGTGGCAGCTCATGAGTATACATTCTGGGTGTTCACAAATTTTTAGATTCATATACTTTTGAGAGTGTGTAATTAATAGCATCTGCTGTATAACAGTTATGCTTACAAACTAATTTATGCAGCTAAAGCCACTGTCAATAATAATAATAATATGCATAACTAGTCTAGCAAAAGTAAGAATTGTTTTTGGCGAATTTTGTTGTTTGGTACATAATTAAGTATCAAGGAATGAAATAATGGGAAAGCTTCCGCTACTCCCAGTTTCGAATTTCTGTGTAAGTGGGAGTTCTCGTGCTTTTTTATTTTTTTGAACAAATGTGTAAGATCTGAAACAGATATATTAGTCCGCAAATTAACTTCCGGACTGAAATTCAGACAAACTTACGTTGCACCGACACAACATCTTACGCTGTTATACACTTCTTTGTTAAATGTTCGCTTGTACTGACGCTTATTTGATTTCGTCATTTTCTCAATCAATGAATCTGATCTGGGAGGTCCTAGTTCCTTTGCGCTAACTTCTCCTGCTAATTTTCTGTTATTACTTAGAACCAGATTCAACAGAGTTCATGTTGATCTGCACTCGTAAGCCGACTACTGCACAGTAAACAACCTACTCTGAAAACAAACTGCCATTTGTGGAAACGATTAAACTCAAGTAGTAATGTCCACCAACATGTCACTTGACTAGAGTACAAATGAGACGCTGAGAACAATAAGGGCCTAAATCACGCCGCCGTCGGCCCCTTTTTAAGTGAATATAAGAGAAACTGGTGAGACAGCTTTTCGTGAATGTTTATATATACAATATGGGCCTACAGTACAGATAAACCTGTCTCATCATAAGATCAACAGATTTCAGGAGCATGAATAAATACTAAAAGCTCACAATCGACGCCGATGTGCTTTGGGCCCTTATGGTTCTCGCCGCCTCAAAAGGATTAGTGTATGAAAAAATCCAAAACTTAATCTACTATGTCACTATAACTATAACCATACTGACGTCCAATCTAATTTAGTATAGAGCGAGTGAATTGGCATATCTGAGGATTGTGCTATCATCTTATGTGATTTATAGCAAGTGAACGGGGATAAAAGTCTGCTGCGGTGTTCTACCACCTAGTGGCACAGACGAAAATTTTTAGTTGAGGTGGTAAGGGCTAGCTGTGCACACCGTGAACCGTGCACACTGTTTATGACATCCCTATGTATTTGAACCATAAGGCAATGACGTCACGCCAGTTCCGCATACGCAAAATCTCCTTCAGATGTGCGCGACTGAAGATGTGCTCGCGACCCTGATGCAAAGTTTCACAAAGTCTAGAGGAGTAGCAATACCTTGCGTGGTAGATTTAGTACCATGTATTTCAGATTACCGCATCTACGTTATGTTTAACAGCATTCAAAGAAAAATAACCAACAAATCCGCAAGGTGTCAAATGTTAGGGCGTTCACATGCTCTTGTGCTCTTACGGCAACTAAAACTTGCACAGTAATTATTGCGGAAAAGGAAAGTGCTATTGGTGTGCCGTTTCCACAGAATGGACTGGTAGTCAGGGGATCGTACTGTTAGATTGCAATAATACTTAGAAAGTTTATTTTTGTGCAGACATATACTTTTTTTATATGAAACAATGTCTATTGACACTAACAAACTAATGTCCAATACATGTGGCAGCAGACACTAAAGAGCAACACAAGTGCATACATTAGTTATATGGATTCAGATGAGTAACGAGAAGGTTAACCACCGTAGATTATGTTCAAAATAATCGCCAGCAGAGGCAATACACGCTTCCAGTCTACATCTGTTGCATACATGCTAGCATTTTAGTGGAGATGTCCGAGCAGGCTGCAGTAATACGTCGTTGCAAATCATCAGGTGTGGTTGTCACATTCCTGTAGAGAGCGTCTTTCTGCTTTCCCCAAAGAAAAAAAAAAAAAAAAAAACAAAAATCAACAGGCACCAAATCCAGGGAACAGGTCGGCCGAGGTACAGGTCCTCTGCATTCAAACTAACGATTTGGAAACAATTCGTGAAGACATGTTGTAGTACTTCTTGCACTACGGTCTGGACATCCGTTATGTTGGTACCACAGATTCCTCCTGGTCTGCAGAGGAACATCTTCTAGCATCCGTGGAAGATGGTCAGCTGGAGGCTGTGATAGTTCTGCACGTTCAGTTTTCTGTCTATGAAAAATGGGCCTGTGAGTTGAAGGTTCACTATCCCACATCAAATGTTTACACTCCATGGAAGCTGAGTTCCTCCTGATGAAGCCAACGGGGATTGTCAACAGACCGTCTACCTGGCCATGACTGGTAAATGTGCCGTCATCACTAAACAAGATACATGATACATCTGGAGTATCCTGTCTTAATGCCTATGTACAGAAGTTGACACGATTCTCATAATCACGTCCATGCAGATTGTGATGGAGACAGATGGCCTCGTGTGATTGCGTGGGAGCTAACGTGCGGATTAACTGCAACGACAGCAAAAACATTAATTTCTCCCTCTTCTGTCGTCACTTGTTTCCTTCTGTTCGTTGGCTGGTGGTCACACTACTACTACCACGTAACTGGCTGAAAAGGTTAATCACTTGCCGCATACACCGTACAAGAACGAATTGCATTCTTCCTACACTATCCATACCCCATGAGCATGTCGGCTTTTCTTTATTGGTAAATCCCATCGTCCACTCACGACCTACTGCTTGGACTTTCACACACTGAAAGTTGGACGTCTATGATTCTGCTGTGTGCACACACAAACTCTGAGCTATTATTATCGCGGGTAGCAGCGAGCGAGCAGTTGTCGAGGGCAGTCGAAAGTGGCCGGACGCAGGGTGCGGTGGAAGAAGCAGCGTAACATGAGATGTCGCAGCCTGCCGTGACCGTGCTAGTAGCGCCAGACGAGACTTTGGTATTAATTGAGGATTTTTGATAGTTTGCCGTTTCGCTGCACGTGGTTGTTGGTTGCTTCCGTACTGAGGGATTTTGTCAGATTTGTGTATGGATACGCTCAGAGTAATATCCGTTCCTTTGCTGTGGCTAGAAACGTGTTATTGAGTGTAGACATTGTGGAATAATTCAAAGTCGTGTAAAGTTTGTCAGCATTTAAATCATCAGTTTTCTAAATATAGCAAATTAAAATTTTTTATTGGTTTCTTTCATTTTTCTTTACATCGTTGAATATTAGTTGACCAAACCCCTACTGATCATTCAATTTCTGTGCATAAAAGTGTGGCAGTAATTGTTGCAATTAGTCAATGCATTGCACTCTGCATGGATTGCAGTATTGCTTTTTGAAATATTTTAGCGTGTTGCTGATCATGCAGTTGCAGCGGCAAGACGAGTTAAGCAGTCCGTTGCATACAGGAGCATGGCAGAACAGTTGTTAGGAGGCGTTAGAGGATATTTTAAAACTCGCAGTCAGATGGTTGAAAATTGATTTATTTATAATTCGTGGGAGCAGTAACTAAATTCTATTTTGGATTTGTACGATCTCAGTATACGATTACTGCCAGAGACCCAATGTCACACACATATATATCCAAACACCTTTTAAATAATTACGAGCCCGTTGTAACACTGATTAGAAAGTCGCAATGCACTTAAGGAATACACAAGCACACTGTATGTCAACATAACGACATTGTACCTAGCAACGACGGAGGTTGAATGGCACAAACAAGTGATGGTGTGGAAATTTCCCGACAAGATATCTCGTACGCAACTCGCAGTAAAACCCCATTGACATTTTAATTTACCCTAATTTTAGTTTTATAATGTCAACAAGCATTGTTTTATTTTAAAAAATTATATGTTTGCATAAAAATACATTTTCTAAGTATTATTACTATCTGTTGATTGGCTAATAATATGAGCCTCTGACTACCGTTAAACGTTTGCATAAAAATACATTTTCTAAGTATTATTACTATCTGTTGATTGGCTAATAATATGAGCGTCTGAATACCAATCCATTCTGTAAAAACCGCACATCTATAGCAGTTTCCATTTCTTCAATATTTGCGTTTAAAGTTTTAGGTGATTCACACCGTGTATATCAACTGGATTACTGAAGATTCCACTCACATATAAGAATCAACATTTAGAAACTTGGTGGATGCCAGCTCGACCTTTCAGAGCACTGTGAATGAGTGTCTCTGGTGGTGTATGCGTATAGATTTTTAGGAAATACGTATGTGGTATGCCTTTACACAACTGATCCGCCAGAAAAACTCAGAATACATTTTTAAAAAGAATTATGACAAGTGTCGAGCTTATGTTCGAAATTTGTGGTACACTGTCACTTAGTTATAAAGCCATTGTTCTTTCTCCGTAATTTTGGAACTATGATGTGGCCTAGGAAGTACATTTGAGAGCAACAAACTGTTGCTACTTACCAAAGAGTCACTGTATTGCGCGGCACCAAAACTGGAGATATATCTGCCCTGCAAGACAATCACCATGTGTGTATTGAGAATGTAGTCGGAAAAAATATACCTTAGTACGAAATTTTCTTCCTCTGGCTACGAAGAGAAGGAACTGCTACTACGAGCCCCAGCCAGTCTAGTCAGCTGAACGGTCACCGCGCCGAAACCGCGTGGAAGCGATGTACTCTGCTCGGACGCCCATCTATCTGTGAGAGAGACGTTATAAGCCAGCCTCTTAGGCCAGCACCGTGGCAGCCTTGCCTGAGCGCGTACACGCGGCGTTGAAATCAATTCGCGCAGACGATTTTGTCAGCAACTCTCTTCTGATCTGTCAATTGGACGTCATATTTAAGTAAAAAAGAAATCGACGTGCTCGTATTCTAAATATACAGAGAAACAGAGACGAAATAATGTAATTATAGCAGTGTGAGGTACCCATGGTACTGTACAGCATTTGATGCTTAATGTTTTATTTCCAAAAGTCATTGAAACATTTATCTATGGAACTTGATATTATTGTGCAGCGCCATTTATTGTAAAATACTTTAATTATAATACAAATATACACTCCTGGAAATTGAAATAAAAACACCGTGAATTCATTGTCCCAGGAAGGGGAAACTTTATTGACACATTCCTGGGGTCAGATACATCACATGATCACACTGACAGAACCACAGGCACATAGACACAGGCAACAGAGCATGCACAATGTCGGCACTAGTACAGTGTATATCCACCTTTCGCAGCAATGCAGGCTGCTATTCTCCCATGGAGACGATCGTAGAGATGCTGGATGTAGTCCTGTGGAACGGCTTGCCATGCCATTTCCACCTGGCACCTCAGTTGGACCAGCGTTCGTGCTGGACGTGCAGACCGCGTGAGACGACGCTTCATCCAGTCCCAAACATGCTCAATGGGGGACAGATCCGGAGATCTTGCTGGCCAGGGTAGTTGACTTACACCTTCTAGAGCACGTTGGGTGGCATGGGATACATGCGGACGTGCATTGTCCTGTTGGAACAGCAAGTTCCCTTGCCGGTCTAGGAATGGTAGAACGATGGGTTCGATGACGGTTTGGATGTACCGTGCACTATTCAGTGTCCCCTCGACGATCACCAGTGGTGTACGGCCAGTGTAGGAGATCGCTCCCCACACCATGATGCCGGGTGTTGGCCCTGTGTGCCTCGGTCGTATGCAGTCCTGATTGTGGCGCTCACCTGCACGGCGCCAAACACGCATACGACCATCATTGGCACCAAGGCAGAAGCGACTCTCATCGCTGAAGACGACACGTCTCCATTCGTCCCTCCATTCACGCCTGTCGCGACACCACTGGAGGCGGGCTGCACGATGTGAGCGGAAGACGGCCTAACGGTGTGCGGGACCGTAGCCCAGCTTCATGGAGACGGTTGCGAATGGTCCTCGCCGATACCCCAGGAGCAACAGTGTCCCTAATTTGCTGGGACGTGGCGGTGCGGTCCCCTACGGCACTACGTAGGATCCTACGGTCTTGGCGTGCATCCGTGCATCGCTGCGGTCCGGTCCCAGGTCGACGGGCACGTGCACTTTCCGCCGACCACTGGCGACAACATCGATGTACTGTGGAGACCTCACGCCCCACGTGTTGAGCAATTTGGCGGTACGTCCACCCGGCCTCCCGCATGCCCACTATACGCCCTCGCTCAAAGTCCGTCAACTGCACATACGGTTCACGTCCACGCTGTCGCGGCATGCTACCAGTGTTAAAGACTGCGATGGAGCTCCGTATGCCACGGCAAACTGGCTGACACTGACGGCGGCGGTGCACAAATGCCGCGCAGCTAGCGCCATTCGACGGCCAACACCGCGGTTCCTGGTGTGTCCGCTGTGCCGTGCGTGTGATCATTGCTTGTACAGCCCTCTCGCAGTGTCCGGAGCAAGTATGGTGGGTCTGACACACCGGTGTCAATGTGTTCTTTTTTCCATTTCCAGGAGTGTATATTAGAAGCTGATTCGTTACTGATCCATTTATTTACTCTTATCCTTTTATCCTGACTCTTGCTCGTTTCCATGCCAATGACATATACACTGCTGGCCATTCAAATTGCTACACCACGATGATGACGTGCTACAGACGCGAAATTTAACAGACAGGAAGAAGATGCTGTGATATGCAAATGAATAGCTTTTCAGAGCATTAACACAAGGTTGGCGCCGGTGGCGACACCTACAACGTGCTGACATGAGGAAAGTTTCCAACCGATTTCTCATACACAAACAGCAGTTGACAAGCGTTGCCTGGTGAAACGTTGTGATGCCTCGTGTAAGGAGGAGAAATACGTACCATCACGTTTCCGACTTTGATAAAGGTCGGATTGTAGCCTATCGCGATTGCGGTTTATTGTATCGCGACATTGCTGCTCGCGTTGGTCGAGATCCAATGACTGTTAGCAGAATATGGAATCGGTGTGTTCAGGAGGGTAATACGGCACGCCGTGCTGGATCACAACGGCCTCGCATCACTAACAGTTGAGATGACAGGCATCTTATCCACATGGCTATAACGGATCGTGCAGCCACGTCTCGATCCCTGAGTCAACAGATGGGGACGTTTGCAAGACAACAACCATCTGCACGAACAGTTCGACGACGTTTGCAGCAGGATGGACTATCAGCTCGGAGACCATGGCTGCGGTTACCCTTGACACTGCATCACAGACACGAGCGCCTGCGATGGTGTACTCAACGACGAACCTGGGTGCACGAATGGCAAAACGTCATTTTGTCAGATGAATCCAGGTTCTGTTTACAGCATCATGATGGTCGCATCCTGGTTTGGTGACATCGCGGTGAACACACATTGGAAGCGTGTATTCGTCATCGCCATATTGGCGTATCACCCGGTGTGATGGTATGGGGTGCCAGTGGTTACACGTCTCGGTCACCTCTTGTTCGCATTGACGTTGGACGTTACATTTCAGATGTGTTGCGACCCGTGGCTCTACCCTTCATTCAATCCCTGTCAAACCCTACATTTCAGCAGGATAATGCACGACCGCATGTTGCAGGTCCTGTACGGGCCATTCTGGATACAGAAAATGTTCGAATGCTGCCCTGGCCAGCACATTCTCCAGATCTCTCACCAATTGAAAACGTCTGGTCAATGGTGGCCGAGCAACTGGCTCGTCACAATACGCCAGTCACTACTCTTGATGAACTGTGGTATCGTGTTGAAGCTGCATGGGCAGCTGTACCTGTACACGCCATCGAAGCTCTGTTTGACTCAATGCCCAGGCGTATCAAGGTCGTTATTACGGCCAGAGGTGGTTGTTCTGGGTACTGATTTCTCAGGATCTATGCACCCAAACTGCGTGAAAATGTGATCACTTGTCAGTTCTAGTATAATATATTTGTCCAATGAATACCCGTTTATCATCTGCATTTCTTCTTGGTGTAGCAATTTTAATGGCCAGTAGTGAACTTGCTTAAAAATGTTTCCAGATGCAGGATGTGTACGTAAAGGAATAGTTATAACTGAGTGAGTAACTATACTGAGTGTATCCCTCCTTGTCACTGGGACAGATGATCTCACTGTTTGGTCCTCTCCCCCAAATCAACCAACCAATCTACCTTCTCGTCAGAAACACCAGATACGTAAGGGAATGCATTACACACTGTTGGTGGCACCAACAGTCGGTGAGCTACACAGGCGCTGACCACCACAACCTGAATGATAACCAGTGGACTTCTCATGGACTTGGGATGTATAATTTTGGGGTCACGTATAGGTATCGTGTAGAACGTCGTGTCCAAGTTATCATTCACAACGCACTGACATCATGCCACAGATAATTGTATCTCCATTGAGAATTCTATGTCACGTACAATGGAGTACGAGACTTAAACAGGTCAGAGATTTACAATTACACTAGTATACTAAAATGGTATTAAGGCTGTTAATGATTGGCAAGTTTCACTACAAGTGAATTTCAACTTATAGAATCGATCCGTGGATCAGAAAATATCTTTGCCAGACTGTTATCATAAGCGCCATTCAAATTTAAAGCTAACTGCACATACATGTGAGACATTAGAAAACAGATAAAATCATTGTGAACATTTGACAATCTCTTTTTAGAAAAATAACATCGCATCGATCAAGTCATTAACGAAGTTCACAAAACATGCCTATATCCGATGTTACATTGTGACAAAAAGTATTTAAAATAATAAATACATATGAAGTGGTAAATTGTTGATACTCATCCACTACTGTATATTAGCTATGATTCTGGGAAGCTCAAGCTGACTTCATACTTTGCGTAACTGTAGAAGATTTCTAGAACTGGCACATGAGAGTATCAGTTTTTAATAAACTCATCTGTAATTCTTTAGTACGTACATGAT